>NC_142260.1:10365000-10965000 GCF_052056855.1 Sturnus vulgaris
TTTAACTAAGCAGGTAGTTTACTTACTACAAAGATACTTTATTAGCTTATGTTATTTTAAAGAAAACCGCATCTTAAAAGCTATTTCAACACTGTAGATATGGTATTGAATATTTGTGAAAAGCCAATAGCATGGTGTGTATTTATAACACAGCAGTGCTCCTGGTTCAGCTGTGTTTGTGTGCTGGGGCAATGTGTCAGAAATGAATTTGATTTTCGAGCAGACACTCACGGCACTCGGGCATCATGCATTTCTCTGCCTCAGTGGTTTCTGCCTTGCACATGGATCCATCAGCTGGAGTCATCTTGATCATCCTGTGCCTCCTCTTCATCCCTGTGCCACAGCTGGCACTGCACTCGTCCCACTCCCCCCATTCAGTGACAAGGCAGCTGCTGGGAGCTGTTCAAAGGGACACAAAATTGGTCATGGCTATCACAGGATCTGCTGAGTTGGAAGGGACCCCAAGGGTCATCAAGTCACCCCCAAGAGTCACACCACGTCCCTGAGAGTGCTGTCCAAACGCCCCTTGAGCTCACACAGGCTTGGAGCTGTGACCACTTCCCTGGGAACCCTGTTCCAGTGCCCAATTTTTTCCTGCTATCCAACCTAAACCTGCCCTGCCTCAGCTTCAGGCCATTCCCTTGAGTCGTGTCACTGTCACACAGGGAAGAGATCAGTGCCTGCCCCTCCTCTTCCACTTACAAGGATTTGTAACTGCACTGAGGTCTCCCCTCAGTCTCCTTCTCCAGGCAGAACAGACCCGACACCCTCAGCCCCTCCTCACACATCTCCTCTGGAACCTTTACCATCCTCGTGGCCTCCTTTGGACATTCTCTAATGGCTTAATAACTGGTTTTTATATTGTGGCACCCAAACTGCCCCCATGACTGCGGTGGGGCTGCCCCAGCTCAGAGCAGAGCAGCACAATCCCCTCCCATGCCCTGCTGTGCCTGTGCCCCCGGGTCAGGGATGTCCCTCCGGGCTCCAGGGCACTGCTGACTCACATTCAGCTTGCCAAGGATTTCCAGGTCCCCTTCCTCGGCCTCATTTCCCAGCCCCTCATTGCCCAGTCTGTCTGTACATCCAGGGTTGTCCCATCCCAGGTGCAGAGTCCAGCACCAGTCCTTGTTAAACTCCATGTGTTTGGTGACTGCCCAGTTCTTTAATTTGTTGAGGTCTCTCTGCAGAGCATCCCTGCTTCTGAGGGAGTCAGCAGCTTATCCCAGTTTTGGATCATGTGAGAATTTGTCTAGTATCTCTTCCAATCTTGCATCCAAGTCTTAATTAAGGTATTGAAGAGCACAGGGTTTAAGATGGAGCTCTGTGGGACGCCAGTAAAACTCACATAAAAATGGTTTGGGCAGTGCTCCTGCTGTTGTGGGTGGATTTTCTGAAGCCGAATGAAATACTTACAGCATTCCTCATTTACAACACATTTCTCAGTCTCTTCAGTAGGCACTTTGCACATGGAGCCATCCTCAGGGAACTGCTTTACATATCTCTCCCTGGACCTCGTTCCCATCCCGCAGGAGACGCTGCAGGGGGACCAGGTGATCCAGTCAGACATCATGCAGGTGGAGCCGTCTGAAACAGAGAGTGTTCAGCTGTGGGGCAGGCAGAGCTGGTGTGCAGCATCCCTTCAGTGCTGCCTTCCTCCCTGCCTGTGCTCCACTGCACTCCTCACTCCTCTCTTCATCTGCGCTCCTGTGCACCCCGTGCCCTGACTCTGCTGAGCTGCAGAATTCACCACAGACAGCTCCCACTCCTGTTCTCCTCCACTTTTCTCTTGGCCACAACCCAGGCCATACCACAGCCACCCACATCCTTGAGCACTTTGAAGGAAAAGTGAATTTTACAAGGAATTCTCCTTGCATTGCTGGTTACCTTCATCACTGCAGCCCGGACCCATGCAGGGCTGGAAGTCCTGGGTGTCTGGGCAGGGCACACTGAGGTCCAGCTGAGCCTTCAGCATTCTCTGCCTCATCCTCTTGCCCTTTTCACAGGTAGAGGAGCTGCAGGCCGACCACGGGGACCAGTTGGAGTATATGCAAGTCTCAGGGGTATCATCTGAAAAGTGAGGAAAGGCATTGCATGTTAAAAACGCTCTTCCATTTTTCTTCCCTTTACTTGGCTGATCATTACTTAAGATTCGAATAGGATAAATTATTTCCTTCTGCATTCTATCTTCTCCATTTTAGCCCAGAAGTAAAAAAAAATTGTCAATTGCCAACTTCCTTTAAAAAAAATAAAATTATTTGAACCCCAAAAGTCTTCCCTCTTTTATTGCCTGTATTATTATTGTCATCTCCTAGGTATACGTGCAATTTCTTTTCAAGGGAAGACTGATAGAAGAGACCAGAAGAGATGAAAACCTAAATCACTGTTTGAGTGGAATTTTTGCTCCTAAGTCATTTTTGTACCTTATCTACAAATGACAGCAGGGATGGAACAAAATATAAATTATTAGCAATGCACAAACTAACTTCAAACGTACCTTCTTCTTTTTCCTCTGGTGCTAAGTCTGCCACAATATCATCTATGTTATCAGGAACGATATTGCACTGCTCCCCCTGCAAAAAAAAATGATTGTGAAGAGAGGAAACTCATCCATGAGGGGTTAAACCAGGACATTGTGAGGCACTACTGTGTCTGCAGCACCTTCTTCTCTTCAAATTCCTAGGCATACATAAAGGAAATCCCCAATTAAGCAGATGAAATAACTGCCAGAATTAGGAGAACTAATACCTTAAGACAGCTTAAATTTTTTTTGTCATTATCTTTGCTGTGGGTAGGTTGAGGAGTGTAGGTTTTGAGGGAAGGTGGAGAAATAATTGATTTTTTTTTTTTGGTTTACAAAGTGGATTCTTGCTTGCTTGAGAATTTTACTTATATATATTCTACCTTTCGTGCAATTCTCTCAATGACAACTCTGGCCACCAGCTTGATGGATCCTCCTTCTGGATCATAAAATGGGCTTTGAGGATGATCTAAGCTTGTAAGAGGTCTGATCTTCTCCTGAGGCACTGTAGGCTTGTTAGGAGACTGCAATCAAAAAGAAAAAAAATGTTATAAAATAAACCAATAGTTAATAATACAATTAATCTGCAGAAATTAAAACTTCTCTGAAATGCTGAACTGCAAAATTCCAATATGAGGTGAACTTGGTACATCCATACTGGTATGGGGATATTTGCTTAAATAGGGAGATTGGACCAGATGTTTCCTTCCACCCTTACCCATCCTGTCCTTCTGTGCTAATTCCCCAGGTGAAAATCATATTGTCCTTAAAGCTGAAAGAACTCAGGCAAAATTGCTGCCTAAAGAGGCTGCCTGGAACAGAGGCTGGGCAGAGTTAAAGGAATAAAGCAGGGATTTATTAAAAGGCCTTCAAAGGATTCACCTTGGGCAGTGCAGGAGCCCAGCCATAGCTACACCCAAGATAGACCCCAAGTCAGGAGTTTTCACACTTTTATAAGTTTTGATCCATTTCCATACTGGAGTTAATTGTCCAATTCCAGCTCCAGGTTCTGCAGTCCCATCCTCCCAGGTTCTCTCCTCAATTCTCTGCTGTTTGCACTTTTTGGGGCTGAAGCTGCAGCGGTGTCCTTGGTTGTGGGGCTGGAAAAGGATTGTTTTGCCTAACTAAGCTTTGAAGAGAACTTGCTGACACTTTATATGGAGTTCAGAGTTATATACTAACACAGAACAGAATCTGGAAAATATGAAAGCTAAAACTTAAGGCATCGAAACAACCGACAGTGAAGCGTAGTTAACATCTGTTTAAACGAATTTTATTTCACTTTAAGCCAAACAAAATTTAGTCGAGTAAAAAGTGTAAAAGCATGGGCAGCATCACCATGGATCAAAGTGCTCTCCCTGCTTCTGAGGAAAGGGCAGAAGGTGCCTGTACCTCATAGGTGACACCGCTGTCCGTGCCAGCATCCCAGGGGATCAAATCCTGCACGACTTTCTGCACCCAGCCGCAGTCCTTGGTGCACAGATCCTCGGCAGAGAGCCCCACGTTCCAGTCGGGGCTGGGGCCCAGCATGGTGAGGAAGGACATCAGGTGCCGGTGCCGATCCACGGAGAACTCGGCAGAGGGAGCAGCTCTCCTGCAAATCCGCAGGAAAAGTGTTAATAACTCAACAGGGCTTGCTGCCACACGGAGCTGGGGCCAGCGGGCTCCAGCATCACTCGAGGAGGTTTGCACTTAAATAGGTGACATTTAATAGATAGAGAAATATATTAGATATAGAAATATAATAGGTAATATATCTAATAATAATATATATATTATAAATATATTATTCTATTCTATTCTATTCTATTCTGTTCTATTCTATTCTATTAATTCTAGTCTATTCTATTATTATAATACAAGATATGATATTAATATGTAATATATATAATATATGTATAATATATATAGTATCTAATATACCTATTATATAGAAATATCATAGATATATTAACATAATAGGTATTGAAATATAATAGACATAGAAAGATAATAGGTAATAGATATCATAATAATATCTATAATATGTATATAATTATATTATATATAATATTATCTATGTAATATATATTAATATATAATATACCTATTATATAGAAATATAATAGATATAGAAATACAATAGATATAGGAATACAGAGCTGCAGCAGTGTGCTCATGCATTAGTGGGATAATGATAATTAAAACATCTGTCAAAACACTTGCAAAAACTCGGGCTAAAACAGCAGAGAAAATCTTTGATTGCTGGGTTACTTTTTACCCCCGAGCTAATATGAGTTCTCACGCCAAAAGTCCTTGGAAGTGCCAGTGTAAGAACTCATTAATGGAGTTTTAATGCTCATGGAAGTGAGAGATGGGTGGTCACTG
Source organism: Sturnus vulgaris (assembly GCF_052056855.1). NCBI lineage: Eukaryota > Metazoa > Chordata > Aves > Passeriformes > Sturnidae > Sturnus > Sturnus vulgaris. The sequence continues at coordinate 10,369,886 of NC_142260.1, forward strand.
CCAGCCCTGGAGGGCTCAGCCGAGATTTTGGCACAGGATGTGAGAACACCTCTGTCCATGCCTTGGTCAGGAATCCCTGGGGAAGGATGTGCTGGAACACCCCTGCCCTGCCATGCTGCCAGCAGCTCCCACACTGCTGTGCCAATGGCAATGAAATCAGCCCTGATTTTAGAAATAAAATGTATTTATACATTTTATCGAATTTATAAATAAAATTTCTAGATAAAATTTATAAATCTTATTATCTAAAATCACTGGAGGCTTCTGTTCACAGATGAAGGGCTGGAACCCTTCCTGGCATTTTTCTTGTGAGAAACAACAAATGCAGAATTATTAAAAATATTATTTTGATAATTCTGTTCTAAATTCTGGCTTGATGTCAACACAAATTTTCTTCAGCTACAGGACTTGGGTTAACAAGTCAAGTCGAGGTTTTATTGGCTTTTTTTTTTTCAATTTTATGCCAAAGTACAGTGGTTCAGAGCATCTAAAGACCACATTAATTTTAAATGTGAGACATTTTTACAATCTTATTTGTCCTTCTTATTATAGTTAGGTAACCAATAATGCCCATGCATGCATAATAATGCACAGACACTGTTCTACTGCAGTCATAAGGAGTTTATTCTTCCTATAAATGCTTATAAAAATGTGGTATTTATTTGTGGATTTTTTAATGACTCAAAGCACTCTCAGTACATGAAGGAAACCAGAACAGCTCAAAGACAAAGATTTTTTTAGTAGTTATCATGAGGTTTCAAAAGTAAGATATCTAAAAGTTAGAGTGTTTAGTTCCCCTTTAAGAGGCAAGTTAAGAAGAATTCACTCATGTGTAAAATGTTCTGGCCACTTCTGTTCCAGAGTCTTTAGAAGTTGTTTCTTACTGTGTAAATTATCTTACATTGAATTAAAGACTGAGTAGAAGAGTTGCTAAGTATTTGATGTCATTAATCCTGCCTTTCCCAGAAAGAAATGCAAATGACTTTTTTTTTTCCATTAGAGATAGAAGCCTGATTTCAGTTTGTCTAATGCAAAGTCATAAAATAATGAATGACAGTATCAACTTCCCTCAGTGAATGCAGTATCCTGATATATTTGTCAAGCACAGAGCTGTGATTAGTCTTAAAAAGCCTATTAACTGACTCCAAGTAGCTAAAGGATTTACTGCATTACAAGGGTTTCTATGAATTCCCTGTAGGAATTCTGCATTTCAAACAGGGTAAGCAATACACTGTAAAAATAACAGAGAGCTGTGTGTTTGTGTAGCTGATCTTTAGATGGAGAATATGCCCCACATGGACATGGCAAACATAATATTCATCATGATGCTAATAGAAATAAAAATATGTGTGCATTTAAATTATATCTGCATTTAAATTATATCAGTGTTGAAAGTCTGCTAGAGAGCACTTCAGTATGAGATTCACTCTGCCTCCAAGACTTTGGATGAGTTAAATATTATTAAACTTGAGCCTGCCATAAACTTCCAATTCAGAGCACTTTGCCAAAAATCACTTATTTTCTGCTCCTTTGTTAGGGCAGTTAGATAATGTTATGGCCATTGTACTGTATTTTATCCTGTAACAAGTTAAGGTAGAAATTGAAAATTCATAGAGGACAAATGGAGGCTTCTCTTCTCTCTTCTCTTCTCTTCTCTTCTCTTCTCTTCTCTTCTCTTCTCTTCTCTTCTCTTCTCTTCTCTTCTCTTCTCTTCTCTTCTCTTCTCTTCTCTTCTCTTCTCTTCTCTTCTCTTCTCTTCTCTTCTCTTCTCTTCTCTTCTCTTCTCTTCTCTTCTCTTCTCTTCTCTTCTCTTCTCTTCTCTTCTCTTCTCTTCTCTTCTCTTCTCTTCTCTTCTCTTCTCTTCTCTCTCTCCTCTCCTCTCCTCTCCTCTCCTCTCCTCTCCTCTCCTCTCCTCTCCTCTCCTCTTCCTCCACTTCTGTTCACACTTTTTCCAATTGCACACAAAATTGACAAATTCTTGTAAAAGTATGGATAAAGCTTGAACAACAGCTGTTTAATGCTGCCCAACATCCAAAATCCAGCGTCCTTCCTGAGCTGCTGTGATTAAGGGGACATGGGCTGATCTAAGGCACCAGCCATAACTTCTGCCCAGGTGGAGGGATAGGCACAGACTGGGCTTATACAAGAGAAATCTCTGAGGGGTTTTGTAGGCTTTTTAATAATCTGACAAATTTCAGCTGTTTCCAGCATCCACATGAATGACACATTTATGAAGCTGGCTGGAACCTAAATTCTAATTCCTGCATCCCTCAGCAACACATCTGGCTCAAATGCCCCAGGACTGCACTGTGGATCTCCATGAAGGAAACCAGGGCAAAAATGTATTCAGTACACCCCAAACCCAACTTCTTTCATTTTTGTATTATCAACACTTTGGATAAAATAGGAATTAGAATCATCTTTTTTCTCTCTAAGAATTTTAGAAAGTCTTCTTCTGCAACAGGCTGAGTGTGTCTGGTGAAGGAAAGCCTAGGATTAGGATCTCCAGCTATAGGGTTGCCATATACCTAGCAGTGCAAGAAAAAGGTGCTTTCTTTCTTCCCCATTTTTGTGTGTTTGTGGCTTTTAAACTGTATGTTTTTGTTTGTTTCTTCTTTCTTCTTCTTTTTTCTTTTTTTTTTTTTTCCCCACCCTTTTAAGGCTGAAAGAGCACAAACATGATTTTGCTTCACGAGTTTTCTCCCTAAGTGACAACTTAGCTGCTATCACTGCTGGGGGTGGGGGTTAAGGGAGTCTTTGACAAACCAACAGAAAGCTCAGCTTGCTGCAAGACACATTTTTGAGTGTTGAATCAATATTGTTGTGTTTTGCTGAGATCCATGAGAAAGGTAAGAGAGCACACATAAGGAAGGTGGTTGTGAAGAGCTGCTGAATAAAAACAGCAAAAATTATATTTGGCAGAATAAAACTTCGTGGTTTCTTTTGGTTTAATATTTGATTAGCAAAGTAAAAAAAGTGATTAGCAAGTAAAAGATGAAGCAAAAGGCAGAACATATAGTCTTTTTTTTTTTTTTAAGTAATAAGACCATTTACAGGCTTGAGATTTTTACCTCTGTTTGAAATTAAATTCGAATTCAGGCATTATTATAAATTTTATGCAAGGGGGATAAAAATCTGATATACACCATGAACTGAATAACTATATGGAGTGTAAGATTGTTGGAAATAACTTGCACCTCTCCAGATTTTTTCAGAGTTGTCTAAAGGTATAATCACCCTAACCTCATTCTTAGGGTCAGGATCCTAGATTTATTTGAGTGTACCAGGATCTGATCTCACTTGTGGCCAGGATGATGCAGTAGCCTTTTCAGATTGGAAGAAAAAAGTGGAAACAGAGAAACTATTGTAAATCTGATCAGAGGCAGAGGGTTGAAAGCACTGTGACCACATTGCTCCTGCTTTCATCTCAGTGGCCCTCAGGATGGGAAAACACAATTTTATTTTTTTTTTAATTAAATGTTTAGCTGTCTGAAACTGAATATTTTCAGAAATACCAAATGGGCTTTCCATTCTACTTCTAGTAAGCAAAAGTAGCATCCTTCATTTTTTAGAGACTGCATCACATCTACAATTTCCAGGATGAACATTCCTATTTACTAATTTTTGGGACCTTTTGCTGTTGATACAAATAACACTGAGAGCATGGAAACACACTTCACACCCTTGAACTTCCACCAGCAGCACCTACACAACACCTGCTTTATTGAACACACCTTAAATCAGAACACCCTGAAGAGTGAAGTAGCTTAAAAAAAAAGAAAGGAAGGGAATTAAGATCTCAAACTGAATGGAAAAGACTCTTAGAAGTCTGCAACTAACAGAACAAATTAGATGGCATATTTAGATGTTGTATTACTGAGAAAACCATTTAGGAAGTGATGGAAATTACTGTGGACAACGAAGTTTTATGCACAGGGAGCAACACCTGAATGCACACCCAGAATTCCAGGTTGCACAGAAGGAGGGAGAGAATATTTAATTGATTAAATGCAGGGCAGGTTAGCACTTCAGTAATGAGTAATTTAAACGTGTGTACGTCCCAAAAGGGCCAGGGAAAGGAAAGCTACAACAACATGAGCACTGAATCCATGACATTTGATTGACATCCGTACAAAAAGTTGAAAAGCACACTAATATCAAGCTGTTGGTTTCTCTGAGCACCACAACAGAGGAGGTGACAGTAAGAGTTTGGCTATTTTATTTCACGAGGAAAGAATGAAGAAAGACAGAAAACTTCTTATACATTCAGCATTTGGATTGCAAAATCCCCTACATAACAACCTCTTACCTCGCTGTGTGTCAGATTTCGAAATGAGAACGTTGCCCTGCCCAGTTAAAAGGGGTGGATATGGCATTAAATAATGAACTGGGGATTACAACATTACCCCTGGCATTCAAACCACTCATCAGAACAAATGTTGCTCTAAAATATCACTAATCTGAGTGCTTTTAGACTGCATTACAAAAGGAAGGGACTTAGTGCAGGCACGTTAGAGGCATTTTTTATATTGTCCTCTAAGCATGCCTGCATTGCTACTGTAGATAATAATAATATATTTATTCATTAACACAACCACTCTTTGATTTAATGCCTTCATTCATCAAGAGGCATACTTTAATGATGTCATTAACAAATGTGAGCAGGTTTTCTACACTGCAAGAAAACCTCAGGAACCTCAAGTTAGGAGCTTGTGAAAGTGTGGATTTGTGTGTGTGCTCTCTGCAGTTTGTCACAAACAAGGTGTGGTTATGTAATATTTACTCCTGCTTAAAAGAGCTTTGTGTCCTTTCTTAGATTATTTACTGTGCATTTACAATCAAACCATGTTTCAGGAATCACTGGATGGATTCAGGAAATTTCTCTTCGTTTCCCAGGAGCTTTGGGGCTACAAATTGTCTGTCTGGAGTAATTGCAGCTGTGTTTACAGAGGAAATCCCACGGGGGGTTGTAGGAGCAGAGCTGCTTTGTGTCTGCCTCCTTTCTCACCTGGCTGGTCTGCAAACCCTGCCCGGCCTGAGACACTGCAGGGGCAGAGCAGCTCCTCAGCCTGGCACGAGAAAACCATCCCAGCCCAAGGTCTGAGCCTCTCCTCCCCCTTAAAAACATCAGACAAACAGCACAGATCTATTTATGATCTGCTTAGCAATGAGCTCTGATTTGCTACCAACTTTTCTGAGTATTACATGACAGCAAACATCTCCTTTTAACACAAGATACCATGAGGCTATTGATTGGAACACCTAAAAATGTGGATACTCCTTCAAAAGCCTTTAGAGAATTTTAAAGTAATACTGTCCTGCTTCTCAAAACCATTTAATCTGCAAATCTCCTAAGATGGGAAGTGCATTTTGCATTTCCCCAGTCCCAGTGTAACCTCGGAGGATGCCCAGCACCTTAATTAATACAAGGCACATCCCAGTTCATCCAGCATCCCTCTCCATCCAAGCTGCACACGCCCCCGGGTGTCTGCAGATGGCAACTGGAGTAAACCTTTCATTCCCATTTCATGAATGACAAAATGCAAAGGGGCAACAATTAGCAGGTTGAAATTCTGAAAATAGAGTTGTGCTCACTAGAAATTGAGATGGCAAATCATCCCAGTTACCCAGTGAGTACTCACCCAAGAATGGGGAGGCAGGATCAGTGAGTCCACGTGTAATTGCATGGAAATGATGCTGATGTAATTATTCACCATATTATAAAGGGAAATTATTTTGGCTCAAGGAAAGACAGCAGATGGTTGGGAAATAATCATAAAACTGTAACTACCAATGGGAGGAACATGTAGAGAGAGAAAAAAAACAACAAGGGATGACATGTTTGCAGGATGGGATGAGGAAGTTTGATTTAACTGGATGCCCATTAATTTCCATGAACAGTGAGTATAAAGTTCTTAGTTAATTTTTTTCTATGTTTTAATACTCAACTTTTTTCCTTGCCTAGTGACATTTGAATTTTAAGTAGAAAATAAATGGTGACAGAAAATGGAGCTGCCATATGTGCTTGCTCTGACAAAAACATGATCGATATATTTTTTTTTTCTTTTCCAACAAACACATATGTTCTTACCTAGAACTCTTTTTTTCCTTGAGATTGGATTATGAATTTCTTAACGTGGGTGTCAGACCATCTGTCAGACAATGAAGTTTCCCTAGGTCTCAGTAATACCCATTACACTAAAGACAATTCTTTTTTATAAGTATGATGTAGTTTTAGGATTTTGTTTTCAGTCAACACTTAATAAATGTATAGAACTCTGAGTGGCACTCAGCTGACATGGATTCAGCTAACAGGGTACTTCACAACAGCAGGGGAATGGATGCCAAGAGAGGCAGAAATTTGTCATCTTGAGCTGCTAAAACACAACTCAGCACAGTTTTGTCCTGATGGGGAAAAATAAGAGACTGAGTTATTTTCTCATTTAAATGGAGCTCTGTAGAGACACTAAAATACAGCAGCCAAGTTGTGAATGCAGTGTATGTTATTGGGTTCACTCACTCCTCTCAAGTTTCTGAAGTATCAACAAAATGGCAATTCATATGATTAAACATTTTACCTTACATTAATTATCCAAATACACTCACCTTGAGCCCAGTCTCACCCTGTCTCAAATAAAAATGCCTGTTATTCTATATGGATTTAAAAAAAATGTGTTATCACTGAGATGTATCTTCTGAGATTTTTGGGTTTGATGTGACAAATATGTCTACTTTGTGAAAAAAAACCCAGAATTTATATTTAAAGAAACCCTAAAAAACACTAAATAGAATTTACGTTTTCAAGGTGAAAGAAAAAAAAAGTTCAATTTAGGTCCAATTCTTACATGAGAGCTTCCATTTGGAAGTCAAAGCCTTTTAAGAAAAGTGCTTTGATTAGGTTTGCTGATGGATGATCTGTTCATTCAACAAAAACTTCTCCTGCATCAGCTGCCAGGAGTTCGGGACACATCCAAACCTCCCAGAGTCACACAGGTGGGGACAGGACAGCAACAGAGTGAAGGAATGAGTTGCAGCAGGAAGCAATGGTGCAGCACAGGAAATTTTCTGACACTCATTTTCTGCATTAGCCAAATGCAGAGCTGGAGCACTCGGAACTATTTCAAGCTCCAGAGAAATTTCTGTGTTTCTCTTCATGTTATCAAAAGTCACAGCTGACTTTTCCCCTGTAGTTTGGGTTTTTTATATTGGATTGTCCTTTCTGCATTACTGTTTCTGATTAGATTGGGGGTTAGGATTCTATTTTTGACAATATTAAACTCCACTGGATGAATCCCAGTTATCTATAAAATCATAAAAGGAGAAAATAGCTGAGCCAGACACATCATTGTGTTGCCATAGAAACAAGAGACTCTGTCTGGCCTCCTCATTCCTGTCGTTTTGTACACAAAGCCTCCAAACTTTGAAAATGTTTCCTGGTACCATAGTGTCATTTTGGGGAAGGAAACTTAATTTCCAGCAGGATTGACAGATATTGGCTCTTACCCCATTTTAGGGTGGACAGCACAATGTGACAGTGGGACATGACAAGAGAGATAAGGATTCCTGGGGGAAAAAAGACCCTCCAGAGATTTACAGAAATAAAAAGTAAAGACACAGGCTCTAATGGCACCATTGAAACAAAATATTGCCTTGCAAGAATAAAAATATAAATGCTTTATAGGGCAACATATCTGGAGGAAAGCAGCAGAAATCTTTGCAGGCCATTATATTAAATTCCTTGGATGCATATCACGAAACAAAAAAGTTAATATGACTTTTAATGCTCCAATTGTGCATCCTCATTCATAAAAGATGACATTAGAAAGATCAGAGCTACCAGAACATGATATTTTCATTTTTTCTTGACGTATCTTTTCTTGGGATTGGGTACCATAGAATGACTAGAAAGTTCTGGGAGTATTTATTGTTGCTTCCAAAGCTTATGTTTAACTAGATCTACTAAAAATCCGAAGCCAGAAGTATTATTTTTTAAAGATTGCACTCCTGTTCCCTTCTGAGGAGTTGACTGTGAAACATGAGTTTTTAAAAGACAAAAAGTTTTCATCATCACTGCACAACACCCAGTGAGGAAGCATTTTTGCCACACAGCTATGGCAAAAGATCTCATCCAAAAACTGAGCACATCAATCTGAACAAGACTTTTACTTCAGCTGAAGTACATTTTTTTCTTTTATATAGAATGTATTTTTCCTCAAATAAATGGCTTATTTATGCATTTGTTATATTCCCTGAGAATGCTTTTACTTTAAAGAAGTTAGGTTGAGAAAATCAGCTTGAGTTTAACCTTTTTTTTTTTCAGTTTAAGGGCTTCAAGAAGGTCTTGTTTTAACTTGTAATTGATGTAAGGAAAACATCATCATTGTGATAAAGAATGAGGTTTTCACATTAACATCTCTTTATGTATTATATAAATTCAGGTCCTGATTAGGTTTTTCAAGGATAATTCTGCCAGCTGTGATATAAGGTTCAAATGCCAATTCACATGTGCTGCTTTCCTCCACTTCTTCCTGTAGTTTCACCAAAATATCTCACTTTCAAATATTAGAAATTGTTTTTCATTCCCAAAAGCTTCAATCCAAAAATGTCTCTCGAGCTCTGCATTCTGATTTAGTCTCACTGCATTCCTTGGGATTTCACTGTGGCCTCTGCAGAATCTGTGCTCATCCACTCGTGGCATCTCAGATAAGGTCAGCTTCTGAAGGAATGATGAGCTACCAGATGTCACCAAGCAATCCCAGGAACCCTGAGATTTCTGTGCATTCCTTAAACTTGGTCAGATCTGGAGGAGTTTTTCAACTCATTGATTGTCAAGTCATTTTTCCAAAGGATGGCAACACAAAACCTCAATCAATAAACAGCTATTAGAACATTCTAAACACAAGTCAAACATTGTATTTTCCTCCAGCTTGGCATGAAAATTTCAATCTGCATACTTAGCATGCAGGGCTTTAGGTTTAGACAAGACATATCTCACACAAAATCTTTTTAAAATATTCCCAGAGTGCCTGTTGAAGGGAAAATATGGCCCATACAATACAGCATTACAACTTTTATTATAACAGCAGAGCTGGAGCTGGAGAGAGCCACTTAGGGAATTTAAAAAATACTTTCAAGCATCTCAATATTTAAATCAACTCATCTGTCAAGAGAAAAGCACATCATAACTCTTCAGGGAAAAAAAAAAAAAAAAAGGTATTTTCTTTTAGGATAACATAAATCCAATGAGGTGTCAAATATAAGCACATTTCACTGGTTACAATGGCGAGGCACTGAGGAGGAATTTGCAGCTCAGACAATTCATCAGCCTCGTTCCAATTCTCCACACTGGGCTGCCAGCACTTGCATTTCCTTTTCCTTTGCCTTGCTCCTGCTGGCTTGTTATCAGTGACATGGGCTTGTGCAAATGTCATTATTCCTTTGCTGGAAGTTTTGCTGCCCTGGATGCAGCTGCTGTTGATGGGAATTTTTGTGAATTCAGGGGAGGTCAGGCACAGTGATGATGCTGCTGTAATGGGCAGTGACTGGATTGGGGATTTTGGCTGAATTCCCAGCCATGTGCCAAATAATGTTCACATCACTCTGGTTAGAGACTTTTTGCTGCTGCAAGCTATTAGCTGCAATTAACAACACAAGATATTTTTGCCCCCAGGAAGCCCTAAAAGTTCATTAAAGTTCGCTTCAGGCAATAGATGGGTTCTACCCTAGCACTGAATTTATATTTTAGCTTTAAATCAGTTTTTCTTTTTGAACTGTTCATGCTGTCCACTTTACTTTAGAGAGTGATGCTGATACTTTTATACCAAGAGTTAACACTCATTTTTTTAATTCAAAAGTACTCCAAGGTAATTCAACCACAGGCAACCACAAGGTGTTCAATGGGTTAAATGCAGCTATGGAAAGATATAAAAACTTGAAAGGCAAGAAAATGCACAAACTTTACTATTTTAAAAGTATAGAGGAAGTGGAAACGAGATTAATGCAGTATTCACCTAGGAAAAAATGTCTAAGAAGAAGCATGAAAAACAAGCATTATAAGGAATATAAGAAGGAGCAATAATTAATAATGTTCCTTGTTTTTATATAACCCTCTGCTCACTCTTAGTCACACAAGAAAAAATTATCCATGTGTGATTTATTTTTCAAATCATTAGTGGAACAGTGTTTATAATCAATTTGTATAACCAAATATTAATGACATCCAGTGCAGAGATGATTAAAGGACTATGATATGAGCTTTTCTTATCCCTTTGGAGACAATAACAAATGCAATTTAGATAATGCCCGTTACAGCTGCTTAATTGCAGTTCATGTGTATTTTGCCTTTCTGAAATGCCATTTAAACCCAAACACAAGTGTGCATGTTCAAATGTGAGTTTTTGTTGGTTTTTCAAATCTCAGTTGGGCAGTCTGAGAACTTGATTAATTGAGCAACTGAATAATTTACTCATTTCTGTTGTACATTTTTATAAATTACATTCTGATACCAACATCACCTATTTATGGGCAGCTATTTATTTATTGCTTGGCAAGCCAGGAAATAATTTCTTCACTCTTAATGGGACAGCACAAGGCTTCCATCAACTGAAAACAAACAACCAACCTCAGAATTTACTCACCTAATGCAAAACTAAACTTTTGTGAGTTCATAATATTTTAAAATAAATAAAGGGACAATTTCACATATTTCAACTGGATGGATAGGAACTGGTAGAAATTTTCCAATGAATTTTCATTTGCAAGCTCTGAGGAATTTGATGTGGTACTTGTGGATAGTTCTATCAATCCTTAATAAGACATTCTAGGAAGACTAATTCCCAGAATTAACTTACATTAATTCTGACATTCTCAGGTCTCCAGTTTGCAGGGTTCTGGGTATTTCATTATTTTTCATCTCTCTGTTATCAAAGCTGAAAGGTGCATTGATTTGAATCTTCCCCTCTTAATGCTGATTAAAATTTATTTATAACAAGTAAATGATGTCTCAAAATTAAAACATGATACAAGGGAATAAGCAGCTCAGTTTCACCAAAATCTGAGGCAACAATTAAACAGGGAGATAAAAAAAATCTTTTTTTTTCCTCCAGTAAAATCACTGATCAAGGCCACAAATCCACTCTGTACATCTGTTTCTTTTCCCTCCAACAGTGTCCACATTAATCTCTCCAGAACAAATCACTCCAAATGTAGGTAGAACAACAAGGTACTGACTTTGATTTCAGCCTACAAATTTATTTTTTTAATATAGATCTTATTAAAAGGAAAATGCCAGCTTTAGTTGTGGTTTATATGCAGGCATTTAATCCACATATACAGCTTGGAGAGAAATAGATAATTCACACAGATGAATTGGTAAATTACTTTCTCAAATTCGGCAGACAGACAGATACACAGATCAATTACCTAAATCCTGAAAAATAAGATTAATTCTATCAGATTTTCTGAAAATTTAAAAAATATTCCTCAAATCACAAATTTATTTCATAGGACATCACAAAAAGAAATGTCTACTTGAAACTTTGATTCTGAAGAACTATTCCATTTAGTTTTAATTTAATGTCAATGTTGTGATTTTCTCCAATTTTCAGTAGAGAAAAATGAAGCAAATATGAGAAAATAGATTTCAACTAGATGTAAGTAAATTATAATTTACTTTAAAAGCATGTCCTTGGTTGAACAGCAGCTTTGTGGGTTTTAAGTTGAATGCAATAAATAACAGCCCAAAAAAAAGGGACACAAATCTAAGTGTTTTCCTTTCAAATTTACCTAATTCATGCATTCTGTTTTAAGTACTGTAAAGGAGTTTAGAAGGAAAAATAAAGTGGAAATAGAGCAAAACATTTCTGTTCTCCAGGAACAGAACGTGGGGCTGTTGGTTGTGTTTTTATGCATCTGGTAATGTTAACTAACAGCTATTTTATTATGTAAGCACCTCAGGAACTGAATTAGGTTACAGCACAATGAATTGAGCTGCTTATCCAAGAAGAATAAGATGAGGAGAAGGAGTTATTTTATTTTATTTCATTTCAGAAGACAGTAACTCTGAGCTAGGACATTCTCTATGTAACAGCATCACATCATTGAGTGATCTAAATGTGGAGCCTGTTTTAAGGAAGAAAAGTTGTATGGGCACAGGACCAGCAGCAAATTACAGTGAAGTAAGGAAAAAACCCAGCAAAAGTTAAAAACTTATGTAAAATAAAAGTAAAGTGAGAAGGAAACCAGCACAGAAAGCCCAAAAATACACATCTGTGGCTGGGCTTTCAACTGCCAAATGCTGTAATGGCAACATTGATCAGAGCAAACCCACTGCAGCATCAAAACATACACCAAACATTCTTTGTCAAATGGTGACAGAAGAATTCTGGAAGATTGAAAGTGTTTTGATTCAAGAATAAAGGAAGGAAAATGCAGCTATGTCAGCATTTTTCCCTCTAGCTTGTATCTGTCAACTCAAACTTATTTTGGATCAGAAGAGTTTTTTCCATCAATTTTCTAGAGTTTTCTCTTTGATTTCTGGAACAGTTTAAGTCACGTTACCCATAACAATGCTAAAAACCCCATACTTAGGAACTGCTGTCCCATCTCCTGATGTCCTCCATGCAAGCCAGGAAAAACAGCCCTAACATCCTCGTGGTCAGAGAAATGACATCACAGGTATGCAAAACTTGAAAGGGAAAGAGGTGGAAGGGATAATTTTAGGGGATGATGAGGTAACCATACTAATTTACAAACTTTGGACTAAATCCTTCCATCCATAGGAATTATAAAGGACTATTAAAAGTAAGGACTACTACTAATAAAGGACTGATTATAAAGGACTTTTCTGCTAAGCTTCACAAGTTCTTACTGGAGAGTTCTCAAGTAATCTTGAAATAAATGGAAAAGAGCTGCTTAAATGGGTGAGGAAAAGTCAGATTTGGGCACAGCCCTGGGGCCCTGGGAAACCACAGGACCATGATACCCCCACAGGAGAGGTGGAATGGAAACAGGAGGGACAGCAGGGAAGGAAAGGACAGGGCTCTAAACTCCAGGTAGTTCAGAACTATAGCAAAGAAAAACACATTTCACTTCAAGGTACGTTGGTTGTAAGTAAGAATGGACTGAGGCAATCAAAAATGTTGGAAAGAAGAAGAGATTTTGCATGAAAAAAAAAAGTGAGAGAGAAGTGAGAAAATTCTTGTGTACACTTCATAAAAGCTAACCTCTTTATATGTCAAGTACTCTCACCATGCTGTTTACCAAGATAAAATACCTCGAATTTTTGCATTGAAATAAATTTTCTATAGGTTGACCTACTAAACTTTAAATGTACATACTGGAGAATCATTTCCATCCTATGTGGGATCTGTGTTTGTATTTATCAGTGGAAGGCTGTACACGTGCACGGAATTTCAGATTCCACAGTGCTGCAGAGGGCTACAGGCTTCCCTGGTTTACAGGGAGTATAAAAAAGTGATTAGACACAAGAATTACAATTTAAATAGAATACAATTCAAATGCAATACAATTCCTTTTGTGTCCAGACTTGAAATAAAAGGAATAAAAGTATATTAAAAAAAAAAAAAAAAAAGAACAAAACATGGAATATATTTGGGAAAGAGAATTAGAGATAAAATTTTAAAAAATTTTAAAAGCTCCCAGTGAATTTGATGCATATTAATTTTAAAAGTCTTGCCTTCTTTATCCCACATTTTTCTGTCATGGTTTGTTTATTTTCCAGGTGCCAGATATGCAGATTTGCACACCAGTGGTACTATCTGGTTTTGATGTATTTTATCCTCCATACTGCCAAAGGCCAATGATTTGCAGCTGGGTATGAAAATAAAATTTGAGTCAGCCTCAAACGTGGCCGTGAGGAAGGGGAGCAATGAGCTGTGCACTTGTTTACCCAAGAAAGATAAGAAAAACGACTTTGATTTGACAGAGTGCTGGAGCCTGATACCAGTGTGCTCAGGAAAGAATGCACTCCCTGTGAGTATTTTAAAGTCAGAATTTCAGACACATGACTCGGTGACTCAAACATGAGCAACAGCACAATGTTTAATTACTCAGTCTGGCACTCATCCTTCTCATGCTACCACTGATGCTCTTTCACTCAGGAACCACAAAATTGCTTCACAAATATCACCCGAAGCTGTCTCCTGTATGGAAAAACTCAGGAGAGTTTTCTGCACACTGGTGCCCTGAATTAAGCAACTGAATCAAGGATAACAAAGATGAGTGAGAGGAAGCAAAATAAAGATGGAGAACAGCACCAAAGAGCAGGCACACTGAGGAGAGGATGCACAAAGAGCAGGCAGTGGAGTCTGGCAGGATGGTGTTTCCACATTATGTCACACTGGGACACGACATGGAATCATGAGGTAAACTTTGAAGTGAGAGCAGGCTGAATTTTCCAACTTTTCACACTACATGCCTCTATAAAAAAATATTATTATGCATTTTATAATTGTTGTGAAGCACAATTGGGAGGGTTTTTATGCTGTGCTTATCATGGCACATTGTAATGCCACTTTGGCACTATTATCACACCCTATTATCCATGACACACATAAGTAAGGATTATGCAAAAAATAAAATATTCATGACTTTTAGTCGATTCTTGATTAGTAAGATGGTTGTGCTGTGTATAATAATAGAAAAAATATTTATTCTGAGGAGTCATTATCCAATACTTGCATAGCTCTAATCTAAATTCCAAGAAGGACAATCCACTATAGAAAATCTGAAATCAACCACAATTAAAGGCTATTGAAAATTTTGCCTTCTTGTGAAGCCTAGATCATATTTTTAAGTGGAATAAAAAAGTAGGACACCATGTCAAAATATAATAAAAAAATATTGTTTAAAAAGCCAAAAATCAAACACTACCTGTAAAGTAAAGGGTTAGGGGAACCTCTGCAGACCATTTGAAAGGAAAAATACCAAGATTTATTCTTTTTGATGTTACTGAAAGGTGAGAACTGCCATAGAGAAAAGGTAAGAACTGACTGGAAAAACATATGGAGGATGTTGCAAAAACATTCACAGGCACGTCTGTGAAAGCATATGCCTTAGAAAGCAGCTGAAGTTGTTCACACTCAGATTTTCGTGAAGTTTCTTGGGACTGTATAAAATTAGGAATTGTGCTCGGGGCAGCACACTTTAATTAGCATTAATTGTGATGTAATATTCAAGATGATGTATTGAGACTTTGGAGCAGGAGATCCTCTCTCCTTTTTTTCTGTGAACAAAACACAAACCTGCTCTATGCCAAAGCCTCCCAGGCAGCCCCAGCAGCCAGTTCCAGGTGGCACTGTTCACTTTGGGAACAGAAACATCAGACACAGGTGTTGCTTTAGGACTGAAGTTGGAGTGAAAAAATAAATGGCTTGTTTCAGATCGAGAACACAGCAGAACAATGGAAAAGTTTCCATTTTAAAGGCTTAATTTGGAGTGAATGGAAAGAAGGCAGCAAGGGAAAAAGTGCTATCCACAGCTGCTACAGGGCAAACAGCACCAAAGCCAAATCCTGGGAACTTCAGGACAAGACCATAAATAAGGAATTTATTTAAGCCATTAATTGAAGCCATTGCTGTGACTTTCTCCATGACACAGACCAAAAAAAGCCCAACCTGCAGTTCCTGTGCAGAGCCTGCAACCCTGGCTCAGGGTTAAAATATATTCCAGTGATGGAAAATCTGATGCTCAGGTAAGCTGCTCTCAAGGTTGCTAAAGTCTTTTCCCAAACCATTTCCTTGGCATGAATTTCTTTAGCTTCCATGCTAGGAGGGATTTCATACTTTGATACTTTGGTGTTGGCTTTCTTTTTTCATTTGTTTGTTGGGTTGTGGTTTTTTTCCTAGATTAAAGAGGGATCAGCTATCAGAAATCTTTTCACTATTTAAGCTGAGTTCACCTCCTAACCTCATTTTTTTTTCTTTTTTTTGCAGAGGGAAAAGGGATAAAGTGAATAGCTTAAATCCTAAGCTGCTTAAGAGTTTCTAAGCCCCTTTAGGGTAGGGGATGTTTTCTAAAAATCTTTTGCCGGTTTGTTGCTTTGTTTTGTTTTTTTTAACTAACCTTCAAGTTTTCACTTACCTTCTGAAACAGAGGTGACAAAATCAGGCACAGTGCTTCACTCACTGCTTCCAGGAAATAGGAAACAGGACTATTTTTCTGTATAGTCTTGCAGTAAACTAATTGCCCTGCTTCTCCATGGATTTAATTTCCTGTCAGCTCAGATCCCTTTTACTGTGTTCTCATCTTTACTCACTCCTTGTAGGTCTCACTCATTTGGGCTTGGATAATGAGCATGAACTTTGGGCCGAGTGTAGATAAATTATCCAGGAACCACCACCCCTGCTCTGACACCTCCCCTGAAGGGCCACCAGGAAATTCAAGAGCACCCTGAAAAAGGAGTTTTCTCCTCTTTTCTGCTCAGTGCTGGAAAACCCAGAGTCAGGATCCTGGGAAGCAAAGGACAGGATGCCAAAAAATGCTGCAGTTACATGCAGAGCAGTATAACATATTTGAGAGCACTGAATAAACATCACTGTCTGTGTGTGGGAGGCACAAACTCCATGGGATAGTCCTGCTGCCACTGTAGCCAACCAAAGCCTGTTAAAAATGAAGGGATGCTAAAGAGGAAAGAAAGAGAGAAGCAGATGTGGGGGGAAAAAAATCGTAAAACAACAACAAAACAATGAAACAAAACAACCACACACCACCATTAAAAAAATTAAAAAAAATTAAAAGGTTGAAAAACTCATCAAACTCATCTATCAACAAATGTTTAGGTTATTTATTTACCCAACACAAGGCTCTTGAGACAGACAATGCCCTACTTACTTACACATTCAGAGGTTGCCAGGCTGGCCACTGTGCCTTGGCCTTGATGACTGTCAGAACCTCATCACTCTGTGAAAAGAGACAAAGGACATTTTTACCATGAGAGAAATAGGTTTTACAGCAGAAAAAAAAGTGCAAAGCACGAGACCAAACTCCAGCAGCAGTTTGCAGATGATGGTGGATTGGCATCATGAGCTGAGGGAAAGCTTCCACCAGGAATTCTCCAGCTTGATACAAAGCAAGGATAGAAAAATTGCTCTTAATACATGAAAGATCTACAGCTAAAAACCAAAGGCTGCTGCTCTGGGCAGCCTAGCACACACTGTGAGTGTGTATAATCTGTTATTTATTATCCTTGTGTATGGAAGGCTCCAAAGGCTCCATGGTGGATGCACTGCACTGGCAGCACATTCTCTTTGCTCTCCATTTCTGCATGTGAAAATCAAAGGGTGAAATGCAGCAGCCATCTGGGGAAGCCCACAAAGCACTGCACAAAGATTATTTCCTAAAGTCTGTTGTAATCCTTGCATCAGCACTTTTAACTTTATATTGCTCCAATAAACTTGGGACAAAGGCAGGAGACCATTAACAAGGCTCAGATGCCCAAAAGACATTTATCACACTTCTTTAGAAGCATTTTCCCCATCTCCCTTAGGATTGCACACCAGTAATTCACCTGGAGGGACACAAAGTTCACAATTCACTCCCCTGATTTCGACTGTCTTTTAAAAATATTTCCCAATTAGACCAAGAAACCCACTTGCTGTATTAGCAGTAATTGGCACTTCCAGCAGAGCTGACCTTTCAGTTTAGTGAGAACATTGCCATTTCTTGCAATAGTTCTGACACCCCAGACTGGCCCTAGTCCATGCACACCCCAGTTCAAAGAAAACAGATTCCACTGGTTGTTTCTGCCACTCTCAATATTTTCTGAGTCCCTCTTTTTACCAAAGCAAGAGCGTTAAGAGCCCTCTCTGTGACACAGGAGCTTTCAGCCTCAGGAATAGAAATGTGACATGACCTCTCCCTTAGCCCGAGTGGATGGAAAAGCCACTCTTTGGAAATCACTTTTATAAATGCAGACGCCTGGAAAAAATCCTGTACTACATGAAGTGTCCTGAGCAAAGATGGCAAGTAAGTATAAAGAAATTTTACCAAGCCCCCACGCTACTGATACAGGTGGAAAAAAGAGAATTTTGTGATGGCAGGGAGCAATGAAACAGCAGGCAGCTCCTCAGGGTGTCAGGCACACCCTGGGTGAGCCCAACACTCCCTGCCAGCCTGGTCTGTGCAGGAGAGATTCATCACATCCAGTGCTGGATTTTAGAAACCTGGGGTTTTTCAGTTTTTTGTGGTTTTTGGTAATGAACCTCTGGAGAACACTGCTTTTGACCTGAGGCTTTAGAGAAGACTTCCACATTTGAGTGATGGAGTTAAAATCACGGGTGTGTAGGTAAATAGAAGTGTGTGATTTCACATGGTGAAGGGTTTAAAATCTGAGATTTCTATAACATAGTAATAAGTATGAAGCAAAATGAAAGATTTTGGGTCTTTTTTTTGGTGTTCATCTTTTTTCTTCATGGTTTCAAGTAATAGTTTTTGGTTAGACAGTTAGGGTCACACTGAGGATCATGAGAAGTTAGTTATTGAGTTAAAAGAATAAATAATATAAGCTTTATTTCTTTATTAGACTGTTTAGCTTTAAGAGACTTTATAACAGCTGGAATTGTTTTTATTCGGCTCACTTCTAGCAGGTGGCTAGAAGTGTTACTGAATGCTTTATACTTTTTAATAAGATTTAATAAACAATTAAACTTAAACAAAAGAAAATCCGTTTCCTTGGTGTATTTTTTCATTTTAGTTTTAAGTGAAAACAAAAGAAACTAAACCAAACTATAAATTAAATAGTATAAAAACACTCATCACTGTTACAATCCAGGTTCATCCAGGGCAGCATTCTTCTCACCTGCACGCTTTCAGAAGAGACAGTTTTGCACTCAAAGTGGCTTAAAAAGTAACTGATTAAATGAATTAAGTTAAAGGTTTGAAGTTAAAAGATATTGTCTGTCTCTGCAAACAACAACATTGTCTTTAATTTTTAATTTTTCTTGTCTCAATATCCTAAAACTTTCCAGCCAGGCAAATCTTCTTGCCTTGAGAAGAGATTTGCATTCAGAATTATTAACTCTGCATTTTACATCCCAACGAAAGTCTGTCATGAGCATAGATGGGTACATTTATTAAAGTAATGCACTGCTTATCTAATAGCAGGCAGTAATTATGTCACTGCTATCAAAATCAGTCATGTCTGAAAGCATTTCAACACGTGCTATTCGAATTAAAAATTAACACCAGGAGTAGACAAGCAATGACTGCCAGCTCAGCACGAAGTGCAGAGGGGAGGAAATCAGGAACAGTGGATGGGGCACTCAGACATCCCTGAAATCTTAAGGCAGGTGGAAATTCAGATACAAGCACTGAATTCAGGGACACCTCCTGAATCAAAATTAAAAAAAAAAAAAAAGAAAAAAAAAAAAAGAAAACAAACTGAAAAATTGCAGAATCTGGTGTTCTGTTGAGGCTGGAATGAAAATACACATTTTTCCTACCTAGAGCCCCTTGCCAATCAGAAAGGATTAAGATACAAGCTGAGTTCAGTCGTTACTACCCCAGACTGATATTTTCATTATGCAGGTGTGTGTGTCATGCACATTCCCAGGGTTTCCAGTGAGGTCTGGCTGCCAGGCTCGGGGGTGCCAGCCCCACTTGCCCCACGTGTGGCCACTGCCCTGCGTGTCCCCAGCCAGGCTGGGCAGAGAGCACTGGCCTTCCTCTGCCTCCACAATTCTGGGGATAAACGAATTCAAACAGCCCAGGGAAAGTGAGGTTACCCAGGAATTCACAGCCCTGTGAACAATCCATGGATGGAGAACAATCTGTGGAAAAGACACCGTGCCTGGATTTGCTGGCCAGGCTCCTCTGCTGTAATCATTGGCAGATGGCAGAACCTGAGAGGATATGAAGTGCCTGAAGAGAAACCCACAAATTAGTAATAAATGACCAGTTGATATAACCCAACTGCCTTGAAAAACCCAACTGCACACTTTACTGTAGAGGTATAAAACACCTCTTTTTAATATAATAAAAATATAATTTTATTAACATTTTCTTAGTGCTTGCTTGTCCTATATTTGTAGCTGTTTTACCCTTCTCTTCATATTCCCAAAGTTTTGCTTTAATTAAAGTAATTTAAGTAAAGTCTCAAATTCCCACCAAAATATGGAAAAGAGAACTGGGATGTTTCACTGTGGTATGTTGCAAGTTGTCATCAATCTTGTATTTATCTTGGAAGAAATTATTCAAAGTAATGAAACTCTTACATTTTGGCAAAGAAAATGAGATTGTCTGCAAAATAATGGAGTGTCAAAATGTTACACTGCCAGAAGTTGAAGGGAAGGGCACCAAAGCTCCTGCTTGGAGCTGATGAAAATCCCTCAAGTGTGGTTTAAACATAAACACTCACAAAACTTGGTCTTTCTCCTGAGGCTGCTTCTGCAATTTCTGTTATATGAACAATTATGGGATTCCAGCTTCCAATGGAAGTAGAATGGCTCCTTCTCTGCATGCTTAAAACTTGCTCAACAAGTCCAGTGGAGCCAAAGTGCTTTCCAGATTGACTTCAATTTAATTTGGATTGTAGCCTAAATTAAAACATGCAAAAAATTGCAAACCACTCTTCTTTTCTCCACATCCACTTTCTACACTGGTGTTCAAGCTGGGGCTGAATGTTTGACTCAATAGCTGTCCCCTATGAAAGAACTCTTCTCCAAAAAGCCCTAATGGCATGATTTTAAAAGGTTGATAATGTCATTCTGATGCTGGCAGCCTCACTGTTACCCTGAAGTTGGTAAAAATTAATCCTTTGCTTTACATCCATTTGTTCCTGCAATGTATAAATGAATGCTCATGCAGAATAAAGTAATTAAATGGCAACACACAGAACCCTGTGGTATAAAACCACTGCTAAGTTAAAACCTTTTACTATGCACCTACAAAAGATTAAAAGCATTTCCTCACTTCAAGAACAGAAAGTGGGACATGGCTCAAAAAGGCAGAATTAAAGATAGAACTTGAGTTGAAGTCTTTCTCAACCAAGGGGACTTAAAACAACACATTAGAAGGGTAAAATCCATTAAAAATGTAATGAAAGCTTTCAGCAAAAGTTTTAAGTATGATCTGAATACCTTGGGAATGAAAGAGAGATTAGTAGGATGTAGAAAGCCCTGTAAGTTATTCCATGTGCTCCTGCTACTTTTTGGCAACCAACATGATTAGCATCTATGCCATACTATTTCCAAGCTATTTTTATAAGTTTTATTACTATTTTTATTTTAGGTCTGCCAAAAAACGTTAGAAACTATCACCGTGCAGATCACTTAGCACTTTGCAATAATGAGATGATTTGCTGCAGTTAAACAAATGGATCTGTTATCTGACATCAAAATCAGAGTCAGAGCCCATGAACTGTGGGAATGAAAAACACCTGGCTTGGGCCAGAGCTCAATTTCACTGATTTCATACTGCTGCTGCTTGGCATTCATTCCATTGTTTGAGAACAGAGAACATTTAATTCCTTCCACAACACTCCTCACACTATCTGAATGCCTTTCTATCCACAGTGGGTTCATTTTCACAAGACTCTCAAAAAAAGTAGAAAAAGCAACATTATCTTCAGTTCCCAGATGATGAATTGAATGTCTACCTACACATCTGAGTTCTAGGATAGCATCTTCCCCTGCAGGATTATCCTTCCCCTCAAAAATAATTTGTTATTAAAGGAGAAAGAGATAAAGTGAGCACGAAAAAGTGCATTGCACAGTTCTGTGGGGAACTAAATGCTATAAAAATTAGAATGATGTAGTGCTTTGGAGGGATTGTTGGGTGCTCTTAAAATCTGATCAGTCTTTTATGATTGTTATAAATTGCACTTATTCCACCTCCACTGTGTGCAGACACACAGAAATCACAGAGAAGAATAAAAACCCAATCTTGCCTTTGAAGTATTATCTAATGCAAAATACCTGGTTAATTAATGCTCAACAAATTATGGACTTCCATGGCATATTACTCAAAGTACAGCATGTTTCCTCCTGTTGATAAAATCTGTATTAAACTTTCCTACCTCACTTTTGCAGATGTATTTGAACAAAAAGGGGCACTGATGTAGAGGCTCATTTCTGAAATTTGTAAAAACTTCAGAAGAAAAAGGAAGTATGTGTCTTTTGTGTGATGACAAAATATTTCTGTGATAAAAGCAGTGCTGAGATGCAGTTCAACGTGCAGAGATGTTTTTAGAAAGTATGTACAACTACTGTTTTTTTCTAGTTCTTACAAAAGAGCATTTTTGAAAAGGTTAAGCTTTTAGTCACAAATTCCTTCATTTGAGAGGGAAAAGCAGCCACAATTAAAGACAAAGACTTATTTTTATTATTTGATGACAACTAAATCCTGTTTAAATATATGACTGACTTAGATCCAGGCAGATTACAATTAAAGCCAGTAGCACAGGTTTGGAATTATCATTAGCAACAGCAAAAATGCATTTCAGCCAGTGGAATTATACCAGGATTGTGTTTGCCCATTACTTTGACTTCTCCATGTTTACAACAGCAATTCTGTGGCAGCTGAGAAAACCACACATATTATAAGATATATAAACATGCCTGAATGGGTTCATTTTTTGATCATAGTACCTATAAATTCAATATTTCCCTGTACAAAAAGCCATTTCTTTAATTAAAAAGTCTTGTTTATTTTCTTTGAAGAATAGGTAATGTCATTTCAGGGAATACAAAATCTGAGTTTTTCAGTTCACCAATTATGAAAGTCTGGGGAATTTCCAGGCTTTTAATAATGACCAGTCAATTACTAACAACACAATTTTGGGCTTGAGATAGATAAAGAAACGCTGTTGGGGTGAAACTGAATTAAAACAGAAGGAAAGTGGATAATTTAAATGCATTTCTGAACTGTTAGTGCCTGAAAACATCCCTGTTCCAGGAGGGCAAATAACCCAGCACCTCAGACAGTCCCAGCTTCACTGCTGTGCTGTGCAGGAAAGCTTTCCTCAATTGGATGCTTAGCAATTTTGTATCCACTTTTACAAAGAAAAGCCTCTCTGTCAGATAATCAGGCTGAGAATTTTCCCCAAATGTGGGTATTGTCCATGGAAATATGTGTTAAAGTTTCAGCATGGTGAATGGTGATTGCACAGATGTCAGCTGACACTGTGTGTTTAAAATAAGCTTTCTAAGGGTATTATAGGAATTATAACCCCTGACTTTTAAAAAAATTACTGGGATGGGATGCAGAAAGAAGTGTGTTCATTGTTAATCTAAGTTTATTTCCCAAAAGCACTGGCTCCCTTTGCATTACCAGCCTCCTGCCTTACCTGTCCTGCAGGGTTTCCTTTTGCTGGGTGGAGGTTTCAGGAGGGGAATGTGGGCTGAAATTGATAACAGAGCTGTTGCTAATGGCAACATTGACAATCAGATGTGCTGGTTTATTCCGTGAAGGTGCAGTTACATAATGTGGGGTGTTCCCAATAAAGCAATAATTCATGTTTTGCACACTATAAAGCTTAGCAGTGTGTGGTAATGAGCCCTAGGTATGCTCTGAGGATCTGAGCTCTCATTTTCTCTGCCTGAGCAGATTCCTTAGAAAAGAGTCTCCCTCAGGAATCCAGTCCTTGATTGCATGTTGATTTTCTACTGCACAATTTCCTTCATTCTACCTTGAATGCTTTGCTGTCTCTACGACTACAGAAACATTTTGGGATCCTAAATTACTTTGCCAAACCCAAGGGAAAATCTTTTTACTACAGTTCACAGTGGCTACTTTTAAAAGCAGGGCATCAAAGTAGATTCTGAAGCTGACCTTAAGTGGTGCAACTCCCACCCTCTGCTTAATAGGTTTATCCCACACACACCCCTTTTGACCTCCTCCTGTTTTAACTTTCCCAATTCCATCGATCCTTTAGGCTAACCTAGCCTTTAAACCTAAGTGCTATAAAGCTGCTGCTATTTTAAACTCTCAAAAGATTGGACACCAGAGAAGAAATGGGGGGAAAAAAAAGCCCTCGACAGCAATCCAACACATTCTGTGTGCAATAAAGCAGCTGCAGGCAACTGAGTGGCAAGAGAAAACCTGCACTCACTGGAGATAATGATAAAACTGGTTTAAATCACTAGGTTCACTCATCAGAATCACATTCAGGTAACTACAGCTTTTTTTGGGTTTTTTGCTCAGGCTCCTTGACATAGTTGCAAAAGAGTCAGGGATGGCAGCATTGAGACAGGCTCTTGGGCATGCAAGGAATAAGTGAAATCCAACTGCTTGAATATCAGCAGGAAACCTCAGGAGAAGCTGGGGCTGCTCTGAGAAGGTGCCCAGGGAAAGGGGGCACAGAACAATTCTGTCATCTGCTAAATGCTGGCAGTGAGACTCCAGGTGTCACAATTATTCTTCCAAATGTGGGAGCTTGAGCAGAGGAGAAATAATTATTTGGGTAATAGCAAGGGGTTTTAAATAAGACCAGCAAATTAGCTCAGGAGGTGAGCTTTCCTGACCCTTGATAGCACCTTGACAAATCGATGGAGGGGTTTTATTCCATTTAGGATGTACAATAAAATTTTCTAAATGTACTCTAGCTGCTGTACAGAGGCAACCACAACACCTTAATTTCCCTTCAGTAAAGATATCGTGTCTAAGCCACCCTTTACCATTTCTTCCAAAAAAAACCCTAAACCAAAACTCACCAAAAAACCCAACATAAATATAGCTTTCTAGCAAATTAAGGAATTGAAGATCCATCATGAATTCTATTTTCTCTAGTCTGGAAATTAATATTCTTTTAGGGAAATCAACTTTCCATCCCTTCCCACCCCCAGCACGTTCTGAGCCCATCCTCAGTGCAGTAAATACTCAGGTGGACCTCGCTAAACCACTGGAGGAATTTGTCATTGAACCCTGTTAATACCCTTGCTTCTCTCTTGCAAGAAGAGCATCTCCCCATCCACAACAACAGGAGCAAATCCAAAAACTGAGACTGGCCCTGGAAATTTCCTTGCTACTCCGAAATTTCAGTGGTCTGAGTGTGGCTGATGTTGTCATCCATCTGTGGGGGTTCACTCTTGCTTTCCAGCAGTTAAACAGCATAATGGCATTTTGTTGTGGGTTTGTTAGGTTTTGGGTGTTTGTTGTTTTGTTTGCTTGTTTTTTTAAGCTATTTAGCACTAACTGTTCCCCCAGAGCAGTGTGGGCAGTGAGATGAGGGTTATCTCCCTTCCTGGTGCCCACAACACTTGGTGCTTAAAGAGCTCCAAGTACCTTTACATCAGTTCATATGACAACACTTTACACGTGCCACTGAGCAGAATTAATGTTAAAACAGGAATTACACAATACAGAATTAAATACTGTAAGAGATGCTACTGGAGTGACATCTGCCCTTGATATAATTAACATGCTAGAGGAGAGCTATTAATTCCACTGTGGAAGTACTGTTTGGATCTCCATTTGCTTATTTAGAAAAGCAAAAAACAGAAGAGAAACCTAAGAGTTAAACTCTGGAGCCACGATGCTGCATGTCATCCTGTAGTAACCAGATATAAATAGTTGATACTGTCTCTCTAATAAGCCAGACATGAAGAAAGGTGTTTGTCTTAAGGAACATCTCTAAAGTGCTCTGGGAAAGCCCATGGACACCAAATTGCTGAGTGCAGCACTCATGCAGTTATTTTATTATTAGAAGAGTTCTAAATTAAAGACCTTGAACAGAGGCTTGCACTCTAAAAGTGTATTTGCCACATTGCACTGTACTCACAGTGTCACCTCTAAAAGTGAGAACTTAGTGAGAAACAATCACTGCAGTGAGGTGAGAATAAACATCAGTATTTCAGTTTTAGCTGTGAGATACCACTCACACACCCTAAGGCTGTTACCTCAGTGTACTGCTGAAAACGCTTATTGAGAGGTGCATCCTTTGTTATTTCACGTGGTTGTTTTGAAATCCTGGGTACACTGACCTGATAATATGCTTATCTCTAAAGGGGATGCTCTGCAATTAGGTTTAAATTTCAGAGCTTAGCTGTTAAGCCATGTTATCATGAAATGACACGGTGCATTCTTATGCCACAAAGCAGGCATTTTACATGTTCCATGGCATGTTCAGCCCCCAAAAACCACAGAAACTGCATGTTTAATAAACCTTGGTAGTTCTCATTCCCATAGTAAAGCACATATTTCTGATGTGACCATCTCATTTGTATGCCTTTAGGTGTGTAATAAACTCTTTTCTAGTAACTCTGTGATCAGGATTGTGCAGTGCTAGAATTGTGCTCAGTTCTCTTAAATCAGGGGTACTATGTGCAGACATTTATTTTCCTCATCTTTTACTTTCTCTCCCTCCAATCCTCTCTCATGGCTCCTGCAGATGGATTTCCAGAACACTGAACACCACCATCATTCACCATTTTATTTGTGCAAAAAAGCACCAAGCCAGACTGGTCCCACTGAAATCCTAGTTCCAGGCATTAGGCCACTTTATTGCAATCATTTGATATCCCTTAAAATAAAATTAGGTTATTTTCTTTTTATTAATCTCTAAAGAGATTAGAACAGCCACGTTATTGAAGGGCAAACTTCCAAAGGGGTTAATGATTGGAGCAGCAAAACCTGGTAAATGCCATGTCTTATTACCAAGCCAGGGCTTGGACTCTGTCCACTGGAGTGACTTTAAGAACACATCACCCTGTGGCTAATCAGAATGAATATTTCAGCATTCATGTTTCCAATGCAAAAGCACCCAGCAGTCACAGGGCTGTCCCCTCCTGCCTTCTCCTGCACACTGAAATGAACTGGTGGAAATGTTTGCTCAGACAGAACTGCTGAGCTGCTGCACCACACTGAATGGTGGCAGTTCATTAAAGACACAATTACTGCTGCATTCTCTCAAGTCTTATGAGCCAATTAATAGCACTTTATATTTTCATGGCACCTTGCCACAAAGAATATTAAAATGCTTTTAAATGGCAGAGTTCTGGAGCTCTCCTCTTTGGAGCATGGTGCACACAAAGTGCAGGAAGGTTGGCAGGACAAATACACCACTTACAGTTCAGAAAGTGTTTTTTCCAAGCCCCCTGACAAATGTTTGTGTGTCTGACAGCTCCAGCACCACGATGACACCACAGGCCTTGCCAGAATAAGCCTGGCAGTGACACTGTCCTGCTCTGATGTCAAAACTCTGAAGAAGTGACACCAGAAAATCCACAGGTAAAGGTGGGGACACCAAACTTTCTCTCCTACCCTGAATGACTTCTTGTTCCACTTTCTGAAAACCAAAGCAGCTACATGCAAACATGGCACCATCCACAATCAATCTGAATTTGTGGTTTAAAACATTGATTAATCCAGTGAGCACAATCAAGTTGTCTGAGAAACCCATTAACTACATTAATTTTGTGTAAACTAGCAAGCAAATAAGGATAATTTATGGCTCAAACCATGTTTTTCACAAAGCCAAAATCCATGTAAAAGGAACCCAAAAGGCACACCTTAAACCAGACCCTGAGCAGGCACAGCTTTGAAGAGCAAATGCATCTGCTTTGATTTGCACCTGGCTAGAACTGGTTTATAAATGAGGACACTTGTCTAAGGAAGGGAGACAGAAAATTTAAACAATTCCTTCCCCCAAATACATCCAAAAACCTGGGCACCTGCTACCTCTCATCCTTTTCTTGATTCATTGCATTATAATCTATGCTTGGGGGAAAAAAAAAAATCAGCCTTCAAAATAATTTCTTTCGAGCTATGAATTCACCCTCATCCATCTCTACCTCAGGCAGAAAACAAGTGACCTTGTGCCACTCCATTCAGTCTTGACAGTCAAAACAAAGTTTTCTGCACACTAGTAGAATTCCTACAGTGCTATTGGCTGTTATAAAATCCAAAGAAAGCACACAGCATTTCACATGAAATGTGCAAATGAAATAAAAGAGAAGATAGAATATGATCTAGACAGAAATCCTACAGTCAGGAAAAAAAAAAAAAATAAAAAACCAAAAACCCAGTCTCCAGTAAGATCTACTCTGATGGTCAGGAAAATCTACAAAATACCTTCAAAGTCGGGGAGTTGGATGCAGTGCTCTGTACTGATGAACAGCTCCTGATGTCTCACATGCCCTTTCTCCCCCACCACCCAGCTGATTCATTAACTAAACACACTCAGTGTTCAAACTCTGGAATTACCTGAAATTTTAAGCATTATCTCTTCCTGTAGACTTTCCTCCCTTCAGACAAACATTTGTGAAAACTCTGGGAACAAAACCCACTTCTACTGAGCCAAGGTTTAATGCTCTGAACCACCCAGCTCCAATTTCTCCAAAATGTTCTGCTCATCTTAGAAATGAAAGCAAATCTCCTTCTGACTCAAAGGTCTGAAAAGATCCCAATTGCTCACAGGCTTACACATTATCAATTATTCATTTTCTGACTCAGAATTGCTCTATACAACAGGCAAGAGCATTTGAAAGGCCAGATATTGTTCATGAATAATGTTAGTTTAGTTCTGAAATAACTGGATTTTACAAAAGTTATGACTTTTTGAAGAAGGTATTACGTGTTATAAGCACAACCAGGTGAATCTGAAAGTAACACTTTAAAAGATATAATCACATTTCTGAAGTAATTTGGATTTTTTTACTTCCCACTTGTTTTACATGTATTTCTTTGTACATTTTCCAGGGGGAAGGGATCTCTAAACTGCTCTGGATGCCTCTCTCTTCCTGACCAGTCCAAAAATCCTTCCCAAAGACTTCTCTATGGCCCCATAAGAACTTAAAAAAGCCTTGAACACGTACAGTTTCTTTTTCTGCTTTCAGGTCCACATTTCTCCTGCTTTGCTCTGCACAACTCTCCACAATAAATCACCCAGCATTATTGGTCCCATGTGAGTGCATGCCTTTCATTTTTGTCAACTAAAATCCAACCATCTTATTGACTGCAGCTGCTTTTAAATACACTTCGGTGTCAGCAGTGATTTACTTTTTAATTATATTACTTTATTTTAGATGAGGGGTCCTATTGTTTTCTTAATAGCTGCTTTAAAGGCAGTGTTCAAATAAATGAAACTTCAGCATCCGAGCAGGGAAAACAAGCTAATTCACAATTCCTTAATGAAAGAATTTCCTACAATAACATTCTTGATGAAAATATCACCACACTTCCCAAATGTTTTACATTTCAGTGTCATGATAAAGGGCATCATTTCCTTGAAGTGTATCCTAGCTGAGCATTCTTGGGAGATTCTTGCTAAAAAGACCAGCAGGGATAGTACAAAGATAAGATTATTTCTGTCTCTCTTCCAAAAATCTGAGAGACTGCTTTATTGGTTTGCTATTTCAGCTGCAAAGACAAGTCCTGAATCAAATGCTCACCTAAATTAAAGACTAGGGATTGGATTTTAGGAGAAGGTCCTTTTTTGGCCTCTGATATATGTATGCAATTTGTCTGCAGGAGCACATTTATGCTGCATCTGGGGAAATATTGAGCATCCAGGTAAGCTGGTATTTCTCCAGGGAGAGATTATAATCAGCAAAAACAAAAACATCACAATCCATTGCAAAAACGCACTCTTGGCAATGGAAATGGGGAGCAAGAATACATTGGTGAATGTGGAAGGCACAGGTTTTTCCATGTTCTGTTGGGTTGATTTTAGGAAATACTTCATGAAAAAAATATCCTGGGGATGCACTGTATATTGTTTCTTTCACACATATGTGAGGCATCAGGTATTAAAAATATTTATGTAGTTCTATTAAACATTTGATGCAATTTCATGAAATGGAAACATTATGGCCACAAAATATAAAATTGTCCACCAGTTCCAGATCAGGTAATTGCTTTCAGTTTCTATGCAACTGGCCACTGTTAATCTGGCTGAACGAAGGTATTGTACATTTTTGTAACTTCTTCTTTTTGAATTGAATATGCAGAATTGAAAAGTAGCCAAATAAAATCTGCTGTCACTGTTTCTTCTATTCTGTGTATCTGCCATAAAACCCCAGTGCAGCACAAGGGTAACTTCATAATGGGCTGTAATTTTTTTTCCTATTTTTTTTTCCAACTACTTTTATCATTCTGAAAGTCTTTTTCTGTTCCTTCCATTCTTCAGCCATGGACTGGCAGTGAGGAGCAAGCCTCAGATAAATGCTAACCATGTACTTCGCTCTGGTTTGGGTCCTACCCTTCCTTTCAGATATGAACATTTATCTGCATTTCCAGAATCTAACTTTCCTTATTAAAGACAAGAGGCCAGGGATTTGTTCCTGCTGTGATCCCTTGCTAGTCTTGAGCAGGGAGTTCTTCCAGAATTCATTCTTACAGCATTGAAACTCTGCATGTTCTGGGTTTGCATCTGTTTGCTTACCTAGGCAAACAAGGGGAGAGATATTTGGGAGCTCCATCACTCTGCAGCCCACAGAAGGATTCATGAATGCACAGTGCCAGCATTCCAGAATCTATACACCTACATTCCACTTAATTCCATTATCTTAACAACAACATTAGCTCTGATGTGTCACAGGAGCCTCTAGGGCCTAGAAATGACTTATGAATTAATTATCTGAAGCATAATCATTAAAAAAATAAATTCCAACATCATGATTTCTCATCCTATTTCATTAACATGCTAGGGGGAAGAAACAAAGGACATTCAGCAAGTTTTCATGGCCATGTTCACAGATTTTTATGCCAGAACAACACATTGAAGGTGAAAAAAAGGCTTTGTGGGTATTGAAGTGAATACAGAATTTCAGGCACATGGATTTATGATGAACACCATAATGTGGGGTCATGTTAAGTGAGACAAACATGAACAAATACCATGGATTTTTTTGTTAGTAATGACACAAATTCAAAGACAGGATCCATCTCTGTGTTTGGAAAGTTCCTGGAGCATTTTGGGCTCTGAGCCTAACAAAAGAAAGTGGATGTGTTAAGCAGCTCACCAGTGTTTGCAACTTTTGTTCTTTTAGATTGTCAGGTTCCACATCATGGTCACACATTATTTCAAGATCAAAGAACCATCCAGGAAGATGCATGAAATGGAAATAGATTTGTAACCAGCAAGGTTAAACAAATTATGGCAGATTCTAGAAGATCACAAGCCTTTTTTTGGGCCACATCTGGATGTTCTGAACAGCTTAAAAAATGATTTCACCTTGATTCAATTAGAGAGAAAAAGAAGAAAAAGGAAAGATTCAGAGAAGTATTGAGGTTTCTGCTGACATCTGTCTCAGAAAATTTTAAAAGGGAGAGAAATAGTGGATCCATTCAGTTCAAAGTGATGCCTGGGAAAAAGACTGCTGTGGATTTCTGTGAGACAGAAAAGGACCATTCAAGAAAGAGATTGGGAAAAAGGCACAACAGTCTTCAGCCTCTCAACTGGAG
Organism: Sturnus vulgaris; assembly: GCF_052056855.1. Lineage (NCBI taxonomy): Eukaryota > Metazoa > Chordata > Aves > Passeriformes > Sturnidae > Sturnus > Sturnus vulgaris. The sequence goes on from NC_142260.1 coordinate 10,401,245, forward strand.
AGCTGCAGGAGGACATGCTGCCATCTATGAGTCTGAATTCCAGATCTCACAGAAGACAAATGAAGCCTCAGAAGACACATCTAACAGGAATCACTGCTATATTCACTTATAAATGCACATTTGCTTGTATTTTGACAGAAATCCCCTGGATGCACCCTTGCTCTCTTGAGAAGCCAGAGGCCCATCTTTGCAGAACCTCCAGGATTTATTGTGCTTTTCCAAAAACTCGGGCTTTTATTGAAGGCTGTGAAACTGAAATGCCTTACAAGGAATTTGGCCTTGGAAAACTCAGTTCTCAAAATCACCACAAGCTACTGCTGCTATTATTAAGGTGTGATTGAAGGAAGTCCAAGATCATTATTAGCTTGCAATGCTGGGAGACGGGATTTTCCATCTTAGTGGGAGATAGCTTTTCCTAAAATAACTTCCGTGAAAAAAATCAATTGCTTATTCATCTTTGGAGCACAATTTCTTCTGGAATACATTATAACTTCAGGAGTCATTGTTAAACAAAATGCCTGAAATAATCCCCTACTGAATTGATGCCACTGATTTCCATCTAGCTCAGCAGGCAGCTGATGGCTGGGGGTCTGGAGGACAATCTCTTCTCAGCAATGGCAACTAATCAATTAGCATGGAACTGGTGAACACCTTCTGCAGCCTTATCTCATCATCCACACATTGCTTCTGCAACATCTGCCTCAGGGGTGAGCTGTGTTTTATCTCACACAGGTAAAGGACTTGTTCTCATCTGCTTGTGCAGGATTCCAGAGAACTAAAATTCACTAAGAGCTCGTTTATCTAAGTGTTTGACATTTCTTGGCTGTTTTGTAAGTGAGGGCCCAAGCACAATAAGGAATATAACATTGTTATCTGGAAAGAACTTGTCATTTATTCATTATACTCACATATCTGTGAGGCAAAGTTCTTGTCATAAAGTTCTTATTGTCTGGGGAATGGAGAAGTGACTCTTGAATTACAGCTGCTCTTGTGCAGAAAAATGTGCAGTAGGGTACTTCTAACACATTGCCTTAAAAAGCAAATAACCATCCTAACAGCCTGAGAGATGATTTTAGGAGAATCAGATCTTTGTTTAATGAAATAACAGAGCACTAACCATTAATAGTATTTAAAAGTTAGTACTACTGTTATAATTCGGCTATTTTATGTACAAAACATAAAATAAACTTTTCAATAACACATTTTAACCTGCACTTAAAGTGTTGTAATTTCCAACATGCATTCAGCCAATCTACTGTGTAGCATAAACACATAATTTTATCAGGAATTATTGCATATGTGAGTGCTTTTATTGAATTGTTTGTATAAATAGGGCTCTGTTTACACACACATGATGGGATTTCAAATAATAATGAATAGAAAATGATTGGCTTCCTTTCTACTGTACTTCACATAAGCACTGCATAAATGTCATCATTCAAGTATTTATCTTTATTTATTATAGCAAGGGGTTTTTTTGCAAACTGAACTTTTATAAGAATTTCCTTCTTTTGCTATGGGAGCATGGCAAACAACATGCATGGAAACTGGAAGACGAGTCTATATTAAGTGAGAGAGAAGAAGGGGTAGGCATGACTTTTAAAGAAATAGAAAGAAGATATTTATTCCATGAACACATTGAATCAGTGAACATCGAGATGTTCTACTCTAAAACATAAAGATGCAGCTTGGCTATGCACCCCTCAGATCTGCAGGTCCTGGTCTAATTTCTGCACATCCCAAATCCACAGATAATCTGTGCATGAAATTGAGGTGCAAAGATAATGCTCACACTAGGCACAGGACTGATAACTGAGGCTTAGAAATGGGCTCTTATCACTCTTGGCAGCATTTTTCTGGGATGGCACTCCAAGGCAGGAGGATGCCACCAGTGGTCCAGCTCACTGATTGCCTTGACCTCTCTGTGGCTGAGCTGTCAGGGAACTCAGGCTCAGACACCCCCAGGGCTCCCAGGGGACCGAGCTGTGACAACACTGCAGGGAAAAGGAAGAGAAAAAAGAAATGTTCATATGCAACTAAACTAGTTGAACAAATGAGATCCAAAAATTAAAATCAATGTGCCAGTGCTTGAAGGCAGAGTAAGAACAGAAGTTTAAAGGGTGCAGATCTCTGTTGCTGAGCAAAGACAACTGGAACAGGGATTTCCAAGAGGAGTGGATCTGACCTGGGAGGCCTGTATAAACACGCCACATGGAGTGGTTATCAAAACAATATTGTTAGCTGCAATTAACCCCCATAAATTCCACTGCCTTGCTCTGTGGAGCCTCTCTCCAAGCAGTCCTATCAGTCCTTTCAGCTTTGAATAATTACTGCAGTGCAGAATGAAATGGGACTTCCTGCTTTTTGTTTTAGATACTCCCAATAGCATTAAAAATGTTATCCCTGCTACCTTGCCTGAGCTAATGAATATCCCAAAACATGATGAAAATACATTAACAAGATGGTGTTTGGTGGGCCTACAGCTGCCTGCTGTATGCCCCAATGCAAGAACAAGCCAGCCTTTTGTTAATGAAATATTCACATCCTAAGCACTAAAATCGCTGCTTTATACCATAATACTGCAGTGATTAACATTAATTAATTTTCACACATGGTATGAGAGGAATAGCAACTTCATCTTCCTGTTTCAGTGTTATTCTTGTCCACTGGCTCGTGTGCAGGTTTACTTATCTCATTACTCCCCTTTTCTCCCCATATATTTTTAACATCCTGTTGTTTTTTGACTTGATAGCTGCCTAGGGCATGGATTATCTCTGTCTTGCAGCCCTATAAAAATATAACACATCTGTAGCTGGAGGCCCTGGTCAGGTCTTTAAGGCACTGCTACAACAGCAAAAATCAATAACACTTGGTACAGAGGAAATGAAAGAAGGTTTCTAGATGTGAAACCATTTAGGAATTAATGGCTTTGTAGGTATGGCAACAGAGTTCCTTCCTAATTCCCTTGCTTTGTCCCTGTTGATTGTCCAAGAGGATTTAAGCTGAGGTGCAGGTGATGGTTTCTTTCTGCAGGATGAATTAGTTTGTGCCCATCTCTTTGCCACCACAGGTGACCAGGTTTAAGCCAGTTTGGGGATCTGTGCACGAGGCTGTGACCACACACACAGGTTTCATTTCACAGAACCTGGCTTTGGGTCATCCTTAGCCCCTGACTAAGGCCCTGGTTAAACTCCTGTGGGTTTGGAGTCATCTCAGGTCATGGCAAGCAGCCCACGGTGTGCCCAAACCACTGCTCCTGCAGAGGAAGCATCTCTACATGTCACTCCTGTCACTGGCCAGCAGTTCCTGTGTGGATAGAGGGATTTTCAGCCAGTCTAGCCCATCAAAGCAGACCTTGTGCTGTGAAATACCAGAAACTGGGGCTGGCAGAAAGGATGAGTCACTTGCACAAGAAACACAAGATTTTGCCATGTCACCCAAAGCCACAGGCAGGCACTGCTGTCAGGAGTGACAAGTCCCTATCCCAGAATCATGAACGCTGAGGGGGACAGGAGCAGGGAGAGAGGAGGGAGAAGAAGAGTGCATTTTGATTAAAGCAATACATTAAAGCCAGGGTAAGGCAATATATTGTATATTACCCTTTCATAGTGCAACCTGTTATTCCTTGTTAAGTGGTGTTCATGGCAGAACAGGAAATTTGGGAAAATGTCCAAGACACTGGGTAAATCAAGGGTTAATATCATTACAGCTGGGTGACAATTTTCCACTGAAACAATGCTAAATTTGCTGAGATCAAAAAAGATTGTAGAAACACATATTTGTTTTGATGAATTCCTCCCAAACTTGGGCAGCTTTCTGCTGGAAATACACTCGGTTTCCCATCCAGCAAGCTGCTTGGGAGCTTGGGATCTCATTTAATTTGCTTTTAAAGGCTGCTACTCAAAGGTCTGACAAATCCAGGAGCACACTGCATGTGCTCCTGACGGGGACTCACTCAAGACATGACTTTTAGGATTGTCTGGCTCCCTGCCATGGAGCTGAAATGAGGTTGATGCTCTGGCTCTCCAAGCTGCCTGCTGGCCGTGGCAGCTGCCCAGAATCGTGGGCTCCTTGCAGCACTGGGAGCCTTGCCTCAATCTGAGGCTCTTCCATCTCCCTGGCCAATTTTCTGGGAGTTGAAGACAGCCATTTCTGTCTCACTTTTTGGGAAACAAACAGGCCAACAAAAAAAGCCCCTACACAAAACAGACCCACAGAAGTGGAATGAATATTCCAGTTCACTGGAAATGCAAATATTGTGCTGTTGAACATTGATGTGGCTGTCTTGGGCTGCCCTGCTTATTTTAGGCCACTCTGAGCTCAGTCTCTATTCCAATGGATGCCACAGTGAGTCAGGCTTTTTTGACTGGCTCAGGAGCACCTTAAAATGCTTCACACATTTTACAAAATCCTGTACGAGCACTTAGGAATGCCCCCCCTTAAAAAACACTACCCTGCCTCTATATATCCACAGCCTATTACTGCTGATGAGGAGATTAAAATGCAAAAAGAGCTCTTATTAAACAGAAAATGTAGTTTGGCTCCATCCTTAAGCAAATTAGCACCCTAAACAGGATTTCTAAGTGCATTTTAAAGAGAAACAGCTGTTATTAAGGCACTAGATATTTTGGCTTAAAATTGACTAAAAAGTAGGCAATAGTCTCATTTAAATAGCATGCAAAAGAGATGTGGGAGGCAGGATGATTATCTATATTATGCATGACTGAAAAGCAAGCTCCATTTCTGTCTCTTTGTGCATCTAAATCGCGTGGAGACACAAAATTGGAATGATGCACAAGGAGAACGTGTGAGAGTGGCCTTGGTTTGGAAGCTCTGTGGGGATTTTGAGGAGCATGTGGCTCTGCCTTACACGAAGAGTGCACCCTGCCAACCAAATCCCCAGCCAAATTTTATATGTCTATATCCAAGTGATGCCAAGCACATTTCTGACTGGGGTTTTTGTAAAACAACAAAAAAAAAATTGCTCTTGACTTCAGCTGATGAAAAATAATACTTTCAGTACTGAACCCCAGAGAGTCAATTTTCTTGATATGTTGGCAGTAATGGGGAGTTTATATACATGTAAATAATGTTATTTGTTTGGTCACGTTATATGTATGCATATGCAAGTCTACCTGAAAATCTGTCCCTTAGAGAATGAGCTAGTTAAATAAAAAGATGTGTGAACTCTGCAGTTGGGAACACAGATTTCCTATGAGTAAAAATCTTACTGAAAACAGTATTTCACAATTTTTGTATTGGAAAATTTTGTCCTGCATCCCTCTGCCATGAACGATAAAACTGTTTTCCCCTGCCAGCCCAGAAACCACTATTTATCACATCTAAATGCAAAATTGCCTCAAAAGAAAAAAATCATGTTGAATGTTGAATAGGAAACGAGTTACATTCATAGATCCTAACAAATGTGTGCATGCTTAACAATGTGTTTTGTTGACAGTTTTTAAATATTCAGTTACCTCGTTTGACTCAAAATCATTTTGCTCTCTGAAGAAAGGTAAAAAGCTTTCAAATCTTTTCATCTGAGGAAAAAAAAATAGCTGAACTCTTCAACATGATACTTCTTTATTCTGACCTTTTTAAAATCCACTGGAAAATCTTTTTTTTTTTTCACAGCTGGTCATTCCCTGAGTGACACAACACAACAAACCCCTCTTTGCTGTGTGACTGATTAGGCTGTCCCTCGCTCATGAAAATGAACATTGATTAAGGCTGTGCACTCACTGTGCCCACCATCCACGTGTGTCCCAATTTATAATGCTGCAATGGATTCAGTGGAGACCTGAGGATAAATGGCAGTGCTGTTCTACATGGAGATATCCACAAATGAGATGTGTGTGCTTCAACTGGGCTGTCAATTAAAACATCTTGGATGCTTCCCCCTTGGCGAGGAGCTGTGCTCACTAACATGTTTATAAACAGATTTACATAGCTTTTCATATTCTATTTTTCCCAGATGATGCAGTAAAGATTAAAATGCATTAGTGATGAGCCATACATATAAACCAAATAAACCTCCCAATTAAAAAGAAAAAAAAAAGAGTAGAAAAACAAACATCATAAAAAAACCAAAGGAGCAGAAAAAAAATAAACTATCAGCCATATGTTGAGTTAGAAAATATCTGACTTGCTGGCAGCTCCTGTGACTTTGCATAATTCCTCTGACCATAAAACAGCTCAGGGACATTGAGCCCTGGTAGGTTTAGGACTGGAAGACTGCAAACATCCCCCAAAGTCCTTTGTACCACATTTATTCTTCTTTCTGTGTGCAATGTTCTTTGCCTGCACACTCAAATCTGTAACCAAACACTGAAAGAGCAGGGAGCTTTTGAGGTTGATTTGAACTGTATTCAAGCCAAATTAGGTTTTAGAGGGATTTTTTAAGGTTATTTTTAGTCATTGCTTCATTTAAGAGCATTTTTCTTCAGAATTGCCAGTGACCCTAGATTTCAGTTATTGCTGTGCTTAAGTGCAGCAGTCACTTAACAGTAATGTTGATTTTTATAGTGTTTATTATGTTGTTACATTATATTACACTGCTTTATTACAATCCCTTATTGTTTGTTCCAGCACTCCAGAAACACCCCAATGAACTAAGGCTGCTTTCCAACAATGAAAAAAAAAAACCCAAGAAAGATGCTGTGCATCCATATGGACTGAAACACCACTTACAGACAGCACTGAAAAATATTTACAAATCGAAGCAATGACAAGAATTTCCCAGCTGTTGCAGAAAAGCTATCCTTTGTGGGAGGTTTTCACATTCTGCAGGTGGAATTATGTTATTTGCTAAAATCTAGAGGTTGCTGCATTCTCCTAAGCCCCCACAAGGCTCTTTCCAGTCTGAGGATGCCTTTAGGAACCTGAAGAAGTGACCAGGTTTGACAGCTCTTGCCTGGAGTTATTGCTCATTTCTCAGCTCTTTGTCAGTAACAGCTTCCATTAGCTCACCTCAGAGACACTGCATAGATGGAGTAATTGGGCCTTGGGGATTCTGATGGCCTTTTTTTTTTTTTTTTTTCAGTTGTACTTTTCAATGGAGTCTATTCCAGCTGCAGGGAGCAGATGGGTCGAGGATCATTTTTTTCCTGACATAATGACACACCAGGAGAGCACAAAGCCTCCATGTGCTTCACCATGCAACACAGGTGGAAAACTTTTAATGGACATGTCCTCGAACCAGCCACTGAACAGATCTGTAATGCACATCCAAAAACACCCCAAAATTCTCATCTCCACAGCCCTCCCTGGTTTCTTGTACCCGAGGAGGACACCAGTCTTTTTGAAATAGTTCTCTCATAAATGTAAACTGTTCTCATGTGTGAACAGCTCCTCTCTTCCTGGGAACAACTAAAGGTGACCTTTATAAATTGCAACCACGTTTGTTTTTAAATGTCTTTCTTTGTGGAACGAGCAATAGAACAGAATAGCCTCTTTTTGATACTCTGGAGAGTGTGAGGTGAAAGTGGAATAATTAAATAACATAATTAAAAAAAATCTTCAACAAGGAAATCAAGGTTTTTCAATTGATGCATTTTCAGACTGCTAACTGATTTTCTGTGGAAATAATAATATTTTTAATAGCTTTTGGGTTTTGAGGTATGAACAGCCTAAGACCTTATGAAAAATAAGGCAGTCAAGACCAAAGCAATGACATTTCAGTGAAGGAAGATGTAGCTGACAGTTCATACTGAAACTGAGCTAGAGAGCTCACATAAGGACATTACCTTGTTCAAACCACAGCAATATTTATAAAGGCATTTAGATGCTTTCCTCCCACCACAACCAATTTCTAAAAGGGAAGAATAATCCTTTCCCATCCTTTAGAATCTTTTGTACTCTGGGAGTAGTACATGAAAAAATATTTCATGTAAAAAAAATATAAACATGAAAAAGAGTATTACTGTACTTGGAAAAGAAAATCCTGAGAGGCACAGGAGTGGCTGGCCCATCCCTGCTGTCCCACTGTGGGAAGGACAGGCTGGAGAAATGGGCTTTGTAATGGTCAAGAAATGGAAATATTAAATAAAATTCTCCTGTTCCCTAGAGAAACAGCCGCATGCAGCAGGGCAGAGTGTGGGATGGATGGATGGATGATGGATGATGGATGGATGGATGATGGATGGATGATGGATGGATGATGGATGGATGATGGATGGATGATGGATGGATGGATGATGGATGGATGATGGATGATGGATGATGGATGATGGATGATGGATGGATGGATGATGGATGGATGATGGATGGATGATGGATGGATGATGGATGGATGATGGATGATGGATGGATGGATGATGGATGATGGATGATGGATGGATGGATGATGGATGGATGATGGATGGATGGATTGATGGATGATGGATGGATGGATGGTGGATGGATGATGGATGGATGATGGATGATGGATGATGGATGGATGATGGATGATGGATGGATGATGGATGATGGATGGATGGATGATGGATGGATGATGGATGGATGATGGATGATGGATGATGGATGGATGGATGGTGGATGGATGATGGATGGATGATGGATGATGGATGATGGATGGATGGATGATGGATGGATGATGGATGGATGGATGATGGATGGATGATGGATGATGGATGATGGATGGATGATGGATGATGGATGATGGATGGATGGATGATGGATGGATGGATGGATGGATGATGGATGATGGATGATGGATGGATGATGGATGATGGATGATGGATGGATGGATGGTGGATGGATGATGGATGATGGATGGATGATGGATGATGGATGATGGATGTATGGATGATGGATGATGGATGGATGGATGATGGATGGATGATGGATGGATGATGGATGATGGATGATGGATGGATGGATGATGGATGGATGGATGGATGGATGATGGATGGATGATGGATGATGGATGATGGATGGATGGATGGTGGATGGATGATGGATGGATGATGGATGATGGATGATGGATGATGGATGATGGATGATGGATGATGGATGATGGATGGATGATGGATGATGGATGGATGGATGATGGATGGATGATGGATGGATGGATGGTGGATGGATGATGGATGGATGATGGATGATGGATGGATGATGGATGGATGATGGATGATGGATGATGGATGGATGGATGGTGGATGGATGATGGATGGATGATGCATGATGGATGATGGATGGATGATGGATGGATGATGGATGGATGATGGATGGATGATGGATGATGGATGATGGATGGATGGATGATGGATGGATGGATGGATGATGGATGATGGATGATGGATGGATGATGGATGATGGATGATGGATGGATGGATGGTGGATGGATGATGGATGATGGATGATGGATGATGGATGGATGATGGATGATGGATGGATGGATGGATGGATGATGGATGATGGATGATGGATGATGGATGATGGATGATGGATGATGGATGGATGATGGATGGATGGATGGATGATGGATGGATGGATGATGGATGGATGGATGATGGATGATGGATGATGGATGATGGATGGATGGATGATGGATGGATGATGGATGGATGGATGATGGATGGATGGAAAGTTTCTTTGGCAGCAGCAATCCCTGGGGGACACCAAGCTCACCAGGAACCTTGTGGCACAGGAAGAAGTAATGGAAAGCAAATCTCACCCAGCTGGACTCAACCAGATATACAGAATATAAACTAGTGCTGCAGAAAAACAAAGGACACTCAACACCTTTCAATTCACACTTCAGCAACACAATTAATTTTCTTGTCAGAGGCAGGCAAAGTGATTTCAACCCAGCTGCAAAAAGGGTAGAGACATAACTGTTGCCTTATGCTCATAAATAAAAATTTCATTTACAGTTATTATCAAATGTTAACTAGAATATGTTTCTGTCAGCCTCCTCTAGGATTCCATTTAGAATGCAAAACATTTCCATCAAAAAATCCATTTCCATTCTTTTGAAGACAACATTTTGCCTTGGATGTCTCTGAAAAAAATTATTCTAGTATTTTTTAATTCTGTTTTTTCTGAATGCCTTATTCCCACACCACGTGGATAGGCAGGATAGACACAGAGCACAAGTAGCCTGATTATTATTATTATTATTATTATTATCATCATCATCATTATTATTATTATTATTTACAGTACAGTTAAAACAAGGCAGCTTAGTTCCTCTCTGCCACTACAAAGAGATCTTCATTTGATCTCAGGAACAATGCATGGAGGAAGCTTCACCAACAATCTGGTTTATTTTGGTGTGCAATTTGAGAATATTTTCAATATATTGAAGGGCTGTGAATGAGCTTTGTTCCTCTGGTCCTCAGACTACCCAAATGTAAAAACCAGCTGGAAAAACCAATCAAGTGTAACTCTTTCTCTAATTATCTTTAATCAGAATTAACTGTTGCTCCAGCTACAAGCAGAGTTTGCAGAGAAAAATTTATGGTTTTTTAACAGATTCAAACTTGCAATGGCCCTTACTGGAATGAGTTCCAGAAGATCCAAGAATGGCCAGTGTCAGCTGGCTTTTATCTGAATTTATTTACATTGAAAAAAGCCTGAAAGATCAAATATTTCTAGCAAACTAAATTAAACTATATAGACATTTAGCATTTTAGAAAAAGACATAAATTGTAGGTACCCTAGGACAGCTGTTTCTGTTCATATAAATTTAACAATAAAAGATACAGCCTTTGTTTTATAATCAGAGGTTTTGAGCTGACATTTTAGTGCAGTTAATTACCAATTTTTAGTTCCATTTAATATATATTGGGTCTTGTATAAAAATTATAAGCAGAAGAGTATTAATCACACCTAACAAATTACAGCTCCAATGGGCCAGAAAACTCATTCAAATGAGACTGGAATTGAATTTACCAGAGCTCAGGTCTATAAAATATTTGGAATTCTTCATTCTACTTCAATATAATTTCTGTTATTACTCCCCATAAAACTCTGCTTGAACTTTAATGTGAATGAGTATCCAATTTATATCTCTCAGAAAAGCCTTAGATTTCAAAATCAAAGAGCTACAAAGCACAATTCTGTACTGATCCAGAGTAAGATGAAAAAGTAATTCCAAACTGGAGCACAGATGCAACACCAGAGAAAAATATGTGAAGTTCATACATAAATCACACACACACACACACACACACACAGAGATATATTTTTATATATATATAAATGTGTATACATTTGTAAATCACATATATATACATATAAATATGTGAAGTTCATACATAAATCACAGACACATATATATATATCATATCACATATATAAAAATATGTGAAGTTCATATACAAATCACACACATATATATATTTTTATATATGTGTATATATATATGTATATCACATATATATACATATAAATATGTGAAGTTCATACATAAATCACACACACATATATATTTGTATATATATGTATATCACATATGTGTACATATAAATATGTGAAGTTCATATATAAATCACACACATATATATATATATTTATATATATATAAATTTGTATATAAATGTATATCACACATATATATACATATAAATATGTGAAGTTCATATTCAGTTTCCATGTGTGTGAAGGCCAGGCTGTCCTGCAGATTTAAATGTTTATTAACAGAGTGGAGATGATCAAGTCAATATAGAATTAAAGACTGACTTAGATGGCAAATCTCCAAGTAATGGAATGTTATTTGAATTTCTCTTGTGCCTACCCAAAAAAATTCTCCTCCTGCATCCATCGTTTGGAGAATGTCCTGTGGGGATGGAAATCTGCTGACAATAGTGAGGGACTGAGCACAGACGTGGTGTGGGTGTCCCTCAGGGATGGGAAATCCTAAAAGAGGATCTAGACAGCTGCTTTGAGTGTGGTGCCCAAATTGTCTTGGCACTCCCAGCAGATTTCTTCTGAGAAATTACAAATTACAAATATCACAGAAGTCCTCTTAAAGCTCCTATTAGTTTGTTTTCATGTCCTTTTATCACTGCTACTAGAAAGTAAATAATTTTTTAAACGCATAGCAAATGGGAAGCCACATCCAGCCATTTCAGCAGAGTGATGCTAATAAAATTCCTCCCTATGAACACATCGTTTGTATTCATTTTTCCCTGTGCCAGGTGGCAGTTTTTAATCTATTGCACAAATGATTATGGAGTACCAATAGTTCAGACATGTTTTTACTCTAAAACTGTTTTTTTCCCCCAATAAGCAGCCATTATTTTGATATGTTCCACAATATTTCCACAGGTATTCTCTGTTCTTCCATCCTTTCATTCCAGAAGACCTGAGAAGGTTTTTGGTTATCAAAGGAAAATGAGTTTTAACATCTGACCACTCCTGCTGGCATCAGCTGCTGTGGATTCTGCCCTCACTTCATAATCTTCCTTTTGAAAATATCCACATTGAGAACTGCCTCTGACAGGAGTAAAGATCATTCTGCTGATTTAAAATAAAATATGAAAGCTCAGAAATTAGTGCAGTCTGTGGGGAGGGGGAGCTTATGCTGGTTCCTTTGGTATTTTTCCTGCTATCCTATCTTAAATCTTTAACTGCTCCTTAACAACGAAGTACTGATGCATATGGACAAAAAAAAAAAAAAAAAGCTAACTAAAAAAACCAACCAAACAACAAAAAAACCCCTGCATACACACATAATCCCCCACAAAATCTGTTAAAAAAAAAAAACCTAAGAAAAAACCAACCAAACAAAAAAGGAAGAAAAAACACCCCAAAGTAAAAAAAAAAAAAAAACAAAACAAAGCAAAAAAAAACCCAAAAAAACCAAAACAAAAAACCTCACAAAACAAAAAAACAATAAAAAACAACAACAACAATCAAAAACAAAAATAAAAAAACCCAAACCAAATAACCCTGAGCTATCAATTTACCCAGAGAAATAATACATCGATATTTCTCACAAATGTTCTGCCAGTGGCTGGCTGTAAGACCACAATGAAGAGATAAAAAAGCCATCAGCAAGCTGGAGAACATGGAAAGGTGGCATCATTTCTCTGCCACCCTGTACATCAGCAGCACCATTCAGGGTTAAGAAAGAACTCAATCCCCAGTGCCAGGGGAGCCTTTGTAGTCCCAGAAAGCAGAAGAGAGGAGATAATGAGATTTGCATTGTGCATTCTCGACTATTTAAAAATAAGTTGACATCAGCAACTCATTTTAGTCCAGCTTGTGAAGAGCTGCAAGCCCTGATAGCTGCCCATGTGAGCTGGGACCCAGGGGCTCAAGTGCTCTGACCCACTTCAGTAACCTTAATTCCTGCCAGTGACAATTAGAAATATTTATAGAAACTCATGGGCTTTAACTTGAAAAGGAGCTATGATGAATTAGTGGGAACTTCAGCCTTGGCCCTCGACTTTCCCTTTATTTTCTTGATAAAATGTGGTTTTCTTCAACAAATTACTTCTGAGGGTTTTGCCTGTTTTATACCCACACCATGCCTGGAATCAGAAAAAGAATAAATCTCTACTGTTCATCTCTGGGAGTTCATATGTCACCTGAACAGGCTGGGGGGACACAGAAATGCCACATTCATGGCACAAGAGAGGGGGACACGTCACAGAGAGGCTCTTAATGGACAGGTGAACTTTACTCTTCATATTTAGAAGTACCAAACAATTGCACGTAAGGTTCAAGTCAGACGTTTTTATTTAAAAATTAGCGAGGCAAAAGATTATTTCATGTTGTAATTATGTCTCTCTCTCCTGTTTCCTCAGAATATATCTTAATGATTTAACTGCAGAGACAGCACAGGTGGCCACAAGTTGTGGGGAAGGGGAGATTGTGGCCACTACCCCACAGAAATCAGAGTTGTGAGAGAAAGAAAAAAATAAAAGAGAGGGAATCTGGAAAGCCAGTGGGGCAAAAGGGATATAAAGCCTGATTCCAACTGAGCTGGCAGAAAGTCAAGGCCTGTCAAAGCAGTAAGTGCACCAAAAGTGAAATTGTCAGGCACTGTTAGTCACTGTGTTCATGTGCTGGTGCTACTGGAAGCATTTAAAAGAGGTGTCAAGCACTGCTATTTAAAAATAGAGCCCCCACTCCACCTGCCCCGAGCCCCCTGCAAGCACAGCCAGAGGGAGGAAAAGCCCCACACCCGTGTCTGCAGCTGGGCTGGCAGGGAGTGCTCAGCTTCTCAATTTTGGAAGGTGCAGGACGATGCTCCCCTGGCACAGCCGGGTACACACTGGGGATGGGACGCTGAACAGAAGCGTTTTTTAAAGGCTGCAAAGAGATAGAGGCACTATCTGGCATGTGAATAGCTAAATATTTAAAAAATGTTAACATATCTAAGGTATTTTAATAATAATATCTATTTATTCTTATGTTGGTTCCTTTGGTATGTTTCCTACTATCCTATCTTAAATCTTTAACTGCTCCTTAACAATGAAGCATGTGGACAAAAAAAAAACCCTGAAAAAACAACCAAATGACAAAAAAAACCCTGCACACACTCAAAACCCCCATAAAACCCACCAAAAAACAACTCACAAAAAATCCCCAAAAAACAACTCACAAAAAACCTCCCAAATAACCCTGAGCTATCAATTTACCCAGAGAAATAATACATCGATATTTCTCACAAATGTGCTGCCAGTGGCTGGCTGTAAGACCACAATGAAGAGATAAAAAAGCCATCAGCAAGCTGGAGAACGTGGAAAGGTGGCATCATTTCTCTGCCACCCTGTACATCAGCAGCACCATTCAGGGTGAAGAAAGAACTTTCTGATGCTGGATAATTTATTTGTAAGTTGTATTATTCTTGCTAAACAACCAGTGACCTCACTGGGGAAGATTTCTGAAATGTGTGTATGGAAAAATAAAAAGGTTTTGAGGCACCACCCGTGCCTGGAGCTGCCACTTATTGAGGATATTACAATCCCTGCTCCAGTGGCAGTGCAAAACATGCACTGCATTAATGAAATATTTATCTAGGCAATAAAGTGGGGGTAATGGCATTTCCCTAGTAACAACAGAATATGGAAATTCACTAAAAATTGGCATGAGAGACACTTGCACTTTAGAAGATTATAAATAATACATGGCATCTTTGATCACACCGTTATTAAAATTAATACATAAAAAAATCTGCGTTCTCAAACTCAATACTAGAGAAGTTTACAATTTGCTGACACAGATAACAGCTCTGATCTGCAGATTCCCTCCTGTTCCAGTTCCTTAAGAATGAGGCCTCAGCATTCAACTGTGTATAACCATAGAGGCAAATTGGGAAAAAAATATATGGAAATCTTGACAAAAAAATTTTCATGTGATGCAAAATTTGGCAGCTTGCTGCAGAAAGTCAAGGACAGATCAGCTGTACTGCAAGGATCACTTGTTTAGTTTGATTCATTCACTGCAGAGGTTTATAAATTGAAATATACATTGAATATATTGAAACATAAAAATATTGAAATATAAAACTTGGATTTTAGGAACAAAGCATGTAGAATATAGAATCCAAAGGACAGGACCCCAGAAAAATAATTCTGGAAATGGCTTAGGAAATGGCAACTTATTAAGTAAGATGATCCATGACAAATACTACTTCAGACTTTTGTGTATAATCTGGTAAATAACAAGCAGGAAAAAGGAAATTGCAGTATTCGTTACCTCATTATGTGGACTGGCTTCCATGTGACAAAAAAAAAAGATTTAAAAAGTGAAAAAAAGTGTGACGGAGAAAATTTTTTTAAAAATGCAAAAATATCCACATAAGATAAAAAGATTTAGGACACTAGATTTATCAAATTTATTTGCAGAAATATTATGGAATTAATTGGCTCCTGTTTTTTAACACCTTAACAGTGAAAACACTTCAGGTAGCAGCTAGTTCTCAAATCTCGTATGCAAAAAAAACCCACCAAAACCCCACCAAATCGAACAAGATCCCAGTGGCTCAAGTAAGAAAAGTCTAATTATTAACCTTGCCATTCTCAAACAACATCTCCACCTCCAAATAAATTAGAAATGGAACTTTCTCACTTGCAGGTCTTTAGATTAGCAGTAGGCTTATGAATCAACCAAGGAGCTTCTCAGTTAAGTAATGACAAAAGTAAGAGGGTATTTCAGGGACTGGCAGAAACACTGATGAATTTAAGTGATCAGTTTTTTAATTAGACACTGAGACATGATGGTGCATGAATTATTATGATATATATATCATTTGGAACTCGCTAGCTACAAATAAAAAGGCATGACAAGGTTTTCTGATAATGATAAACTACCAAAGATCAACATCAGCACACAATTTGCCTGCAGGATGGCGTTTAAACATCTGCAGAGAGTGAGATGGCCTCTGCTGCAGGTCATTCAGCAGGGAAAATCAAAATAAAACATCTGTGAGGAAAGGCAGACAGAGGTCATGGGAGTGATTCAAAGTGTGCAGCTGAGAGCTCCACTGGGGCAGCAAGTGTCCCAGTGACAATGGCAAGGCTGGCAGGAGAAAGGACAAAAAGGGAGGCTCTGAAATCTTGGCAGGGACCTGGGGGCAGCTGCTCAGGTGTGACTGGGCAGTGTGCAGCTCTCTGGGCCTGCAAAGTCAATTAGCCATTGGAGTACTGGATGTATTTCTTGCCTCCCCCAAACTGACCCGATGTCCTTGAGAGCCAGAGATGCCCAGACCCTTTTCACAGAACACTTTTCAGAGTTCAGTCACAGCTGTTCATTTAAGCCCTTTAGGCATTTGGGTGTGCTGCTTTCCCCACCCTTTCCTTTTCTTGCATCCCATTTGATGCAAAAATCTCTCACCTACTACTAGCACCTGACAATGAGTAAATCTGCACAGAACTCTTAGGAATGATCTGACATGAATGCGCACATTTGTTAGCAGAGGAAAACAAACTAATGCTCTTTAAACAGGAAAAAAAGTGGGAGAGTCCCCACTCCAAACCCTCCTGCAAGGCTTATGGCAGACATGGACCTGCCCTTAAATCAGTCACTGGATGGAAATCACCTTCTCTGAGAATTAAAGGACATAAAGCTCATGGTGCTCAGGTTCCAAACCCACAGAAAGACCAGGTGTGACACCTGACTGACTTTTAAACACGAGGTTACTGTCACAGGACTCCACATTCAATCCTTCAGGGGAGATAGGCCAAGCCTATAGAAAAGGAATTAATGGGGAAAACATACATACTTTGGGAAGTCAGTGTGCTGAATATTTTTTTTTTCCTTTTTGTTTTGGTTAAATACCTGCTCAGTGCCCAACATTCTCACCCAATATGTTATTCACTGACGTTGCAATGTTGCAATAAGTGTTTGGTTTTTTTAATATGCATTTGGAATTTAAAAGCAATGGAATAACTGCAATTGCTGTTGATGGTTGGTGCACATCCTAGCTGTCAGCTCCTTTGAAAAGGAAGAGCATCCAAATCCTCTGCTCTTTCCCTGCCTGATTTACACTGGACCTTGTTTTATCATGGGTAAAATGCAAAAATTGCCCTCTCCAATAAAACAGATATATTTTCTGAATCCTTTTAAGAAACAATACCTATTTGAAAAACCATTTAACCAAGAAGAATCTAGTGAAATTAAAGCATCTCGCTGTAGTAGAACACTATTTTTTTTCTTGGACAGCCATTAAGTAAATGAATTACCTCACTGCTGAGTTAATTAGGTAATATTAGCACATAAATACCCCAACTAATTATTCTAAGCTAATAAAAAGACAAGTGGCATTGAACATGTCTGACACAACCGTATACGTTGAATGTAAATTTTCCCATTTGCTTCCCAATCCAAATTTAATTAAAACATTATAAATATCAGTCACTCTCATAAATGAGCTTTATGGCATCACAAGCTAATCATTCCAGAAAAATAAATGAAAAGACAATAATCCCTTGCATAATTATACTGCCAGTTAGAAAGAATGAGTTTAATAAATAGCTCATCAAGTTCAGAATTTTCACATGAACTGTTCACCGGCCAAATAAGTGTATCTGCAGCCTAATGGCCTGAAAATGAGCCCATAAAGATATGAAGGAAACATACTTTTTTATTGGCCTCCTAATTGCTCATCTGGGCTACTTCTTTCCTGTTTTCCAAGGCACCATTTTTATAGCATTAGTTATTAATGAAGACAAATCTTGATTGCTGTCAGCTTTCGGGGTATACTTTTGTCAAGTATTTTTTTTATTGTTTTAAGAGTGAAGATCCAGTTTTATTAATTTTTGTTATTTAATGGCAGTGTGGTTTACAAGAGGAAATTCAAAGATTTAGGTCAACAGTAGTCATAATTCAGAAATAAATGTACCACCTAAAAGCTTACAAACTGGATAAGAGCTGATAATAAAAGCTTGAGAAAAGCTTTTTAAGGGGGGAGGGCTATGCTTTGCCTTTTTCCAATGCATTGGAAATGAAAAAAAGCTTTTCTGACAGTTGTAAGTTCATAGCCAAGAGCATTAAAACCTCTCCTTAATTTTAGGAAGATATCTTGAAAGTTTGCAAAGAGAACAAAAGTTATTTTCTTTAATTAAGATCCCATGTGTATAGGAGTTTTTTTCAGCATATTTCTGCACTATTTAAAGAATTACACAAAAGGACAAAAAAAAAAGGAAGAGTCAACAATAAAATACTATGTGAACTAGGGAAAATAGACCTATCAAAATACATTTAAAGAAACATTTGGAAATTCCTGTGATTTCTGCCAGGAAAATATTAAACATGTTCAGGAAATACATTTAAGATTTTCATTAGGAGTTCTAACTTCATTACTTAAATGAACAAACTATAGCTTGCATCTTCTTGTAAATTAAAACAAATTACTTCACTTTGAATAAAGAATAAAGCACAATCCTTCTTGACCTTATCTTCTTTATTTCTGTCCTTGTGTCATCAAATGCTATTCCTGTGATTCAAGAAGCTTCAATCTATTTAAAATCTATCTCTGGTTGTCACTGGCATAAACAAAAACAGGGTTAATTTTTTTTTTTGCCAGCACTGCTGATCTTTTCAACTTGTGACCTAGTCCTGAGAGTTTTATTCAGTTTTTTGAGCAGGTTGCTCACATCCCTTCTCCTCAGAGCCCAAATTCTGTGTTTGAAACCTTACCACCAACCCATCTTTCTGTGTATTTGAAGCAACTTCATTGTTTAAGCAGGAATATTATTTGCTCATTAACAATCTGGTGATGAGGGGAGCAAGCAGAATATTGGTGGTGGCAACATCAAGGCAGAAAGATGGAACTGTAAAACATAAAAGCAATTGGCAAGGGAATTTCTATGTGTCAGGCAGTCATGAATATTTATTGTCCTGTGGAGTTAAGGAGGTGACACACTCAGTACTTACTAATCAAACCATGCCAGCTCTTAGGCCAAAAATATCCCAGATTTTATTTATATGTTGCAAAGAGCTATCAGTGAGACTGGCATTTGACCCAAATTTCAAATAATTAATCTCCTCCAGAAATAAGGCTTATTTACTACCTTCATTAATTTGCTCTGAGACAACTTCTAAACAAGTATTTTTTGGAAAGTGACTTGGAAGCAGCAAAGAGATGGCAATGAGCAAAGCCCACCTGTCCCAGCGTGCAGTGCCCACCTTGCCCATCCCCACAGTGCTCCCTGCCCTGAGCACCTGTGCCACAGCTTTGGACAGAGGCCCTGCCACTGACACGGCAAAATGCTGCAACACGACTGCTTGTTTTGTTCCACTTACTCAAAGACTAAGAAAGATTTGCCTGCTTTCATTTTTTTCTGTTTTTTTTTCTGTTTTTAATACCCCAAGTGTTTTAAACTCTCCAAAGGGGCTTTTACTTCTCCCATCTTTTCAAAAGAGAGAGAGAGAAACAAAAAGAGGTGAATGGAAGGAATGGAAGGAGAGGAGGAATAAAAAGTTGACTTGCAGCAAGAACATCTCAAAGAGGTCTTTTGTAGGTGTCCAAAAAAGAGAAAAAAAAATTAAAACTCAGAGAAGTCTTATTTTTTGCTGGTTTTCTGCATTCACTTTTGTGTAACTTTATGCCAACCTTTTCAAACACATAATATATAAAATATATGAATATATACATGTGAGTGCCCTGAATCCTGAACCTCCTAGCAGGGGTGGGAAAGCAGAGGGAATAACAAGGATAAGTTTATTTACCAGTACTTAGGCACAATCACATCATTATTCTGACAGCAGGAGCTGCCATGGCCCACTGCCATATTTCTTTATCAAGCACAAGAGCAACTGAGAAATACAGAGTATTTCCAAACTGTTGGAGACAGGGCACCCCTGATTTTATTCTGAGTTTATGGAGTTAAAAAAATGTAGCAGGAGTTAAAGATCCCCAGTGTGTGGCAGCACCAGACTTAATGGCATTTCACTGCCACTCACTATTCCTGGGGTTATCTCAGGCAGAGATGGGGAATCCATTTTCACTGGGCAGTATAATATAATATAATATAATATAATATAATATAATATAATATAATATAATATAATATAATATAATATAATATAATATAATATAATATAATATAATATAATATAATATAATATAATATAATATAATATAATATAATATAATATAATATAATATGATATATAATATAATATAATATAATATAATATAATATAATATAATATAATATAATATAATATAATATAATATAATATAATATAATATAATATAATATAATATAATATAATATAATATAATATAATATAATATAATATAATATAATATAATATAATATAATATATAATATAATATAATATAATATCAGTACAATATCTGCCCCATCATGTATTTATAAAATTCTCCCTGCTGTTCCAGGAATCACTCGAGCATGAAAGAGCTGAGTTACAGTAAGTCAGAGTTTCTGAATTCCTGGCATAACTGGCTACAGTAAAATCCTCCTGCAGAAAGTTGGTAAAAAATACTCTAGCATAGAGCAAAATGAGTAGCTTTCATTTTGTTCTACTTCTAACACATCTCAGATGTGCCCAGCACCGCATCTGAAAAATCCAAAAACTATTTCTTGCATTTTTTTCTGTTTTCTACTTACACACGAGTCCTGTATATGCATATACATATTTTTTTTAGAAGTCTTGCACTTTCACTTAGGTGATTTAAAGTTTAAATCAAGACTGCTGCCCTGTGTAATCACTGGCATGAAAGAAATGCAGCACCTGAAATATTCTCCCTTGCCAGACTGTCTTTTACTGGGATCAGTTTGAAGCTCAGTTCTGACAGGACATATTGCCCCTATTTACCAGGCAGAAAAAATTCACTGGGCACTTCTTAGTGATGAAATTTAATCAGTAAGGACTAGAAAGTTTGCTCTTTGTCTTAATGCTTGGTTTTACACAGCTAATACAAACTAAAATATTAGTCAGATTTCTATACTACATCTGCTCAGTAATAACTAGGATAAAACACAATTTTTCCATTAGCATTGTTCTTTCTATCTGCATGAGGACTACAGAGATTGACATTGACATTTTCCTTTGAGAAAGAGAACTTCCCTTAGAAAACTAATTTATTTCCTGAACTAGCAATCATCTTCTTAAATTGGCAATAGTGGATATACTGGTTTGATTGTCCTAATCCTCTAAGAAATTCAGATCAAATAAGTGTGCGAAATAGCTTTGACCAGAAAATTAGAGGAGGAGGAGGAGGAGCCACTCTGGGCTGTTTCCAGCTGTCAAGTGTCCACAATGACCTCGGCCAGCTGCAGTCCCAGCAACATCCTGGCTCCTTCCTCCACCTTCCTGGAGCATCTCAGAGTGGCTGAGCTCCAGAGCCGCTTTCCTCTCTGGCAGGGTTTAGTGCCAAGGCCTGATGGAGTCACTGCCCTGCAGAAGCAGACTCAGCCACCTGCCTCTGCACACCCAGAGACACCTTCCCTCTGCCACAAGCCAGACCCTGAAAAATTCCACCCGAGGAGAATCTGGAAACTGCAAGTCCTTGCCACCGACAGAGACAGGATGGCAGCAGCTCCTTCTCCGTGCAAGGAGGTGTTTGGGCACTTTTGGGGCCGTGCCAGGACACAAACCCCAGGAAATCTCCCTGGCAGAGCTGGCTCCTGTCTTTATGGAAGCACTGGATGCCTCTGGAGGCACCCCCAGGCTCCCACACCATTCCATGGAAGGAGCAGGGGACTGATGGAAATCTCCTCCAGTTCTTTGTGCATCCTGACAAATGGAACAGTTTTCCTGGAGCTGGTTTAACATTTCTGCATGCTGCAGATACTGAGTTACTGGACATGCAAGGAAGTCCAAAAACATGGTTTATCCAATCTGGGCAAAAAAAAGCCATAAGAATATCCAATGCCTGAAAGCTGTTGTGGGAGAAATTAAGCTCTGAATTAAGGTGCAAATTTCTACCAGGAAGGCAATTAAATATGAGAATATCTCATATTTAATATGAGGCAGATCTAATATGGGGCAGTTTTACTGGGACTTGAAGTATTTAGGGTATGATTATTTTTGTTCAAAATTTAGGATTTAGAAGTTTCCATGGGCTGTGAAAACAGATATTAAACAGGAAAACAGCTTTGCTACTTTCAAGTCACACCCTCTACAAGGACATCAAATGTCAAATTATTTGTTGTGCTAGGAACTGTGCAGTGAAGGGATTCTTCAGGTGAGATAAGAACAAGAGTTATAGAATTAGGGCCTCCTACCTCACTGTTAGATTACTTCAGCTGTATTTATTCCATGTATTTAAAACTCCCTTGCATCAAGCCTTCTGTTGCCATCTGTGTGCCAAAACCCTCTAAGCCTTGTGCTCCACTGAGCTTTGGAAAAAACAGAGACAGAATTCTGACTCCAGAAACTCTTCACTCCACAGATGCAAGTGCCTGACATTTCTAGACCTAAATATAAAATGCATTCAGCAGCTATTACATCATTATATCATATTGTAATACAATATTATATTATATAATATCATATATTGTAATACAATACTATATTATATTAATGCATTCTATTCTATTCTATTCTATTCTATTCTATTCTATTCTATTCTATTCTATTCTATTCTATTCTATTCTATTCCATCCCATAATGTTATAATTTTTTGGCATGTGAAAGATGGGGACCTGTCCATCCAAAAGTTTGATTCTCACTGTTCCTCTGCCACTAACACCATTCTCAGAGGATGGCCAGCTGAGCTGGGGATTTTATATTTTCCTTATGCAATTCAGTTTTTCCATCACAATTTTCCAGAAGCAGGATGACTTCTACAAGGCAGAGAAGAGTGTGTCACCAGAATTTTTAAACATTGACATGTCCTCCTAAAGGCTGCCCTGGGCAGCTTGTGGAGTGAGTGAGGAATTTGAGGATGCAAAAGTAATTTCTCAAATAGCCATCATGTCCCAGTTGATGATGCACTATTTCTGCTGTCTTGGCTGAATTCCAGCTGGATCTAGGCCTATCAGTGGCATTGCTGTTTTATTTCAGTTTCCTCTGATATCCATCACCCTAATAACAGAGCTGTCATTTAATTACGAGTTGCATTTTGTGTCATTTCTCTATGCTTTACACACACCATTATACTTCCTATATGGAAATAAAATGTTATGGCAAGCCAGATCATTATGAGAATTTAATATAGAAAAATTTGAAAATTTTATAGAAAGTGTATCTCCCTTGCAAATATTTGCTTTGTCATCTCAGCCCAAACAGACAGCAAATAATCAGCTCACAGGCAGCAAATATCTGCCTCATTTCCATTTCCATGCTTTATTCTGCAGGGGCAATAGTATTTCTCTGCCCTGCAAATAAGAACATAAACATGTGGAACATCTGGATGTTTAATGGGATGAAAGAGACAGTGGTTCCAAATTGTTCACTAAGTGAATGTTATTCCATATGCCAAAAATACTTTGACAGATCCCCCTGAAACATAATTTCAATTATATATGCCTGTGCTCTCAAGAGCTGAGCTGTAAACACCCGACAGCTTCACTCAGTGAGCCTGCTTCCCTGGGGAGCTCACAGTCCAATCTCCTGATTGAAGAATTAAAGAATGCATCTTGCTCATCATTTCTCTTCTCTCTTTTAAAGATCTGAGCAAACTTGTGCCTATCTGCTTCTTATTAACAGAAACATTCACAAATTTCTTGTTTGATATTGAGTTAGCCAAACTAGCAAGGACTATAGCTCAGTGAAATCAGGGTCATAACCTAGGAAAAATTGAGATTGCTCAGTGTCAAGGATAGTTTTATTTAGTGCAGGGGAATATAGACATTAAAGACATGTGAGACTGCATGCAAATTGCAGGTAGGCAAATGGAAAGAAAAGGCCTTTTCTCTCCAGTTAACATACATTAACACAGGAATCAATAATTGAGAATGAACTCCAGCCATATTTTAGAACACAGTTTAATTTTAAATAAACTTTTTATGAAAACTTGCAGTGGATGGATGGCAAAGTCAAAAGACTGAAAACTGCAAATACATCTGTGAAAACTGTTATAGCAATATATTGTGTGAACTATGAACTTCTGATGCTTCTCTATAAATTAACTCTCGTCTAAGATGAGTTTTCTCACCTAAATATTGTCTGCTCACAGCTGTCACAGAAGCTTTGGGTCCTATGTATGGCATGCCAGTTTTAAACTCCTTTTCTTTACACTTCAGACATTTCTGAAATCCACTGAAAATTTCCACTGAAATCCATTGTATTTTTCTCCTAACACTTACTACAAATGAGTACACAGAGCTTTACTTTTCAGAGTGCATTCAGGATGAATCCACTGCCAAAAAATATGATTAAGACTTACACAAGGAATCTTCAGCAGTGACTTTCTCCAAAGGCTGAAACAGTTTTTTTATGGAATAGATAAGCACCAACACTCTTTATGTGAGGAACTACACTGGCTAGGCACACTGAAAATATTCATTTTAGCCCAGCTGAACGAAAAAAGAATATCAATAATATAAGATACAATCCTTCCCTGTTGGGCTGTGCACAGAGGCTGGCCCAGCATTAGGTCATTTACATCACAGGTTTAGCACCCAAAACTCAGTGAGCACGAAAGAGTTAAGCCAAGTCAGCAGATGTCCCTTCCCAATCAATAGATTTTGTTTCTGTCTTGAAGAGGAGGTCACTTGAGTCCCAGCCCTGAGGCAGGGGCTCAGTGGTGCTGGGAATAAAATGCAATGCTGCACTTTGCTGCAAGTGGGATCACGCTTCCTCTTCAGCCCACCCAGAGCTACACTGAAAATGTGAAATAAATTCCAGATTGCTGCTGCCCCTGCGGCTGCCTGTGGGCACCAGACAGAAAATGCTCCCAGCTCAGTGGCCCAAACAGGACTGCATGAGTCCTGAAACACTGGGAGAGACTTGGGCTGCACTGGTGGCAAATTAAATATCAAAACTCGACCCCACCACAGACTTTATGTGTCACTTAATATACCTGACTGTGAAGTTACAAGCTTAAAGAACAGCCTTTGACATCTTTGCTCGGTTTTTAAAGTTTAAAATGACTCACTCATCCAGCAGATCTTTCAGAAATTTGTTTAAATAGAATAGAATTGGTGAGGGAACAGAGGCAGGAGAGTCCTATGTCAATGACTTCCTCCTAACTAAATAAAAAGCCCCAGACTAATAAGCTACAAATACAATCATGGAAAGTTTTGTCAGTGAAATGTTTGCAAACAGTCAATTTTGTAAATTAGTAATGGGACCATAATGCAGCCTTCAACTCAGGGATCCTCTGTAGGTTTGTGCTTTATCTTGTTACCTTTGCATATTTGATCAAGGGGCTAAATCAGGAATTTTAGTGGATGTACAAATGCCTAAATAATGTTGCTGTGCTCTGTAATGGCCCTCAGCATCCTTGTGACACCAGGAATCATTTCTTGGTCCTCTCCCTCCCTGCCTTCCCTGCACACCAGTGCTTTACCTGGGTTATTTACTTCTGAGTTTTCCCTACCCATGTTCAACATCCTTTTGGACAACTCTTTAACAAAGCTGCTACTAAAAACTTGTCAAAGGTTCATTTTTCCTCCTTGGTGCTATTTCTACCTTTTCTCTGTGTCAGTCTGCTGGAGGGAAGCCAGGCTCTGCTCTGTGCCTCTCCTCAGCAGCTTCATCACAAACTCCTGTGCCCAAACCTCCCCTTGGATTTGTTTGTCCTCTGTCACATTGCCCTGCAAAGCAGAGGTGGGAAGCACCAAGGATGCACTTGTCACATCCTGCCCTTTTCTGGAAGTTAATTGTCTCTACCCTCCCTCTGTCACAGTCTCCAATTTATGTTTTATCTCCTGCCTTCCCTCCCTGTGATCAATGCATTGTTCATGGACAGCTTTGCCCTCTTATATGAAATTAAAAAAACCTGGAAAAACCTCCAATAACCCCAATTTTCACACTAGCTACTTTTGAGAGCTGCCTATAATTATACCCACACATACTTTTTTCCATATAAACAACACAATAGCAGCTAAAAGAAGCTGTGGAATCACTAATACAGGGGAAATGACATGTGGGCTCAGAGACAAGATTAGAAATTCGGGCAGGAGGACAGAGGAAAGTCATAAATAGCCTTTTCTGTGGTCTACCCTTGAAATGAGGTCCATGAAATGAGTAAGACTGTTTATGGATTGGCTGCCAATGAATTGCCACAAATATAGAAAAATTAATAAGGAAAATCTTCCCATGTAAAGTGAAAAACATATCCAGACCAGCAATTTGAGTGAGATAATTAGCAATTAATTTTGTTAATTGGGACCAATGTACTATATATATATATATATGTATATTTAGAGCACTGCCATAAAACCCAAAATGTTGTTTTTACTTGCAGAGAATCTGCCAAGTGTTCTCTTTGTCCCTGATGAAAGACCACACAACCAGCTTACTGACAATCACTTGAAGGAATTTAAAGGCAGAATAATAACAAAACTGCTAGAGGGAAGAACAGGAGAAAGTCTGCTGTAAACATGAGAATATAATGGAAAGAGAGTATAAAAAAATCATGTAAGACTACCATCACCTGGCTCTTAGAAAATCGAGCATGGGATAAAAATAGTAATGAAATAAAATGAAATCTTTATTCATCAATGTTCATTAAGACAGAGGAAAAAAGATTTGTTCTTCCTGCTATTACAGAATATTTATTTATGCAAAGCATATGTGCCAAGCATCATTTCAAACTGCTGCTGCTCAACAAGCAACCACAATCTATTCCCAAGGTTTGCTGCCCTCATGTCCCACTGTAGGAATGCTCCTGGGGCTGTAACTCAGATTTGCTCTGCTTTAAAAAACAACTTGAGTGAAACAGGAAAATTAGATATTTGGGAATCACAGGACAGTTTTGAGGAGTTCACTGGAAATGCCAAGATAAATATTTCCTGATAGTCACTGGTTACTGCAAGCCACCCTTGGAAGTCCCACGAAATGTCCACAAGTGGCACATTTCCTGTGACTTGTGTTTGTGGCAGGGAAAGGCTGAAGGAGTTTGACAGGCTTGGTTACAGCTCTTTCTTTCTGCTGCTCTTGGAAGGAAACTTCACTTTCATTCCCTGTCCCTTTTTCCAGAAACAACTTCCTACTCCCAGGAATGCCACATGAAAAGTGCTTGGTCAGCCTGGTACCTGCTGGGGGCTCAAATGCAGCTGTGCCTGAGAGAGCTCTGCTTCCCCAGACTACAGCAAATTATTTGGAACAAGCAGAAAAAATGAGAATTGGGGAGATTTCAGGGAATTGTACTAAACCCAGAAGTTATATATCTCCACGGTTTCCATGACTTATTTGAGTTGTCTATCTAAATTTTAGTGGCAATTTGGCTGCTATCTTTTGTCTAATTAGAACCAAATGTAGGCTGTACTTTAACTTTATTAATTCCCTTAATGTCATTATCTCCAGTTTGCAGAGGTGCTCAGTACCATCTACACTGGTGCCCCTTCCATAAGGTTCATTGCTTTTCTGAGTAATAATGCAGGTTGAGGATTCAAGGGGTGATTTAGTTAGAGCTAAATAAGAATAACTTAAATTAAAAGAAGAGGCTTCTTAATTTGTACTGCAATTTTTTTCTCTTCATATTATCACTGCTTTTCTATCTCTCCTTTAATAAGATGTCTCTCCCTCCTGGTAAATATCTGTCTACTTGCAAGGACCTTTGCATTTATCTTTTTCTTGTCCTTCTATTTTTAGTGCACATCTGTTCCTGTTTCGACCTCATTCTCTTTCATCTGGGGCTTAATTTTTTCCCAGTCTTCCTACTGCCAGTTCTACTCACAGCTGTCAGATCCCTTTTTTCATGCAGATCCATAATGTTTCTGCTGGTGGCAAGTGCCTGGACTCCCTCTCTATGTGTGGTAGGGGAAGGCAGCTCTGCAGGATGCTCAGCTTTAGCTTTCATATTTTTCCAGACTCTGCACTGCATTGGTGTGTGACTCTGAACTCCATATAAAGTGTTACAAGTTCTCCTCCCAGCTCAGGCACACCAAACAATCCTTTTCCAGCCCCACAACCAAGGACACCGCTGCAGCTTCAGCCCCAAAAAGTGCAAACAGCAGAGAATTGAGGAGAGAATCTGGGAGGATGGGACTGCAGAACCTGGAGCTGGAATTGGACAATTAATCCCAGTATGGAAATGGATCAAAACTTATAAAAGTGTGGAAACTCCTGACTTGGGGTCTATCTTGGGTGTAGCCCTGGCCAGGCTCCTGCACTGCCCAAGGTGAATCCTTTGAAGACCTTTTAATAAACCCCTACTTTATTCCTTTAACTCTGCTCAGTCTCTGTTCCAGGTCAGCCTCTCCAGGCATCAATCTGAGGCATCTCCTCACCCAGCTCCTCACTGTGGGCAGGTTCCAGAGGTCACAGCTTCTCTCTCTTTCCTCCCTGCACCTCCTTTGTGCTTTTCTGGTACCCAATGTGTTACCACCCATGCAAATGGAGCTCGTTGGCATGCATGGCAATAAACACCACTTTTGCTCCTTCCACAGGCTGTATTTCCTTTTCCTTTGGACCAGTAACGAGGGAATTTCTTTTGTTCTACCTCATTTCTCCTGTTGGCAGGGGAGTTGGGAGCCTGAGCAGGGAGGTGCAGGCAGTCTTTGCTCTCTGGCTGCCATCTAAGCAGCGTTGGCAGAGGGAACAGTTTGTCCTCCTCTCCTCAGTGCATCTGCTGATGCACCCGGTGCTGCCACAAACCCCAGGAGTGCCAATCCCAGGGCACTTTGGTGGTGCCTCCTGGCCCCCAGCCCTGCCCTCATGCCCAGTGCCTGGGAGGAAGGCTTTGCCTCCCCTCCTCATCCTCCCTGATGCTGTTGTTGCCCCGTTTGTACAAACTGGTTTGGAAGAAAGTGTCGTGGCTGTGCAAACAAGGATCTGCTAACATCAATATTTTCCAGTGTGTTCAGTACTTTTGGCTCACTCAAGTTCCCGTGCCTGTAGCACCCAGATACATTAACATGTAAATAAGACACTCAGGCTAATATTTTTAAAGATTTAGTTTAAAAAAACCTACTCTGTACTCGATGTATATTATCCAAAGGCCACATACACCTTTAGCAAATTCAGATAGCACAGTGAACAAGTCAATTCTAGAAATTTCTACCTCTAATTCCATGTAATATTGTAGGAAAGAGGCATGTGCACTGCAAACACGGCTCAACTGAAATGTTAAAAATTATTCTTTCTGCTTTTCCTCCCTTTTAGAGCACAAAGAGAATCTAATTAACATGCTCAGTGTCTCTCCAGAATTCAATTCAAACTCAAAGTATGCTACCAAAGGCTTGAACATCAGACAGAAATTGTTTGGGATGACCGAGCTATCTCCAGAATTATATTAATTTAACTCGAGAGGGTCCTCATGAAAAATGATACCAAATGCATTTAGAAGGACTTTACCTGCTGTTAAGGGAGAATAATAAAGTTATTAGGAATTTTCTGTAACCTTAAAGCTGTCTTTAAATTGTTGAGTATGCTTGTGTAACTTGGCAAATGCAGCAAATCACAGAAACTCGTGAGCAGACTTGTGTGTGACATTTTCCTTCTCAGCTGATCTTTTCTCACTGAAGAAAGTTTCCTCTCTCTCTCTTGCAAGAGACTGAATCTTTCACGATCTGCAATTTTTTAGATTCTCTCCAATTTCACCCAGGAGTGTCATTTACAGCTTTGGCATACTCTTTTCCTTTTTCTAAAAAGAAAAAGGAATTTCTGTGTATTGGATTTCGAGCCACCCCGATAGCATTTCCCTTTGATGCAGAATCCTGCACCTCTACCTTGCAGATGATAAACCAAGTTTTAGTATTGTTTATCACGTGCTCAGGGCTGCTGTGCCACTCCAGTAAATGCAGGATGCTAATCAGCTAAATTATAAAGAAGAAGAAAAGGAACATAAAGCTGTTTCTTTCAAAATCCCCTTCTGGACTGCACTAAAGCAGATCCACCCACATTCAGCACAGTAAAGGAGTAGCTCACTATCACCTATCAATTTTCTGGTTTATGCAGGCATCTCATTCTGAGCACATTAAAGCAATGTTGATAAGAGCAAAATGGTTTATTTTTTTTCAGTCTAGATTTCAAAGAAATGTTCTTAAGAAGGAAGGTATGTCTAAGAAGCAGTGCCTTACCACAGCACTCTTATTAGCATTTCTTCAAAGATGCCTTCAACTTGGTCCCAGCTACAAAGACAAAATCTGCATTTGAATAAGATCTTCAAAATGAAGTTGAAAATTGTCAGAGTCTTACAGAAGAGATGGACATAAGCCATAAAGCTGAAAGGTAGCAAGAGAAAAAAAAAAGCCAGTAAGTGTGCACAGATAAGCAGCTCTTGTGTGTCAGATATGGCCTCAGAAAACAGGGAGGCTGCCTATGTTCCAGCAGCTTCCTGCTGGTCCCAAAAAAGCAGGGAAATTTCAGTCATTTGACTTGTCACCAATTACCACCAGAGCTGAGGGCAAGGAGCTCTCGAGGTGCCTCTGAGTAATTACTGCCAAGATCACTGGAACAGACACCCCAATAAATCCCGAGCTGTGGGAGGAGAGCCTGGTCCTCCACCAAAACATAAAACAAACCCAGGGAGGATAATTGTGCAGCCTCTATGAGCCAGTTCTTCTTCATAAGCCCAGGCAATTAGGGTCCAAATCTCAGTATGCTTCTTCTAGTCTATGCTGTTTAGTTGGGCCAAGTGTGTATATAAAAAAAAACCCAAAACATTAATCACAAGTTTGGAGATAATTTTTTAGAACAGGACTTAGAAAGATCACAGCAATGAATTCCACATTTCCACCACAGGGATGCAATGTTTGCCAAACCCCGTGACTTATTTCTAACACTGCTTGTGGCCTTTCTTAGAGATTATCTATTACTGATTCATTTCTCAAATTAATGAAAAACAAACTAAGAAATAAACAAAGTTTTACATGATGTATAAATCTGACCCTTTCAGTGTTTTTCTTCCAGAAAGAAAAGTGACAATGACACCTCATACCCATTTTTAGCATCCCTGTGACTCCATTCATAACCTTTCTCAGTTATAATTCAGGGACAATGACTTATTGCAATTTAGACATATCAATCAGTCTAATCCCCAGGACATAACACTTAATATAATAAAGTTTCACATAAAATGCTTGCCAAGAATACATTGTCTTTATCCTGTCTGCACTGAAAACCAATGAAGAAACTTGGATCCATTTCAGCTTAACTGTCTAGCAATATTCAGAGATCTCTCTCACAGAAACATATATTTACCTTTTTTTTTTGCCTTCCCCATGTGATTTACTTGTTTGTAAAATTCCTTATGAGTCCTCTTAGTTTGCTGTACATTTCATTTACCTCAGTTAATGCTTCCATGGACAGCCATTCTTTTTTCTTTCATTCAGATTTCACTTTGGTTCACTTAAACTCTCTGAAAAATGCATTTCATTATTTATCCAAATGTGTCATCCTGGCTTTTCACTTCTATTCTGCCAGTGGTTTGCTCAGTTCTTGTTGAAAGAAGATGTTACAGCTCAAATGTGTCTTTTCAAAACGATTTTGTAAGGAAAACCTTTTAGATAGAGCATGAAAAAATTTAGATGTTACAACACAATTAATTCAAACTAAACCTGTTGCAACAGCAGTGGGAATAAGTAGTGAATTCTAAATAGCTCAAAATAAAACCTGACACTCTAAATCTGGCACTGACATTGTCCTAACAGCTGCCCCAGAATGCAGAGATTTCCTGAATGTTCCTATAAACAATCAAATCTTTAAAGATGCCTCCCTTGGCATAAGTCAATGAGGAATAAAGAATACGTTTGTTGGGGTTTTTTTTGTAAAGCACACACTGATTTAAGAGGTGCTGTTTGCTTATTACATAAAGTACCTCGTTATCTTCTAATTACAATGTTGATGGAAATCTCCTTTTAGAATGCAAAATTTTGACTGACAGTTTAATATTTTAAATTTTGAAAGGAACAACTAAAAGCAAGAACAAATAAAAATATCCTCACTGAAGCAACAGAGAGCAGGATATCTGAAAAAATTTATACATAGCAGGAATAGAAGTTTGTTTGACTGTATTTGGGATCAGGCAGGTAAAGCAAGCATTGTTTATATCCTGAATTCCTACCTGTAAGGTTTATGCCCACATTAGCATGTCATTACACACCACTCAGTGTATAAAAGAAAAGTTCATTATAAAAGTCAGTCCAATATCCATAACAAATTCAGGCTTTAGACTGCACCAGTTAAATATGAATGGGTCAGATTTACTTGGAATAGCACAGAATTGCACGTCAGGGCAAGACCAAACCAAAAATAATAACTTCATCTATCTGGAGACCAGAAATTCAATGACTGAGAAATGCTGCACTGTGACTCAGGACCACTTAGAAAGATATATTGTTGTAATAGAACAGGCAGGAATTATCTTTGTCAAATACTGCCAGCTAACACTTTCTTCTTTTAAGCAGGTTGGGCTTTTTTTGAGAAATCTTATTTCAAAATATGTAACTCTGGACATGCTCAGGAAGTAACAGACTGCATGGCAAATAAAGGAAACAAAAGCAGTGAGCTTTTATCAAGGGGGAAGGCACACAGGGATTATATTCTTAGTTTGGTGAGGGTAAAATCCTCAGCCTCTGCACAGCCCTCCATGGGCTGAACCATTGGTCTGCTTAATGCAAGTCATGAGCACCATATTAATATTTGTATTATTGCTTTTTATGAGCTGCAGGGACAGCTGATAAAGCTGCACTAATATCAATATTTGTCACAACAAACTGTAACCAACATCACTTCATCATCCTCACACGCTGGGAAGCTCCATCAAACACGTTACAGTGCCTGCTCTGCATGTTACAGAAAAGCAGGAATAAAGAACAGAGGGAAAAGCCACCATTTATCCCACGAGCTTTCCTCTTGTGGCTTAATACAATGGTTACCATGCTACCTTGTCAGGCTGGAGACAAATGGAGCAGCTGGAAGCTGAAGCCTAAAACAGTTTCAAGCCTGGCTGTGCTCACACATTAGGAAATGACTGCAAGCAGCCTCAGCTCAAGGAGAACTGAGCACTCTGAGAAAAGACATAATTCCAGAAAAACAGCATACTCTCCAGCTATTCTTTCTTTTATTGTCTTTTTTTTTTTCTCCTCCTGCTGTTGTTGAAATGTTAGCATCAGTTGGCACAATTTCTGCTCCCTGCCTGCCAACATTTCAGTAAAACACTGATCATTCTGATGAGAAAGACGAGAAAAACTAGGAGGTTCAAACAGAAAGTTGTATAAAGTTCATGTATGATTCAGTCTCCTGTAGGGCTTTTTAGTCTATAGCATAAATCTCTAGAGCTAAAATGTAATAAAGAGCGAAAATAGTGCAGGAAAATGAGTCCTAAAACTTTAAAGACCACACTTTACCCTTGTTATTCACACAGAGCATTACCTAATGCAGTATGGAAAAAACATACCCAGCTCCTTTCAAAACAAGCATCAGGGAAAACTCGACTATAGCACGAACACAAGTATTTTTAAAATGTATGATCCCTGGCAGGGCTATACCTTTGGCACCAAGGTTTTTAATTTCCTGAATGTTACAATTCTAAATGTAGGAGGCTTGGATAGACTTGGGCTCGTACAAGAATGGCCCCTCAACAGAGCAGGTGTCACCCAGCTCCACTCTCAAAGTCACAATTTTGACTCCAGTGCTCCCTCCCAGTGCAGCCCCTGCACCCAGCAGAATAAATCCGGGCAGTTCTGCAGTGGATTACAGAATCCTCCTCCACTAAAGCCCAGGAGAGACCTCTTCATCTCAATGCAGAAGCAGCTCCAACCTGCAGCACTTTGTCCCAAACCCAAGATCCTAATAGCCTCAGTGCCATTCAATACATCAAATTTTAAGTGGGGAAAAAACTAAGCTCAAAATAATTTAGAAACAGGAGGCATCATAATCAGAAATGACATAAAGCTGTCTGATTTTCAATGAAAATATTACTGAAATACTGTCTTTATTCAGCAAATACTTTGCAGCTCTCCCACTCAACATCCTATGCCTCCAATGCAACATATTTACAGGTTTTAACAGTTTTTAATGAATTCCAAAAGAACTGGGCTGCACTGTGTAAACACTGATCCAGAAGTTGAAATCCTAAGCAGGGGAAACACACTCTGAGGAAAGGAATGAAGAGAACTGATTTTCATTTGTGTGGAAATTAGCTGTTGGTAGGTAGCTTGGAGCTGGCTAGTGAGATAATTTCTTTTATTTAAAAATAAAATGTTTGCACAATAGTAGCAGATTCTAGATTTCTCTATTATTTATGGGTGATAAAAACCTTTTCTGTGCCATCTTTGTCTGTTGGATATTGCACAACTTTAACTTAGGAAAGTTGTTGAGCTTTTTTTGGCATCTGTCCTGTTAAGTTATAAAATTCATTCAAATTGCAGTATTAAATGTTTATATAGTTGTCTCTGTGTGTGTTGGGTGCCTATATACCTACATGAAGCAAAAAATTAAAGAAAAGGAAGATGAGAATCTCTAAGAACCAAGTTACAATGGTTTTTTTCCTCTCAATGCCACAAGATAATTTAGAACCTTAAGAGCTTTCCCCACAGGAAAGTTATACCCCTCCATCTTCCATGATCTGTCTTGTACTTTCTCCTGAGAGAAAAACATTCTAAATCTTATTTTCTCAATCTGTCATTGCCCTTCTCAAACATGAATGAATCCTGTGGAGGAGCCTGTTATGTAGTGGTACCATACAGGCATTGGACATATCTTTCCAAAATTAGGAAAAAATTATTAATTTTCTTTAATAATGCAAAAATCCTTCACATTATCCAGCTTTGA
This sequence comes from Sturnus vulgaris, assembly GCF_052056855.1. Taxonomy (NCBI): domain Eukaryota; kingdom Metazoa; phylum Chordata; class Aves; order Passeriformes; family Sturnidae; genus Sturnus; species Sturnus vulgaris. The sequence continues at coordinate 10,436,504 of NC_142260.1, forward strand.
TTATGTCTTTCAGGTGTCTGAGAGTCTTAAATAAACCTCTCTCACCCTTACCTTTACCTCTCTGTAGGTTTGAGTAAACACATTAAACAGACACAAAGCTGCTTTTCTGAGTTGCACTAAGCGCATTTAAAGCTTATTTTTCAAGTTACACGAAATGTCTTCCCTATCACAGCCTAAAATATCTTTTTTTTTTTTTTCTTCTTCAAACCACCATGAATGTCCTTAAAACCAAAGGCTGATGCTAAGCCAGCACAACATGGTGAGCTGCCCTGCAAGGCATCCCCACACCAGCAGCCCTGCAGAGAGGCTGCCAGCTTGGTCAAAAGGCAGCTTATTTTAAAATCTCCTCCAGGATAAGGTCACTCCTGGTTTCGCAGAGATTTGGAGTGAAAAGTTCAGTGAAATATTTCCAAAACAGAGCTACCACTCGGGGCTGTTCTCCAGTGCAGAGATTTGCTCTCCAGGTTTTCTGTGGTAAAGCAAAGCTTGTGTCTGCAGAGGACCTCGGGATTCTTTTGATAATCCTCTATGTTTGCAACACAAGTTGCTGTAAACTGTCATAATGTAAGTCAAATAATTAAAATGCTTTTAAAAAGAAAAAGAAATAATTTTAAATTATTCCCACAGGGTGTGCTTACACATGTAAGACCTGCTGTTTGCCTGTGGGTATAAAACTTCAGCAAAAGGAAAGACAAAAAATGCTTCTTGCAATTGTATAAGAAAGTTTATGGCTAGATGTATAATTGTAGAAACAAAAAGACTATTTTAAAGGGACTCTGAATGCCTCCACTGGGTAGGAGCTTGGCTGTGAGGGATTACTTTAAAATGCTGGTAGCTGTTCAATAGTTGATCTCCTTGTGCTGCCTTGGGTTTTAGCTGGAGAATCAAGGACAACTGGGACCCAAAAATCATAAACAATGGAGAGGGAAAGGGGGCAAGCCAGGGGGGCTGAGACTCCATAGCCTGGGGCTGTGGGTGGACAATTGACCCCAATGTGTGGATGAACCAAAACTTATCAAAGTGTAAAAACTCATGACCAGGATCCACCTTGGATTTGATTTGGGTGTGGCCCCAGCCAGGCTCTTGCACTGCCCAAGGTGGATCCTTTCAATAAATCCCGATTTTATTCCTTTCAATAAATTCCTATTTTATCCCTTTTGCTCTGCCTGGTCTCTGTTCCAGGTCAGCCTTTCCAGGCAACACTTGGATCAGTGGCACATGTTTGTTTTCCAGTGAGCATCACGGGCTGGCTGTTGGAGTCAGTAAGTCAGGAGTCTCTCTGAATCCTTCAGAGACAGATCAGAGTGCAGGGACTGAATTAAAGCCTTTGCATGGATTGAAGTATGTTAAGCCACTCACACATAAGGCAGAGGTGAAAGTTTAGGTTTTAGTAGGAGTGAGTAAGTAAGTAGTTGGAATGAGTAACTGAGCAGATGGAGCAAGTAAGTAAATAGAATGAGTTTTAAGTGCTTTTAGTAAATAAAAGGTCTTAGGTGCCAGAGAAGCAGTACATGTTCTAGTGAAGGTTGACAAACACAGTCCTAGATACTGGTGTTTCCATGGAGGCTCCAAGAACTTAGTCTTAGCCATAATAAAGCTATAGTAAGAATATTGCTTACATTTTTCAGATACAACAAGATAGACCATAGGTGTAGTTTATACATAGCCTGGCGTGCTAAGAACCCAGAATTCCAATAGGTTAAGAAGTGATGGTCCAAGTTTGTGCCTTAGCTTGTTGGGAAGTTTCTATGAAATAACATGCATTGGGGAGAGCTGCTGTATTTTGCCATTGCCTTTTGCTTTATGCCACTTGCTTTTATGCCATTGCTTTGCTTTGTTTTTGCCTTTGAGACTGATGTGCTTCTGCAATAAACAACTTTATAGTAACTGTTAGCTGCTTGGCTTTCTGAAGATGAATAACCTGACAAGTGGGTGCCGAGAGCACCTGGAGGACAAAACCTCACAGCTGGGGATGCTCCCTCTGCTCCCAGCTGTGGGAGCTGACCTCTCCTCAGCTAGGTGGGAAGAGCAGACACAGTGAGTGTGGAGGCACATCACAGAGGAAACTCCCACCCTGAGCTGTTGGGCTCAGCTCCTGTGGAGCAGCTCCTCAGTTCTGTAAAGGAGGGGCTTTGCAGCCCTTCCTGCCTGACAGGACTCATGCAATCCACACAGCACTAATTAAAGCACTGCTGTCCCTGCTCCACCAGCAGCTCCCTCCTGTGTTGCTCAGCATCCCTGTGATTCCCCTGACTAATTTTAGGCACGTGGGCAACTTTTCCTGTAATTAGGCAAGAAACACATGGACTGTACCTGTCATCAGCTGCTGTGCTGAGTTTGAGGAGTTATTGATGCCTTAAGTTTTAGCTTTCATATTTTCCAGACTCTGCACTGCATTGGTGTGTGACTCTGAACTCCATATAAAGTGTTACAAGTTCTCCTCCCAGCTCAGTCACACCAAACAATCCTTTTCCAGCCCCACAACCAAGGACACCGCTGCAGCTTCAGCCCCAAAAAGTGCAAACAGCAGAGAATTGAGGAGAGAATCTGGGAGGATGGGACTGCAGAACCTGGAGCTGGAATTGGACAATTAATCCCAGAATGGAAATGGATCAAAACTTATAAAAGTGTGAAAACTCCTGACTTGGGGTCTATCTTGGGTGTAGCTATGGCTGGGCTCCTGCACTGCCCAAGGTGAATCCTTTGAAGGCCTTTTAATAAATCCCTGCTTTATTCCTTTAACTCTGTCCAGCCTTTGTTCCAGGCAGCCTCTCAAGGCATCACTTTTAGCTGAATCCTGCAGGGAGAATTCCCTGGATCACCACAACGTGTGATCCCATCCTGTGTCCCATCCTGTGTCCCATCCCTTTACCTGGGTGCTGCCCACCCAGCTCCCAGCAGAGCCACACACAGCCTGCTCCATCTGCTGAGAGCCAGCAGCACTCAGGGACACAGCAGCTTGTGCTGTCCCAGGCCCTGGCAGCCAGGACAGGGCTATTCCTGACACTGGCCACCTCCCTCCCACACTGACCCCTGTGTCAGAATAGAAAAGTTGAAACTCAATAAATTGGATAGACAAGAAGGGCTAAAATTCCCACCACACTCCCCTTCCCATTCTTCTTCCAATTCCTTGGTGGCTAGCTGGAAGAGGATTGCAAATTCCAAACAACATATCCACATGAAAGAACCTCAGGGACAGCATTAGTGTTTCTGGAGATAATCTCAGAAAAATCACAGCCTCTGCTACTTATCTGAGATTTGCTTGATAGATCTAATTGGATGATTTTACTCCTAGACAGGCAATGTGATTACCCAGCACTGGGTTTCCACTGTAAAATTAAACTTGCTTTCCCATATGGCAGTAATTGCAGTACAGGATCTCAGTAGGCGTATAAAACACAGAGTACAAGAAAGATCTATAGCAAAGGCAGGCTCTGCCAGCCCTGCAAACTCTCCTGTGCAAATTGAAAGCTAAAAGCAGCATTTTTCACTAAACAACACCAGTGTATTCTCAGGTTTGGGAATCAAAATAAATTCAGGTATGTAGTTTAGGTCTATCTGTGCATGGAGCAATCATCTCATTGCTGATTTTAAGAAAATGATGTGTAACACAAATTCTAAATCATGCAAGATTATGCAAATCTTAATAAATGCTAAAGAAAACAACCCTGACTCTGGGAAGATATTGGCTACTCCAACAGTTTTTGTCTTCATTCTTTAATTTGAACCTTTGTCACTAACAGTGAATCAATAAGGTAGGGCTCAAGGAACACTGAAAAAAAAATTAAGGGGAAGAAAAGGAGATTGGTGGAGTTGCTTTTTCTGTTTTGAAGATTTTATGTCAAGAAACAAAGGAGCAGTTGAGAGAGCAACTGCTGAGTCTAGAATGACCAGAAAGTTGAGGTTTTACTAGGAAACAGTAAGGGCCATGTGAGCCAATATAACTTTTTTTATGTGCAGTTATGATGAGAATTTTTTTAAATCTATAAAAACAAGGTCCATTTTTCATCTGAAGTTCTACTGGGTGTGTTCAGAGTGGCATTTGTGCAATAAATTACTTTTTATTACTTCTCCTTGCTGTTAACACTGCAGTGCTACTTCAGAAAATGAGAAATACTTTATCTCACATGTTAACACAATTCTTAGTAAAGTCTACTACTGCTGCTGTTTTTGCACAGGATGACATGAAGTGATGATACCAACAGCCTGAATAAGCCTCAAGTGATATTTTAGTACCATTTTTCAAAATTAGAAGTTTAGAACACCATGGGAGTGCATCTTTCTAGATAGATCTAAATTTATTTGCTAATAATGTGTGCCTGCTATATGACCTACTCAGCTTTTCATCCAGCTGGGTTACCAGCTATTTAATTTTCAAAGGTAAAGCCAAAATTTTAGACTCCTATGCTGACAGCATTTTTTTCATAGTGTCTCTGTAGATTGTGGTTCATAAATCTCTGAAAAAAATAATTTTGCCTCCAAAATTATAGTCATAATCAGAAACCATTGGGGAGAAAACCCAACATACATTTTTTTCCTTTAAATCTTGTTGCAAATGAGTTAAAGTTTTAGTACTCCTTTAACTCAGTCTCTTGTCTACCACAGGTTCTTTTTTAATTTTAAAATCCTTTCAAAGCCTTCCTCAATCACCCCAAGTTTGCTCATTAGAGATGGATGTGTCCTCCCTTAACTTCAAATGTTCAACTGAAGATGTGAATCAGGTCTGCCAGACATGAGATCCTGATCATTAAATATTGATCCACAAGTAGATCTTTTTCAAATCATGAACATAACTTCCTGGAAAACTCTGTATTATTTCCTTTAACATGGTAGGGACAGAAACCACTGAACAACATTCACTAAGTGTAAAAACCACTTTGTTTTATAAGATCAAAACCTATTTTCTCTAATTCTAAAAATACAGATGTAGGAAATGCCTGTTACAAAGGAGGATACTTCTGAATTGAACAAATGCAAAATATTATTACAAACTTTCTCCTGCTTCTTTAAATCTTTAGAATACTGGGGGGAAAAAATAAAAAAGATCAGTGCAGCACTCTGGCTCTGATTCTTCACAGTAGAGGTCAGTTCAGCTGTTCCACCACAATTGATGCTAAGAGCTTGGAGTTCACCATGCAAGCACTGTGTGAACACAGGTTAGTGTGCTATGAAGTAAGAAAGTAGAAACTCACAGTGTCTCCTCATCTGCAATTAGGAGGCCATAATTGGATATGGAATTATGCATATTAATTGCAGATGGGATTATGCAGTTAGGAAGCCATAAACTCCAAGCCAACGAGAGGCTTTTTGCTTCTCTTGTGTGTGGACAGAGAAGTTTCTCCTGTGCTGGAGGAAAATCCTGCAGCAGCTGCAATCCATGGGAGAGCCACGGTGGCTGCTGGAACAGACTTTGCTTGTTTAGAAACCACAGAAATTCATCCCTGGCTCGGAGAGCACTGCCTGCTTACAACCAGCTCATTTTGTACTGGCACAGTTAAATTCATTTATTGAGATAGCTCCAGGCTCTACAAGCAGAACCTCCCTCCAACCTCCCCTCTGCAAAGTGAAAACAAAAACTGAATAACTGGGAGTGCACAACAAGAATGAGAAGTACTTGAAAACAATAGCTGGTTAGGCAAGCAGTAATTTAAAATATTAGTAAATCAGCATGTAGCTCTGCAAGAGAAGATATTTAAAGCCTCTCCCATTCCCTTCCTCATTTCTCATTGTTCTTTCAGAGGCATGGAGCAGTCAAGAACAGCATTTGTTTAGCATTAGGAAGGAGCTCAGTTTAACTGAGAGCTCAGGGAAGCCTCAAGCCCAGACATCATTTATGAATTTAGTGGGACAAAAGAAAAAACCTGTATTTATCAATATGGCACCTTCTGAAGAAAACTTATCTTTCTTGGTTGTTGTTTTTTTTTGTTGTTGTTGTTGGGTTTTTTTGTTTTTTTTTTTTTTTTTCAGTAGATATAAACAACATTGCAAAGTGAATTCTGAGATCTCAAGGAATCCCATTAGGACTTGATATATTCCTACAAAGGATACTCTACTTCCATCTTCCTAACAGGCTTATGTACCATACTTTAAGGCAGCACACACACAAAATGAGCATAAATTGTTTATACTGCTCTGCAAATCATTGAAGGAGTTCTATCTAGTAAAGGGGCAATATACATCAAATTAGCTTGTAAAAGGCAAGGCAGATATAAGATGAATGGAACAGCAATGCAGAAAAATAAGCCTATTAGTACTGAACTCAGTAGTAATATCCCATTTAGAAGAACTTTAATTAATACCAGTCCTCGAATGCTTGTGGCAACTGGAACAAACAAACAGATTATGATGAGGTGCCAGTGTTTTCCAGCCTAAGTAAATCCTCACATCATTATTTACGATGTTTTAATTGTTCTGTGAGGAGAAATTGTTACTTTTGATTTTATTACACATCCTTAATTTGTTCCTGACTTTCCAAATATTATTTCAGCAGCAAAGCTGACAGAGAAAAACATAACTTGAGAAAAACATAACTACTGAGGGCAGAACTGGTGCTGCACTCCCAGAGTAGGTGGTGAGCAGCAGTCAGATAAGAAACAGAACACAATACATCTCCAGGGCAAAAGATCAGACTGAAAAATTCTCCCAGGCTTCTTCTTTCAAAAATAATGCTTTTATGCTCCATGGTGTAGTAATTAAGAGATATTTCTTACTAATAGCTTTTTCCATCCATTAGAGATTGGTACTCTGCACAGTAGACTCCTCATAGCATAATTCCCTCAACTCACTCATGATCTTATTTCCTAAACATGGCTCTACAACAAACTTAGCAACAAGCACTCTTAGCAGTAAGTAGAAAAGTCTATTGTGATAAACTGACTCTGTAATTTTTACACTGCATGAGGAAATATTGATTTCTAACATGCCCTGCACATTACATCATCCTTCCTCCATGGCAAAGTTGACACAGATACTTCATATTTGCATCTTCCATAAGCCAAGCTCTAGCACTAGGTAGCAATTTACCCAGAGAATGCATAATTCAGCAGCTCCCCAAACTTCCTTCTTCACAGCCACACTGCATATGCTTCTGCTTCAACTCAACACCATGAGCATCCCTGACAGACAAGAGTGCTGCTCCTGCAAATCTCCACACAGACACAGATCTTTTGCACATTTCCAGCACTCCCTTCTCCTGGGATGTTTTTATTTGGGTGCTCCATTCTTACTGCAGCTCTTTTTCTTGCAGCTCTGAATTCCCAGCTACCCTGGCACCCAATCAATATTGAAATTGTTTTCACCCCGAGCTGGCTGGAGGAGAAGCTGTGCTGGGCGAGATAAAGATCTGCTGGAGCAACTCGGTCCTCCTAAAAACCATCTCCATCCCCGGAGTGCAAGCTCAGAATTCCACCTGCCATTGCATTCACTGCAAGGAATTGGTAGGAAAGAGGCAGAGAGCAGAGGCAAGGAGTTCCTTTGAGTCCATGGATGCTGGGATCCATTTTTCCAGCTGTGCTCCTTCTCTCTTATGGGCAGCACCCCAGGAATTCCACGGGCTGCACATATATTACACTTTGTGGTGTCGACTGGAGCTGGTGGATGGACTTAAAGAAACAGCAAATAACTCACTCCAGTTGAAAAGAGAAAATAGGAAACAAGGGAAGCTCTCCTGAGTCTCAGTGAAACCTAAGAGGTGAGGGAAGGTATCTTGATTCTCTCAGATGCCCAGCTTATCAACATGTCAGAGGCAGTGTGGTAATGAAACTGAAATTTCCTAAACAAGATCAGCAACTGGAATGAAATCCAGCTCTAGGAAACAGGACCATTGCTCTGAAGATTTCCTTCATGTTTAACTGAATGTTCACAGTTACTCTTCTACATGGGGCATTTCTGCTTATTAAATACCAAGTGGAACAGTATTCAGTGCACCCAATTCTGCCAAGCCACCCAGACAAAACTATTTCTCTGAGATCACAGGTCAAGCCTATAAAATTTTCCTTTTATTCTTTCCAGGAGACAGAGATTATATAAGATCCATCTATTCTGTTGGCACTGTCAGACCTCTGCAACACGCAGGTGCCTGATGTATGGTTTTAGCTTTCCAGACGTTTTGATACCCTGTCATTCCAATAAGCTATTGAGATTGAAAAGTGAATTGAGAGGAGGAAAATGCCTCTGCTCCTCTGACAGCCAAGAAGAATTTCACAAATTCTCTATTCCCACCGAGGTATCAGCAGATAAGCACAAGCTCTATTCCCATTCAGCTGGCACCTGCCCTGTCACAGGAATGAAGATGCACAGTCTTCTTGGGAGCAGCATGAGAAAATGTGACAAAACATGAAGAGTCATCAAGAAAATCTGCATTAACCTCTGTGACTGTAAAACACTCGGCTCCTGCAGCTCGAGCTAAAACTCACATGGCAGTGCAAACAAGATGGATTTGGACAGAACTGCAGCAGCACACAGCCTTATTGAAGGGTTTCAGATCTGGCTGTTTGTGCTCATTAATTGTGTCCAGTGGATTAGGTGTCAATCAGGAAAATGTGTCCCTTTATGAAGCTGTGCTGTTTGATTTTAATGTTTTGCATGGTTTGCACATATACAGCTGTGCAGGGCTGCTCTGTGTAGATTGCCCTGTTTAAAAAGAATTAAGAGAAAAAAGGTATTTTCAAAGCTCATTTGAAAGTGGAATCATTATTTGGTTATCCTCAGCTGCAGCCACTGAGCAAGAGTCTCAGGTGGGCAGATCCACACATGAACCACGCTCAGAGAAAACCCCCGTGGGTCCCTGTGAGAGCTTTGCAGTCGGGCTCAATGAATTCTCTCAGTGCCATCCACACCCTGGCACAGGGCTCCTCGAATTAGCCCTGTGTTCTGAAACAAGCAGACCCCAAAGAACCTGCCACACAGAAACATCCGATTTTTATACTTTATCGTGTTGCCTGTGAAAGCTCAAAATTTGGGCTAGAGCAGAAATTCATTGTGACGGAATAAAACTGCAAGATTTTTTCCTGATATGAGAATGAAACAAGATTTTGCTTTATATTTCTATTTTTGATGAAAGACCAGCAGAGGAACACGGTCAGCAAGAGGCAGTGTCCCCTATAGCCATTCTGCATAGGTGGCATGTTTTACTGTGTATGGTTTTTAACTCCTCTAGGTGCAGATGAAACCCCACCTACTCATCATCCTCATACCCCTCCACTCCTGATGAGAGGTGCTGCATGCCACATGCAGAGTTCTCCTAAAATATCCTCCAAAAAATAAAGGTCATGAGTAATTTTGGTTTTTTATGTTAGGTAGGAAGCAGGAAATTTGGGTAGTCCCTATCAGAGCTGGTTTCAGAGTCCAACCACCAGGAAAAATCCCTTGTTGAGGAAAAGGTGGATTGTGTGACACTGCAGGGCAGAATGACCCAGCAGCCACACCTCTGCTCAGAGCCCTTGTGAATCAGCCTTCTCCATCTGAAAATGCTCAATTAGCTTTCCCAATTAACTCTGCTGAGCTTCCCCCACCCTGGCAGGTGCACAGTGGGAGCCAGGGGGTTCCATGTACCCAAGCAGTTGCTTTTTGGGGCCACCATGGTCCTGTTTGTCCTCTTTCCTTTTGTTCCTTCTGAAATCATCCTCACTGGGATGATCATGCTGGACCTGCTCCCCAGAGTGAGCATCAGCCAAACATCCTGGCTGAGCTGCTGTAGGAACAGAGGTGATGTGCCCAGGAGCAGATAGGAGGATTAAATGAGTAAGAATTAAAATGAATTGCTGGGATTTTGGGAGGCAGAGCTGGCTGAGATGAGAGGGGACTAAGGAAGAGGGATGGGAATCTCCCTGAATTGGCCACCAGGCTCCCCAAAAGCCATACAGGGATGCCACATATCCATTACCGTGCAGGGTTCAACATTTCTTTGTTCTGTCAGGATGTGTTAGGCACATTTTGAGCTGCTTTCATGCCACTCCTGCCATTTTTCCTCACAGAAATTCAGAGAATCTTCCTTGGTGCTCACACACAACAATAGGATACAGGAGAAAAATAGCTCAGTTGAGATAGCTGTGATGGGATAAAGCTCTCCAGCTAAGCTTCCTGCACTGGGCTAAAGGGAAATCTTCTTCACCTCAAGGATTAGGGCTATCATTCACTGAAAGGAAGCTGCTGACAATGCATAACACTCCCCTTGCAGTGATCTGGACATTTCACCTAGTTATGAGCAGACCCTTTGGTCACTGGGCTGGTTTTTCATTTTAAAAACAGGAAAACTTATTAAAATTAAAAATTATTAAAATTAAAATCAGTAATTCTTCGAATAAAAATATAACAATTAAATTTTTGTCCTTAGGAGCGACGTCTCTGGTGCATTATAGTAAAAGTGTAAATTTGTTTTGATGTGCTTTAATTCATTTAAACATTGTAATTGCGTGACAAAATGAAATGGTCTAAACTGTCAGATCTCCTGCCAGATTTTCCTCTCTCCCTTATTTTCAACAGATTTTCCTTTTCCCTGTTCCTCATATTTAAAATTATTGCATACAATTCAGAGAATAATGAGAATGTGTTCCTTTTACTTTTGTTTCAGCACTAAAATAGAGAATCACTAGGACTAAAATAATAAACCACCATCTTTATAGCATATTTAGCCTGCAGAACTAAGCAGCTTTGCTATTAGAAATTCAGGTTTGTCTTATGTGTGTAAAATTTGATCAGAATTTCCTTCTTTTTATTCCAAAAAGAAAACAATTTCTCGTTTCCCTAGAGCAGCTCCTGACAGATATTATAAAATTTCATTTATTCCATGTTTATTATTTGGCAATAAAAGCAGAGTTTATTCCCTGCATTGTAAAGATGTAATTAATACTAGTTAATCCAATGGGTTTAAGTTCTTATGAATTACCACAGCATATATTTGGCATCTTCAAGTTTTTCCTAAATATATCTTTTAATTCCTTTACCAGAAAGTCTCATCTACCAGGAGCATCCAACTGTACTGTTTTCCTAATATTTAATTAAGGATATTTTACAGTTTTTTTACTGATCAGTGGATTCCTCAGCATGTAACAAGCATCCCAAAACCAGAATTATTAGCAGCTTTCTTCTTCCAGCTTATTGCAATTAAAGCTTTAAATTGTATTAGTATGGTGATTTCTGTGTACTGATACTCTTAGAAATAGAATTTGGTTAAGCTTTAAAAGAGTTTTGACCATTTTTTTCACAATTATTTTTTTGACCAGATTGATTAACGACAAATGAAAAAATAAGGGACGACACGGTTGGACTCAAAGTTTTTTCCAACCTAAATGATTGTATGATTATAAAAGTCAGAAAACAAGTAAGATGAAGTAAGAAAACAAGATACATATGACAAAATTTCAGGCTACCTTAAAAAAAAAAAAAAAAAAAAAAACAAACACAAAAATAAATGCTACAAGGATTCCTACAGTGCCAAATTTATCCCATTGCAACTTTTACATTGGTTTGATTATTTCTTGCCATGTATGGCTGCAATAACATAATTTATGACTGCATTAAGGTCTTTAATGAATTAATCTGCTTGATTTCTACAGTCACCAGCTTACAGAAGGGAAACACAACCAAGGTACTTAATTGTCTGGCCACAATATAAAAAAGAGAAAGCAAATTTGGATTTCTTAGCACTGCTGCCAAGGTTCTCTTTCCCACCTCCAGGGTGTCAGATTATCCTTGTCTTTAGATTTCCTGCTCAGACCTGCTTGGAGGAAACTGAGAAAGCAAGGCAGGCTGTGAATATTTATTTCCATAAGTGGTTTTATAGGAACCCTGAGTAAAACTGTGAATGCTCAATGCACTGAGCATCAGTCTGGCAGTCCACAGCACCCTAAGAGAAAAAAAAAAAAGTAATTTTTGGCACTTGGGTTCATCCTATCAGGCATTCAAATAACAAAAAAAAATGTTCTAACTAGAATATAAAAAGTGCCAACACTAAATAAGTGCTTTGGAAAGGCATAAATGTGCATAAAAGCTGCAGATACAGGTAGTCAATAATCCCATTAGATAAAGTCTCTGATGTCTCTCCTAGAGAAACAGGATGACTCCCACCTTCAGTGGAGCACTCAGAGAAAAAACACCTTTATTCTGGTAGATAGGACAGCCTGTATTTATGGGCTTAGAGAAAATTAACCATCATATTATTATCATTTGTATATATATGTATATGTATATGAATATATACATATGCACACACACCATGGGATGTACCCCAAAAGGGGAATCATGGAAAGAGCAATAGAGCTTTTGTCAATTATGTCATAAAGAAATATAGAAAAAAAGGGGGCAATTAATAGAAAATCCAATAGATATAACCAAAAACAAGATAGTTACTATTCCTATGAATACTGGAGTAGGTAAAAGAATGAAGGAGAAGATAATATCTATTAAAGGACAGAATTGGAAAATAAATAGGATTGGTAGAGACTTCATGAATATGAAATTCTGCACAAGGAAACCTGGTGTTTGAAAGTGTCATGGGCTCTCTAGGGCATGATTGGGTTATGAAATGACCACTTAAAACCAAAATTTTAAAGCTTGTACAACGTGAAGATGCTAGGAAAAGAAAATATTTCACATATATTTTCCAAGAATCTCTGATTTGAAGGTTGTCAGTGAGGATGGAAGGGCAAGATATTTGTTTATTTGATCATAAATGAAGAGGAAAAGACCCAGCACCAAGAGTGACACAATTTTAGGCACACTCAGCATACAGAATGGAAAGCAGAAGCAAACCCGAGGTTCTACATTGACTTTAATGACCAAGAAAGGAAAAATTTAAGAGCTGAGAAAATGAGATTGCAATAAAGAAATTAACAGGCTTATTCTAATGACCAGCAACATTTTAGATTTAACCACTGATGCAAATGATGGACTGGTTTAAATCAGTAGCTCACTACAGTTATATTTTTGCACTCACTAAAATCATGATCACTAAACTCAACCATCTTGAGGACAGCTACAATCCAGTCACTGGGGAGACTTAAATCTTGAGAAGTATTACTGATATATCTGAGAGTTCCTGATATATTTACTGATATATTACTGATATAGCTGAGATAAATATTACTGATATATTTGAGAGTTATAAGATGACCTGAACATGCTGACTAAAGAAATTCAAAGTTGTTACCTGAAGCACAAGAAGCATAATAAAAGCTGAGCTATGACATTAATAGTCAGGGTCTGTATTTTTGCCATTCATTCTGCATTTTTTGAGATAAGCAGTAATGTTCCATAATTCTTCAGACTATGCAAGGAAAATGGGAAAACTTTTGTTGGTGATGCATGGAGAATTAATGAAGCCAGATAGTTACTAATCTGCTTTATTTCTTTTGAGGCAATTGAGGAACCCATATGTCAATTTAACAGGCTCTCTGACATAAAAATCCATTTCATGAGATGGTCATCATCTGAACCAGGTCCATCCTTCAACAAAAGGATACAAACCAACAAAAGCTGACAAAACCTTTAAGGATTTGAGTTTTATTACCCGAATAAAAGTCTGACACCCCTTTGGTTTGGCTGGGAGATGGGTTTATTTTATCTCAGTCCCTCCCACCAAACCAGTTCCATGATGGGGATTCATCCTGAGCTGACTGCAAGGGCAGCAGCATGTCAGCAAAGGTCCAAATGAGATTCTGCCTTTATTCATACAGAAAACTGAGAGCAGTGGAAGATGTTCTAATGGCTCAAGCTCCACTTGGAAATATGAGGGGGGGAAAAAAGTAGGAATCCTTTACTGGCACTTCAGGAAAGTGCTTTATTTTGTTCTGATAGGAAATATTAACATATTAAGTGGCTGAACGTGACTACAGCAAGGAGACGAGCTTGAAGTTTCCTTCACGAAGCAGAGAGCCTGAAAGGGAGCATCTCCCTGTGTCGTGCCCTTCTCTCAGAGGAAGGCAACTCATCTGCATCCTTCCCCTCTAACCTCCTGCCAGGCTTCCCTAATTATCTCCCCCCAACACAAATTGGGTGTTCACTCCCTGCCCTTTGTTCAGCTTTGCTCAGGAGCTCTCGGATTTGCAGCTGACAGATGAACAGCACGATCACGTAAGCTGCAGTTTCTTAGGAAACCAATCTAAAAATGAACATCGAGCCTTCGCAGATATTTCAACCACAGTTCAAGATCCGTGCTCAAGAAGGATGAATGTGTGTGACAAAGAAAAACAAGCAGAAAAGTCCTTTGAGCAGCTGGGGGTCTCATCTGTGTCCCCATGGCCTGGCCTCTGTCATTGAGAGGTGCAGAGCACCAGGCATGCTGTGGGAATTTAAAATTCAACAGCTTAAGGAAGGGACCACAGTGCACTGAAGATATATATATATATATAAAATATTGGAGCCAGCAGGAGACAAGCTGCTTCCCAGTCATATTTTACCCTAAAATACTCTGTGAAGAACGCAGGGATTAGTCCTGGGTTTAGAGAACTGTTTAAAGAGTAAAGCAGGGTGTAAAGTATGGACAGATGGGAGGTTACAAGCAGTTGAAAATCTTGCAGTTTTATGAAAGCTACTACAGTCTTCAAGGTCTTACTCAAAATCTCAAGGAGTTGGGTGACTTTTTTAATTTTTCACTTCTTTTAAAGAAAAAATCCACTTCTTTTATTTGTAGCCCAAATAACTGGAAATATAAATATATAATGAAAAAATGAACACTCACAGAAAGAGGAAGTTTCTAGTTCTTCCAAACTTCATTTTCCCCTGTTCTTACAAATTGATTTAAAACTTATTTTCAAGACACAGAACGTTTGGCTTCTTCCTTTTCTTCTTCTGGTTTAAACTGTATATTATATTAGAACTGTATGATTAAGGGACAACACAAATTTATTGTGGAATATACAAAACAATAAATGGGTTTGGAAGATAGATAAATTATGGAAATAGAGTTACAGCATTCGATAACCATAAAGAAAATTCTATTTATTCCAAGCAGTTCTATTCCAAACCATTAACATTTTTGCCATTGCATGAGATCAGATAAAACCAGAAAAACCTGCAATGACTGAAGATAATAAAGGAATAAAGGTGTTGTATCCCTAAATTACATGGCACAAAGAAGTTCCATGACCAAAGACTTTTCCTTGTTTCTCTGTGAATTACTCTGAAGAAATATTTTAAATTGAGAATTTGAAAAGTGTAAAGATTTCTGAAGAAAAAGCAACTTCATTATACACGAAAATATATATTTTTAATCTATATTATTTTTTTACTTCAATATTTGTTTTAAAATGAGACACTCAATGTTAAGCCCTCACATTTCACCTTACAGCCAATGTTAACAGCTGTGTTGTGATTCTCCAAAATGAAGAATCAGTGATAAAAAACCAGACAATAACATTAATTCTAGCTGTGACAGCAGAAAAAAACTGATTTTGTAAAGAAAGGAGAATTTTTTTGAAATAAAAGAACAGCACCAAGGGAAAAAAAAAAGGCAACAGGCATTTCCCTGAATAAGGCTGACCATACTCCTGCTCAATCTATAATATATCAATTTCAAGTACTGTCATGTGGCACATTCTCTTAGCTGATTTTTTTAAAAAACTCTCTTAGTGGATTTTGTTAAATCGGGAAGAGCTATGTATAACTCAAAAGTTTATCATCCTGTGCTAGGTTTTTTCTTGTAATTGAGGCTTTTTTTCACTTTTTGACAAAATTCATAAATATTAAGGTTCACCTTAGACTATTTCAATCTTGCTTCGATTACCATCATCTGTTAATGCAGCATGTGTGACATGACAAGAATATCACTCCCTGAAAGTTGCTCTCTCTCAGTCAATCTTGCAGTTGTCTCTGGCAAATTATTGCATTAAGTGCATTTCCCACCATTCCAACAGAAGACCAGCAAAAGCTGAAGGGCACCAAGAGGTCCCATTTGGAAAACCCCACCGTGCCCAAATTTGTGCTTTAAACCAGGTTCACACCTTTCAAATCCATCCACACACACTCCTGACACACCCAAAGCACTAGATCTAATAGTATATATAATATATATTTATATTATGAATATAGATTAATTATTTAACTATTTTTGGGGGGGAAACGTTGTGTTGCACATAAATAATGCAAAATACAGCATTTCAGCACAATGATCTTCCATTGCTGTATCAAGGCATGTTCTGTTTTGAGATAAAGCCAGAGCTGACTCAGGAGAAAGAGGTGATAAAAACTTCAGTCTAACTGCTCACTAGTTTTACATCCAAAATGATGATTGTTTCAAAAAGGAGGTGGGTATAGCAAAATCTAAAGAAAAGAGTGAAGGTATAAATGGCATAAATACCTTAACTTCACAGGCATGGCACTTTTATGGTTCAGCACTTTTATGGTTCAGACTGTTTCCTGGGAAACATGTTTGAAAAAAATACTCAAGAGCAATTAGGTCCACAGATTTATGTATGTTTAGAAATTCCCTGTCAAGGAGGAAGATAAGGTATTTGAAGCACTGGCAGGTTCTAGCACTCAGACAGAATGGGGACGGATAAAGGCATGAAAATTTGCTGAAGTCTTTTAAAATAAAGTAATTCCTCACACAGTAGTATTAATGTCCTACTGCTGTTAGTCTGCATTGTCAGCAAACACCTTAATGAGGAGGTCACAGACAAGCTGCTTTATTCTATAGGTGCCATTAAGCCCATTAAATTTATTTCCACCTTATTGACACAATTTTGCATTTGAGAGCGGCTACCGGTGCCGCAGAGCCACGGAAAAGTTATTAACATTTAAACAAAAGTCTCATTTCACAGGAAGCCAGAGGTTCTGAGGGTCAGAATCCGTGCCAGTAGGGAGGCACAGAGGCAGCAGTAACTTTTGCATGGAAAAATAAACCCCTTTTCTGTCTGCAGTGAAGAGGATGCAGGTGTAGAAGCAGGCTGATGTGCTGTGCCTGCAGCTCCACACGCTCGGGTGATCAGAGCTGTGAGCAGCAGAGAGCCAAGGCTGCATCCACAGAAATGCTCCCCACACCTTCCTTGGGTGCCAAGAAAAATCAGGGCTCAGTGCTGGCCTCACCAAAATTCGTTTGGTTGAAGATGGCACAACCACAGGGTTAACACAGAAGCTGAAAAAACTTAGTGACGAGGCAGAAAACAGAGAGAGAAAATTTTCTTGTGCCAAAGTTGCAGCTAAGCACAATAAAATTCTCACATTTATATATTTATAATTTATAATTCTCTCCAATTTATATAAACCTTTTTAAATTTTATTTTCTTAAAACTGACAGGGCTGTCAGGTCTGAAATGCTCTCGTGGAGATTCAAAAGAAAATCTATTGACATTTGCAGAGAACTTAACCTAAAATAAATTGTTTCTGGGACTGTACAAGTTGTTTCTTTTTTTTTTTTTTTTTTTTTTAAAAAAAAAAAATCAAAAAAACCCTCAAAACACTAAGACAAAACCAAAATTGCTTGACCAAACAAGACTCTTTTTATTCTGTTTTCCTCTGGGCTTCCCACTGTAATTCAGAAAGAATGTGTGTGTTGGATAAAGAAGGGAAGAACAAGCCAACATCCAAGGTAAGAGAGAAATGTTGATTTTGGAGCATCAGCACTGCAGGCAGAGGCTGATGTGTGAGTGTGATTCAGGATTTTTGCTGGGGGGATCCTGCATATCAAGACTCCAGGTGAGTTCCCTCTACAAAGTTGGGAAATCTGCTGTTTGCCACTATAATTCTCATTAATGAGACACAAATCTAGCAGTTCACTGCTTTAGCAGAACCAGACTTGTCCTTAACTGTCTTCCATCATTCTCACAGGGCCTTCATCTTCCTAAATTTTGTTCTAGACACAATTCTAGAACATAAATTTTGTTCTAGAAGCCAAATTGCTTTGGCTTTTCTTCTATCCCACGTTAAATCTTTGAATTCCTAAGTTGGTCCTATAGGGTGGGTGTGACATTTCTCATTCATATTCTTTCTGTTGGTCATTTCAATAAATGAAATAGATTTTCTACTCCCATCACAATAAAAATCAGACAAGCAAAGAAAAAATATTTAGGAAGAAAATTGGAAACTGTTTGAAGCATCAATTTTTCAAATAAAATATTTATGTTCTTAATCTGAAGTGTGTGGGTTTGTTTGAAATCACTAATTCTGGATGTTGCTCCATCACACACTGGTGATGGTGCATTTTCAGATGCTCCTTTGAGAACCATATAAAGTAAAATATAACAACAAACCTGTGGAAATTAAAAAAGAAAAAAAAAAAAAAACCAAACAACCAGAAAAAAGCAATCTATTTTCCCAATATGAAATCTTGTGAGTAACTTAGATTAATGAGTACAAGAACCAAAGATTTCACATACACCCTTTCAACAAACCACTTTATCTGTGCCCAATTCTTCATATCTACACTGGGATATGATCATGTCCTGGCCCCCAAGATAAAGGATAAAGATAATTTTGAACTGAATAAAGGATAAAGAACATTTTGAACTGAATCTTCAGGAAACAGCAGAGGTCATCAAATAAATCCTGCAGGTAATGTATGGCTGTTGAAAGAAACCAAACACTTAATGAGACAGGCTTGGGTTTCTCTCTCCTCCAAGTCCTAAGTAATTACAGGGGGGGCAAGAGCAGAGCCATACCCAAGAGCAATGCTGTGCTGTGATGCAAATAAAACAATTAGGAACCTAGGAATTAATAAAGCCTTCATTTGTGTCACATCTGAAATATCTAGCCAATATAAGTGGCTTTAATTTGACATTTCTTCCTAGGGCATACGACAGGAATTTAATTAAATCAATACATTTCTCCTCAATGTTAAGTATCCCTTTTTTTTCATGTCTATACTTGCATCTTGACCATTATTAAACTCAGTAACTCAAGTCAAGTAAATGTGTAAACTTAAAGCAAAAGACTATGATAAACAGAAAATTATATAAAAGGTTGGGGTTTTTTCTATTTTTAAACACTACTTTTATTTTGGAGGAGAAAACTTTAACAGCTCAAACTTCTAGAGTTGTTTACTAAGAAGGAGGGTATTAGGGAATAAAAATTTATGGAAATAATATGATTAATTCACTGGAAGTTTTCTGATAAACATTTCATCTCGTTTGCAAGATTTACAGGAGAAATTTTGGGAAATGTGTATAAGAAAACCCAAACTGCCACAGGACATCCTGGAAATTTTATCTGAATTTAGGACAAATTTTAGAAATTGTCCTACATGACTGTGAAAGTGTCTTCTTTACGGGACAAATGTCCCTTGAAACAGTTATTTTTTTAAAAATACATCTGAAGAGAGAAACTCTTTAATACTGAGAAGATCCTGGATTAATTCTGTGGATGAAATAGTGAGTGTGAATCAACACTCAAAGACCAACATCCACAAAACTCACTGCAACACACCACAATTATCATTTTATGGCCCAGCTCTGTATAAGCAGAGTCCCAGAAAAAGAGGAAAAGAAAGGGATTCCTTACTTGGAAAAGAAAGAAACAAAATGAGCTTCTTGCTGCTGCTCTACAGGAAAGTACAAAATCTCATTGGAATAGGAAAAAAAATAAATAAAATAAAATTTAAAAAAAAAAATTAAAATCTGGAGTGCTAAACTCTCTCAAGTAGAAAATGGAAGGTGTGGATGCAAAAGCTGGTGGTTCCCTTCCGCCAAAATAGCAACCAAAATATCTGCAGAAAAGTTTATTATCAGGGATTTTATCAGACTGGATTAAGTTCTTGCAAGACCACTATATTCTTGATTTGAGGATAATGCCTTTTTCTAAGAATTTTATCTCTAACTTCATCTACAAGCAGCTTCTAATAAAAATCTCCCACAGGTACAGTCCTTTTTTAATGTGAAAAGGCTCTATCTACCTATTCCTTAGCAACCAGTTTACCCTGGGTAAAAGGCAGCACTATTTCTAGAATCCAAACTGATTGCAGTGATCTGGGTCGTTCCTGAGGAGAACTTATGATTTTTTTTTTTTTTTGTCATTTAAAAAATAACTTTTGAAGCATAAAGAAGAATGCATTTTCTTTCCCTGTGTGTTTCCACTTGGCCCAATCAGCTTTTTACTTCAAAAGATGGGGAGTTGTATGGTTTTGTTGTTTTTTTGTTTTTTGGGTTTTTTTAAAATTTGCTCTCGAATCCTAAATCAAGGTGAAACAAATATAAAAGACATTCTTCAAAAAATACTCTGCATTCATCACCATTTAAATAGATCAGGTGAACCAATCCACCTCAATAAGAGCAGGATTAGGAAAATAACCAGGCTGAATGATGCTTTTAACTTAAAAAGTGATCGCTGTGTTTACCTCCAGAGAGCATTCAGAGATAAATGGCTGCTATTAAAGTGATGATCTCATCAACACATGGCAGCCTTTCTCTCCTCACACACTGTGAGGAAAATAGAATTCTCCTTCTTCTTGGAGCCCATCCCATTTCCTCATGCCTCACAAACTGGGAGAAATGAAGGCAGCAGCATCAAGTGTGAGCTATCAGGGAAAGGACAGGTCAAAATATTTTCATTGGCATTTGCAGATGAGCAGAATTTCTAACAGGATTTTAATTAATTCCTACAGAACCTCCTTCTTCTCCTCAAATGATGATGGAGTGGTTTGCCTCTTGCCTTAAAAATACTGGAATGATCCCCCTCTCCTTCACTCCTGCGTGGGGTATCAAGAGGAGCAGCACACATTTCCTTCCCAGAAGATGAAAAGCACTTGGCAATGTTTCAGGAGGCAGCACTGGCTGTCCCAGGAGATCCCTGTCCTGCCTGGCACCCAGGGAACTCACAGAGCCCAGAGTGGAGGGAAGCAGTGCCATGGAATCCATGAGAAACAGGGAATCCATGAGAGCCTGGAATCCATGAGAGCTATGGAATTCATGAGAAACAGGGAATCCATGAGAGCCTGGAATCCATGAGAACAGGGAATCCATGAGAGCCAGGGAATCCATGAGAAACAGGGAATCCATGAGAAACAGGGAATCCATGAGAAACAGGGAATCCATGAGAAACAGGGAATCCATGACAGCCTGGAATCCATGGGAAACAGGGAATCCATGAGAGCCATGGAATCCATGAGAGCCAGGGAATCCATGAGAAACAGGGAATCCATGAGAGCCATGGAATCCATGAGAGCCATGGAATCCATGAGAGCCATGGAATCCATGAGAGCCATGGAATCCATGAGAGCCAGGGAATCCATGAGAACCTGGAATCCATGAGAGCCTGGAATCCATGAGAGCCAGGGAATCCCAACTGTTTTTTGCCTCAGACAAAAGTCAAGATGACTTTCTGTGTCCTCATACAAAAAAGAAATAAGAAAATATACTCCACATTACCCATGCTGTTCAACTAGGCAATATTCTCAATGACTCTTAAGCAACAATTTCCCATGCAAATTAAACTTGCTCTTTCCCCTCCTGATTGGAGTTTAGTCTCAAGCAACCCCAAAAGTCATGTACAGTCAAAAACACCATTCAAAGGCAGTGGCCAAAGCCCCTTTGACTTAGTTTTTATTTAAAACTGGCACACAACGCTGCTTTTTCACAATTCAGTCTTAGAGACAGCACACAATGGAGAGACATCAACGTGAAAAATACTTATTGATGGAGGTAATGAACTATTTCTGCAGAGCAACCAGGAAAATCTTTACCAATTTATTTGTCCCTAAATTGGTCCAAAATTTAATTTCCATTTTACTCCCTGATTTATAACATATGCAAGGCACTTAACTCTACACCAATAAAAACTCTATAGCCAACTTGTCTGAATATTAGGAAATTTATTTTCTTAAATGTTTTAACATGCTCTGAAACCATTAGATGAACCTTGTGTGAATAGAAAATATTACTGGGTATCTCTGTGGGAAAAAAATTCTTATTTTAAAGATGCCATCCAGGAATTATGTCATTAGTTAAACAAAAATGTATAAAAAAATTATAATCCAGCCTTCCCCCTACATTTTTATATGCTTCTAAATTAGTATATTTTAATTTATTCTCTCAACAGGATGAGAAGGAGGGGATGAAAAATCTCTTTTTTCCAAAAAATATATAAAATCCAGAGGACAAAAGTGACTATCCCAAGGAAAAAACAATGTCAAGCGTGACTCAGTGAAGTCACCTAGTCCCAAACTTGATATCCCTTTATTTTTCTATATTTTAACGTCTTTCTTCTTAATCCCTTAAAATAACTTGGGTCTACATGAGGCCAAATGGAAAAGCAGTGAGCTCATCTAAGAGGAAAAGCACAGGTGGCCATCAGGACTCAAAACATCCAGCAGAATTCAGCTCATTCCACTCCAGCAGCAGCAGGTAAGAAAAACAAAAAGATTTTCAGCTGGAACCACTGAGATTTTCAGAGTTTCTTGCTCCTCTCAGTCCCCTGGGTTAGGGCTGTGTTAGGTGGGCAAGACCCAACCTCTTCTGCTGGTAAAACTTAAATTTTACAGGATCACAAAGCTCTATTATTTACTTAAAATGACGAGATATTTTTGCTGCTTTATCAACCAGACCTGGGGCATAGAGGTAAGAAAAGCCATTAATTTAACTGGGGTTTGTTTGAGGGTGTTTGTGCTGCTATTTTTGTTTCTTTTTAAAGTCACCAGCACATGGGAAAAGTTAGAGGTTTAATTTGCCATCTGGCCAGTCAAAAACTATTAGAAGTATATAGGAATTAATATAATTTACTTGTAAATTTAACAATATATTTTTTTTCAGTATACACTTGCCAAAACAAACTGGAAGAGAAACAAAAGCTGCTGTTTCTGGAACAGATGTTATAAAGACATAAAGGCCAAAATAAAAACTGACAAGGGATTTACAAGCTAGTTTTTTTATACCTCCCACAGAAAAGAAACAAACGGGGTGAAAATTTTTCTCAGGTAACATTATGGATGAATTTATGGATGGTTTGCAACTGAATTCTTTCACCTCATTTGAACATCTGTTTAAAGAAAAGGATATATACACCTTTCAAACTCTGGAAAGTTCTACAGTGAAGTACAAAAGAATTGGCCAAATAATGGGACACACTTGGGGAGAGGCTGAATTGTAGGAGGTCTTTGAGAGAACCCTAGAATACAATTTCAGAGGGAGGTCATGTATGTTTTCTAAAATGCTTTCGGTGCAAATATAGGAAGATTAGAAAGAGAGATGAGATGAAAAGTAAAGGTGGGACTGAACAGATAAAGAAACAATTTCCTCTAGTTTGCACAACAAAAACATAAGAAAGGCAATGCCATTGCCAAAAGCATTCACAGGTGAGTGATCAAATTCACTTGATAATTCAAATTATCTTGATTATTTATTGTGAATATAATTCCAGCCCTTGTCTCCAGTGGAGTTCCACCGAGGTGATCAAGGCACTCAGGGCAGCTCTGTCAGAGCCTTTGACAGGAGGGGCACAGTGATGGGCTTGGCTCAGGGGGATGCAGCCATACAGAAGAGCCATAAAATGCCATAAAAAATCATCCAACACCATAAAGACAGTGGGATCAACACAAGGGATGCAGCAGAGAGTGAGCAGGGCCTCCAGGATGGTGACACTGCAGGAGCACGTTCAGGGTTCAGGACAAACTGCCCCCTTAGAAGATTATTCTACATCGCTGGCAAGAGTGACACACATCCCTCACACCGCCGAGTGCGGGTAATCAGCTAATTACCTGTTTTACATAATGAGCAAGGGACGTGCTTCCAGCCGAGGAAAAGTGATAAAAGGGAGGAGTAACATTTGCCAGAAGGCTGGGGCTGAGTGCTCCCAACACCCAGGGCAGTCAGAGCAGCATCACCGAGATCAGAGCACTCAGCTGCCACTGCCCTGCAGCTCCGGGAGCGCTCGGGAAGGGACCTGCACTGACAAAACTCCAGCACTGATGGAAGCAAGTGGTTGCTTTGATGGCGAAGAATTACCGTCCTGAAGGTTAATTAGCCCTGCATGACCTCGCAGCATCCTTGTAGTCCTCCCAAAGTGCCTGCTCCTTCTCCCAAGAGTCTCGAGCTCTCCTGTTTTTCCTGAGTTGCAGGCAAAGTTCTCTGCTCAGGCAGGCTGGTGGTGCCCAGCAGCTCATCCCTCAGCACAGGGCATGCCCTGCTCTTGTGCCTTTTGAGATTTCCTTCTTGAAGAACATCCAGCCTGCCTGGGCTCCTTTGCCCTTCAGGAATGCCTCCCAAAGGACTCTTTTAACCAATCTCCTTCACAAGACCAGGGCTGCTGACATCCCTCCTAACTCCAAATGTCATCATCACCACTCCCAAGACAATCTCCAACAAAATCAAATCACAGAATGCCTTTATGGCACACCAGACTTCTGGGGGAAAGGGCTTTTCCCTTGGAAGACATCAAGTATTACAGACATTAGAACCATCATTAAAACAAAAAATAAACATAGGCTAGAATATCCCAAAGCTTTTCATTATAATTCTGAGGTTATCAAATTGTTAATTACTTTAGTAATCTCAGGGCAGATAAAAATGCCCAGAACCAGCATTGACTGAGAGATCTCACACTCAGTAATAATCAAAGCTGGTGAATATTGATATTTTTCTGAATGTCTGGGAACATTGTGACTTTGGAGCCACAACAATATTAATAAAGAGATAATCAATAAAATAACTCTGTCTGCAATGTCTCCTGAAAATAATTACACTGTCACTAATATCATACTTCTTTTACAAATTATATCTAGCTTGGTGGGTAGTAAACAGGAGCCTTACTGACAAGAACAGCTTTGCAGTTATGCTGCTGCATGTATTTTATGCATTTTATATCTGTTAGCATTCAATTACAAAATAGAAGTATTCTCTGTCTTCCTTGGCACCCTTTGAAAATTGCTTTTGCCATTTATAACATTCTCTTTTTCTCTCTTAGAAGAGAGTGTTGGAGAAAAGTAATGAGGAACTACAGTGAGTAAGGGAAACACACCATTCTGCAAGCCTGAATTTCTAAACATAAAATTTGGGGTTTGTTTCATGATTGGACATCTCTTTTCAAATACAATTTCTGCTTCCACACTGAAAATCAGGTTATTTAATATCCTTGCATATTCATATTCTCCACTGCTATTTGAATAAGAATATCTGTATATCTATATCAATACCATCTATATCTATAATGTGATTTTTGACATTTTAATTAAAACCTATTAAAAAGTCTATAGCAAGTAATAAAGTCTACATTTTCTCCCTAATTTTAACCTGCATTGCAATTGTGTCATGAATTCATATAACCATGGATAAAAATCTCTCACAGAGAAGAGCATGGGCTGAGCCAAAAATTCTGGACCTGACACCTAATTAAGATATACTTTCCCCTGATGAAGAAAGTTTTTCATCTGTTACTGTGTGTTACTGTGGCTCAGGCCTATATTTAAAGAACCATTAAAAATGTACCTGAAGGCAAAGTCAATCTTTATATTTGACAGCCTTTTTGCAGTAAGTAGCAAAGTGAATATTTTATTGCTTTATGATCTAATGACCATTCTGTTTAATCCTAATGGAGTAAAGATGAGCAGGAAAATATGCTTAGGGGATATACTAATACATCAATTATGGAGAGTGGGAAAGTACTTTAAAAAAGTACCAGTAATCTATTGTAAATGAACATCTCAATAAGCACTCCTAGCCACAGGAAGAGCTGAAAGAGATGCATTAAAAATCTACTCAGATTCTGCTCATTACAGATATGTTCTTCTCAGCTCTTAAGTAATGCAGCAATCACATAATTAACTTTTGAAAAGAGAAGCATTTAAAACAACTTGTATCTATGGAACACTGCAGGCTTTCTCCTTATTTTGTTCAGTGAAAATGAACTTTTCCATCTGCTTTCCTTAGCACTGTTGCAGAAGAGCTGAGACAGAGTGGCATTTCTCCTGAAGGTACTGCAAAAGTATAAACACAATTCCATGGAACAGACACCAATTTTTTGGTTAAAAGAACAGGTAAAGAAAGATTAATGAACCCTGACCCTGCTTAACTGAAAACACACTATCCCATACAAGTGGATACTTGTCTCCTCTGGAATTTCACCCTGAAATGATGACCTGAGTTTTACCTGGGAAGGTTTTAGCTTCTTCAGTAATTTTGGCTTAGACCTCTGTCCTGTCAGGTGACATGAGATGACACAGCCCAAAAGATCTGTACATCCCCAACCCACATACCAGCCCCAAGGAAAAAGTTTACAGAATTTCTCAAGTGAAATCACAGGGCCTGCTGTGAAAATGTGAAGAACTGATTCAAGTGATTAAAGTGATGAGGAGCCTCTCAGGTGAGTCTAAAGACACCACGTGCAGGAATTCAGGGAAAGATTCCTCTGCTCAGGAGCTCCCAGGACAGAGAACTCTGCATTCTTGTCTTCACAGAATGGCTTCAGATAGAAAGGAAATTAAAGATCATCTCATTCCCACGGGCAGGGACTCCTTCCACTGTCCCAGGTTGCTCAGAGCCCCATCCAGCCTGGCTTTAAACACTTCCAGGGATGGGGCAGCCACAGCTCCTCTGGGCACCCTGTGCCAGAGCCTCCCCACCCTCACAACACAGAATTTTTTCCTAATATCCAATCCAAACCCACTTTCTGTCAGTTTGAAGCCATTGTGCCTTTTCCTGTCATTAAATGTCCTTGTAAAGAGTTTCTCCCCATCTGTCTCCTACTCTGAATTTGCCCACAAAAGCCCCAGAGGTGTGAATAAATCACTCCCGACTGAATGAAGAAACGGGAACATCATTGACATGAACGTGATGTGCACTAATTCTGCCCAACATTTTATGGAGAGAGAAAAAGAAACAGGAAATCTCAAAAGTGGCAGCTGACAGATAATTTACTGACAGGTTTTCCAATCTTATGAATAGGTGTCTACTGTGGGTATAGTTCTTTGCCTATATAACTCAAGTGAAACCTTTTTATTTGACTAATAACATAGGGAACCTTAATTTTAGGGAGCGATTATTTTAAAGTGAATTTATATGGGATGTAGAAAAATTGCATTTCCATTTGCAAAATGAAAAAGCC
The DNA here is from genome assembly GCF_052056855.1 of Sturnus vulgaris. Classification (NCBI taxonomy): domain Eukaryota; kingdom Metazoa; phylum Chordata; class Aves; order Passeriformes; family Sturnidae; genus Sturnus; species Sturnus vulgaris. The sequence goes on from NC_142260.1 coordinate 10,463,462, forward strand.
TCCGTACTACAATTCTAAGAAGGTCTGTGTGTGGGATTCAAATTCCTATACGTCAAAAAAAAAAAAAAAATCAGTTTTCACTTTTCCATCAACACAAGCTGTTTCCTGAGTATTTCAGCACAAAGTCTTGTCATATAGCTTAAATAACCAAGAGATTTTATTTCTTTGCAGCATTATGGATTTTTTTTTTAAGCCAAGGAGAAATGAAGATATAGCAATAAACCTCAATGGCAAATAATTTTTTTAAATTCCTGGATGCCTTTCTTAATCTAAAGACTGGGAAGATGTGTGCATCTTGGGTTTGAGAAAGCAAACTATTCATGGCTGTATATTTACTGATCAATGAGAAGTTTGTTGATCAAAGTGGAAGAGCTAGTGATGCACAAGCAGATTTTAGACAGTGGATCTGGTTACAGACTTTGGATGTAGTTTACATGGATAAGAAAATTATTATAAACAGTTTCCTCACGCCTAAACATTCAGCTGTGTATATTAAATGGACATGTAGGTCTTTGTATATTTTACATATTTATGTACACATACATATTCTGTTTTGTGTACATTGCTTTTAGCTGATGATGACAAAGATCTATTTCTTCCTTTGGTTTTTATTTTAAAAGCAAAAGTCACATCACGAAGTTTTCAGCAGAATTCACTGCACAAAGCTTTGGAGGAACAAAAGCAAAAAAATTCACGAGTTCTGAAAATTTCTATGAGAAACTAAATCTGTGAGAGTGGAGTAACAGCAATGATATAGCTGAGTATTTAAACTGAATTAATTGTTTTGGAAGAACACTAAAATGCTGTGGGTTTGATGGTTTTGGACACAGTGCACTGCAAAGGGTCAGTGGATAAGAGTCAGATTGGATTAGAAGGGTTTGCCTTCCCCCTTCTGCAAACCCATTTTCCCTGTCTTCATTCCTCTTACCCTCACTGAAAATTTGCACTTCTGGTTAAAGTATGCTGAAAATTAAATCCTTCAAGAAGTCATCCATCCTCTTCTCCCATCCCTCCACTCTCAGCTAATATAGGAATATATACCCAAACAAAGAGCACTAAAATCCCAACTCTTATCATCCACCTTCAAACCATCCTAAGGCACAAATGCACTCACTCTTTCTGAACTCTTGCTAGAGGTGCATCTGTCAGACATTCAATAAACAATCCCCAAACCTGCAAATAATATCAATAACTGATCTGGCTTGTGAATTAAAATAACATCAATAATTGTGTAGCCCAAGTGTTCTTTCAGTCTGTAATTTTAAAATTCTTAATACATTCTTTCTTCTTTCCATATTTCAACAGAATTAAAAAATGAAATTTGAAAAAAAATCTGTTCTCTATGTTGATACTTATTCTTAAAAAAGGTATTTTTAAAGTGTTGAATGCACTAAAAGTATTGAAAGTACTGAAAAATTCAGTTATGAAATAAGGGAGAATCATTGCATGTTGTGGTACAGCCTAATACCTCCCTTAAATTTCCACATTTTTATTTGAAAACAAATTTTCTACTGAATATTTCCAGTTATGAATACACCTACTTTTGAGCCCATCATTTTATATCATCTGCTGAAATATTGGCATCAAATAGTGATGAATGTCAATGCAAGTAACAACTTCTATAGGACCCTCTCTTGTCTCCTTTCCAGTAACTTCTGGCTTTTTTTTTTTTTCTGCATGGCTTTTTTTTCCACAGAATGTTCCTGGAAGAGCAGAATGCACCCCATGCTCTAAGTGAGGGCATTTATTTAAAGATATCACCGACTGAAGCAAGAATATAATAATGTGAGTTTCAAGGAGAGAGATGACTGAGAGAGAAAATTCATCTTAAAAAGAACCTAGAGAGTTTGTAACCAGCAGTTAATTACAAAATCAGATCTTTTCATCTGAGCCCTGAGTTAACCTGTTTCAGGTTGCAGCAGATATTCCACTCCCCAAATTCATGCATATGTTATTTTCCATCCATATTTGACTGGTGAACTTCAAGGAAACAAACACACAATCTGCAAACCTGTCATTTCTCCTGAGCTAAAGACTAGCCAAAAACATTAGCCTTTCCCCCTACTAAAAATAAGGATTCCTGCTTCTGGTTTTGACTGACAGAAACTACAACACATTAGAGTCCTTTTGGATTCAGGCTAGAAAAGTAATCAAGGAAAACAAAGTTAAAACTTCATTTAAAGGCTTATGAATGTCCTCCCTATTCTGTGTCTTGAACCAGTTGATCCATGACATATTGATACAGATGTACCATAATACCTGAACGTTTCTATTCTCTGAACATTAAATGCAGTAAATGAATTTCAAATCGGTCTCTGTGATCTAGATACCTAACTGAGAAGAGCTGTCTTAGAACAGGACACAGGCTAAGAAATGTTCATGTGTATGATGTTGGTACATGGCATTTTTCTAATTGTTCTGCTGAACTTTAGGTGGAAATAAGCTTTTGAAACAGAGTAAGAGCACTGAACTGAGGTTCCTAAACAAACAAGCCCAAAAAAAAGTTAATCTCAGAATGACAAACTTTGCATTGTGGGTTATTTCCTTAGTTTTTGTTTATGTTGAAAATTTGTCTGAATAATAAGTATTTGCAAGTCAAATGAGCTGTAGGACTCTTCAGCCTCAGCTGTTAGTGCATGCTGTTCCTTTGAACAATATTTACCATGCAACAAGGGAGGAAAGAAGGAAGATGCTGTGGTTGCTGACAAATGCTGCTAATGAGGGTGCAGACCCCTGTTTAGCCTTTGCAGCATCTCCTTAATAGGCAGCTGAATGCCACCAGCTCCTCAGCCACTGCATTTTAATTACTGCTCGAGCCACTGCACAGGAAAGTATTTGCAGACAAATCGATTTCTGCCTAATTTAATTTAATTTTTGGTGGTCCTGTGACCCTTTGAAAGCAGGCTTTGCTGAAGCCCACAGGAGTTTGGGCAGTGTGTCCCACAGAACACAACCAGCTGCTCTGCATGCCTGACAAACAACTCGACATTATTGGGGCCGCCTCTTCTGCAGTCTGTGTTCCCTGACATCCTGCTTGTTCTGCAATATTCTACAAGACAGGTCCTGAGTGCCCTAAAGTCACTCAGATGCTGCTTTGCCATGTCAGGACTTGGAGCTGCCACTCCAAACCAGAAGAGCTGCAGTTTACTAAAAAAAAAATTCTACAACCAAAGTCTGTTTTTGGAGTGCTGAAGTTCTGCTGTCAGGTGGTGTCTGTCCCTGAGGATCAGCAGCACGAGAAGAATCACCTGACATTCTCATGTTTTAAAAATACTACAGTGATAGACTGAAAGAAAATAATTTGAAAGCTATTTCTTCACACCTTTCCACTGGATCGACCTGCTACAGGATTGTAATAATATTGTGGCAGCAGAACAGCATTACAAGATCTAACTGCAGGAAATGAAAAGGCAAGATATTTTAAAATACTAAAATTAGCAAATAATGTCCTGCAATCCAACCACATTGTCCCAAACAGGGGACATTTCCTTGTGACTTTTATGTCTGTGTGCTACAATTATTGCATTCCACCCAAAGGAATGGATCTACCAGCAGCAAGGGTTTCCTCCTCTAGCATTGCTTTGCTGCAATCCAGATATCAAAGAGCCACAGAAAATCTTCATCAGCTTTGATGGGCCTCTGAGCTATTACAGAGATGGCAAAAAGGGAAGAATTTTTATATAGGCCCCATTTCTACACAATTTAGTATCAGAATTCACTGAGAAGATGGGTCTTTGAGTAAAGCCTACTTTTAATTCTTGAAGGGTCTGCCTGCTGCCGCTGCAAAAAAAAAAAAAAGTTTGAAGATCTTTTATTCAAAGAGAACCTGATTACTGGATTTTACTGAAAAGGAATGTTTCACTCTGTTTTATCAGAAATGGAGGGTCTGATGATTAGAAGAAAACAAGCAGCAAGGCAAATTGAGGCAAATGAAGGAGAAATTAAATGTTGAGCTAACTTAACACCATAACTCATTGTTTGGTTATGCAAATTATTTCATATCAATTACTGAGTAATTATTCAGAGGGCAAAATCTCAAAGACTCCCATAAAAGTTAGAGGTGTGAAACCTCTGGAATTCATTAAGCAAGATGAGAGCTCACAAGGTGGAGTTTTAAAAATCAAGGTGCCTTATTGATTAATCAAATAGCACAGGCTGTTAAAAGCACAGAAAATTAAAGTTAAAAAAAAAAAAAAAAAAAAAGGTTTAGTTTTCCAAATATCATCTCTCCCTGATTGTTATGAGAAAGAAAGCCTTCAGCTGACAAGGGATGAGGGAAGGCAGAAAGAAATGAAGAAAAAAAAAAAGTGTTCAACATCTGCCAGCTGTCACAACCCTACGGACAGAAGAACCACACGTGGAGCAACAGTGGCACAAGGACTGTGCTCTGATCACTGAGACTTTATTTGTAGCATGGTGATATTTTTAGGACTCAAACATATATTTTTCTATTCAGTTTTTATTGGCTGAACTAGTAAAAGTGTGATGAATCTTTCATGTTTCAGCCCAGAAAATAATACACCACTTTAGAATGGTTTGTCAGAACTTAATTTTGTGAAAGAGTCATTACCTTCAATGGCTTTTAGACTAGCAAGAGGTGTTTTGTGGCACAGAATGCAGCACCAGTTCATTTTTTATTAGAGAAGCACATCTTTTCTATCATGAGATACGAAAAAAGAATGGAGTTGGGATGAACATTTTTGTTGGTTTTTTTAAGAAAGCAACACCAACTGAATAATTCTAATTTCAGTTTTCAACAGAAGTTTATTAAAATATATGGAAGCCCCCCTTGAAGAGGTGTTCTGAGCCCTGTTGTATGAGTTATTTATTGGCACATAAAGCTTCTCTTCATGACATAAGAAGACAGCTATTTCTTTCTGGCAGAAATACTTTCTGAAATTTAGCACAGTATACAAGGGTTTCAACATTTCTAATTACCAAAATGCCAGAGATTTTGAATCATTATATAAGGTCTATCTTCCAAAAGGAATATATGATAAATCTACCATTTAGCCTTTTCAAAAGGCATTAAAAAGTGCCATAATTCACAGCAGAGGTGTATGCACAGAGAGCAGAGGAGTCTGACTGAGCAAACAGAAGTCTAGAAGCCAATTTATGACTGAGCAGCTTGATCTGTCCAGAATTAGAATAAATACCCCATTAAAGCCATGCTGTCAGGCTGTAACTAAAGTGGAAAGCATGCTGGGACAGAGCTCTGCTGCTTCACAGCCACACCAAGTCCAAAAACACTGAAAATTTCTGGGTTTTCACAGAAACCTAAAGGGTTTTTTGGGCTGTTTGGAAAAGCCATGCTGTTCATATCAGCTTTTATGGCCACAGCAGTTTTCCTGTCTTTTCAACAGGGTGCCTCTGAAATGTGGATGGGAACAAAAAATGCCCTCCCTGAGGACTGAGGAGAAAGGGGCTCAGTGGGGATCTGGGTGCCATTCACTGAGGTTTGGTCAGCCAAAACCAAAGCAATTCCTCCTGGCTCCCATGGGAAACCACAGCAGCAGGAATATCAGTATTAGCTCCTCTGAGTCCCTTCATGTGTTTCAATCTCCTCCTGCAATGAAGGCCAAGCCACCAGAGCTGTCACTAATTTTTTAGTTCCTTTCAACAAACACAGACCGAACTATTTCAAGAAAAATCAGTTTTCCCAGTGCAATTGCCAGCCTAATTCCCAGCTATTGTCAGGGGTTTCCTGAGGTGAGGTGTTCAGGGAGAAGTTTCAGCTGAGCTGAACTCCCAGGCTGGCTGATTTTAACCTCCCCAAGCACACAATAACTGCTGATTCAAAAAGCAAACTCTTGAGCTTGTTTCAGTAAACACAATAATTTGCCCAGTGCTTTCATAAAAAAGTGATCAATATCCTGCAGATTCCTTTTTGTAATTCAGGTGATTTGCCAGCTTCAGCCAGGAAAATCTAATGACCCCATCCTTCTGTGGAAGAATACAGCAGTGCCTTACAAAACAGATCATAAAATGATAATTATTCAACTGAAACACTGAAGTTACTTTCAAAAAAATCAATCAATCATGATGAATCCAACAATGAACTTACTTTTACTCTCTTTTTCTACTCTCTTTTTTTTATTATTAAAAAAATCCAAATCAGGACTATTTTGTAAAGATAAATGTTGGCACGGAGTCATAACAACTGCATATTTTTATATTGTTTTCTACAGAAATTTTTTGCTGTTTCAATTCACACACACAATTTAAATTATCCTGTGTCTAAAACTTTACAAGCATCTTCCTGGAAACCAGAACTTTCTGTTCTGAAAGGTCTGGAGGCACACTCAGCTTTCATCTGAGGATGCTGAGGACAATCTAAAAAGTCACCCCACTGACTGACATTTCAGAGGGCATTAAACCAAACCTGTGAGAATGTCACCTGTGGGTCCATGGGGAGCCTGCAGAGAGTACACACTGCATTTTCTGGAAACAGATAAAAGCTACAGAATATTACTTATCTCGGTTTAAAAAAAGAATTGACTGAATATTTATTCAGAAGTAATTCGGCAAAGCCAAATTATTTCTCTTAAGGTGAGAGATATTTAAAATAATGTTTCTATTTTAGTCTTTTTTCATCAGCCTAGGATAAGAGATTTAGAATTACACTTTCCTCCTCCTGATTCATGTTTTAACCATCTTGTTTGTTTGTTCCTTTGTTTAAACACAGCAATCCCAATTTGAATGCAGAATTTCCCTTTCAAATTCTGGAGCCAATTGATCAAATAATGGGCTGGGGAGAAATTTCAGAATTTCTCCAAACAAAGTGGAAGTGTGAATATATCCCAGAGATCTGTGAGGTCAGTGCACATTCTCCCCCTCACATCACTCCTCCTCCAGCCTTTGTTATTTCTAACCCCTGCAGTCTAACACATGAATTATCCCATTGTACACCCCAGCCACTTGACAGATTGTTTTAGTGAAACTCTTTCCTTGCACGCTGCCAGGAGCACTTTAACAAAAAGGCTGATTAGTTCTTTAAGTTCTTTGTCCCAGATAAACAAACTCCAGAGCAAGTTTACAGGATCACCCATGAAAAAACCCCACAGGGGCTCTTTACAGCGACAGCACCAACCAGAGCAGCCCAAGGTGGCAGCTCAGGAAGAAAGGATGATGATGATGATGATGCTGATGATGCTGATGATGCTGATGATGAAGCAAAATGTTCATGCTTGAGGGCCTTTTATTTAATGGCACACAATTATTAAGACACTTCTTAACAAAGCTCCTTGAAGGAAAGACTTGGTTGTTGTTGTTTGTTTGTTTTACATGCCATAAATTTTTGGTAATAAAATGTAAAAACAATTAGATTTTTTTTTTTTTTAATAAAACCTCAGTGTCATATAAAATCTGTCAGTGGCAGATGCTGGTTACATAAATATGTGTCTATGTGCTCTACCTAAGAAACTGCCTACAAAACTCAGCAGACACACAGCAGACTCCCAAATCCAAGTGTGCATCTGGAAGAAGTGCATTAACTGCAGTGAGTGAGCTCTGAGTCCAGGCACCAGAATGAAATAAAAATTTGCATTTCCCGCGTTTTCAAAAACATCAAAGCTGCTTGGAGAGTGATTTTAATGAATTGCATCCTCCCATCCACCCACAACACAAGGCTGGTAGGATGGCAGAGAGGGGAAAGAAAGGTAAAATAAGGAATGGAAAAGCAGCAAATAGATCCTGAGGTAGATTGCAACTTGTGGGGAAGGAAACAACATTATCAAATTTCAAGGCAGGTAAGGATATTTCAAGGCACAAAGTGCAAATTAAAAAAAAAAAAAAAAGAAAAATATCAGCCTGACTTAAATGTCAGCAAATTAGCTCCTGGCTTTGCTCTGCTGTCTTGGTTGCAGAATTTTACCTCAAAATCTCTCAAAGATATTAGTACAGTTTAAGCACATGTTAAAAAGAAAAAAAAAAAATCAAATAACCTCAACAAAAATGTGATGGCATTTGATGACATGCTGCACTGTTCTAGGTGAGATCCAGCCAGAATAGCTGCTGATTTCTGGGATAAACTGCCCCAGGAGAGCCAGGGCAATTCCTGCAGGGCTGAACCACCCAGACATCCCCACGCTGGAATTAACTGTTCACTAATTTCATGTTCAATCTCAGCAGCCCCTGGAATTGTCCCCATTTTCCTATTTGATGCACTCTAAAAGCCAGAGTCTCCTCTGATTTGAGCCCAGTGTATAAATGTATCCCCCTTTTTTTGCAAATAAATGGCACAGAATGATAAAAAAGCCAGATTTGGAAAGCAGAGGAATATTTTGGGTTTTTTTCCATATTCCCTTCAAATTCTCTGTCCCTCTCCCAGTACTGATTGTGATTTTCACAAGTGCACCTCTGCTTGCTCCTCACCCAGCTCCTTCCCCTTGCTCCTGCTGCCTCAGACCTAATCTCTGTGCACTCCCAATTCACAAACCCCTATTTATGAAATATTCACCAGGACTGTCACAGAAATCACCTTTCTCACTACAAAATTGCTGATTTCCTTCATTCCACATGGGCCTGCTGCAAGAAAATATTGATTTCCCAAGCAAGCAGCAGAAAAAGGTAAGTTACACGTGGTATATACAATACTCTGCTGCAATTTTAATCCACTTGGCTTTATGTTATATTGCTGGGATAAAATCCAGCCCCTTTTCTGCATAGGATCAAGGCCTGCTTTCTATTTCCAGGTATACCAAGGTTTATTATGGCTTAAAGAGACAATGTATCCATGATCACATTTCACCCCACATTGAAATTATTTTTTTCCCCTTCATATTCCTCTTCTATCCCTTTAATATATTAAGTTTTAAGCTGGTTTTATTTTATTTTTCTTGGCTTTGGGACTTTCTTGTCAAATGCACCAGCTGTTCTTGTACCATGATTATATACACTTAAGCATCACAAAAAAGCAAATTAAACTTAGCACACAAAGCCTTTTGCTATACAAGTTTTCTCAAAACAGTCTTTGAGGTTGTTTTATACTGTTTGTACAAATACAATTGAAATTTTTTTGTATCTCTCAGTGTAACCCTGTACACAACCTACCCTGGAGGTCTCGAAACACTGTGGCTCTAACATGCAGCTACCAAAAGGGAGAATGATTAATTCAACAATATCATCTTGAGCTCTGCTGACTTCATCTTCAGAAGTGAAATATAGGAAAAGATCCACACAAATGCAAAAAAAGTGAAGAAAAGTGCAGAGGGTTTCATGCAGTGTTCAACATTAAGGAACAGATTATTTTCTTTTAAAAGGGATTGTTAAGGAAAGAATGCTTGTGCTACATAAATAATGATGAACAGGGAAACACAGCATTTTAGATATTTGTACAACACAAAATGAGGTGATTCATCAAGAAGCAAAATGTAGCATTCTGTAAAGTGAATCCAAATGATAAATAATCATTCCCTGTTTTAAGGCAGGGGTACTGCTTGCTGTTTTCAAAGTTTTCTTTTTTAAAAAGTGTCTTCAAAATTCAGCCTGAAAAGGTGAGGGTCACTTTGCTACCTCTGATTTATGCTTTATGGGGCACACAGATTTTCTAAGTCCAGAATGCTGCAACTTACTTGTCCTTTCCTAGACAAAAACTCTTGCCAGGGTAAGAATGGCTGGAGAAACAGAACTCCTTCACTGAACTGAGAATTATTCAGCAAAATTATTTTCAGATATTGTCAATGACAAATCATTGGCAGGCCAAGGGAGGATCCTTTTTTTTTTTTTTAAATATGCACTAAAATGCACCCACCTGCTGTCGAATTTCTTCTTCCATCTTCACTGGGGACCCCAGCTCTGCAACCTGCTTGACACCTTCACTGGCATATCCCCCATATTCCCACAGGATGTAGTTCTTGGAGTGGGAGCTGCCAATGATGGCAGACCAGTGGTTGGTGCGTCCTTCCCGGGGAGAAAAAAAAAACAAAACAAAAAACCAAAATAAATCAAACCACCATCGAGACAGCCTCAAAGTGCAATTCCTGATTTGTAATCGAGTTTCCAAGTCCTCACTGCTGAGGATTTTGTATGCTGTAATTCTCACTACATCAATGCACATCTTTAAAGTGTTAAGAGCAAGCCAGTGACTGACAGAAATTGAGCATAAAGCAACCCCCAAAACAAACAGGCTTAGAATAGCTTTTCCTCACCAAAAAGCTCACTTCAGGAAATTTTAATTTTAAGTTTCTACTTCAAAAATTTTTGAGAAGGAAACCTGCAAAGGAAGACTTCAGTTTTAAAAACAAGTTTTTTCCTTACTGACAGCAGTGAAGAAATAAATTTTTCTGTATTCACTTCTATATTCACTGAGTTTTCTTGCTCAGATTTCTCATAATGTAAGAGCTGTAGAGCTAAGCAAAAGGATTCCCATTCTTGTTTCTTGTCTTGTTGAACAAAACAAGAAAAAAGAGAAAAAAAGTTTAAAGAAAAAGATGTTAGAGAAGTTTGATGGACTTGAAAAGAGAATTGAGCAGAAATAAGGAGTCAAAGAAGTCCCACAGTCCTGGAAATACAAATGAATTCACTTAAGTGTCAAGTAGCCTTCTGCAGATATATGGGCTTAAAGGAAAAGGGTGAGAAAATGAACTGCTCACACAAGCAGACAGCCTGGTAACAAGGCAAAGACTGCAGGAGATGAGAGAGTCACAATGATGGAGTGAGACAATATTTAACGTTGCACTCCAAAATTCCTTTGCAATGTGAAAGGTAGAGAGCATCAGTAAAACCAGCTGCAAACTGAATAAATGAATGAAAAATGAATAATGAAGTAAATAAAAGGAATGCAAATTTAAGACGTGAGAGGTGGAACAATGAAATTGAAAAGCACAGTGCAGAGAATTGTATAAAGTCAGATGCAGCAACCTAATCATGGGAGAGTAGAAAATAGATTAGAAATAAAAAATGAACACCAACAGCAGGGGAAAAGAGCTAGAAAAATGTAGGAAGCAGAACAGATAGATGAGGGAGATGGCCCAGCACAGCAGCAAACACAGCCTTCATAGCTTCCCTAGCCCTCAACTTGGACCAAAATACACTTGGACAAAATACACCAAAATAGCAAAATGCTGAATTGCAGCAGTCCTGGTGTTTTCAGAATCAACTACAGCGAATCAGTAACTGAGACCTGTGTGTGGAAAAAGCCAAAACTGAGCCTTCCCCCCCCACAGCTGGAGAGACTGCAATGTCAGGAGCTGGCTTCTTGCCCTGAGATCTAGCAATTGTCCCTTACATGTGCAGTGACACCCTGGCCAGCCCAGGGGATGCTGGCACTCAGCCCCGGGGATGGCAGCTCCAGCTTTACCCATCCTCTCTTCCCAGCTCAGGGGTCTGGCTGTCCCCCAGCAGCAGCTCACCTGAGACACAGCAAGGGACACTGAAGCTTTTGGAAAGAGAATAGTCCCTACAGAACAAAAATGTTCCGTTTTTGGAAGAGGTTCCACAGAAGCCTGAGTGCCTGCAAGCCTTTAGTCCAAGGGATAAGGGATTGTTCCCCGTGCCCCAAAGCTTCTCTCCCTCCCAGCCCAGGACAGGAGCACTGGTGCCTTTGCAATCAGAGCACAGTTCCACCAAACAAACAAACAAACAAACAAACAAACAAACAAACAAACACCAAACTCGAGCCCTCTCTGAAGATACTGGCTCTGCAGAGAGAGCTCCTGGCCACCCACCTGCCCAAGGAGCTGCTCAAAGTCCCACCACACACCCTGAACTTTCCACCAAACTCTGCTGCGTTTGCTGATGTTTTACTCCTCACCTCAAACCCTCCATTTCTTGTGAGAACAATGAGACAACTCGGTGTTTCCCAAGCTTTTCCCTCTAACCACCACAGCAACTCCTGTGCCTGGGGCACAATCGGAGCCCAGAGCTGTTTGACATCCAGCCTCACTCTCCAGGCTGGAGACAGCAAGCACAACACGGACACATTTCCAGTGCTGCTATTTCACTTCATTCTTGCAGCTTTGAGCACTTTCTCAATTTCTCAATACACTCATATGTGTATCAAGGTATATATGTATCACAACACGAGAATTTATCCTCTGACACGTTTCATAGGTGTGCTCATATCGTATCATGATGAAGAGCGTGTGGATTTCTCTTGTCAAAAAGGGGTGCTACCCAGGGAAAAGAAATACTTTGCACAAAGTGCATGTTCTTTAGGGTTTTTTAAAGCAAATCAGGAGATAAAGAAAGGATGCAAAATATAAAGTTTATGATCTGCTTTCTATTGCAACCTTATTGATGGTGAAAGAATAGAGCAGAATTTTGTATGTGGCAGCTTGGCAAGTAATTAGTGATTTACCATAGTCCACAATGAATAACATTTTATTGTAATGTAATTACTGCACAAGCTCAACATTTTTAAGAATAATGCCAATGACTAGGTTTCATTTTTAACATCACTATATCTGGATGAGATCTTTCCCTCAACTTTCAGAAATTTTAATGCAAAATCTTATTAGCTGTTATTGCTGGAATTAATTGTGTAAGTACCAAATGGTACTTACTTTCACTTTTCCAGTTTAAGTGAAATATTGATTTTAAATTTTTTTTTAATTTAATTTTTTTAAGATTTTTAATTGATAAAATTTACCATTTTGTAACTGGGGAGAGACAGCAGGCAAACTATTTCAACCTGCTTATTTTCCATCATGCAGCCATACTCTTCATGAATTCACTGACTTGGATGTAAAAGAAAAGGCCATTTATCCCCAATATTACATCACAGTAACTTCACAGCTTTCAGTCCTTTTCTCATGGCCTATTTCCAGTCACCAGCTGAATCCATGCAAATAGTGCACATAAAGTTCACACTCAGCAGATATTTACATCATCCAATAGCCCAAACGAGCATTCCTGCAATTCCTGGCTTTGCTTATTTTATCTCCTCTCTATTTTGCTGACCAATAGTATTTGAACAATGCTGTGCTTCAAATTCAACACAAGCAACATTGCTTAGGCTGATAAAACTATGAGCTGATACAAACAACATTTGAGTTATATGAGGATATTCTGACACTGTGGCAATAATAATATTATTTTTAAATCAACATTAAAAGTCTCTATAATAAACATCAGCCACAGAAAACATAACAAAGTTTAAGGACCTGTAAATGTGACTCATATTCTTAAATACTTTCCTGGCCTTTTTGCCCACAGACTGGGGAGTCAGTAATGAAAGACCAAATGCATAATACATCATTTTGTAACTTCAGCATTTTATAGGTACCTGGGTAACTGCAGAAAGCAAACTTGCAACAAAAGTTCTGATTCTGTACTTCAGACTCTTAAAAACCCAGACAGGCCAAGTTCAGAAGGTGTTTTTTGTCTGAGTATTCAACCAACAAAGACAAAGACAGAGTATTCTTAGATCTATACATACAATTCATATCTCTGGGCAGCAAGATTCAGAACTCACCAAATTTATCCGAAATAATTCAAAATACTTTGAAGTAAAACAAACTAGGTAGATTGGCATGGCTGAAAAATCAAAATATTAATGTGTTGTCTGTCCTTTGTGGCTTTTGTCTTAAAATCTCATTTCCTACCCCTACATTATAAACCACTCTAAGCTTTCAATCAGAAAAAGAGGAAGGAACCTTTCTCCCTACAAAGATATCTTGCAAACACAATCTCACACACACCTTAGCTCCAAATGTCAGGCAAATCAATAGGGTGTAGTGGTAATGTATAGTGCAGAAAGACCCATTGATTTTCAATGCTGAGAGTCAGCAGGATCCCATACATGTCATAATTTACACTGCTGAGCTGTAAATAAGTGATGCTGTGTCCCACAGGCACCTCCAACCCTCCCCAGGGCCCCTGTGTGGTACAAGCAAAGAGTGATACTCACGTGGAAAATCTTTAGGATGTGTTTTTTCTGACCAGTTGCCATAAAAAGTCAGCCTGTATTTGGCAGTACCACAGGCACAACAGTCTAAAATCGGTTTTTCGGTCACACCTTCCGAGGCTGAGTCTGAAAAAGCATCAAAATACCCCCTGAAAATGGCTCCAGCTCCAAAGCAGTGAGGACAGAGAAGCTGCCACAATAAATACTCCAGGAAATAAATCTGAGTTAAACATGGTTAGTTTTTTTTATTATTATTAATTTAAGTTTACTGTTAGACTAAACAACAACCTTGAAATATCTGTTCCATATTTTTAAGTGGATGAAATTATTTAAATCCACAGTTTTCAATTAGAGGGCATTAATATTTCAGTTATCTTCTGATTCAAATAGGGGCTTGTTTCTGCTTGTTGTCTGATAAGGACAAAGCTCAGCTGATTTCAAAACACAGCGGGCTTGAAATTTCTGAACAAAGTAAATTAATTCTCCAGTGGATTGCAATAACCAACTGCAACATTTAGGTTTAAGGAAGGATGAAATAGCTCAGGATTCAATAACAAAGTGCTCTGGAAACCAAAGAGTATCACACAAAGGGCAGGTAAAAAGTTACAAGTGTCACATTTAGGGGGAGGCAAGGAAGATTGTATGGGATGGAGTGTATGTGGTAAGGAAGAACACAACTGATTGGAAGATCCCAAATCTGAACCTGTCCAAGACCTCCCAATTTTAGTTTAGGACAATGTGTTAAGAGAAAAATGCAAAAGACAGTGAGGAGGTGAGAAAGACATTTTACTTTACCTTACCTTGTTCACAAATTTTTTTGGTGAGAGAGCCCTCATCTTGAAAATAAATTATGCGCTTCTGCACAATACTGGCTCTATAAAGGGGAGGAAAAAAAAGTTTGAAATATGTTTATTCCTTAAAGAAAAAAGAAAATGAGTGATAAGTGACTGCTAAGACATGGTTATACTTCCCTGTAGTGACAATACAATAGGGGATTACAGATAAGATACTTTTATTTCCACTTGCATTTTAATTTCATCACATTTTGCAGAAACCTGAAATATATTTACCTCTAGAGAAGTGGTCATAGGCATATGGTGAGGACCTGTGCTCTTGAAATTCCTGACAGTCAATTGAGCATATTCAATATTTCAATCAAATCTTATATTAAAATACTGAAGTTGTATTCAATTTCAGTCAAAAAATAGCACAGCTCTAGTGAGCAGCTGTTCATAGGAAATTACATGGCATTCTAAAGAGATAAGTACTTCTGATATATGACAGCAACTCAGTGCAAATATCACGTAAAACAGAAGTTAGAAAAAAAGCTGGCATAAGGTAAAGTCTTTGAAAGCAATTCACAGGTTCCAAAAGACAAGCTGCTTTAAAATTAATTAAATCTGGAATATGTTATTGAGGCTTATGGTTCAAACAAAATGTAAATTTCTAAGCCTCGGTGCCTCAGTTCCTCAGTTGAGGGGGCTGGATATATTTAGTGCCAAATAAACTTCAATAAACTTTAACTCCCTTCTTTGACCACTTTTAACTATAACAATTTCATTCACATGTAAACTTTTTACTTCTTTCTATAGGAAAGCAGATTTTGGTTAAATTCAAGGACAATTTATGGCCAGAGAGCCTCCTGAGGACACAGGCTTTGGGAGCTGGCACTCTTCCTTGTTTACCAGTACACATTCTTCTAACAACATTTTGTACCATCCCCTTGTATTTAACACTCTCAACAGCAAGGGCCAATTTCTTGTCTTACTTCAGCATTAGTAAATAATTATCTTAATCTTTCTAGAACTATTCCTCACTCATGACAGGTGAGGAATGAAAGAGTGAGAAGAAAAGTGACACTGTGCCTGGATGTGTTGTTGCAGCCATTTAACCTTCCTTTGACGATGTCCCACCCATAAAATTATCAAAAATAAGATGCAGTTTTGCTGTGCTCTCTTTGCCAAGATGCAAGGCCAGTGTAGGAGAGGAAGGAATCCTTCTTTTCACCTCAAAAAGCAACAAAGAAGTTTTGCAAACCTCTTAAAGCTACATCAACCTGGAAAGGGTGCAAAAAACTCTCAATCCTTTCTGAGAAATCTTTTTCAGGGTTTCTAACTAGAAATAAAGGGGGAAAAAATGAAACAAACATAGCTACCAGAAGTACTGCTAGGAAGGAATAAGAGCCCAATGGCCAAGCTCCTCAACATTTCCAGCCTTCAAACTGAAATCCAAAATCAAATTTAAAGACTTTTTGGATGCTACACTGCAAGGAGACAGAAAGTGGGGGCACAGGAAATGCCACGCAGGTACAAGGAAAACCTCTCTCACCATGAGGATAATCAGAGAGATTTAACCCTGGATTGGACTGCCTGGATAGTTTGTATAACACCCATCTCTGGAAATATTAAAAATTTTATCAGATCCATGCCTTGGCAACTTGCTCAGTTGGTGTTCAGCACCTCCTTCAAGCAGGAGAATGGACTAAATGACTTCCAGAAGTCCCTTCCAATCTAAATTGTTCTATTACCTTAATCCAAACAAATACAAAATCAGCCGTTTGATAAAGATCTCCATTCTGCAGATAACAAAGGGAAAACGGGTATTTGAGAAGCAGTCACCAGTTATTCCAGAAAAAAAGAAAATAGAGAAAAATCGTTTGAAACCTGAAGTGCACTTGTATTATTCTTTTTGCTGCAGTTAGCTTGTCACTGTAAAATGTCAAGGGAACAGTTCCTTTTCTAATAACAAAAGCTTCACAGCTTTCTGAGTCATTGTCTCTTCAGCTGTGTTTGAAACTATATGGAGAGCCAATAATTTAAATGGGAGGTTTTGTACTGATTCCAAATGCACCAGGATGGGCACGTTATATGGCTGCATAAATATCAAAAGCAGGCACAGAACTCTGCAAATACTCAATCATAAATAATTTTAAAATATTAACTGTTTTAATAATCAGCTTCAAGACTGAACACAGAACAAAACATCTGTTCAGAGTATTTGCTAGCTTTTATAGCTACATTTCCCCCCCTCCTTTTTTTTTTGACATAATTTTTATTCTTCTATAAAAATTCTGATCTTTGGACTGAGAATTCTTTCCTTTGGCTTCGAGTCTTACAAAAACCAGCTAAAAATGGAATGATGAACTTCTAGAGACAGGCAAGAAAGCTTTTAAGAATTTACACAAGGTACACATCTGTTTAATTTACATAAATCCTTCCCACCACTTCAAACATCCAGTGCTGGCTGAACTTAATGGGAAAGGAGCAATTCAATGGCTTTCCCTCCTATATTAATATCCATAAGTGGATCTTCAATTTCTTGTTTTTCTTGTTGACTTATTTCTCTCTGACTATCAGAAAATGATGGGTAAAGGAAAAAGGAAATAAATTTGACTCAAAAAAACCCATTTGTTTCTCATTTTCTTCAAGTCAGGGCTTCTGGATTTGTGTTAAAGCTTTGCCATTCACCAGACTAAGGAGCAAAACTGTAAAGTAGAGCATTTCTACACCTGACAGCACCTGCTTTAATAAAGAAAACCAACCAAATGAATTGTCCAAAAAGTGTCATTATTTTTGGTTTTTTTGCTTCTCATGTGAAGAGGAAAGAATATCTGGTTGCTTCTGTAATATTTGCTTAGGCAATACCACTTTGGAATGTCCCTGTCCTGGCTCAGTTTGGTTTTGAAAGACTTCCATGGAATAAGAGAGCCCCTGTGCAGCCCAGCTCCACAACAATTGTACCACCCTGCTGTGAAAAGCTCTGCCAAAGACACAGAAATTGCATTTGGGATATTAAGAAACAGGAAATGTCATAAACCAGAAAAAATTCAGGCCAGCCTTGGGAATGCTCCAGTTTATACCAGAAACAGAGGAGTCAGTTTGGGGCATTTTCCTTTTTTTCTTTTCTTTTTTTTTTTTTATTTTATTTTTTTTTTCCTCCATAGAAACGGCTTTAGATTGGTTTCCTCACTCCTTTTGTCAAATCCTAGCATGAAAAGAAATACTCTTATTTTAAATTACCTGTGTGGGTGTAGTGATGTGACAAAAGAAGTAAGGAAGAGGATTTGTAAGAATTGTTCCTATGACATTTTTTAAGCTTACATCAAAACCATTAAGTACAATATTAGAGTTCCATTTGAATAAAACAGGTTTTGTTAGAGCTAGTGAGGCTACCCCAAGTTTTACTTGGATGTTGAGAAATAATAATAATTTTCTGAGGTGCAGCTAAAACACTTTTCCTGCTCTACACTACCTGTGAGTTAACCTTGTCTTGCCCTTCTAGCTATCAAAATTATTTTCTTTAATTATTTCATGCCTCACTGATTTAATTACAGTATGATAAGTTGTTTCCCCACCCAGAAAGCTACTGAGAACAATTAACAAGATGTTAAGTTTGTTTTCTTTTCTGGGTTTGTTGGGTTTTTTTTTTGGAGAGAAAGAATTTCTAAATATACCATTAACTTTAACACTAGAAGGTGCTGTGAAAACCACGAGTTTACATCTGCTGTAATTTTGTTGATGTTTCTGGGTTTTGTCATTCTAATGCATTATTTAGGACGTTCTAATTTTATTTCCTTCTGTGTTGTCTTTAAAAAAAAGCCAACCCTGTGTTTCTGACAAGCACTTACAAGGTCAGAGAAAGCACAAACTCCCACAAGTTTGCCAACCACATTTACTTCCTTTTCTAATATTTAGGTGATTTTTATTTAAAAGAAATCAAAATTCCTCTGCAAGCCTATACAACCCTTTAGCCAATAGATATCCAGCAATTTTTACACTGACAGTATATTTGACAAGCACATTCTTCAAAATAATTTTCAATTAGCAAAGTGTGCTGTCTCAGCCTGGACAGGCTCCATCTACACCAGAATCTCAGCTGCAATCACTGACGAGGGTCAACATTCTAAAAATTTGCAGCAAACTATTTCTTTTTTAATGCATAACTTAGAAGCTGAAACAAAAGATGCATTTTTCATTGTCATTTTGTGGGGTTTGTTCATTAGTTTATTTTAAGTGTGTTGTTAACACAGTTTAAACAAACCAACCAGAGTTGATATTTGATGCTGGATAAAACACAGGAATATTAAGATGAAGTTTACCAGTGTTGCCATAATTCCACATTTACATCCCTGCACAGGATGAGGATCTTTTCTCCAAGAGATCAGCCCCATGAAAAACAATAAAACATGTTCACCTCTAAAAACTTCAGTACATAAATAAGCACCAGAGCATCCTTCTTCAGCTTTGTTTTTTTCAACATTTCGCTTGTACTGCCAGAAAATACAATTCAGAGAAATGCCACAGCAAGAGCAAAGCTCTCTAAAGCTTTTCTTACACATTTCTTCTTGCTTCCAAATCCTTTTGGTGTCCTTCATGTCACACTCGGGGCTGCCACCCCACCCCTGCACTTCAGGACTAATTTGGCCATCATATTCAATATATGAATATAATACAGCAAAAAGCTCTGGGGGAAACCACAGCTATACATGCTGCTATCTTCTATTTCTCCTCAGAAAATCTCTCTGTTCTTTGCTTGGATGGCCACAGGACATAAATATTAAACTAAAATCTTCAGGATAAAAAGTCATACTGACACGATAATTTCTGACAGGAACTCTACACCTGTTATTTGCAAAAGAAAAAAAGAAAAAAAAAAGAAACTAAAACAAAAAAGCAACATGACATAAAGCCCATTGCTGTTCATGGGCTGTATCTCCACCAGGGATTTTGATATTCCCCACTTTTTGCAGCAATCTCTGAATTTCAGAGCTAAGCATTATAAATTATACTGCAAAGGAAAGTCAGAACAGATTGGATAGCACTGAGTGTTTGGAGGATGGATTTATTTTGTTATTCTAAGTAGTGCTTTTGTAGATTGGATGGAAACAATCAACCAAGGGTGGGACCAGAGGGTTTTTTCCAAGCTAGTGAGCCCAAAGTCCAAATTCCCTGATAACTGAGCTAACTTGTGATCAGAACCAGTGCAAAGCACTTGTGTGCTAGCAAACAAATCCTAAAAACAAAATGAAAAATAAAGCAAAATTAAAAAAAAAAAATACTTATTAAGCTTCAATTTATTTCTGCTTAATAAATGCTTATTCTGCATTTCTCTCTGCAACCTGTACAGCACTCACCCACCTGCCCAGGGAACTGAAATATTTAATTTCTTTGGGTGTTCAAACCATGCCCCTTGTGCAGCCTGTTTTACCTGATATGGCAGGATGGGGAAGAAAACCAACCCCACAGGTAAAGGCCATAACTCAAATGTCCCCTCACATTTGTCCCCAAGTTCCCTACTTGACTTGAGGTCACTGCTCATCCTCTTTTAAAAATAAAAATAAAAATAAAAATAAAAATAAAAATAAAAATAAAAATAAAAATAAAAATAAAAATAAAAATAAAAATAAAAATAAAAATAAAATTTTTGCCATTATTGCACAGCCCACGTGGACAGCTGAGACACAGCAAAAGCATCTTTTTCCTTTTACAGCATTGCTTTTAATCTTTATATCCTACTCATGTTCCCCTCCCCACTTGAATCACCTTCTCCCACTCCAGGTTGGGGCAGTAATAAAAGAATCACCACTTTTTTTATATACTAAAAAAACCCCAAATAATTAAAATGTAAGAATGACCACGAGCGCCCAGTTAATGAAGTCAGAAAAAGTTCCCAAAACTTTAGAAAAAGTGTTCTAAATTTTTAATATTTATAAAGGATGAAGTAAAACAATCTGAAGATAAAATTAAAAAAAAACAGAGCCGTCATTCTCCTACTGTTTTTTAAAAAGTTGTCAACTAGTTATATATTGAAATTATGTTTAAATGGGTAAATAATTTGCTTGTAGAGAAAAATTTTGTCAAAAGCAATATCCTAACACTCTTTCATCAAATACTGATTTGTGGATAGTCAGGAGCAGGAATCTAAATTGAAATAAAGTATGTGATGTTTTCAAATTAAAAAAAAAAAAATCTTCATTTGATTTGACAGGAGCCTGAAGGTGAATGCCACGATTAATGGAACAAATTAACACCCACTGAAACAAAGATAACTTAATATTAAAATGCTTAATACTGCTTCTTAAAAGAGACCTCACTGTGATGAATGTATTTCCCTGAGGAAGTTTTTGATGCACTTGAGGTTCAGGAGTGGGAGTGGAGGCAGCAGGAGAGGCTTTGTCAGTTCTCCAGAGCAGCTGGGACACAGATGTGATGTGCAAGAACCAATGGCTGGCACAGCCCAGTGGCACCGAGCTGGGCTGCTCTGAGACTGCACAGCCTGCTCAGCTCTCAGGCCACGACATGCTCCTGCTGAAAGGCAGGGAAATGAAAGGAAATAAAGGACCAACAGCAACCTTGTTATTGGAAACTTTCCCCACTCCCCTCACTCGGAAGGGTGTGTTGGGAAGAAGGCAAATTCAAATTGTATTTTTTAAGACCACGCTGCTCATGCAACAAGCAATTATCCAAGAAAGATGGAATGAATGCATGGAATTCTTCGACATTTTTAGGGCTGTTTTCAGCCAGCTTCTCCACCTACCCATTGTTTAACACCTGCTCGTGGCTAAGAGCAATGCCTCGAGCTCGTACAAGAGCTCTGCTTGCCAGAATTCCTTGCCCTGGGGATTTGTAGCAGATATTGCTGCCAAATTTTGGCACACAGGTTTTTTGGAGGATGCAGTGGCGGGGAACCTGTACATCAGAGTCTTTGGTCTTCCCACTTCAGCTCTAAAAATGCCAAAATCATGCAACTCCCTCGTGTCTGCTGAGCTGCCAACACCGGGGCACTGATTGCACTTTGGCTACAGAGGAGCACGCAAATGATGGAGAAAGAAGAATTGCTAAACACATGGAAACCAGAAAAATACTCTCGGGGATAAAGAAAGAGCAGTGTTGAAGGGTACATAAAGTGATCAGGAAATGGATCAAAAATTGTCCAAGACATGCATAGGAAGGGTGAGAACCCAGACCAGGCATATCTCTCTGCTGCAGCAGTGGATTGCCAGACTGTGGGTGTGATTATATTTAAATTACAAGCATTAACCCCCCCCAAATCACTCTGGGGTAATGAAACTCCTTGGAAGATTGTGATTCCTTTTCACGGTGATTTTAAGCATTTTCTACACAACAACATTGAGCAGCAGGGAGAGGAAACAATCCCTTACAGTCTCAAGAGGCTTTTTGCCTCAGTGGGGTTCCTGAAGTCTCCCTGATCCGGATAAAGGTCAGCATTTCATAGAGGAAGTGATTACAACTGTGCTTAGAGGAGCAGGGATTAAGCAAAAGATCCAGAGTCTGTATCTGCCTCAATCATCAGGACAAGGAGAGCACATGAATAAGACTATTAAAGGAGCATTGTGAACAGTAGCAAGCAGCAATGACAGGGATTAGAATGATAAATCACCCTTTATATTGAGAAGCAGGCACAGACTAGGAACTGGAATTCGGCCCTACCACGTTTTATTTGGAACAAAAGAGCTGTTAATTAGATTCTTAACTTCATCAGAAAGTCCAAGAGGGAGATGTTTTAATGTGGATAATTGAAATATATCAAGTGTGATTAGAGATACAGGAGGAAATAGAGATTTTTATTGTTGAGAATTTGTGGAGAAAAGCCAGGGTGCTCCTTCAGGCACCTGTATGGGACACAGGTGAATCCATTATGGGTTTGGAACTGACAACCAAGGAAACATTTCCAAACGCTGGTCTAGGCTTCGAAACTGAAGCAACAAGGAGAACAAATTTCCTGATCTTCTAGACAAAAATATAAGGTGTAACTCTGTGATTTTGTTTATTATAGTGGGGAATCATTTTTTCCCAGCAAACATTTAAACTGAAAAAGAGACAGAAAAAAATTGTGTGCTTTGAAAACAAAACCCATAAAATTACCAGATATACTGATGTGGTGGATGTTTTGAAAACCTGGACATGTCCCACAGTTTTGTGCTTCTGCTGGGTGACACTCCAGTGACACCGACTGACCTTCTTCTGAAATCAATTACCAACTTCAGTTTCACTTAATCAGAAGGGAATTGCAGCCTGAATTTCTTATGAGGCATGAGTGGCCACTGGAAAACCAGAAAATTATAAGGACAGCACTCAGAACTTTATTCTCACTGAGCCAAGTGGCTCACTGAAAAAGGGAATGCAGACAAGACATTTCCAAATCCTGTCAAATTTGCCTCCTCTTCAGCTTAGCTTTATTTTACTTTCCTGCCTGAACATATTTAGCATTTTGTGAGTAGAATTGTGTGGCAGACATACAGATTACTATTACAAATGCAGAAAGAATGCTAATTATTTGTGTTTCTTTGCCACATCGAAAACAATGTTTTGGCCACAATTAATTCAGAGAAATTAGATAAATGCCTTTCGTTAATATTTTGCTGTCTAAATCAAACTTGATGAGCAAGACAACTTCTTTATGAGCAATCATGAGATGGTGGTGCCTCAATCCCTTTGCACGTGGAACATATTTTTTATATGAGCTTCTTGTATCATCATACATCTACTTCAGCCACCACTGCCAGGCAGCTGCATCGTAAGAGAGCACAAATTTATCTCTCTGTATATAAAACAAGTATATATTCCATTTGCAGAGAAATCTATGGCAAGAAACCGTATGGCAGGTAATCTGTAAAACCTAAATGAGTTGGTTCATTTTAAGGTTTCCATGGGGCTCCACACACAGCAGTGAGAGAGCATCAAGCTCATTATCCCTCTAAGGAGCAGAGCTGAGTCCCTCCCTAGACACAGGCCTGTAACCCAGCCCTTTCTGCAGCAAATGAGACCCAGAAACCATTAAAAAAATATCAAATCTGCTTTCTGGTGCATTGCAAGACTTCAAACTACATTCTGCTGGAGCAGTGAACTGATGGAGCAACAAATCCATTTCTTTGGGAAAGCAGGGCAAAAAGTGTTCAGGCTGCTGCTGTTCAGATAGCAAAGATACTTTATGCATGTCTAATGATGTAGAAAAGATGGAAAAAGTGGGTACCTAATTACTGCAAGAAAAAGAAAGGAATGGCCCGCCCAATTATTGGTTGAATTTAGTGTTTCAATCCTTTCACAATAGCCTTAAAATTACCAACCCAGGTAATGAGAAAGACAACAACAATCAATTCCACAGCCAGTTCGTGCAAAGAACAATTCCTTTTCTGGGTGGTTTTTCTGCCTTTCAGAATTTCTAAAGACCTGCAATAATACAAATAGCTGTGCCTTTAAGGAAACAAATCAGAATTGATTTTGTGGTGCTTCACATGAAGCAAAGAATCAAGATAAATACAGTGTTCAGGTTCTGAGACCCTTGCTGATATTACACACCACTCTTAGGGACTCTCCAGCCAACAAATGTAAACTCACATGGGACTTGAAATGCCATTCAGCCCAAGGAGGGATGGCCAGAATCCAGCACCTTGTTAATTCATCCATTTGCCTTTCATGCTATAATAGAGCTGTGCTTGGAATTGTAACTGCAGAAGGGGCTCTGCAGAGCTGCTCTGGATTTCTGTGGGCACGCAGACACTTCACCAAATACTTACATCAGCCTGCTGGAAAAGTTTGTAATGAAAATTTCACCCCATAGGTGCAGTGTAGCTTCTTACATTTAACTGCAGAATTATTTACATACCCTCCCAGAATACAAACTTGAAATATTGATTGTATCATGAAGAAGTGACCAGTAGTGCCACATTTATGACTAACTTAAATTAGACTTTGCAATGTCTAGGAATTAGCAGTGTGTTCTGGGATTGAGGACATCCACTGCTCATCTACATTCTTTTATCTGGGTCAATAGACATTTTGAATAATGGAGGATCTTGCCAGAATGTTGTAACAGCAGGTTTTGTTAAAGCCTCAATCACTAGGCACAGACTGGATAAAATCATTTGTTAATCAAACTAAAAATTAACCACATTACACTACTTCTCTTTTTAATTACCTCCTTTCATCATTGCTGTAGTCAATTTGCCCTTCACATTCCCTGATGTGCAATGAGAACACCACCACTACAGCAAGCAAAAGATATTTGGGCCCAGTGGAGTGCTGGTTTCAGTACAGAGACCAAAATCTCTTTATCTGAGACCTGCAGAAATACTGTGACACTTTGATTCATGAATAAAATACATATTTGAAAAATGTATCACATTACATTAAAAGAAAGCCTTCAGCTCCTGACAAAAGACAAATCAATTCCTTAACATGAATTATCATGCATAACTTCAGGCAATTATTAAAAAAAAAACTGATTTCAAACATTCAGCAAAAAAAATTGACAACTTCTGATGTCATCAATAGTGACTCTGTGTATGATTTGAAAGGAAATCAAATTATGACTAGCATTATTATTTCTATTCCTTTTCTCTCTCTTGTTTCCCCTCACAAAATGACAATGGCCTTGAAGTCAAATTAAACATCTGTTTGCAAAATAAACCAGAGTGCTACTGACAGCTGCTGCCGAATGGCAAATGTCCTACAGCTGCTGGCCTCCTAAATTAACAGTGATTTTCATTACAAACAGCAAACAACAAGCAAATTACAGAGCTGGTTTTTTTTTTCCTCCGTCCCACTATTTGAAATTTATGAAAATGAAGACTCTCCTAGAGACTCAGCCAGAAAGAAATCACAGTAATGTTTTATTTCCCCACTTGCAGGGAGAAAAAAAGTCAGACAAAATCAGATTTCGGTGTAAGATACTTCACAGAACTTCCCTCCTGACGAGTCTTAAATCCTTTTTTGCATTTTCCTTTAGGATATGTAAATAGAATTAATAATTCATTCAAGATTTATCTTTCTCTGATGCAAATTTTGTCAATGAGGAAAACCATTGAAAAAAAACATTTTCTTGATTTTTCAAAGTCTGGAGAAAACACAATGATGATCAAAAATGTAAGTGATGTATCAGTGTCCTGTCATAAAGCATGTTGAATTTTTCCAATGCCTGAATTCCTACCCCACTGCACATCAATGCACGATCTTTTTCTTTCTTACAAACAGCTTGTTTTACAATAAGGCATTTGTGAAAAAAAAAATAAAAATAAAAATTATATGGACCGATGAAAGTAACTGCACATGCCTTCAGTTTACCACAAAATGAGCCATAACACTGTTTTTTTTTAATATATGAAATTATTGTAGGCATTTTCAAGGTAGAGTTTAAAAAAGTTTTAAAATATTTCATAGTAAAGCTGTAACTACATTCCCCTGCTGCCAGAGAAAGATCAGCACCCTTCTCCTTATTCTGTTTTTCTCATTGTTTTATTTTGCTCTCCTCAAGGAATAAACCCATCCTCGAGTAGCAAAGCCATTAAGTTGTTCTGCTACACTACATCTTTACAAACAAAACACCATATGAATGAACCTAACTGGATTTTATAGGATTAATTATTGCACCATAAAACAGATTTTCTAGAAGAACACAAAATTATAAGAAAATCCGTTTATAACACTTTCTAAATTCACGTGCTCCTAGTGTGAAGTTAAAGGAACAATGTTAAAAAGTTAAAGGAACAATATTAAACCTGTAAGAAAATGAAAGTGAAATGGCTTTTGGTTTTAAATGTACATGTGTCAGTAGATCCAGGGGACTGCTACCATATATATTGAGATAAAACATGCATTTTTACACCTAAGAGTTGAGCTGGTACAAATATAGAAGCTATATAAAAATGTAGGTTTCTCTTTCTTCCTAACACAAGTAAACTCTCTGTAGGTGTTTCACCTATGAAATAAAATACAGGGTTCTAAGTTAGTTTCATTGTAAAGTTTAAACTTTTGTCCCATTTGTTTAAAAAAATCAAATTGCTGGATGAAGAAAATATTTAATTTATTTTTAAGGAACTAGGACAGCAATACAAGCTTTTCTATCCTGCAGTGGTTTATAAAGTCACTGGCCTCTCACTGCACTCAAGAAAAGAGAAAAGAATTGAAAAATGAGTTGAGCTGTAAATAATAACCCAGCGTTGAAGGACAGGAATGGACCCAAATCTCTTCATTCCCAATCTATGCCCCTGGCCATTTAAAGCTGAGCACATTTCTGTTACACCTCCTAAAAGTGAACAATGGGGCAAAATGAAGGCACATCAAAAGGATCTCATATGGAAAATTGCACATTTTCTGTCTGCCAAAGGTTGCATTTGTTCTCTGGACT
Organism: Sturnus vulgaris; assembly: GCF_052056855.1. Classification (NCBI taxonomy): domain Eukaryota; kingdom Metazoa; phylum Chordata; class Aves; order Passeriformes; family Sturnidae; genus Sturnus; species Sturnus vulgaris. The sequence continues at coordinate 10,490,454 of NC_142260.1, forward strand.
GTTGGGATGCACAGAGATACCTTGGTTTGCTGTCTTAATTGTGCACAAATACCTCAAGTGTCTATACAAATTATTCTATTTAAGCTATGAAATATAATATTATATAATTGTAATATAATTAATAATTGTAATAGTTATATTGCTATTATCTCTATCAAAAATGAAGTTCAGAAGATGCTGTTATGTGATAGTTAACTGGAAGATAAAGATTTTGAGTTTTTATAAAGCAATAGTACAGAAATTATAAAAATTTCTCTGCATGCAGAAGACTCATTGATGCTACTAGGAAAAAGAATAAAATTATTTATAACATGAAAACTGTTATTTTCTGCTGCTCCATAAACAGAGCTCTTGCTAGGCAAGGAGGGCAGGTTGGTCTCTCTTTTTCCTTGGCTCTTGTATTGACTCCTAATGGAAAGCTGTCAGTAAATGCTTTTCAGCTTTGCTCAATTGCTGCACTATTATTATTCTAATAAACAGGTAGAACTGCTGACATCAAGTGTCTGGACAATCTGAGGGGATGAATGGAAAAGACAGAATAACAAATTTAATACCTGATTTAAACAAGCAGGGTTTCTGTGTTGTTGGTTTTTACATTTGGAAAATTTAGAGACACAATTTTATAGGGAGTTTCTCATAGCTTGTCAAGTGTGTGCCTTCAGTTGTACTCATCTGCTTCAAAAAAATACCCAAAAAATCAAGAAAAATTCTGTGCATTGGGGTGAGTAGGCTCTAGCAAAGAAAGGAAATGTTTTAGTGGTGAAAACATCAGAGAGGAGCAAGAACCTACTTAGAGAACTTCATCAGCTTAGTCAAGTAACCTGAATAAATTCAAACCATGTCCAGCTTCTCTTCATTGATACTGATGAGGGATTTAGGACAAGCATGAAAAGCAGCAAACAAAATTCTCAGCTTTAATTGTACATAATTCTTTGTTGTTTAAGTTCAGCTCAGTGATCATCTCTCAGATTTTTTTTATATGACTGGCAGCAGTTTCAGAAGCTCTGCAGCTTCCACCCATGCAAAGCAACTGGAACTTCCTTCTGACAGAGGCAAATTTGTGAAATATTTGTTTTGTGGGACTCATAATAACAACACTTTCAGTAAGAGAGATTAATTCTAAGCACACTTTTATTCTGAGCACCCCAGTTTGTCATTCCTCTTAACACAGTGTTAATGACTTGGTCACATATTGATTTAAACACCACAGAGCTGCTCTTGTGGATTTTGGGCCTCTTCTCCAGGTGCCTCGTGCTCTGTTTCTGGCCCAGGGATCTCGTTGTGAGTTTTGAGTGTAGAGAAGAGATTTGGCTGCAGACCAAGACATGTCCAAGATGTGGATGTAGTTATGAACTCCTGAGGTTTTGTGACATTTGGTTCTTCTCTTAGTCTCTCCTACAACACATTTCAGCACAGTGTTAACTCATAGTGACCTGAATGAATAGAATGCTTGAAGTCACAAGAAATCAGAAGGTAAATGTTCACAAAACTGGAGTTGATTCACTCTCAGAGCTTGGAATCTTGAGAGGAAGAGGAGGGTCAGAATCCACAAGGAGGTTGGAAACTCAGTGTTATATCCATGGACTGGAACTGAATTTGTCCTCGTAGGTATGACAGCTTTGCTCCAGTGGCACAGCTATCTAAGAGATTTTGCTTGATGTACACTAAATATGCCGTAGTTTTTATTTAGAAGGCTGCAATTCTTTAAAATTCCTCTGCTCTCGATTATATGCAAACAAGAGCCCCAGTGTAATTAAAGTCATGACAATAATTACATAATCAGGAAAACAAGAAACTCCACACTTTTCCTCAAGAACTATGAAACATTTCCCTAGAGAATGGGAGCATTTTCCATGTTCCCTCAGAACACATTTCCAGAAACAAACAGCAGAGCCACTGTGATGAACACAGTGCATTTCTGCAAGCACTAACAGTAATGAACAGTATTTACAGATAGCAGATTTTAATTTGTTGGATGTTTAAGCACCATATGTATAGCAGAAATAAATAACTTGTCTGCAGGAACTTTTGCTACATTTACCATACAAGTCACATGAGTTGTCTGAGAATTCAATTAGTTCAAGAGCCAATCACAAACTGCAGTTTCCTCTCTAAATGGTAAATTGAATATAACTTATCTGCATGTGGCCATCATTTATTGTACTTAACAATTAATCTCAGCCTCGGTGAGAAGTAGCAAATGCTAAAGGAGAAGATAATTACCATCTCACAGTACTTGACTCTTCATGAGATCTACACCAGCTGACAGATTTACTCTGGGTATTAACAACATTCTCCCTACCATGAAATTTTAATATGTGACAAGCTAAGAACTTGACAGAATTTTCTTTGCTCTTGTATTCTATCACAGAATTCTACAGGACTTGCAGAAAACTGTTTGTTCTCTATTTCCCACCAATTTCCTGGGTCAGACCTTCACCCACCTGCTCAGTACCACACTCAACTGAGACACTCTCCTGAGGAATACAACAAACCAGCTGAATCTAAAATCCTGCTTAAAGCAGCCTAAAAGAGGTGATTTTCCATCACTGCTAAAAAGCTTTCAATAAACATTTATTGTCCTTTATTTGGTCAACAGGACAAAGCACTATTTGAAATCCATACTTTATACCTTCCTTGTTTAACAAGATAAATTGCCATAACTTGGAGGGTTTTTTTATAGAATTAAGCACAGCTTCTAAATAGTAGCTGTCAGGTTAAAAAAAAATGCATGTGTGCTGTTCTACTTTTTATGAAAAGTAGAATATGCTAAACCAAGCATGAAAGTTTATATGTAGGGAAAAAAAAAGATGTTTCTTAAAAAGTTTTCACTCACTTCAACAAAAATACTAAAACAAATTGACCAAGAGAAGGTTCAAAATCCTGAAAATTTCTCAACTTCCATGTAATGACACAAACACCACCAGGCTCTGCCACTGCTCTGTTTTCTATGTAATTATTTTCTGTATAATTGCACATTGCAAAAATAAAATTTTCTCACGAAAGTTTTAACTGTAGGTTTTCAAAGATCCTAGAAATCAAATGCATTCTGAAGTGCTCAGAAACCCAGTAAGTGAAGTTTAAACCAGAAACTTTTATCAAAAGATGAAGGAATGATCTGGCCCTCCCATCTTGACATGGGACACAGTGTGTGATGAACAACAAGGAACAAGGGAAAGAAAGCAGGGAGAGGAAAAGTGCACTGTGAACATGGAAAGTTGCACTGTGGACATGGGAGCAAGTAGATTGTGCACATCTTGACAGCTTGGAAGGTCCAAATAGATAAATTTGGATTCAAACCTTTCGGGTTTTTCACTGTCATCTCTTGTTGGGAATGAATAAAATCCATGAATTATTCTCAACTAAATAAACAACATCTCATGTTAATGCATCTTCTTTCTTCTCACAGTTCTAAGTCTTCACATAGAAAGAGATGTTTTAGAAAGCAAGGTAGTGACAGTAAGTCAAACTCAAACACGATTTGGAGTTTTTGTGTTACACTCAAACTTTGTATTTTGCAGTCCCCCAGAAATCTAGCATTACACACAGGCGAGCACGTGTCAAATGATTTAGGATCCCTTATTGAACCCTACAGCTACACATTCCCATTTTCCTGTCATTTTGTGCTTGTCACAGCCACACTGATCATGTGCACTGTGCCTAGAAAGCACTGTTACTCAAATCTGAGCAAGTCTTTCTACCAAAGCTACCAGACTCCACAAAGTGCAGAAAAACTGCTGCTCCCAAGCCTCACTGCTAGATCAGGAAAAGCTTCCTGGAAGACTCTACTCAGTTATTGCACTAGAAAAAAATTACATTATTTGGTACTTAAACTGTAATAAGTTTTTATGCATCAGTTTTGTTACATTGTGACTATGTTGAACTTTTCAATATATTGAAATCAGTAGATTATGGCATAGGGAAAAAGGAAATCCTCATGATCCAGAACAGGCTCCAAAGTGCTGCCATTCTGTTTTGGAAATTCTGAAACAAAGTCATTGTAGTCTGCAAGGATTGAAACAGATATGTATTGACAATTAAAAAAATATTTGCACTCCCATCAGATGCAGAAGAAAGAAAAACAGAGAGGATTTGTTTCCCCTAAAGTTCAAGATTTCAGAATTTTTCCATGATGAGTTTGGACTTAACTCTTAAAAACAATGCTTGCTTTTAGACTTCTGCTTTTATCTTCTAGAATAATTATGAAATAATTATTTCTAATGCTTATGTTCCAAGTAATTATTTCCAAAATTTCCATTCTATTCTATGGGAAAGGACCATAAAGAAGAAGGCTGACTACCAACTCTAATTCAGATGCCATCATATCTTTACATGCAAAAGAGAAAATGTAAATGTTGTTAATGGCAGAAGTGATTGCTATGCACAGAGCCATGGAGGGCTGCACTGCAGCACAAACCACTGCCACATTGTGAGATTAATTTCTGGCATTAGCAACTCTTAATTATGGTCATTCTTTCTTTAACCAGTCCTGGGCATGGAGCTCTTACCTCCTGAGCTCAACAAAGCTTTCACTGGGAGGAAGCTTTTTTTTTAATTTCTCATATCATTTTTCCTGAAAGGTACTTAACTACTTCCTTTCCCTTTCCAGCAGCACACACACACCAAAGATAGCCACAGCAAAAAAAAATAGATGGTTGTAACACCAAAATTTTTCCTTTTCCTGGAACCTGCACTTCCAAGCTGCTCCTTTGTCTTCCCAGCTGGGTTATGAGAACTGGTAGCAGTCAGCCAGTCCAGCTCTTCATTGACACTTCAGAGTTTTGCTGGCACCACTGGTGCTCACCCAGCAGCCTGAGAAGGCTGTAAGCCACTGGCTCACTCTGCACACTCTTCCAGGCAGGGACAATTTCTTACTTTCATGTGCAGAACATCATAACTGCAATTCTGGCTGTTACATTTTGCAGCCTCTCTTGCCTTTTCTGCAAGAATTCGAGTACTTCACAGGAAAAAAATCAGTGCTGAACACCCAGCATGACCTTGACTAACAGCAAGGAGAGAGAAGAAACACTTATCAAGGTCCTGCAGTTGGTGGTACTTTATTGCACTCCTTCTCTGAAAAGACTCAGACAGGCCCCTGAACCAACTTCAGCCACAGATGTCTAAGTTTCAGTGAGAAGAGTCTACACCTCAGGTAATTTCTTTTTTTATTTTTAGGACAGTAATGAAAAAAAAATTCCATCAACTTGTGTTGTTGAATATCATTACTGGATTAAAGTTTAAATCTTGTCTCTTTAAAAAGCCATATAAAACATCATCACATTATTAATTTACTTAAATAGCAAGTGCCTCAAGCAATATTGGTTATGCAGATAAGAGGGGGTCAGTCGTGGGGGGAAGACCAAGGAGCTTCACTGATAAAAAACTCAGCAACACTCAAGGAATCTTCTGGACTGCCAAAGGAACCCTTGAAAAATTCCATCTATAAACATAACAAATCTAACAGGTTTTACTGCAGCCTGATGTACACTTGTCTGAGTGTACTGTAAAGACTGTAAGTGTATTCTTGAGCTGCTTTATTACACATTATTGATTACACATTATTACACATTAAACGATGATTCTTAAAATTATTATCCTGAAATAAAGAAGCAGCAAGTAGAAGCACACTGCCAAAGATTTGAGACTGTTCCACAGCCAGAGTTGAGACTAGACAACCCTCAGGGATGTGGAAGAGGAGAGAGTCTGTCTCATTCTCATCAGCAAGAGAAGTGAAGCACAGGGTGAAAGGAAAGCAGCCACAGAACATTTTTGCTGGTGGTAGTTTCACAGCCTGTCCAGAAATCAATTGCAATTCTAATAAAACATTTTCCTGGATTGGTCTGAACTATCTTCTGCACAATCTTTGTGACAGCCTTTCCTTAAAAGCCTGAAAGTCACTATACCCAGCACTGAAAAGTCTCTTGGAAATACTTTGGTCTGCTGCAGGGCACATCTTAGCAATTTTTAAGGCTTCTCCCAGACATGGATTCAAAGCAAGATATGGAATCCCAATTGTCCATGAATATTTGACCAATCTGTCCAATTAAATACAGCAAACAAAGTCTTAAGAGACAGGACAACATTTCTCTGGCACTCTTTATTTCTATATGACCAATGAGCTACCCTAAAGCAAAGTGAACATACATAGAGTTACATTTATTTACTGCCTGAAAACCATGATTCCACATGAAAGCGTGTAATAAAAGTAAAATATCAGTAAATGATCACCAGGTTTAAAACCAAAGCCTTCACCTCTAAATAAATAGATCTGGTACTTCTGATAAAGTCAATCATGACTTTGCAGAACATTCTTATTATTCATCTCAACTAAGAGCTGTTTTTTACCCACCAGAGGGACTCAATTTAGAAATTAATCATTTTTAGGATTTTTTTTTAATGTGAAACTAAAGGCTAACAAGTTCAATTAAGGTTGCTGACTCAATGGTTATTAAAGGCTGGGAGCTCCTTTTGAGTGTTTAGGCTTTAAATTGCTAACATTTCACTGTGCACATAGACCTCAACTTGGCTAAAGTGTGTCTAAGGAGAAAAAAGAATTAAAACTCCATTGGTTCCAATAAATATTCGACTTGTTGACTGAATTTTACTTGAATATGCTTTGAAATACTTACTTGAGGATCACACAGCCCGTGCCCGTGGGAGGAGCTGTCCAGAACACCTGGATGCGTGTCCTCCTCCTCGGCGTGCTCTCAGTCACTGCAACAGGACAATTGCTCATGAACTGGGTTTCTTCCTCATCTATGATCTGGGGAAACATAAAGAGAAGAGTGGGAAAAGATGAGGATGTGCATGGCCAACGTTTTTCATGTGTGTTTTGTCAGCTCCTGTTTTCTTTGAGTGGAATATTTGTAATTCTCTCTGCTTAGCTCAGCGCTACTTCCGTGAATTCATTTAGAACACGTAGATTGATTTGGAGACTAAAAGCTCACAAAATAAAGACAGAAGAATAAGTCAGTTCTGGGTAAAGAGAGTTCAGACCTTTCGGAGCATCGCTGCAAATAACCTTTCTTTGTGGTTCCTGATTACTGGAGCTTCCTGTAAATATTAATGAACTGAAAATAATAAAATATTCATCTTTTCAGATGATTGAGAATCCATTATTTAATCCAAACTGCAGATATTTTTGCTTTTTTGATTGATTGGTGGTTAACAGAAAAGATTAAATAGTACAAGTCAAAAGCCAGAGAGGCAGATTTGGAACTGGTGTTCCAAGGATTTTACTCAAAGGTGTCGAGTCAAAATAGCTTTCTCACTGCATATGTGTCTCATGGATTGTACTGTAAGCCTTCTGTTCATCAGATCCCAAAGAAATTTCATCAGAAACTGTTAAATTCTATCTGGAAATAGGCAATGCTCTGATATCACAAAATTTCTCTTCAAAATGCTCAGTGGTCCCCTGTTTGATTTGATGAAGCCACAATTCACACAACATTGGGTCAACTTTCAGGCAATGAATTACAAACCTTGCCATTTTGAGAAAAAAGCTGCATTTACCAATTGATAGCAAGATTCAGCTCTGAAGGGGCTCTTCAGAATCCTGGTTCTAACAACACACACACAACCATACACTTTTACCAATTCAACTATAAAAAAAGAATAAAATCTTCTGGCAGCAAACATAAGATTAAACAAATATTTTGATTAAAAAAATACTCCTTTGCATTCTAAGAAAAGAGAGGCAATATCTTTAATTGGGCCAGATCTGCTTTAGTGAGCAGGCATCCTTGCTATCTCACCCAAGGATACCACCAGCATTCCCAAACATTTTTAGCTAAGCCAACAAACATTTCTGTATTTGCATGGCAGAGTGAAGTGGCACTGGCACAGAGGAGTGCTGAGAAACTCTCCTTAGCTGGTCAACAGGGCAGTGGCTAATGAGTTTTAAATTTAAAGCCATTAATAAGCTTCAAGTTTTTTAACGCTTCGTAGAATCTGTGTAACCAAACACAGTGTGCACATTTGCTGGGTTTTAATTAACAGGAAGCAGTGGGAAGTGTGGGATCCAGTGGAGGCTTGAGCTGACTGCAGAGTTTCTACTTCTGCTGGATGCAATTTAATGTGTGTAAGCTAAGCACCAAGAAATCCCTGATCAACAATTCAGTTTCGGCCACCAACTGTACTTATTCTGTCTGCCTCATTCCTGCATCAGTAAAATAAAGAAATAAAACTGCCTACTTATCTCTCAGAAAGGTTGTCTCAATTATTTCAGGACCATATCCATTGACCTTTTCTCCCTATCTCACAGTAATTCATTCTCAATCAAAACCTAATTTTGGTGGCAGCTCTAAGAGAAGAATGAGTGATTTTTATACCATCACATTCACAATAAAATACTATTGCATGTTATACAAAAGCATGATAATTCCCATTGAAAAGTCTCTTAGGAGGTCATCAGAAAATTCTTTAAAAGGACAGCTTTTCTAAAAAAATGGAAATATTACAAATTACTGCACAAATTGCACTGGCTCCCTTGTCAGATGCAAAGTGCTGCTGCAGTATAACTCACACTCCTGGATAAAAATTTTAAGAATATGTTCAATCCAGGTCAAGCTTATGCAATTTCATGTAAGCATGAATAGGATTGATCAGATACAAGCTATGCCACGATCACCAGTGAAATTTATTCCCAATCTAGTTGAGCTCTTGCCTGGCACATGCTCCACCAATGATTGTTTCTTGAGAAACCCAACTGAAATGAATTGGTGCTCTCCAAGAATAAACCCACGATTTTCAGTTAGCAAGAACTTGGCTGCTTTCATATCCCTAAAGATCATTCCTCCAGCGCCATCATTGTAGACCTACATTATTTTGTGCATTTGCACATTAAATAAATTCTTGCTCCAGTTGAATCTATCCTGCTTTTTCCCCCAACAGTGAATGGGATCACAAGGAGCCCAAATCCAACAACCAAAGGAGGGAGTTGTGAGCAGCTGTGAGCAGTTGTTACAAGCCAAATTTATGACTTGCCTGCAGAAGCTGAACTGTGTGTTTGGATTGTAGAGAGCCATTACATTGAAACACATCCTTGTTCCAGTTGCAGTAAATGAACATGGAAATGCTTTTTGCATTTCTATTGCATACCCCATTCCTGCAAATTAGCAAGTAAAGAGTTTTCCATTTCTATAATAAACTAATTTGAAATTCTGGTTGCAATTTAGAACATGATCCTAGAAGAACAGGAAGTGGCTGAGCCTCAAGGCTACATCACAATTTCCTGCATCTCTAACCATCAAAGCAGAAGACTTATGCAATGAGTGTCTCCTGGAAAACACTGAGCATAAAATCATAAGGTCTTCCAAAAAGCATTCCTTTGAAGAAAAATTGGATGGAAGCTTTCCCAGTAAAGACTCCTAATGTTGACATAGCACAGGACAGAACTCCTAAATTAGTTGGAAAAGCTCAAATGCCAGTTGATTTGAGATGATTAAAGAAAGTAATTTTACAATATATAACAAATCCAAGAATTTTTTAAATTCTAGGATTTCAGATAAACCATCTGAAATCTATTTCTTAAAAAGATGGGGGTATCTTTCTGTATCCATGGAGGTTCCATTCTTTAGAAAAAGTTTCTTAGGAGTGACAAGAAGTGAATCCTGATTTATACTCCAGGATTACAAATGATATGATATTTTAGGGTGGTGGATGATATTACCACACTCCCATGTAGGAGAAAAGTAACAGTATCCTAGCCAACTTTGGGGGGAAAAAGAGACATGTAATATAATCCTGATTTTTTTTTCTGGAATCAAGTCAGACCACATAGGCGTGAAGGAAAGATTTGGCAGGGAAAAGGCACACACATTAAAATGTAGCATTTTCAAAATTATAGCTTCTAAACCCCAGGTTATCTGTAATGGGAAGCCTTACATTTTCAAGAATGGGCCAGCACATTACCCACATGTTGGACAAAAATCCTAAAACCAAAAAAATAAATGCTTGGCCAAAGAATCTGAACCCTCAGAGGGAGGGATCTCTATGTGACTTATCCTTTCAAATCCACAAATGCAATGACATTAGATTTTAATATTCTAGTTAGGTATAGTATGGTGCCTTTTTTTTGTTGTTTTTTTTGTTGGGGTTTTTTGGTTTGTTGGTTGGTTTTTTTGTTGTTTTGTTTGTTTATTGTTTTGGTTTTTTGGTTTGGTTTTCTTCCCATTATGATTGTGGTGTTATTGGACCAATTTATTCCTTCAGGAAAACGAGTGTAAATCCTGAACAAGATTCCTGGAGTCACCTGGGATTCAAATGAGTGTCACAACAAGCAGAATTTGGCTGAACTTGGGTAAATCTACAAACATGAAAGTAAGGATACTACAAGGAAGAATTTGCCAGCTGTGAGTTCAGTCTTACATTCTTTGCATATTCCAAACACTGATGAGGTTGAGGACAAGTTTTGGGTGTTCCTGAAAAGCAGGACTGGAGAACTGCTTAGTTGTTAAAAAAAATAAAGGAATAATTGGATTTCTCAGAATTGGAACATTTCATGCTGAGTGACAAAGTTTGCTCTTTCTGGTTTCTATAAACTATTAGTCAAATAAGCCAGGCAGTTATACTCTCTATCCTTAAGTTTATATCAGTATTGAAAAAAAAAGTTTAAAAATTTCAAAATACCATACATCACAAAGAAAGGGATTAGTACTGAGTACAAAAGGAGATAAAGTTTCATAAATTCTCTACTGGCTTGTGTCCATTTCCTTAGCAGAAACCACTGGCTAGGACCTGCAGCACCATTTCTTGTTCTGTGGACACATCATCACTTTCCACTCACTGGAACAGCTGCATTCTACTGGAACAATGGAATTAAAGACAAAAACAAAAGAAAGAACACAACTAGAAGTTCACAAGATAAGCATCTTTGTGGGCAGATTTCTTCTTTGGAAGACCTAATGTGAATGTTGCAAAATTGTCTTCTCCTTGAGGAAACTTTCCAGTTATAAAAAGAACATTGGGTCTATGTAACAGCAATAATATTTGGCCTTTAGGGATTAATCTAGAACAGAGTTTATTATACAGGACATAAAATTAATGGTCAGTTTAAAAACCCTGCCTCAAAGATAAGCTTCACATAACCACATTCTCTGACTAAAGGACACAGCATTTCTCTCAGAGGCTGGGCTCAGAACCAGAAGAATCAGAACTGGGGCTTTTAATGCAGTGCCAGTAATGAGTTTGGTGCAGACTGTGGTTCCAGGTTGTACAGAAGCACTGGGCACTGCTGGGCTCTCTGGGACATCCTCAGCAATGCCCCACAGGGCTGGACTTGTCTGAGAAGGGTTAGGGCTGGGATTTGACAAGGGCTAGGGTTAGGATTTGATAAGGGTTTGGTTCTGATAAGGGTTAGGGTTTCTCTGAAGCACTGAGAAAAGTGCAGATTTATTGAAGAAAGGCATTGCTAAAATACACTTGTAGATTATCACTATGTTCTGGTAACTTCTAGCATAACCTTTGCATAGATATTGCACAAAGTTGCAATTAGAAATAAATTTTAGTTCTGTAATCATTACCTGAGGGGGGAAAAATGCTATCAAGAATCTGCTGTTCTTTGCTCTTCAGTGCAAACCAACCTGAGCTATTTGATTCCTGCAGGGCAGGCAGGTGGGCAGGGCTGCTGCTGCAGGGTCTGTTTCAAGGTGCAGCTCAAACAAAATGACAAAGAAAGCAGTTCAGGGTGGCAAGAGCCCAGAGATGGAGCACTACACACCACCAGCTTTCACACAAAACACTCCTGCCCAAGCCTGACTATGGGAAGCTTAAACAAACAGTTATTTCTTCTTTCCTTAATGTGTGTGAAAAGAGTAAAGAGATCATGTGTATTGCCAGAAACAGGTGACAGTGCCTTGACAATATTTAGCAAATGTAAAATGCTCTACTGTATGTTTTTCTTGCTTCAGAACCACTCTTAGCTAACTTAAAGTTATAACATGCTGAATTATAAAGCTTGCACTGAAGACTATGCTTGTAAAATTAAAATGGCCAATTAAGCTGATGCTGTGAGTAAAACTCAAGAGCTGAATGAGCACAGACTGGTGTGAATTGAGGCAGTTTTCATCTAAGTAGTCACTAAGAGGAGACTTGAGGTCCAAAGTTTCATCTTTGCTTCCCATGAAGTTTCCTCCTTGACTACAACATTAACATCTCTATGAAACATTTTGGTAAACTGGCTCAGGCTACTTTATCAGACTGTATTACTGGCGAGGGGGGCTGGCAGATAATTCAGCTTTTCCCAGATAACATTTTTTTATCATCCTTAACAGAGAAACTATATCAGGCTGAGAAAGCTGTCATTATTCTCATAGCTATAAATCATATTGGGTTCTACCAATAATTTTCCTTAAGAAGTAGTTATGTCATCTAAGGAAAATTCTTTCATTTCACACTTAAAAAGCAATTTGCAAACATTAATTTCCAGCAGGGCAAGGTCAAAATCTTTACAAATTCTATCATCCTTTGACATCCCTTCAAATATTCTAGTTTCTTAGCACATCCAGTGCTCTCCAACAACACTCACCAGAAACAGGGAATAGTTTTGAGCACTGAACTTGCTTGTCACACCTTGGCACACACAGACCCAAAGTGGCCCAGCTGGCTCTTGCCAAAGAGAACACCCTGGCAGGAGCAGAGCACACAAATTACTCACAGCACCAGGGCACCAGCCCGAGGGAATTGTGCACAGGAACTCCGTGTGACGTTCTGCACAAAAGCAACGAGTCACTCTGTGCCTTGCATGACAAATGGCTTCACTTCCTTCCCTCTGCCTGCTGTCCACTCTGCACAGCAACTTCTGCAGTATTTGAAATTATGGGTATGGATTCTGAGAAAGATTGAAAATTTCAGTGCAAAGAAACAGAACAGAAGATTGGCCGACTTCAATGTACAATTTAATCAAGTCAGACCTAAATCTAGAGTGAGTTTATTGAGGTCAGACTCTGTGCTGACCAATTCAAACACATTAATTTGTGGGTTGCAGGTTTTTTTCATTCTATTCAGGCAGTAGCTAAAGAAATTATGAAGGGGTTTTGAATGAATGAAATGAGAAAGCCTTTTATGGTGTAAGCATAGTTTAAATAAGAAAGCATGAAATAGCAGATGAAAAAAGAGTAAAGTTAATGGCTGTAAAATGAAAATGAAGACATTTAACTTCCAAGACTCTGTTCCAGGCATTAGGAAGCAGAGCTGTCCCACTGCAGCCTTAAAGCAGATTAATCAGCAGCGAGGATGATGGGGACATGGATGAAGGCTGTGCTGTGGTGACCCTTAGCAGTCCCCTGGGAACAGAGTCAGCATTAGAGCAGTCCTCTGGCCACTTCCCTACACCTGAGCCAAGGCCAACCCAAAATAGCAGCCATAGAATATTAAACCCAACATTGAAAAATAAAAAATAAATTTAAAAAAATTGAGCACAGCCACTTAGGGCTTTCACGGATTTCTTATTTCTATCTCCCATGTAATGGAGAGATCAGAGTGCCAACAGTTCTTCCAAGATGACAAAACTAACACACTCATTTCAGATGAGAATATAACCACAATAAACTTCAACAAAGATCCACAGAGACGTTATTTACACTCAGTGTTCTGTTGTCAAACTATTTCAGTGCGACCATTATTTATTTGGCAAAAAATAATCACTACTCCAATCAGGTAAAAAAATTGCTTTTGCTAGGTGATGTCTCAAGTGCTTTAGCCTGCAAAAAACATTGCTTGCTAAAGGGGATACTGTATAGAAATCAACAACTTTTAGATAAAAATCACTTGAAATGAGTAACAGTTTGAGGATATTGTGTTTCTTGTTCAGTCTGTACAGTTAGGACTTATCACTCAAGTCTATAATACACACATTTTTCTGGAAAGAGAGAAAACTGCTGTTAATTCCTAACTATATTCCCCACCACTATACCCAGATATATGTAACACAATTAGCTACCTCACATTAAAGAGTGCCTTTTAATCTGATTTTCTAGATAGATGGAAAGCTTTGGGAAGCTGTTTAAAGAACAAAATGTTTTGCAGCCTCCAAAAAGAAAGTGATATAAAGCAAGGCAATGTGCACACAACCCTTGGCTGGAAGGGAGACGTGACTTGGATTGCTGAGCAAACTTTCCCAAATCACTCCAGTGTAGTCTGTGAAGCAGGGATAGACACACTGAGCTCCTTTTTCAAACCCATATATGAAATGCTCTAGGATAACTTATTTATTATCCTTAACAGCTTGTCACACCTCCAATTGTTCTCAAGCTCCATAAAGAGCAGCTCGTTGGGAAGAGATTAAATCTGAGATTCCAGACCCTCAGCCTCTTCTGTGACGAACCAATTGCTCAAATTAAATGGAAAAGGAGCTTAGAGAGTCAACTAGAATTTAAGCCAGGGAAATCCATGGAAGACATAAAGTTGGAGTGGCCCCCTGTGTACCAAACCTTTGTCTGGTTTTCACAGAAAGAGCAGCCAAATTCTATCAAAGATCTCCCAGCTCGGTGCATTGACGCTCACAGAACCCAGGAAGCAGAACAAAAACAAATCTGGCAGAGCTGCAGTTTGATGACTACATCTTCTACACCAGAGGACTTTTTCAGTGTTTCCAGGGATTGTGGCACAATTAATTTAAAAGGAAATTTAAATAGTGCTAAAAAAAAAAAAGAACCTTAGTTTGGGGGAAAAAATGGTTTATCTTTTCATTTGGCTGCTCAGTGGGATCGGGAGACAAAACTTATTTAATTATTTCTCTTATGTATCCTGCAAAAAGCTGAGACATTTTATTGGAGTGTGCTCTGGGACCAGCATGGAGGACTCTGCTGATGAGATGGAAAATGCAGATCCACAAATCCATTCTGAATTAGGCTGTTCACTGTCAGTGATAGATTCTACAAAGGTGCCTTCAGCCAGTTCTCTTCTCTTCTCTTCTCTTCTCTTCTCTTCTCTTCTCTTCTCTTCTCTTCTCTTCTCTTCTCTTCTCTTCTCTTCTCTTCTCTTCTCTTCTCTTCTCTTCTCTTCTCTTCTCTTCTCTTCCTCCTGTGTGTCCTGAGCCAAGGGGAAACACTGGCCTGGCAGCCAGGAATGAAAAGCACTGATGTGCCTTCACCTCTCTGCTCTGTTTATTTTGATGACTTTCCCCCCAAGGTGTGGAGCCAGCCTCGTCCCTGCTGGCCTAGCAAAGTGTTTTACTGTTTTTCCACAGCAGAGGGAGGCAGGAGCAGAGGCTGAGTGGAATGTGTCCTGGAGGAGGCTGGTGCTGTGTGGAGAAGCATGGTTCCTACAATCCTTGTTCTAATGGCTCAGACACCTGAACCTTCTCCTCCCCATCCAGGTACAAATCCTTTTCCAACTCATGCTGGATCTCTACTTCATTCTCTTCATTCTCTCTCTACTGGATTCTCTTCTACCTGGAAATTATATCTGGATGAAAAGTTTTCCTGCCCCCCAAAAAACTGTGAAAATCGATATTTTCAATTAAAAGAGCCAATATATTGGTGTTTCTTTCTGGGGAGACAAGAGACCAGAATTCCTTCTCAAGAATTGGCTTGCTATTCCAGGACTGTAATTGCATCAGTTCTAGGAGTGCTAACACAAAACTTTTTAAAATGTTCAATCAAAAACAAATCACAAAACTCCTTTAACATTCATCTCTGGCCACCACAAATGCCCTTGTTTGAAAAGGAACAAAACAGGGCTCTGAGCTGCCTCCCCAAACATGGCCTTCTGTGTTGTCTTGAACCAGGGCACATGCATTTAAACCAAATTCTAGCAATGCATAAAGCATATTTCCAACACATTTTCCAAATCCATGCCGTGAAGAATTCATCCAGATTCTTTCTGTTTCAGCACAAACCAAAGATTTATAAATATGAACCTAAACCAACTTCCAGATCTAATGCTAAGCACACAATTAAAGACCATTAAAAATTCTGATGCAGAGTGCTCAGTATCTGGCAGGACGGGATCCAGGACAAAGAAGAATTATGTTTATGGACATTTGTGTGGAAAGCTAAAGGACGACCTAATTACTGTGAGCAAAACTCAGCATTTTAATTTTTGCTAAATGCAAATTAAAACCTTGTCAGCACATCCTTAATTCATCAAAACAATGTGAAACTTTTCGTACCAGTATCAGGATTTTACTCAATTTCTGCAGTGACTGTCGTTATCTGCCTGAGCCCATGTGTCTCTGCTTCTGTTAATGCACAGAATTTTTGCACAAAATTGCCATTTATAAATGCTTGAAAGAACGTGCCTCCACTGTGCCTAACACGTATTTCATTAGTAAGGACCTCCAGTCACCAATCAAGTCCAATCAATAACATATTTGAAATTCAGTGGTCCAGAACTTCTGTTCACCCTGAAAATAAGCTTCAAGCACTCACATAGTTAGGAAATTTAAATAAGAAAAAAAGAAAAGACGCTCTCACGTTCATAATGCAACAACACTTGAGAGAAAGCATGATCTAATCCTAAATTCACTATTTTTATTATCAATTCTAGAAAGTTTGACTAAGGGCAGTCAAGAAAACGTGACCTTCCCATCAGAACAAACCACAGGGTGAGAGTCATTACTGGCTAATTACTGCAGTACAGTAGTTTCATCAAGTTGGTGTTAAATGATACTGATGAGGTGTCTCTGCCATTTGAAATTAATTACACTGTTATCTTTTGATAAGATTATCTTCCTTGTATTGTTGTATATTACCAACATCTCCAGCCCCACAATGAGCAATGCATAAATAACGTGGGTGCCAGAGAAATATTTGCTGTGCACTCACACAGAAGAGGACATGGACCTTATCTTCTGCTCACACTGGCATTTCTCATTTACATTTCTGTGGCAAGGAACTCCAGGTTTGTTCCCAATTCAATTTAAAATTCAGCAACTGCCATTTTTATTTCAGGAAGAAAATCCCAGATAAGAATGCAGTTGCAACACCAGTCTATCAAAGAAAATGAATGTTAAATTTGAGGAGGCACATAAAATATCTGATAAGGAAGGAGTTTTATAGAGGCTGGTCAAACAACATGTACAGCTGGAACACTGGAGACACCTTTGTGTCAGGTGCTCCCTGCAGAGGGATGATAAGGGACAGCTTCACCCCCCAACCATTCTCTCTTTTCCATTTCTCAGAGCGTTAATTGCCAGCCAAAGGAGCCTTTTCTAATTATGGCTTTGTGGAGTAAAAAAATCCAACATGAGCTTAAGGGTAGAGGGGGCTTCTTTACTAATATAATCAATATTAACATTATTATAGAGATGACACTTGACTGCAGCACAATGTAACAACAGGCAGCAAAGTACAACAGAATTGCCTCTTCTGCTCTTAGGAACACCAGAACTGATGAAGGTCATGTGAAATACATAGTAAAATGTGAGTCTGCACATTTTACTGGATCAGCATTCCTCAGTCACTTAGTTTGTTCAGGCTTTTCATTTAACCTTCATTTTAGAAAATATTACACTACTCAGCATTATGACTAGAGTGCAAGAATAGCTACCTCACTTGGAGCTCCTTGCTTAAGAAGGGATTTAAGGATTACAGAAAATACATATTTTTAATAGCATTATTGTCCTGCTCAGTGTTGGAGCTGTAAGGCATCAGCAGCTCTGGCACATGTGCTATTCCTGTACCTCGTGAGTGTCTCAGTGCCAAAATATACATCCCAACCTACTCGAGCTGCTTCCACACAAATTCTCCTAGCCTTTGGATGACTGTGTACAGAACAGAATCTATTTCTGAGAGACTTAATCCACTGCTAAAACCACACTTACAGCAGAAGTACCAGTGATCTGGAACTACAGGCTTTGTGCAGATAAACTTAAGAAGGCGTTTACCTCCTTAAAAAAAGCTCTGAAATCTTGTGCTGAACTATTTGCATCCAGCGATTTGTTGGGTAGCAATGCTGCTGATGCAGAAGAGCTGCAGGAAGTCAGGAGGGGTTTCTGACAGGAGCTGTGAGCAATTATAAAACTACCATGCTTTTTGTGTGCACGTGAGTGTGGGCCTGAATGTTAGACAGAGTCAAGAGAAAATAAAAATAATAATAATCCAGGCTCTGGCTCCTCGTACTTTTGATATGCTGATGAATTAAATACACATCTTCTCCAATTCCTCCCTTCTTTAGAGGATATCACAGCTCATATGCTCTATAATTGATTATATATCAATTATATATAATATATATTATATATCAATTCCCCTGCCTGCCACATTATAAAGCCAAATTTCATGTTACTTTGAGCACCCTTCCAGCAAATTTAACCTGCAGGCCGAGAGTTTCCAAGAAATCAAAAAAGTTCTGCTTTCCCCCTTCCAGTATGAGAGGATTCTGATTCAGAAAGACACACTGAACCCAGACAACACTAAAGCCATAGCTTGGCAAAAAGGAGGCTCTTGTGGGCAGAACAGATTTTTTCAGGAGTTGCTAAGCTCTCTTCAAATGCTGACTGAAGTCCAAGTCAGTTAAGTGCTGAGACTAAAAGAAAAGCTCACATTAAAACATGGTTTAGACACTTTTTGGAACAGTGTCTTGCACTAAATGTTCATTATGGGAACCTAACAGTGACATGAGTGATAGAAAAGTAACTAAAAGCTTCAGTGGTTGTATGAGCCTGGGTGTGAGGTTGGCTGTCAGTGGCTTGGTTTGATGTTGGGGCTTTTTGTGATTTTTTTTCCCAGAGGTTATCTATTGTCTTGAACTGTATTTCCCCATGGTATAAGGTGTCATCTGGAGGAAATAATCATGCAAAAAGGGATTCTGAAAAAAGTAGAATAACAAAGAAATTTGGTAAAGGTTTCTAATAAAATTCCCTAATCTCTTTGCAAATTGAACTATTCTAGAAATAGAGCTGTAAAATGAAATGGTAGTGTCTCAAATTCTACTTCTGCACAGATCAACACTGTAATAACTGAGCTAATCTCAGGGCAATACACTGAATGAAATGTTCACTTACTGGTATTTCCATATTACACAAGGGCAACGAATTTTGTCAAGACCTTGGCATAAAGCAATTTTTTTAAACCAAATAATAAAAGGCAGGGATTTTGTTAAATCTGCTTCTGACATTTTTTACACGTTCTAAATGAATTTCCAAGACAGGCTGCATAAGGGAGAGTTGATTTCTGAAGCTTCAGAGGAACCTTATGTAAAAGCATTAGACTAAGTTTTCAGCTCCAGCTGCTTTGGCACATTTTGTTTTGAAATAACAGTTTTCTTTATATGTGTCAATTTTGTGGCTGTGGATAAACTTCCCAATTAAAAAATTGTATTCTTATGTTACCATATATGCATATGGCAACAAAAAAAAATATAAAAAAAACCACAAATTTATCTAAATCTTAAAGTGATTTAATTTTGATGATTATGTTTTTCCAAGTTATGAAGTTTTTTTATTTGAAATTTCATTAGGTTGAGTAGACATTCAATATATGTAATTGTAGACTGAGAGGGTGATAAATAAATTTTCTTTTGGGGGTCTCCTGCAACTTGGCATGTTCTATGATTCTATCAAAAAAAAATTTCACAGTGAGAATAATCAATCAGTTGAACAGCCTCTAGAGGAACATGGTAGAGTCTCCATCTCTGGAGGTTTTCAAGAAGTTGCTGGACAAAGGTCAAAATAATTTAACCCAGACTCCCTTTCACACGAATGGCTGGATCAGATGAATTTTCAAGCTACACTGTTCCACGATTTTATGGAGTAGGCATTCAATGAACTTCTGCTCTCATTTTTTTATATGCATTCCAAACTGTATCTTTGCAGTTCCTTGCATTTTTTTTTTTTTTTGCTACACTTGACCCCCTACAGGTAATTTTTCCAACCTGGAACAAAGCTTCTTTCAGCCAGATGACTTCATTTCCTCACTGAGCTCCTCTCCAAAACACTTGTACAGTGCAGCACCAAATGTGAGTCCAGACAAACCCAGCTGCTCAAGCAGATGAAGGGCTGGTGTGTAGGAATATAAACTGCTGTCCCTTTTTTCTTGACTCCCATGCAAGGATCTGAAGTGTGTAACTGTGAAAGTTTTTACCTGAGAATTTCACCATGAAATAATCTAACCCATCTATCTAAGCATTTGCAGGACATGAGCATGGAAGAGTGAGAAATAACTCATCTTTTCATTGCAGAAACTGAATATTGCCCTGCAGGTCAGCTCTAACTCATGGGGAGTCTCAAGCCATCTCTCACTCCTAAAGCTGAATTTTGGTGATACAGGAAATCTATCTCAGGTGTTAGGGACAATCAATCACAGCAGTGTTTGTTCAGAGGCATTTGATAGTTTCAATATTATTCTGAGTTATTCCCAATAAATTTCAGTGAAAAGCTGTACAAAGCTCAAAGTCACCACCCTGGATCTGGTATTTTTCTGGTGCTTTCCCATCTTTTGGGGACTAATCATACAAATTTTGCACAGCTACTTGAGAAAATAAATCCATAAGGAATGAAACTGTAAAGCAACATGAGCAAAAAGGATAGAAACAAAACCTCATTCAGAAAGGGAAAAACAGCTCCTGATGGTCAGAAATTCAACCACATCAAAAGAAAAATTAATTTGCAGGAGATACCAACACTTGATAAATGACAGCTAATCTCCAGAATATGAACTATGTAATTAGAGAAGTATTAAAATTAAAGGCAAGGAATCATATTTAATAAATGAGAGTCTTATTACTTCTTCTTTTCACTTTAAAAAACCCACAACATTTCCACGTTATACAGAGCACAGTAGGCATTGCACCATCCAGTTTAATAATCCAAAATACATGTAAACATTGCTTCTGTGCCAAACAATAGGAAGAACTAAAACATAGTATGAATCCAAACACATATATTTATTTATTTAAATAAAGCCTAGAGTGCTAAGAGAGCATTTGGAGGGGTTATATCACTTTAATACTGTAGTAGGAAAGATTTGATACATACCAGGACAACAGCTATTATTACTGGAATTGTTTTCATGGTTCCTACTAAATATATAAAATTAGACTGTGCTCCCCTATTTTAAGATCTCTGTATTATATTTCACACCCATGATTGGAAGGTTACACCTCCAACAAACATTTGTTATTTCATGCATGGACAATATTTCCATGCAAGGAGATGGATGATTATTGAAACATTCCTGACATGGGAGGTGAACACTGCATGTGAAGAGCAGAACCCCTGAAGTTCAGTCATGGCTCAAGTGTGATATGTAATCTTGAGCAAGTCCCTTCAATACTTAATCTTCTGCAAAATGGATATCATCAATTAACATTCCAGGAAAAATATTTATGGAATTTAGTTCACGTAAAAACTTTGAAGTCTTAATCAGAAAGACAATATAAAACAAAAGGAAAAAAAAGAAAAACAGAAAGACAATATAAAAAAAACATTTGAGAGCTGTTCTATATCCTTAAATGTGCAAATGTGGACCACTGATAAGGGAAAATCATTAGGACAAGACTAAGTAAATTCAAGTGGAAAAATATTTCGTTATGATTATTCAAAATTCAAGAGAATGTATCAAGTATCTTAACAAGGAGTTTAGAATTTTATCCTGCCTTTATGTGTTCTTCATATCTTTAATCCTGCAATATTCCTTTCTATATTTACATAAATTTAGGATATGCATGAGCCTAATAAACTAAGTTTTTAGAGGACATGATGTCCTCTAAAATATGTAAATAGATGTAAAAACATGACCAGAAACAGTAAAACTTCAGGACCAGCTTTTACACAGGTTGTATCAGGTTTGCTCCTCCCAAGAGGAAATCCCAAATCTCTCTCACAGTCAGCAGAGAGAGGGCAACTGGGTCCAGGAGCCCGAGAACACACTGCCATGAACACAATGTTCTTCCTGTGCAAGCTGCCAGTTGCATAACATCTGCACCACACACAAAGCTGGCTGTTTAAAACCTGGGTCTAATTCATTTTGCAAGTAATGTAATCAGTGGAACATCAGATGAACTAAAAGGAAAAGAAAAATACACAAGTAGAGAGTTTTGAGAAGGTACCATATGGGTCTTTTTCATCTTTTGGGGAAATCTGACACAATGTGTAAGAAATTCTTCTTTGGAACACACAGTATTGGAGCTAAGGCCATTATATAAGCCCGGTGTCTAAATATATCATAACCCAATTCTAATTCCTGCAAGCACTTTGTATAACCTTTATGGACAATAAAACTGGGTTACTGAAAGATTCCAAAGGAAGCCAAGAAACTTTGCACAGTCAAAAACCCCGCTGCAGCTAATACAGAAAACATTTATGATTATCTTAATCTGGGATTTATCACAATGTGTGGGCAGATTTTCTTAACAGGAAGGATTAGGGAGGGGGGTGATTTACTGGCTGGAGGTTTTGCCTTCACTCCTACATGTGGGATTCCCACAGTATCATGTAAAGAGGGGCCAGAGCAAAAGGACAGCAATAAGAGGCAAACTGCTGCCTTAGCAACCATTAAAATCCCTCCCTGAATCTTCCAGAAGGCATTCCTCACATAATGCTATAAAACAGGGAGTTCATTTTCCTAGGAAAGTGACCTATTGCTCAAGAGATTGTAGTGAAAAGTATTTCTCCATTTCCATTATTTGTTTGCTACTTTATGTCCCTTCTCTCCTGCACTCTGTATTCTTCCTGTTTAAAAGCAGTCTGTTAGCTAAAATAAGTTTGTGATAAACAGGCTAAAGAGAGCAATAACAGGTATAATTAAGTCTCTCATACAGGCAGAGTCAACTTTACTCATCCAGCTGAAATTAGGAGGGAAAAAGTAAAAAAAAAGAAAAAAGATTAAATGAGTTTTAGGAGAACCAAATCCTGATGTGTGCCTGGCAAATAATGAATAAACACTGGCAATGCCCAAAGGAACCTCTACTGCACTACAGACTGTAGCGAGATATATAATCATTAAAGTTACAGAACACTAAGTACCAAAGCTACCTCTTACATACTCATTCTTTTAGAGGTTTCTTTTGAAAAGAAAAGCAGGTTCAAACGAGCTGTGCCCACCCACAAGGAGAAAAAAGAGGCAAGAGCAGCAACAGTGCCTCAATTCACATAGATGAGAATAATTGGAGCCCAGTTCAATCTGTGAAGTAAACAGAAGCAGGATGAAGGCTTTTCAATTTACACCTACAGCCTACAAATTACTAAGCAGTCTGGTAGGATGAGCTTGCCAGGGATTGCATAATAACCCAACCCCAGCAACAATGCAGGGAAAGGGGAACAAAATGGTAGCTCTATACCAGCAGGGAATTTCCCTTTCTAATTACTGACTACCGTGAAAAGCATTCTCAAGAGCCAAACGTCAGCTTTTGTGCAACAGGATCGGGAATTTCTTCATTATCCTTGATTTATTCTCGTCTAAAAATTCATTCCAATGGTGTTTTTTAAGAATCAAAAGTAACTATGCATAAAAGATACAAAGTATCTTCTGTCAAATAGTGCTTGAGAATTTATTTGGTAAAATAATTATTTTTCTGCCAAAAGTTCAACAGATTACCAGTAATTATGGCTTGTATAAATATCTTGCCTATATCAGTATTCATTAGATAGTCACTTGTCTATACCCATTGAAACCAAAAGCAGCTAATCCAGAAAATTCTGCAGAACATGCTGTGTACATCCACACCCTGCCTCTTATGCAAACATGAGAAAAGTGAAGCTGAATATATGATTTTCAGTTTTTCTCACAGCATGTGAAAAAGGAGACAAAACAGAGAAGGGGGATGGTTTGAATTAAATAGGTTAAAAAAAATAAAAATACAACCCTCCTCTAAGGGACACAATTACTCACAAGAACATTTTCTGTGTCCTTTCAATGATTGTTCACGTGTAGATTTCCACTTTGGGCAAATCCCAACACCAGGTCCTTGCTGAGGCACAACTACTCGGAGTAGGAGTCAGGAATAATTTCAGAAAACAGAACCATATAACTATAGTGGCAGGTGGCACATTATTTCTAGATAAATCCTTGACTTTTGAGAGGCTGATTAATAACTCAAGCTCCTGTGAGTCCTGATGGTGTCTGGAATGGGAACATGCATACCCTGGCTCAGAAGGTGAGCCCACACCCACTCATGGCTGTTCTCTGCTCTCCCCCTGCTAGAGACACAAAAATGAGAGGCTGAGGAAAGCACCTGGCTCAGCCAGCTTGGAAGGCAGGAGCACTCCTCGGACTGAGGAAAGTCAGAGCAAAGGGAGCAAGGCAGAGAAGGGGGAAGGCAGAGACAACCTCGACTCCTGCAGGAAGGGAAAGGCAGATCCCTGGCTTTGCTGGCCGAGGGGTCAGTCCTGCACAGGCAGCAGGGCTGTCAGAACAAACTTCTCATCCTCCCAGGTGACAAAGAGTTTTCCATGAAAACATTACTCTTGGAGCAGCAATGCCCACAGCCAGGAAATCCCCACAGAGCAAAATTCAGGGGACAAGGCTGGGAACAGTGCTGGGATTGAGGAAAGGTCACAGAATCCCAGAACGTGCTGACATGGAAGGGATCCACAAGGATCACTGAGTCCAGCCCTGCACAGGACCATCCCCAGGGGTCCCACCATGTGTCCAGTGTGGATCACTGAGTCCAGCCCTGCACAGGACCATCCCCAGGGGTCCCACCATGTGTCCAAGAGCACTGTCCAAATGCTTCCTGGACTCTGTGCTCTAAGGGAAGGACACCTCATTCAGGTGATGATTAAGCAGGGGTTGGTTGAGGTGGACAGCAAAGATTGAAGGAAATCAGGATGTGGGATAACAGCCCAGGAGAAATTCTGATGACTGAATTTGGTCTGTATGTCTGAAGAGAGCCTTTTGTGTAAGCACTTTCAGCTAAAGATATCCTTACAATCCCAGATTCCACAGGGATGAACGAGGTCACTTCATCTTCAAGTGCTCCAGCATTGTGCTGGATGAGACAAGTTCTGTAAAAGTATGAAATAAAGAGCAACATTATGTGGCTTTTTCAGTCTGGGACTCCAAATAGCCTCAACCTGGTCAGGGAAAGAAAACTTCTTAAAGCTACCTCCCAGTCTTACTGCACTGAGAAAACAGACCAAAGAGAAACAAAGCATCCTGATGAGAAACACGTCTGCAAAGTCTCTTGAGCCAAGGCGAGCACTGAAGTAAAACATCTGATGAGATTAGGATGAGAGGACATTTTTCAGTTGTGTGAGCCCCTGCACATCATTCTGAGGACACCATTATGGATTTCCATTCATCACTGCATGAATTGAAATGACCAAAACCATCTCTGAAGGTGTGTGAAGATAAAACACCAAAAGGCAAACATGTGGAATGCACCAGAATTCAAAGATTTGCTCCTTTCCTGACCAAGCCTTGTATCCTTCTGAGGCAGGATAAATACACAGTGATCAGGTGACTAATGAGCCCGGGTTGTTAGGTCATGAGAGAGCTATCACAGCAGAGACAATAATCAATTACAACTGTTCAGGGCAGCAGTGGGGGCTGAAACAATATCCTTGGCAAACACCGAGAGGTCACCACCATGGTCAGAAAGGCAAGAGCTGAGGAGGAGAACTGTCAGGGCAGCCCACAGCTAGGCCTACATGTGCAGACTGGAATAATGGAAGCTAAAAATATTGTCACTTTAATAATGGAAAAGTGCCTTCTGAATTCGGGAAGCAGTTCTCAAGACAACAGGCATAGCGAGCAGTACTTTTAGTCTAGCAGCAATTAATTCAGCAGTGAGTTGCACTGAGAACTGACCAGGAAGCCTGGAGGAAGGATTCTTGCCTACAGCAGCCATTCTTGAGTGAGTCAGGTGGGTAAACTCCTGAATTTAAAAGAGTCATTCTGCTTCTAAGTCACCAAAACCTCTCAACACAGTGGAGGGGGTTGGGAAAAAAAAAACCAAACAAAAAACAAATCACACACACAAAAAAAAAAAAAAAAAAGAAAAAAGAAGAAAAGAAAGACCACGATTTTAATTTAATTGGGAGACTTTCTACTGGCATCTGTGTACAAGTCCAGAGGACTGACAACAGGATTTTCTTATAGTCCATATAAGCTGGAGAAACTGTCAAACTGAGCCTCAGCCTTTATATCATCACCTTCATTCACCCTTCTCCTCTCTATCCCCACTGTCCCAATTCACATGATGGGAAAAGAAAACACATCATGAGGAAAAGCTCTCAGGCACAGACATAATTCCACATGTCCATAGCCTGTCATTGGAGGCTGGAAGCTGGCAGTGCTTATTTGGAGAGGAGTGGAGGAATAAACACATTTTCCCAGAATAACCTTTCCTTTTCAAGCCCTGTGTCATTCTGGGGGTAGCACACATGTCCAAATCCATATGATGATAGTGAGGATTCCAGGCAGTGATAGCTCAAACAGTCCAGATCAGGAGGGAATACCTGATAAATGCTTCCTAACCTGATGCAAAGTGGAAGTGCAAAGAGCAAACACTTTGCTCTAAGGTCCCATTGATTGGAACTGACATGCTGAAGGTTTCCTGATGCTGCAGAATGGCAAACTACATCAGAGGTAATTCTTGGAGCATTTCAGAGGGGAATAGGAGCTGAGAGATAAGCGTGCTGCTTTCTCTCAGCAGAGAAACAAACCAGAGTAATTGATGACTGCCTTAGATGAAGCTGGTGAATTATGGGTGACAAAAAGGGAAATCCAGGAAGGAAAACCTAATGGCAACATTAGAAATGAAGAAAGAGCTGCTGAATAAATGTTTCAGTGAATCTGGAGCCTACATACATCTAGAGTTATAACCCATGACAGCTGCCATATGGCATCTGTAAAGCATCTGACTGTTGCCAGAGGGGTTAAATGTCTTTACTAAAATTTCACATGGCCCAGGTGCCACCATCTGAAGAAAGATTATCTGAGAGGGGAATAACAATGAGTTAGGCAGTTTACTTGGGCTGGAAATAAATGGATATTTGAAGTAAATCCCCTTAGAGTCACTGAGACAGATATGTCCACTTAAACACTGCCTGGGGAAGAACATACAGCTTTTACTGATTGACAAAATGGAGTTAGAGGGATCCAGACTCTGTCTCAGGGTGACACAATTGCAAATATAAAACTGGCCTCTAGTCTAGAAGCAAGACCTGAACAGAGAACTCTCTTCAGGCATCAAATAATCCCAAAGCCTGAGAGGCCCAGAGTGGGACTCTGATGTGTCTGAAGAGCAGACTGGAATCTCCAAGGCACAAGGGATCAGTGCTTCCAGTGTCATTTCCCCTCTTGAGGATTGATTTGTTAAATTCCAGTGCCAAATTCTAGGAAACAATTCTTTAATGAGTCTCTTTGGAAGCCTCTCAGAACCAGGACATCTTGCAGTTTAATGCTAATCCAAAGACCAGAATAAACTAATAGGTAATTTTTTTTGAAGAGGGGGGATTTAATTAGGCAGCTCTGATATTTTACAGTGACATAATCTGGCTCTGCTGCATTGGCAGTGTGCAAGGCAGGGCAGAAGTTACACTTGAGATAACCCAGCTCTGATAAACCTTGGATCTGAAGAGGAGCCTGCAGTTTCAGCTAACCAATCTCAAAAAGCATGCTTCCTGGTTTTGGTTTTATTGTTTTTAGTGGGTTTCTTCGGTTTCTGTTTTGGCTGGTGTTTTTCCAAAACAGAACTTGAATCATCACAAATTAAATATTTGTTTAGGCATAACCCTTTCCAAAAAACATAAGCTCTTCCTGAGACACAATCACCACTTGAAGTCATTCTCAAGAAAAAGAATTTCCCCAGCAGACAAAAAAAAATAAACACAAAGAAAAGAGGAAAAAATAGATTAGATTAAAGCAAGAGGACTAAATATTATGTGGCTGGAAGTTAGATGTTTTTTTCCACAGCCAAACAGGGAGATAGGGAAAGTTTATCAGAAGATAAACTAAAGCCAAATTAACTAAAAAAGTTGTTTTTTAAAGCTATGGTAGTGATGTAGCAAGAAAACCCTTAGAAAAGGCACTCCAGTAAAGCTGAGATAAGCAAGTTGACAACAGAAGAGTGAGCCCAGCCTAAGAGACTGAGTTTTTATTCAGCAGTGAACTAAGTTACATTGCAAGTACAATCTAATATTTATTTCCTCTTTGTACCTGTGTTAGTAGTTCAAAGATCCACTGTAATAAAATACAGAACAGTATTCAGAAATTTCTTATCTTTTCCAAATTTGGCTGTGAAATTTTATAGCTTGAATCATTTATTCTAAAAGACACAGCAGCTCTGTACACAAAAATTGGGGGAGTGCCCAAGGTGTGACAAACCACAGTTGGGTCATGCAAAACCTGTAAAACATTAGGATGTAAAGATATTTTATGTCTCATTCATAGCACGAGCTGAAACCAGAACAAAAATGTAAAGGAAGGGAACAAAACACTGCACAGTTGGAATCCAGTTTGGTTTTTCTCCAGCCTCACCAGCAGCAAATAATGACTATCAGAGCTGCTTCTGTTCTGCAAGCTCCTGGTGCTCATCACTCTCTCACATTTTACTGTTCTAAAGCCAGGCATAAATACCCCCTGAGACAATGTCTGAACCAAAATCCTGCCTGTAAGTGGCTCAGGTTGAGGTTTTTCCAGTGTACCACAGATATTTCTAGTTAATCTCACTCAAAGTGTTCACATTTTCCAGTCAGTGCTAAAACTGGCAGTGGCAGATACTTTTTTTGGGGATTTTTATTTTTAAGCTTTTTAATCCCTGAATGTCATAATATGGAACTTGGAGTTCCAGAAAAATGTATGGAAATGTTCATCAAGGTTGAACAATTCCATCCTACTGGAAAGGTGAACTAGAGTTTGGTTTTCCATTATAACTTATAGGGGGGTGTGCCTAGAATAATACTTGCAGTGATTCTTATAGAAAGAAAATACAGAAATACTCTTGCAAATGCAAAAGAACAAGAGATTTAAATTTTACAGAATCAGAATTCATGTCTACCTGCTTAGTCTACGAGTCCTATACCTGGCATATTTGATTCTTTCCTATTTAAAATACTCTGTAATTATAGCTTTGGATCATTACCTGCTCATGCTTTTAAGCAGTGAGATGACAGACTCTGTTTCAGTGATGAGATTCTGGGACAGGGAAAGGAGAGAATGCAAACATGAGTGAAATACTTGGAAGTTCTGGGCACTTGTTAAAGAAAACGACATTGATTCATACACCTCAGAATAAGCTATTTACAAAGTAGCCTGATGAGTTTATCTTGGGATACAACCTTAAAAAAAAACCCAAACATACAAGCCCAAAAAAACATCAAGATGACGAAAGTATACCTGAATTTTTAATATTAAAAGCTTTAAAAAGATTTGCAGTCATTAATTCTTTTAAAAACCATAAAACAACCTTTGCTTATAAATACAAGAATAAATCATTTGAAATGGCTAAAAGCCTTTAAAGACTGCTTCTTCCAAAATGCACTGTATCAAGGAGATGTAGGATTCCTATAAAACGCTGGAGCACCACATTAGAGGAGCTGCTTTTCTCTGAGGTTGTGAAAATACCTTTTAATCTAAATGTCTTGCTGAGCACATCAGTCAACTAAACAGCATCAGAAGGATGGGGTGACCAAAACCAAAGACACATCTGGGCTATTGTTTCAGGGACTAAAGCTAAAGGACCACTTACTTACCTTACTGAGCTGACTACTCCAATTTTCCTTCAATGTTTTCTTCTTCAGCACAGCCTCAAGCTTTTAGAAATGCCACACCTTTAATGAAACCTTCATTCCTGCTGCTGCTGCTGTGCTTGCTCACTTTCTCACATTGCTTTTGCACAGGTGGGTCGTTACACTCAGCAGCCTAAACTAAGAAATTTTCTGGTTCACTCTAAAGCAAAAAAAAAGGCAGAAGGACACCTCCAGGAGAACTACTAAGATGAAGGCATTTAACACTAAACTGTCCCAAAAATGCAGGTATAAATACAAATCCAACAAGTGATTATGTCAAGGAAGTGCCTAATTTTGAGTCTTTGTGATTCAGTTTATCACTGTGCACGAGAGACACAGATCATGTTTGCACACCATTTTTTATATTGAGTGTTTAATTATCAGGTGTGTTCACAAATATCACCATCTTTTGGGGGAGTGAATGGCAATTGAAGGACAGAATTGCAGTTCATAACTTCCTTGATAAATCGGATGAAGCTCTACATTAAAAAAAAAAAAAAAGAAAAACCAAAAAAAAACAACAAAAAAAACCCCACAGAGAAGATTCTAATTAAAAAAACTGAGAAGATTCTTCCTGAACACCAGGCACTCCAAAACTGTGCCACTCTAGGGATTCCTGTACCCAAATTCTATCATTTCATGCTGAGAGCCCAGACCAACTCCTGTGTACAATGCTGAGGAACATAAGACTGGAATTCCAAAGTGACTGCAGAGAAAGCAAAGCTGGAAGAAGATGGCCTACAATGAAATATGAAAATTTGAATAAGGAACAGGTAGAGTGTGTGACTACCTTCCTCATGAGGTATTAAGAAAATTCTTAATTTAGGAAGACAATTTCATAAGAGAGCAATTTAACTACTATTAGTGAAGACTCAGATTGCATGTAAGTAAAAGATCTACAAAGTTCTCCTTAAATTTTCTATTAAATATAACATATTGAAGTGTTTAAACTTGGAGAGATGAATTTGTTCTTCTTGTTGAACACGTCAGAACAGATTGACAAAACATCCACCAAAATTTTTCTTGGAATATTTATCATTCTTCAGAGAACAAAGAATATAGATGAGATGAGGTTCAGCGCTACATTTCTAATATTCTACATTATTTATCAGCCTGAATCTATTACATTGCATACATATGTTGATTAAAATGGCCCATACAGACACTCTTCTGTAGTCAGTCAGTGGTGATTGCTGCCCTGGGGTTTAATTTGCCTTCCAAACGATTTGCAGACTGTTGCTAAACATTACAAAAGAGAAGGATCAGCAGTCTGCATGGCAAGAGCTGGGAATGGTTTGTGTAAAGAGGCCAGAGGGACAGATACCCACAGCTTTCAGAGGGCCTCCCTGAGCTGTACAATTACCACTGGCATAAGGAAGAGCCCTATCCCCACATTTCTATGGCTGAATTTGGCATCTTGGATTCCCTAGCCATATTTAATTTAGCTATTTAACACATGTTTTGGGGAGACAAAGTAATTTTAAGGCTGGATTGTGTCCTGTGTGTACTACAAGGACAAAAAAAACCCAAGGAAGTTTGGCTTCATTAAGTAAACAAACAGTAAAATCAGATTTTAAAGTCTCAGTGGAAAACAGATTTAGAATGGTGGAGTCACCCCACGCTTCTCTAAGTACAGGGATAGATAACCAGAAAGTGCACAGAAAAAAATACCTGTCCAAGCAAGAACTTCAGCAGCTGTGCTATTCACAGGCTCGCAGCCCTGCAGCTGGATGATTAATGGAGACTGACTGTGCCTGGTGACCCACAGGCACACAGGGCCAGCTGAGCCATGAGGAGCTCACAGCAGCTGCTCCTCCAGATGTGCTGCAGCACTCCCCCTGCTCCAGCCGGGCTGAGAGCCCTGCAAACAGTGCTCTCCCCTCCCGAGTGCACCACAGCCACACCAAAATCTCCGTGTTAGCCTTTCCTCAGCACCTGGCTGCTCCTTCACCGAGCTTTGAGGCTGCTCAGCCTAACCCCAGGGCGTGGCCCTGAGCACAGGATGAGTGCAGTCAGGTTTGCTCCACAAAACCTGCTGGAACTCACACCCCACAGTTTGCAAATCAAGTGTTTTACAGTCTCCAAGCCATGGAAGGAAAGTCGTATTTGGCCAGCTCCCATTTCATTCTGTGCTGGTTATCCTGGGAAGTTTTCTGATGTGAATGAAGCCCTTGCTCCAGGCGTGCTCTGTCCTGACTGCTCTCTGAGCAGGGGTTATGTGTCCTCTCAGGGGCAGAGGTGTAACCAAAAGCTGCATTCAGTCTCGTGCCACTATTGAGGAATTCTCTTGAGATCTGTTGCACTGTGTGCACAGGGGAGACAGAACAGTGGCAGTCACATTGCTGTACACAGCTTTTTCTTACTCTGCACAGCTGTTTAGCCACCCTTGGCATCTTCACTTTCTAATAAAAACACAGTGCAAACACCTGAAACAAACATCTTTTTTTCTCCTGGTTGCTCCCACCCAGCCATGGTACACGGGATGTCTGTATTTACCACTGCAAGCATTCTTTGAATACTGAAATGAGAACCTTGCATCTGCATCCACAGAGGCAGAACAGGCAGACACCACCTGAATAAACTTCAGGGAATTGTGCTAACGTGGGATGAGCATGGTGAGCACTGTTTAAACCACAGATACACAAATTCAGTTATGGGTAACCTTTGAGACTCCCACCTGCCAATAAGAACGCTGAGTTCAGATTGCAACCCATACAATACACTTAATTAAACAATCTTCCCTCAGCCGAGATCCATTGGGCTTTCTTTGTTTCCATCTATATAGAATTTCCACTTGCTTCCCACTCTGCAAACTTCAAAATGCCTCTGTACTTCAGCAAAGCTTAGGGAGTTTCTCACTCTGAAGTAGACAGAAAGACAAAACTCAGGCCAAAATTTTCCCATTAGCCACAGCCACAGAGATATTAACAACTAAATGAACAAATTAATGGTGACATGTTTCTTTTAAAATAGATGAAGCATCACAATTTCTACTTCTTAGCAGTAGCTGATCCTTCAATACTAACTTATTCTTTAAAAACCAACTTTATTAAAAGTCCATATGAAAAAGATTTCTCCCAAATAGAAATTCGTTTCATTTTAAGGAAGATGGAGTTATTCCAATCTCAAAGAAGTTCTTACTTATTCTAGATTTTCTTATAGAGGCCCCTAAGCAAACTCAGTAGGAAAACTGGACAATTACTTATTGAGTTTGCACATCATATTTGCTATATATAAAAGTATAGAAGAAACATACAAAGATATATTAATTTCTGTCTCCTTGCAGATCACAAAATTGGAACCTGAGTATTTCCCTTGAAACCTGAGGCAAGTTAAATCTTCCACCTAGAAATCATTAAAATACCTATCAATAGTACTACACATCCTGTAAATTACAATCAATACAATTCAACAATATTTCCAAGCCTAGAAAGTCAAACATCAAACAATACCTCATGTGAGAATCAAAACTACATACATCATTTCTACCTTCTTTCATAAATATGATATATATTCTCAGTTTCCAGAATTCCCTGCATAGAGTAGCTGAAAATATCAGTTTATGACTCATCCTTCTGGATTCTAATCCTTTTAATAACAAACATTTCATCCCACTGAATGTGTTCATTAAGTAAAGTACTACTGAGCATAAATAAAACTGCAGAGTCTAATTTCTGAATGATAAAATAGTCATTACAGCCATGGTGAACACTTCTTAGAGTCATACTCTACATCTCAGTGGACAAAAATATCAAGGCAAAGAAACACAAAAACCAAACTATGAATAGAAGAATTTTGATATTCTCTTTGGATAAAAGGTTCAGGTGTGCCCCTAGGCTCTAGCTCAAATAACTGATGGTCATTTTTAACTCCAGGAATGTGTGAAGGCAAGCTGAAGTGCAGGTACAGGAGCCTTGACCCCTTGGACATGCAGAGAATATAAAAGATGCCATGCTGTCCTCATGTCAACATTTGTGCTTATTTAAGCATGGTCTGCATTGTGCTGTGTGTATAAACCCTCCCTTTGAGCCAGGCAAACTGCAAAGACTCCCAAGGGTGGGGGAAAGGTCTCTCACCTGGAAGGATCCTGCATGGTCCTCCTCTTTGTCCCCTTCTTTTCCTTCCTTGAGGGCGATCAGTGTGAACCCTCGGAAATAAGCAGGAGTGGCAGCAGAAAGGGTCACTGGGGTGGGATGGACAGAGAAAAAAACAAAAACACCACGTTAATTGTGAAATCAGCCACCTGCACATCGTTTCACAGCTTGAAAGGTGTGTGTTCTAAGTTGGCATTAGCTGAAGTTAGAGTGCTGACAACAGGGAAGCCAAGCCAGCCAGAATACAAAATGTTCAGTCCAAGTTTCCACATAAACTGAGAAACACTGGCATGAAATACTTCCGCTTTTTTCTTCTCCCCCCCCACTTTTTTTTTTTTTTTTTTTTTAAGTAGATTGATACTCTGCTCAGATCTACAGGAGAGTTGTTTTGCTGGTGGTTTGGGGGTGGGGACACGTGCAAGGGATTTGGCTATTTTGGGTTTTTTTCTTTGTGAGGGGTTTTGTTTGTTTGTTTTGGGGGCTTAGGGGGTGTTAAATGTAAAGGAGCATCCCTAAATATTTGACACTGTTTTTGTCCAGTTCTGAGCACAGACAAAGTAACTTCAGTGCACAGAAAGTCTCTCTGTCTGCAAAGCCAGATGAACACATTGCCTGCTCCAGCTTCTGGAAATGGGGGATCTCAAAAATATCCTTCCTCCACCTCATCCTCAGGGCAAAACACGACACAAAATTAAACTCCTGGCTGAAGCTGAGCCCTAAAGGTTGTGCTGCCAGCTCTGATTGCCAAGCCAATCCCACACAGCAGCAAACCCTTGTTCACACCCCTGTCCTGGCCAGCAAGGCAGCACTGCATCCACCAGCAGGGCACAGGCAATGTTAGGCTGAATAATCTGATTTTACCACCCTCAGCTTTGTGTGACCTGTCTGTTCACCACCACGAGCACCCAAGCACCACCTGAGTACACAGAATTATGAGATATTCTGGGTTGGAAGGGACCCACAGGCATCATCAAGTCCAGCTTTTAAGTGAATGGCCCCTAGAGGCATTGAACCCATGTTTTTAGCACCAGGCTTTAACCAGCTGAGATAATCTCAGGGTCCTCAGCTGAGGCTCTTTTGAACAAAATCAAAAAGAGAGAACGAGGCAGAACTTTTGAAATGACCAAACCCTCTTCAACAACTTACAGCAACCCTTTCCTAAAACAGGGGTCAATTTTAGGGGAAAAAAAATATTCTAGAATTAAACGAAAAGAGACAGAAAATTGAACTCTTAATGTTTTAAGTAGCTTTTACTTGAAGCATAATGCAAACAGAGTCGCCTGTAGTACTTTATTGTCACACTCCCCAACCCTGACAGGCACAATAAAAACTGAAGACCACCCACAGTTTTCAGAGCAGACTGCAAATACCAAGGCTGCTCCATAGAAGAGTATCCACAAGAGACTCCCTCTCACACAAACAGGCTACAAGGGGTTGAATCACATTGCTAAAAATTACAGATTGCCCTTACAAGATATGGATTTCAAAATATGCCCCAGAGTTCATGTGGAACATATGGAGAGCTCTTTGATCTAGAAATTCAGTAGCAGAAAAATATAAAATAGGCTATTTGAAAATGTCTAGCATTATGCAGATGTGTTTGGGTCTAAAACTCACAGTGTTTGTACAAATACCTAATTTTCCTGACTATATATGAAAAAAAAGGACTGGAGAGATTCATTTCAATTTTAAAACTTTTGTATAAGAGCCATTCTTTGACCTATAAACCTGCAAACAATTGTACAAATCTGGGGTAGTGACTGGCACAACAGCAAGTTCCCCAACTCTCAAGATTCTCAACACACTTTTCATTCCGTGGAAACTTATGACGAGGTTAAATGTCGTGATTTTGGGGCAAGAATAAAATTTCACATATTATATTCCAAAATGGGATAGCAGCATAATGCCGTTAAAATTTCTGCTTACTTTACAAAGTATTGCTCCATTTCATTAATTCATTTTCTGCCCAATAATTAGCATGGTTAGTCCAATTTTGCAAACTTGTGCAGCTCTGGCTAAATGAAAACCCACAAGCAGCCTCTCAGTTGCAATAACTGAGAACAGCACACTGCTGAACTCAACAGAGATGAACACATTACTCCTGCTTGAACAGTGATTCTTAGAAATTAACTGCCATAAAGGTCCTTTACATGCAACAAATTTTTCCATATCATATGCAATTAAAGACCCTGAATCACTGTGAGTAAAAGGTTACACCAGAAATACTTCAATATGTGTGCCAGCAAACAGAATCCAGCTGTGAATTGACTCAACAGTTTTCATTTTCCTCACAAAGTTACAGATCAAACAGTTTCCAAAATTCTGAACACCTACCTAGAAAACAGAGAAACGCTACAGAAACATTAGGAAAAAAAAAAAAAAAAAAAAAAAGGCAAAAAGCAGGCAATTCCAAAGGCTGACTCATGGTTTTTGAATGCCTGGGTTTAGCAATAGCCCTGCTGTGGCTGCAGTGGTTTGCAGCCCGGATAAATCCAAGGGGATGCTGCCGCCCTCCCCCAGCCGCATCCCGGCAGCTGCGCTCTCAGCTGGGCTCGGGAACACATCCAGCCCC
Source organism: Sturnus vulgaris (assembly GCF_052056855.1). Classification (NCBI taxonomy): domain Eukaryota; kingdom Metazoa; phylum Chordata; class Aves; order Passeriformes; family Sturnidae; genus Sturnus; species Sturnus vulgaris. The sequence goes on from NC_142260.1 coordinate 10,526,734, forward strand.
GAACTCAAACAAACCCAGCCCAGCCGCAGGGTTCAGCCGGGTCCATCCTGCTGCCTGGAAAGGCTGAGCTGGAACGGAGACCAGGCAGAGCAAGAGGGATAAAACAGGGATTTATTGAAAGGAATAAAATCGGGATTTATTGAAAGGATCCACCTTGGGCAGTGCAAGAGCCTGGCTGGGGCCACACCCAAATCAAATCCAAGGTGGATCCTGGTCATGAGTTTTTACACTTTGATAAGTTTTGGTTCATCCACACATTGGGATCAATTGTCCACCCACAGCCCCAGGCTATGGAGTCTCAGCCCCCCTGGCTTGCCCCCTTTCCCTCTCCATTGTTTATGATTTTGGGGTCCCAGTTGTCCTTGATTCTCCAGCTAGGAAGGAATTGTTTTGTCAAACTACCCTGTGAAGAGAACTCACCAACACCTACCATGAAGTTTCAGAGTTACACACTAAGAAAGAGAGATTCTGAAAAATATAAAAGCTAAAACCCAGGGCATCAATCCCTCGCGGCTGCTCCGGCAGCGCGGCGACAGCGGCGGGGATGGACACACGGACACAGGGACACACGGACACAGGGACACACGGACACACGGACACACGGACACAGGGACACAGGGATACAGGGACACACGGACACAGGGATATACGGATACAGGGACATACCGACACACGGACACACGGACACACGGACACAGGGACACAGGGATACAGGGACACACGGACACAGGGATATACGGATACAGGGACATACCGACACACGGACACAGGGACACACCGACACAGGGACACACGGACACAGGGACACAGGGACACACGGACACAGGGACACAGGGATACAGGGACACACGGACACACGGACACAGGGACACAGGGACACACGGACACAGGGACACAGGGACACACGGACACAGGGATACAGGGACACACGGACGCATGGACATAGGGACACATGGACACAGGGATACAGAGACACAGGGACACATGGACACACGGACACAGGGATACAGGGACACAGGGACACACGGACACACGGACACAGGGATACAGGGACACACGGACGCATGGACATAGGGACACATGGACACAGGGACACATGGACACAGGTCCTGGGGATTTAGGCACTGTGCTTTGGGACTCGCACATTCTGGGATGTGTGTGCTTTGGCAGCCCAGAACAGCGGTGACACCTGGGCTGGGCTGGTTTCTGTCGGAGCTATGGGTGCGCTCAGGTGACACACAGGGTCACAGCACCAGCCTTTATCCCGAGCATTCCCAAATCCCAGCTTGATCCGCCGTGCTCTGGAGCGGGTGCTCCAGCACTGGGAAGCTGTCAGGTCACATCTGTTTCTCACAAGGGAGCGGCTCTTTTTTGTATAAGGGCTGAGAGTTCTTGGGCTAAACTCTGCCATTTGAAACAACAGCTGTGTCCTGCTCACACCGCCTTCACACCAATTAACTTTCGCTGAAAAATATGAACTTCCTGCAAGGATCAGTTAAATCTCAGTGCAACCCTCGGAGTTAAGGATTTCACTTTAAAGTGAAATTTCTCTTCACTTACATATCAGCAGTTACTTTTGTCCGCTTCCATCCCTCCGGCAAATCTCTAATTTCTTTACAAGTTGCATTTTGGCACACACCTTCAACACGCTCCTCCTTCCCCAGTGTCCCAGGCTGAAGGCGGGGTGATCAAAGCAGTTGCTCCTTTGGTTTCAGGCAGGAAATCTGACTTTTCTCATCCTACACAACTGCACATCCCGTGCTGTGCATGGCACAAGTACCAACAAATACACCTTCCAAATTTCATCCGTGTTTTGTGGGACGTGGGAGTGGCTGATGTAGTTACAGAATGAGTGCCTGTTTGCAAAGAGTTTGCACGTTGAGGGGGGAAGAAAGAAATGGGAAGAAAAAGGCTCAACGTTCCTTAGAAGTCCCCAAACCAATGCAATGGAGCACAACACCTTAAATGAGCCTTTCCTCAAAAACTGGGAAAGCGAACTGACCTACAAGTGGAAATTCCATTGAAACCAGAAACAGCATCCACACAGGAGGTGTATGTAAGGATTATAACTAGTCTAGTACTCCTTTTCTTCTTCAGAATAATAACTTCATGATATCATAGCAGAAAGTATGTCTATGTCTACTCACACATGCGTGTTAGCATGTGAAATGGGCGTACTATTTCTGCCTTTTTGTAGAAGCAAGTTTATTTACATTTTAATAGCATGAAACTTCCCTCATTTATTCATGGAAATCTCATGCGATCATTAATCTAACTCTACAATCAATAAAGCCAGGACTGAATATTTTCAAGGATCATTACCCTGTATCACCATCCAAACTTAAGGCTCATTTGTGCCTCTGAATGCAGAGCTCTGACCTTCAGTGGAAGCGAGAACAGCTCCAACAAGGTCGAAGGCACCGAGCAGGGAGGAGAGGACCTCGACCCTAGGATGGTGTGTCCACAAAGCTGGTCCTAAGGGAAGACCTGGTCCTACAGGAGGACATTTTTAATTGTCTGACAGAACATCCCTTTATTCACTGCTGCCAGTGTCGGCAGGCAGAGGAGTGAATATCCACTCAGAGAAGTTATTCAGTGCCCAGAGCTGCTGTTTCCCTCACAGCTCCAGAGGTGGAAAACCCAGGCTTCACAGCTCCTTACACACAGATCCACCCAGGGTTTCCCCTCAGGGCAAACAGATTCTGATTGATCTAAAGGTGAATAACTGCAGGGGAGCTATAAAACCTCCCCCAGAGGCAAAGAGCAGCTGTGAGCTGGGGTCTCCTGATTCCCACTCTGCAGCTGTGAGCTCCTGATTCCCACTCTGCAAGACGGCTGAGATGTTTCCTCCAGTCATTGCAGAGTTTCAGAGTCTGATGTCTCACATCCACGAAGATAAATGGATGTCCCTACACTGACACTTCTGTGGAGCACATTTGCATGCACGTGTGTATGTATATATTCCTGGATTATCCACCTTGAAAATACTCGTTTGTTCCAAGAGCCCGCTAGGGAATGTGCCAGGGACCCAGATTGCATCAATCCAAGCAGGGGCCATGGAAACAGGAATATCTGGCTCCAATGCTAAGGAGATTGTGCAACTCTTCTGTCATGTTGCATATAGTGTAATTTGAAGATAAATAAATACAAACAAACAAAATGCCACAGACATGTCACAATATCTCATTCTTTTAATCATTACTTGGATTTTCCATCCTTTGCATAAAACAGTAATAAAGTTCCAGTTGGACTGTAGAAGCACCTTTGAAAACAAGTTCTCAAAACTTTCTATTGTCAGTTTTAACTCCTGCTATGTTGCAGCAGCATTTATTTGTGTTCTTCCAACCATTCAGGAATGTGTCCTTAAAGAAAAATCTACACACCCCAATGTGCCACCTTGAATACTTCAGTCCTAAGTATCAGAAACGTGGGTACATGCTCTGTTCTACATTTTAACTTTTTACTATTAGCTGTAATTTTTTCACTTCCAAGCAGCTATAATAGCCTAATGTGATTTTATTAATTGAGTTCTTAATGCCAAGACCTAATATCTCCAGAAAATTAGTTCTGCTAATTCATCTGGGAGTTTCTTTCTTCCTACATTTCTATGCAATAGAAACTTCTTTGGCAGATGACTGAAAATATCCAGTAATGTTTTCACAGAAGTGAATTCCAAAACTTTTAAAGAATCTTCCTATTTGTCACTATCAAAAAACTTGGCACATGTTTGTCCTGCTTAGTAGATGTGTCAAGCTGACATGCCACATGAAATCTTTCAGACTCAAGGTACTAATCCTAATGTTTGGAACAGCTACGTGGGTAATGTCCATTTCCTCACATCATGTTAAAATAAAACTATTTTTAGGAAAAAAATCAAATCAATGGCATGCAAAGTTACAGACTGGTGCTCAAAACAGGTGAACCACTGCTGCAGAGGTATTTCTCAGCCTTTGAAGAAACACAACGATTATGCTACATGCACACTTTTTTTTTCCCTGTATACAAGATTCCCATGGTCATGCAATGGGAAAACATTGCTCTTTACCCTGGCTCTAAGAAACACTTAGAAGAATCTCCCAATAAGTTTTTTTTTTCCTAAAAGTATGTTAGTTATGGTACCTTAAAAATTCCAAATTCATTTTAAAGTGCTTTTAAAGTTCAAGATTAACAGTACATTCCAAGAAGGTTTATTTCTGAAGGCATTATATAGTGAGGCAGGAAAAGTGACCAAAACCTGTCTTTGCCTGTTAATTAGTGAAATACACCCAAATGAGCTTTGGAAGTTCATTCCAAGGATTGTATGTGACATGCTCAGGGAAGAACCAGTGCCTCCATCTCTTATTTACAGTGGTCGTTAGAACTGTCTCTGCCTCTTTCCTGTTTGAACCATCTGTTCATTTACCCAGAAAGAAAAAAAAAAAGAAAGGGGTGGGATAAACGTAAGTGGAAAATGTGGGAAGTTGGCAGTGTGCTGCATCATGTTTGCCCATATGCTAACTCATTATATTAACATTCATACTTCAGGGCAAGAACGATCAGCTCCGAGTTTCCTCTCCTTCCTGCTGAGTGTTAAAGCTTCTCTCATGCACTGGATTATATTTAAAGGGAGTGGAAGAAATCCCACAGAAGTGGGTAAAAAGGGGAAGAGAGTGCTTTGCATCGCTGCAACTTGTGATCCTGTGCGAGCGCCGAGCCGGTAGAGAGGGTTCGTAAAAGAGAGGAAATTCCTCTTAATGAGGAATGCTTGGGAGTAAAGTGATACACTGAAACCCAACTCCTCTCACTTGTCATGGAAGCATCCCCAATAAAGTAATGCGTGGGGGAATATCACCCTGCCTTAACCCACACACTTACACACACACACACGCCAAGAGGGATCCGGAGATGACAGGCAGAGACACTTACAGCTCCAGAGCCACTTATCCTCACCACTCCCGTTAGGATGGGATGCAGAGGATGTCCAACTTACCCCGGTAACTGTTTCCAGGCTTGTAAAATTCTGGATCGCCCTCCACCCTGAGGCTGAATTCATTGTACCCTTCCCTCCTGGTGCCTTGGGCTCGCAGGATCCGACTGCAATATCCCTCGGATTTCGCGGCTTTCTCCAAGGTTTCGTCGGGAAAACCCTTGGCCACCAAGGGGAAAGTGAGCGCCAGGAGCCGCAGGGCGAGCGGCTGCAGATGCGCTCCCATCCTCGGAGCTCCGCACAACTTTTTGTGCCCGGGGCGGCGGTGGGAGCGGGCCGGGGGGCACGGGGGGCTGGGCAGGGCTGGGAAGGGATGGCAGGGATGGGCAGGGATGGGCAGGGATGGGCAGGGATGGCAGGGCACGGCAGGACGGACAGAGCGGTCCCGGGCAGCCCCAGCCGGCAGCGGCCCCAGCCTGAGGCTGCCAGGGCGGATCGGAGGGACCGGAGCTGCTGCCGGAGAGAGGGAGGGGAAAAGCAGGGAGGGGGCAGAGAGGGAGGGACGGCACAGAAGGGGAGGGGAGAGGGAGGGAGGGAAGTCTGATCTTGCCCAGACCCCGAAGTGAAGCGCTGTTTTGTTTCAGAGCGTGTGATTAGCAGCTCGGCGGTGTTTACTTAGGCGAGCTGGATTCGCAGGGTTTGGTGAAAGAGGGGACGCTGCTGTCTCCCAGACACCCAGCGCAGAGCTGAGCCCACAGACCCGCAATTAATCACCCGCATTCCTGCCAAAGTCTATAGTTACTGTAGGGATAACAAGGCTCAAGGAATTTCCCCACACCCCTCCACCCTCCCGTCTTCCTCCGAGCCGCAGACACGGCAAACATTGCCAACTAAACAGCGCGGACCGAGCGACGCTGCCCTGGCTGGCTGCACAAGCGAGGAGCATCGCCTGCAGCTCCTGGGTACCACGGAGCAGGGAGAGACAGGAGGGATGTGCCAGAAACACGAGCTCCATCTCCACGGCAGCCTGCACGGCGCACATCAGAGCAGCGCAGGGCGCTCCCAGCAGCTCGCTCCGCTCCCACACGGGAAAATCCAGGGAGCTGGGCTCGCTGCTCTGCCTTCACACGAGGCACGCTGAGGCGCCACCGCGCTGAATGACTTCCCAAATCCACTAAAGAAGATTACAACGGTGGGAAAAAGAAAGTGAGCCTAGACCCCTGGGGTCCCCAACTCCTAAAATGCTGCTCTTCTCTTTCTCTCCCTCCACTGCTTTGTAAGTGGAGGAGAAAGCAGGAAAGGTCTTCAAGCAGGACCTGAATACTTTCAGGGTGACAGATGCACAAGAGGGTACAAATCCCTTTCTCACTCCTTTCTCCAGGATAGGACTGTAGCAGATGGATGAACTGCATTTGTGCACAACTTCCAAGAAGTAAGAGAAACAGCAAGCAGTTTGAAGTCCTCCAGGACCCCACTAAGGCATTTGTTAGCATCAGATTTGCAAATTTTTGGGTTCCAAACTTACCTTTGAAAATTGATTACCAACAACCTCATGTTGTGTGTCCAATAAAGGTGTTTATTTACGGTGTTTGTGAGGATGCAGGACCTTTATTTTCTGAAAGATTACTTGCCAAGAGCTTTGCTACTGTAAGCCTGTTTATATTCCAGTCTCTGTTAGACACTTACAAAACCGTAAACTGTCACAGCCTCAAACTCTTCATTCTCTAAAGATTATGTTAAAAAAGATGGGATTGGTTGGGTGAGATTTTAGCTTTTGCTGCACACACAGAGCTGCTGGATCTGTGTCCATCCACTGTGTCTGTGAAGAGGTGGCAGCAAAGCTTTGGTACCAAACTGAGTGGTAAAATCCTATTCATGAGGACATGCCTCCATAGACACCTACTACAGTGGCTGACAGGGGCTGACTGCAGAGACTTCCACTGCTGAGAAGAGTTTGATTAGGGGAGGTTGAGAGGTCTTTGCAGCACAAGATGCTTTTCCTGTTCCTCTCATCCTGCTGGAGGAAGGGGATTGAGCAATCCTGACTCTCCAGTGTAATACACAGGTCCTGTGCTCCCACTCAGTCTGCTCCCTTCACTGTTTGCCTCCCAGCCAGCCTGCCAGCACGAGGGCAGATCCATCCATCCTCTTTAAGGCAACAATATTCAGCCTGATTTTGCTGCTGAAGCCTTGAGTTGGCACAGTCATGCAGGATATTTGGTTTCATGCTTCCAAAGACCCATGTTCATGTGGGTAATTAAGTGCCTACAGTTCAGCAATGTCATAAACTCTTGGGTCTCATTTGACCATGATCTTCACCTCATTCATTTATGAGAACAAGCTTTGCTTTATGTGGGTTCCTCAGTCAAAGATGCCTGTGAATTTGATTAATTCTCCATATTTGACTTCTCATTTCTTTTGCTCAGATTGATTGAAAAGCAATTACCTGACTAAAGCATTCCTGGCAGAAACTGCACAATCCACCTTTGTTTTGGGCCAGTGTTGTGTTCTAACTCAACACTCAAAGTGTTTTTAGTCCTTTTCAGATTTTTTTGGCTTTTATATGGTAACTAATCCATCAGAATCTATTGACTCTTAGCTTCTAGTAGATTTTATGTCCCTTACTTTTTAATCCCTGAAATGGCCTGGTCTGTACCTTCTGGTACTTTTTTGTTCAAAAGCATTGTAAAGTTTCCTGGAAAGGCATAAGACAGTATCTTGCTAAAAGTGAAAGCTTCAACTTAGCAACTGATACAGACAAATTGACCTGCACTGCCTACAGCCATGAAATGAGTAATTTGCTGTAGAGATGGTTTAGAGCATGGGCAATGTCATTAAGCATGGGCATCCTCGGGGTTTTCTATTTGTTCTACTAATTAGTGTGTGTTTGCCTAAAGCTTCCAGCATGATGTATCAGTCAGAGATGCATGCAAACTGATGAGCCCAACCATCCATGGCAAATTTAACAGAGGAAGCCTCGTATCTCAGAGACTGAGGCACTGCTTTCCTTTGTGCACTTTCTGGGATGAATAAAGTTGCTGTCCATGACTATTAGGCATAACAATCATTACTGGGATAATATTGCATCTGATGGAGCTGTAATGGTTGGAGGAAACTCTCTCTCCCCTCCCCCTCACCTCCACAAAGTGGGCTTTCCTAACAAACAAAAATCATTCCACAGTGTCAGCAGTCTTTCTTACTTTTTGCTTCCCCAGTACAGGAGCCAATTTTTTCGAGGGGCATTTTAGAAGACTGCACTAACCACTGCAGAATACCCCTGCACTGACTGGAAGATATGATAGGGGGTATTTAATAGATTTTTTTTTTCCTTCTGCTTCTATGATTTCAATTAGTTGTTTGAAGTCTTGGCATTGTCTACAAAGCAACAGTGTGCAATGCAATGCTTGGCTACACAATGCCTGATTTTAGGCACCTTAGACCTCAAAGTAAACAAGTGCCTCAGGTAAATATCTAAACTGATTACATGAATATTAGACCCCTTAAAAGAGCCAGTTCACAGAGCAGAGGCCAAAAAACCAGCCAAAATAAAACATCAGGGTGGCAGGTGCCCTGAATCTCCCAACAATCAGATTCTTGATAACTTCTCTGAGTTGTAGGATTCACCTCCCTAACCCCAGGAGCTTTAGTGTTTTCTATAAATAAATAATACAGATAATTCACAAGATGTCTGGCAGGAGTGTTACCCACTCTTCCACAAGAGCTAATGATTAAAATATTCCTGTGGAATGTCAGAGACAAATGGGTTTCAGCTCCTTGCTTGATTTGCAAGTCCTCAGATCCTCATCTCTCAGGAAGCTGCTCATTGTGAAAATTGAAATCTTCTCAAAGCACTCTCAGTCCCTCATGGAAATTTTAGACTTCTAAAGTTGAACTGCTGCTGAAATGAGAGAAAGGAGATTGAGGATGCTGTATCAATTAGAATGGATTTTCTGGAGACAGATCTAGGGTGCCTTTTCCTTCTCCTCCTCAGACATTAATTGTATTGGGATCAAAAGCTCTCCGGGGGTCCAGGTGGTCACCTACCATCAGAAGTTTGCAGTAAATGCATTCTGAATATCTCCACCAAATTAAGAGACATAAGTTGAGGAATGTCACCAAAAGTGACTCTTGACTTTTCCTCATGGTCTAAATATTGCCTTGCTCACAGCTGCCAGGGCAGAGGACGCTGCTGCTGAGGCAGAGTGCTCTCATTGACGGGGAGACCACACTGCAACACCACCTGCAATAAAACCTTCCGTGACTGGGAGGGCAAGAAGGGAATTTGCACTTTCAAAGGTGCCTATCTCATTTCCAGATCTTTGTGTCTTACTATGGATTTAGCTATTAGTCTTATTTGCATCTCTCTCCTTTCCCACTGCTCCAGCAGTCACAGTCCGTTTTTCTTAAACAAGATAGAAACTCCCTCTATTGATTTAGTTGGAATAATAACCCTGTTGCTATTAAAATCTCCCTCTATCTACAGCAAGAATGAGGCTTTTCTAATACAGTTCATGCTGTCTGAAGCGTGTTTAGAAAGGGATCCAGAGATATCTTCTGTCCTATTAGACAAAGTAAAGAGCTTGGGAGACACTTAAAATGATTTCTTACTTCTCTGTAGCACTGTTCTCGACTTCTTTTCTCTTAAGAATCCGAGCAGTGACAAGTAATGACAGTAAATGTTTGCAGAGGTCCGTGTGCCATTTACACCACTGTCAGTCAATACCATGTATCTCCAAAATTAAACTTCCCAGCAGCTCGTTATATTTGCATGTCCAGTCATGCATGCCTTCAGCATATTTTCACACTGACAATGCAGAGAGCTTTCATTTCCAGGGCATTTTATAGAAATATTTCGTCCCTGACACGGTGAGAATAGCATCATACATATTCCTGGGGGAGCCCTGCAATGCTGAGAGAAACAGAGGCAGAGAGAGCAGCTCTGCTCAGGCTCCTCCTGGGCTTAACTGGGGCAAAACCTCAATGAAGCTGGAAAACTGTGGCACAAAACACACGTTTTGAAACAGCACAGAGGCTGGAAAAGATCTAGAAAAGTCTGTCCAGCACTCTGGATAACACAGGCAGAATGTGATTTAAACTTGAATGGATTTTTCAAGATCAAAAGTTGACAGAAGCTTATCTTCCACACAGAGTCTATTTTGGGGAGGAGGTTTGCTAAGGAAAGACCCAGGCTTCTTGGAATATTTAACTCAGGGTTGCTTCCAATATCAGAAAATAAATATGTTCTGAAAAAACAAATCTCTGCCTTTATCCCACACAGCTATTCAAGATCTATCTTGGGAATCCCTGAAAACTCCCAAGAGCAGAATAAACAACTTCCAAGCCCTGTATGAGCTTCATGCACCCCTAAGAAAATTCACTGCTGCAAACCTGCAGCACCAGCCATTTCTAGGTCACATCCCTTTCAATTACACCCAAATTTCTCCCTCTGCAGCCTCTGCCTTTAGGAATTGCCCAGTTTCCACAGACAGGGCAGAAAAAAACCATTAAACCTTCTCCCAAATTTCATCTCTGCTCCTTCCAACTAAGCCACACAATAACTCTGCAGGAGTTTGTGTTAATTTAAAACCTCAATACCAACTTAAAACTCAGCATCTTGGTAATTTATTGAATCACCTGTCACTGCTTTCACATGATTGCATGTTCTTCTGTATCTGCCTTGACCTCAGTGCCTCTGACATGACTATATCTGGCTGAAATACTAATAAACCATAACCAAACTGAATTCAGCTTTTTGGCACCTTTGCTATTAGGAGTCAGCTATTCAGTGTTTTCTTATCACCACGTTTTTGTTTTTGATTTGCTCAACACCTGTAGATTGGCTGTTGCTTTCACCTGCTCACCCTGCATTTGTATTTCTCGAAGACATGAGGTGTGTGATAAAGTTCCTCCTTTTTCCACTAGCTGAGCTCTCAAAGTCATAATATAAATAAAATTTTGTATACAGAAGAAAACCTTTCTTTACCAACTTTCAGACTGGATATTTTTCCAGGAAGAACATAAAAAACCAAGTTGCACTGTCAAAGAAAATAAATGGTTTCTATCTAGACAAATAATTTATAAAAATACACTCACCAAGTTTTACACATGCCCCTTATTTATTCAATCAAACCATCCTCTTTTTGAAAACACATTTTTATAGTGATATAGTAAGTAATTAAATCTTCAGTCAACTCTGGTTAGAATAGATCTTATTAAGGCTGCAAATATGGAAGGAAAATGTGCAGTAACACATCCCACGAACACAACAGACCCAAAAGCAAGAATGACATCATCTTCTGAGACCAAAAATAACCTCAAAACCAAAACCAAACAGAAAAATACCACCCCAGAAAGTAAAAAACCCAAAAACTCACAGCCAAGCAGATAAGGGAAGGATGAAAAATTCTTTGGGATTTCTAGCATTGAACATGAAATGAAGACAGACAAAAACAAGAATAAATCATAAATATAAGGTGATGCCATCAGTGAACTCGCTGACACTTTTGGGACCAGGGGCTGTACTTCAAGCACTCTGATATTTGCAGAATAGAGCTGTCTCCCAAAGCAAGCTCTTTACCACAGCCTCCTGCTACCCGTTATGGATTTATTTCTCCTGTGCTCTCCTGCTGTATTCAATAGCCATTCCTTCTAAAGGCAATATTTAGTGTCCCACTGCATCTCCTGTCATCATTAGCTGGCAGGTCTGCTCAGGCTGTGCTTCATGGACTGTTGACACTTCCCTTACGAGACCCATTGTCCCCGGGAATCCAAACCAGCTACTTGTCCCTCCAGCCCCATGCAAATTTAAATATTTGGAAGTATGATGAGTTCTGAAGGGAGAAGTGTTCATCTGGCACAGGAGAGAGCATGGCCAAGCTGAGAATGCAGGACTCAGAGGAGACTCCAGAATCCATTCTGCCTCTGAGGTCTCTCTGTAGCTCAGTTCCTTATCACACAGGCTGGCAGAGCATCTCCAGGTAAAAACATCACCTCAAATCAGACAATACCTATCATTACTGCAATGGTTAAAGCTCTACAAGTGTTAAAACGTGGTTTCAAAGCAGCTTTTGCACAATGAAAGGTTTGTTGTTTTTTTTAAAACAATGAAAGGTTTTGGAAAATTTTCTTTCAGTTTATTTGTGAAATTCAAATTATGCCAAGTATTGCCAGATATTCCAAGGATCACCAGGAGCTCAGACAAAGAGCAAATAGTCACAGAGAATCCCTGCAGAGAGATGCTGCAGTTGGGGATATTGCAAAAAAGAAAAACAACAACCCAATAGTTCTCCAAGAAAGTTTCTTAAATCTCAGATTTCCAGATTTCCAGCTCAAATATTAAAGGAGCTTTGGGAAATCTTCTGAAGATTTGCAGAACCACATCTTTTTTATATCAAAAGAAGTTTTGTGTCTGTAATTTAGAAAGGAATCTAAACTATCTGACAGCAAGTGGGTAAAAAATACATATATGAAGACATTGCAAATATGGATGTTCATATGCATGGGGAAAAATTATTTCATATCAAAATTATCATTTTTTGCTTGGTAAGCAGATGGGACATCAAATAGGCAAAGGTATGTTAACAATGTGCTTCATTGTGTGTTCTGTGGACATATTTTAATTGCCATCAGCATACAAGGCTAAAACTGCAAGCTGGTAATGCAGAACAGGGTTTGTGGGAGGAGGAAATATCTTTTCCCAGAGCAGCTGGTAGGGCTGAAAAAAAAAATCTCCAAGCTTTCAAACACAGCAGCCCCTGTGCAGGTCGGAAAATGTTCCATTTTACAAAGCTAAATGCATGTTCACAACCATTCCTCAGAGCTTCGTGGGCTACACGTTCATTAGGAGATCGCTAATGAATCTCTAATGAAGGAGAGGTAATTGGCAGCGATGAAGTGAAGAGGATGCTAAAGGGGAGGAAGGAGGGAGGTGCCAGGGAGAGAGGATGAGTTGGTGAAAGATATTTTATAGCCTGCAGAATAAAGGGGAGTTTGTGTGGGGAATGCCATAAAACAATGACTCCAGCAAGCTCCTGGGTCTTGCTGTCCCACATTTTGCTGTGGTTTAGTTTGCAGGCTCACCTTTGGAAGGTATTTTCCAGGTTTTCCTTAATGATGGGAAGAGAGACAGAAATGCACTTTGCTGGGAAATGCTTGGGAGCCGTGGGCCTGATGGATCTCCCCAGAGGCTCTGTGGTGTGCTGGGAGAGGATGTCCTGGCCCTGACACACCAAAATCCATCAGTGACCACAAGCACAGTGAGGACCAGCAAGCTGGTCTCTTTTTTAAATTATTCTTTTTTCTGTAGCTGTTTCCCAGGTCACATTTTTTTGCCTGAGCAGATGATGAAATCTGGCAGGCTCCATCCAGATTTTGGTTCTGAAAAGTGACAGAAATTCACTTGGAATGGTTCTGGATGAATCAGAAGAATTATCAAGGGAAATTCTGGACATAGGATTATGTGTGCTGCTCTAAGCCCACTGCACAAAACAAGCCTAGAATCCAACACATTTACAAAACATATCTGTCTTTTTTTCCCTTTTTAAAATTAAATCACAGAAGCAATGACAGGGCATGGATTTCTCAAACTACCAAGTGTCCTGCCTTCTCCTGCCCAAAGCAAAGCATCACATAATACCTTATTTCATCAATCCCTCCAGTCATTTGGATTTTTTCATTACTTTGCACTGTCACATAAGAAAGTCAAGTGTCAAATACCAGTGTCCAAAAAAACAAGTGTTATACCAATATCTTTGCTTTTCTATGCAGACAACTAAAAGTTTCTGCTGTTGGTAAGATATGTTTAATTTGCTGCTTATCCTTCAAAATGTTGTTTTGTTTCATTTCTAACCTCTCTTTCAAAATAATCTGTTTCATTTCACTTCTAATCTCTCAGATAATGGCAATGGATATAATTCATAAGCATTGTATTCTCCCTTATGAACAAGTAAAACCACCTTTTAAGATTTCTTTTTCTTGTTTTTTTTGTTAAAGTCAAGGTTTTTAGAGTAAAACAATTCCACAAGAAGGCTATGATGAAAGGGTCTATGAGAAATTAGTAGTCCTTTACTCTCAAATATAAGGATATGAGGTAATTGCATTGTGGAATTGAGTTTATCAGAACAAGCTCAGCAGTCAAAAGTAGGTTTTTTTTTCAGCTGATTCAATGGAAATGTCTTTTTAAACAATGAACAAATGTCCATTATTGGCTATCAATTCTTGTGCTGTATGGACACTGCATTATGCATGAAAATAAATATTTAAACATTGATCATATCTTATTTCAGTATTGTACACAGCATTCACAGAAACACAGTCAGTTGTAATTGCATTCTGTCCATTTTAGTTAAAAATCACAGAAAATAAGATTAAAAGGTGTGCATATATGCACATGGACCTATACATCACAGAATTTTTTGAACTGGGAGGGACCACAAGGATCATTGAGTCCAAACCTGAAGTGGTTGTTCCATACAGGGATCAAAACCATGGCCATGGTGTCATTAGCTCTCATTGAGCTAATCTCAGGTGTCTCCACAAAAAAGTTCATTTCACGCTGAAAAAATGGTGTTTTCCAGTAGAAATTCTGTTCCATTTTAAATCCAGCCCCATCTACAACTTGCCTTCCATTCGATGTTGTCACTTCCAATGGGATTCAAAGAGGACAGAAATTTTCCAACTGAATGAATTATTCTTGGCCCATTGTTGACCAAAACCAGATCTAGAGTAATTCTAATCAAATGTCCTTGGCAATTATAAGGAAAGTGTTCTGTGTGAGACTACTGTGACATTGAAAAGCTTCAGCAATTAAAAATAATAATGATGTTATTTATTATTTTATACCTCATTCGTTTTTACAGAGACCTGCAGAACAAACCATTGAAAATGGTATGACATGGTGCATTGCAGTATTTTTTAAATTTCCAGTATAAATAAGACTTCCCTCTACCAAAAAAACAATTCACAGATTCACCTGGATGTCTTCAGCAGGACTGCAGTTAAAATTTTAAAATTACATCAGTAATAGCATTAAAAATATTTAATAATCAATAAATATATAAGTAATAATTATGAAGAATAAATAGCTTATTATGTAATATAATAATATTTTAGATGTACATTAGACAATAATGTATATTTTTATTGATTAATAGTTATTTCTAATGGTTAATTTAAAATAATTAATGGCTAATGGTTAATCTAAAATAATTGATAATTAATGACTGCAGTTAAAATTACAAAATTACATTAATAAGTGCAGTTAAAGTTACAAAAAAAATTAGAAGAAATTACTGCGGTTAAAATTACTGCAGACTAAAAATGGAAGAGGCTCATTTTGTTATTTTAGTCAGAACAAACTTAAGGGAAAGGGGCCTAAAGGAGTTATTGTAGAGACTGCTCTTCAGAAGTCTTTATAATTGTCAGAAATCTGATCCAAAATTACCAGTTAAAGTCAATTTGTGCTAAAATAAACCTCATAAGATGGCAGCTTCCCAAATTATTTGAATGAAGACCTAGAAAATCCTAAATTGACTTTAAAGTTAACAAACTATGATATTATCACAGGGATGAAATACATCTACAGTTGACTTGGTGCATCTTTTTCCCCTCCTTGGCAGTTAAATGATTTCATTAGTGAAATGTGTGAACAAAATCATTTTTACCCAGAAAAGTTTCCTTAGTTCTCTAAGGGTACATAAATATATCTCTCCTATTTGGTATGCACTCCTTAGATCCATTATTAAGATCTCCCAATCACCCTCTGCTTCTTAAGCACACCACAAATGACTTGAGACAGTAATCCAGAAGCCATAAAGTGAAATATTTAGTATTTTATAAAAAGCAAGTCTTTATGTTCTTTCACTCAGACCGTTTATGAGATTATTTATTATTTTTTATTTTTTATTTTTCACAGGAGACCCATTTATGAGAAATTAATCATAGCAATATCTATTGACAAACATGCTACTGATGACTGTGATTGGAGCACAGGAACAATCCTATGGAACTCCATAGCAAAGAATGCACTGCTCAGCCTGGAAAATTTTCAACAGATTATTTTGAAGTGTGAAGGTTTGTAATAAATCCACTCTCTTGGTTTGTCACTGACTAAATCCCAACTAGCCTAACAGGACATTATTGTTTTCCACTGTTTGATAAGGAAAATAATACATGCAGTCTGTTTACTAATAGTTCTAGACATATAGATATGAGCTTTAGAAAATCATAAAGCATTTGGAAAAGAAAATACATTTTAGCTTGTCCTTAGAAATTATTTGAAAATTGAAGCTCTAAAAACATAGCAGGATACTTTTGTAAGATATGTGCACAAAGGTAATGGCATCAAAGGTGATTGAAACTTGTAGCTATGGAAACAATATCCTTTTTAAAAAAGCCAAAGCCTGAGATTACTGAAATTGAGAGAAAAACAATGAAATAAGATGAAAAAAATGAAATAATCGTCTTTACCTGGACATTTCATCAAAGGAGAAATCACCATACAGGGAGAACACTCACAGCCTCTGAAGCTAAAACTATCCCACACCCTGAAAATGCAGGGAGAGATTTTTGGGACCCCAAATGCTGACTTAGCCCTCCCCAGACACTCAGTCCGACTTCCCTCCAATTTCAGATGAAAGCTCAGAGCCACACACACTGTGCAAACTCAATGCCTTCATTTGGGCATTTTAATGGGTGGTGGGAAGTGAAAAGATTAACAAAAGGACCTGGGATTGCCTTGACTGGGTCTGTTCCACCCTAACTGAAACATTCCTTACAAATTCTCCCACTGAAACAGGGAAGATGTCTCTGAAAGAACAACAGGTTATTGAAGCAGAAACATCTCACACGCAGGAAAAAAAAATCTAAATTATATTTGATGAAACTTGACGATTTTTAAAAATTGCTGTGGAATATTTAGAAAAAAAAAGTCTTTGTTTATGAGAGAATGTACCTTGCATCGTGAGGAACAGCTGGAAACAAGATGGGTCATTCATAAATGCTTTTCTGTGAGAAAATTAGACCTAAAATTACTGCTAGAGTAGGAAATTCTTAGAGTATTTTTTTGTCCTTCTGATTGCAAGAATTTATAGTCACATACAGGTCTTCACAATTTAATTTATGCAATGTGTGAGGGCTCATAGGAAGCACAAAATAGGCTTGAATTACAGCTGTTGAAACATACTGAGGAAAAGACAAATATGAGTAGGTTTTTCCAGAACCTGAGAAAACCCAGTGCTTCATAATTCCTAGAGGAACAGACAATCAAAAATAAGGAAGTGTCAGCTAAGAGTAAATAACACCCACCTGTGCACCTGGAGCCAGTGCTCATAAGTGAACTAAGGTTCACTTCAAAATTCAAAATGCCTTTAAATATGCCTTCCAAAAGGAATTCAAAATGCCTTTTAAATTGCCTATTAATAGAGCTAGAGCTTTCTGAAGCCCATTTACAGATGATGCTTGGAGAGTATCAGGAGCAGGATAAGACTTGAGCACCTAAAGCAGCAAAGACATCAGGAGGATCTCCTGAAAGAATTAAGAACCAAGCTGTGTCGCTTTTTTATTTTTATAATCTCATTTTTTCAGTGTTTTCTTCGTGCAACCTGACACTGATGCTAAATTATGCACTCTTACACTCACAAAGTCTTAACAAGTTTGTGAAAATATACAACATAATTTACCTTCCCTTTGTAAAGACATCAGCATTTACTGCAGCAAGTGCAGGACATTACAGCTGGTCATTAATGCCTAAGCATTCATTTAATTACCAAGAAAATCAATAAATTTAGCATTTAGAAACAGTCTCAAGGTTTGTTTCATCATTTCAATATTTTTTTTCAAAGGCAGAAATAAATATCGCACTTTGATTTACGACAAATAATATGCTAAATAATAAAAGGTGGTACCTCTGCAGGTGCACATTAACCATTTCAAAATTCAAAAGCCAAAACCACCACCCTGGAAAAAAACTAGAAACCCTTATGAGCTGGGGAAACACATTTTTTAAGCAGCACCTTATTACTGTGGGGTGCACAAAGCCTCATGTGAAGCTGGCAAACACAGAACAAGAACTTGATGAAACACATTTATAACTGATCACAAAATTATTGTCAAAGCCAAATAAAATTATGTGCAGACTCGAAGAACCAATGGCAAGGTGAGTTAAAAAAATAAAAAATATAGCAGCCCTGAATCTTTAGTTTGAGGACTCATTTGCAGTATCTGAGTGTTCCTGGTGGTCTTTTGGGTGAGTCAGGTATGAAATAAAGGAGACAGGGTTTTTACAAGATCCAGCTTCAGTGTTTAGAGGTGTGAAGGTAAAAGATTCTCAGAAAAGAGGAGGCTTTTTGTGTCAAAGTTACTTTGTGATAATTTTTAGGTCACTGTGGTCTCAGAGCCACTCAGAGAAAGAAGAGATTAATAAATTGCAATAATCTGAAAACTATTAATAAATAGTGTCAGACCTCTGGCTGGAGTATGTCCCATTCCAGGATGTGGAGCAAGCAGAAATGATTCCAAAATTATGGCCAAACCACCTTCAACTTAAAGACTGGTTTTAAGGCTTTTTCCTATGTTTTTGTGCTTGCTCAGAAGGCTCCCCTGGAAATGGAAGGAAGGTAAAGCACCCCTGACCAGAGGTTAACATTTCAGAAAGGGAGTGAGCCCACACCCAGCCAAACACACCCGGGGATATTTTAAGGAACTGTGTTTGGGAGCCTGGGTTTGTGGAGACCTAAGTCTCAGGTGGTAAAATATGCCCAGGAAAAATTCCATCTTCACTTTTTAAAAGGTTCTGATGATTCAGCTGTTGCAGAATTGCATATTTTTGAGCTACAAAAGATATCAAGTCATCTTATACTATTAACTGTTCCCAAAACTAATGAAAATAATGTATTTCAGAAAAGGTGAAAATTAAAGGTAAAAAATGACTACGACTCAGTAGAGATGGTGGAGCAACAGAGCAGTGTCCAAATCATCACTCTTTGAATATTATCAGCTTTCTTCTCATTTTGATGTAACAGATTGCAATAAACAGACTGACAATAGCAAAAATTA
Organism: Sturnus vulgaris; assembly: GCF_052056855.1. NCBI lineage: Eukaryota > Metazoa > Chordata > Aves > Passeriformes > Sturnidae > Sturnus > Sturnus vulgaris. The sequence goes on from NC_142260.1 coordinate 10,545,692, forward strand.
AAAGAAGACACTTGCAGCTTGTGTTAAAGAAACCTCAGTCAGTCCTGACCTAATTAAGGATACTTTTCAAGAGTATTCCCTCATAATGAAAATATAAGCCTTCCCCTGAAATGCTGCCAGGGAAACCTTCCTTTGGGATTATGATTGTCTACAGCACTGGAGAATTAGACTAGCTGGTGCCCCAGGTGGTTTTCCTCTAATGAATTGTGCTGCTTTGTGTCACTCCTTGTTTAGATGTTTAGATTTCCTTAGGTCTTCGCCATTGTCCCTCCCCCAGAACATATGTTCTGCCAAATGTGGGGAAGCTGCATTTTGGGGTTGTAATGGCAGGCAAATGCTCCATTACATAAGGCAGTTCTTAAAACATTAGTCTTGAGTCAAGAGAACTTGAAGTGCACACTGAATGTTTAGTGAAGGCAGAAAACAACACTGAATGTTGTAGAAACAGTGAGGCAACAGAATTTTGGAAAGGATCAGATATGTTCATTCCAAAAGTATGTGCAAGAAACTAATCAAAGGATTTATACTAAACTACAGAATAAAATTGTTGTGCATAGCGGTGCTAAAAATGGGATTTCCTCAGTGTTTTAAGCCTCCTTCATACCTAGCTAAGGTGACTTGGAAAACACCTGAGCTCAGAGCTGTCCATCACTTCAGCCAGAGGTGGCAGGGACTGGAAAGTATTAGTCAAAGTTAGAGTCATGATGACCATGGCATCTGCAAGAGAAAATTGTCAAGGTATTTTTAAATGGCCTGACAAGTTCATCAGCTGTGACTGGTGAAGCAGAGAAAGCTGAAACCCAAACATCTCCAGTGTAAAGAGAAATACTGTCATCAGATAAAGAGGGATCTTACCTTTTCTTTTAAAAATCTACCTTATATCATCACATTTTTAAATAAAAATATCTACCTACACCCTTTGGTAGGTGTACACGGGGTCATAGCTAAGCAGAAATGCACATGCATCTGTGAGCCAATCTCTAATTTTCATTTCAGAATTGCACATTTTCAGATGGCTCCATCTCTTTTTTTTTTTTTTTTTTTTTTTTTTTTTTTTTTTTTTTTTAAGTAGAAGACCAATGTATGCTAACAGGAGGCATAACTTAGTATCCTTCTGTTGTAATGTACAGCTTTGTACATTATTTATGGGTTCTGTCACTTCAGGCTCCTATACAAAAACGGTGCTAAATCCACAGGGTAATTTCGGTGCCAGAATTACACAGAGACTCAAAATCCTCAGTCAATGCCACCCACCAACCAGATGCTTAAAGATGTCTAGTTATGAGAAACAACACAGAATAATAAACAACCTCAATATCACAACAGTTTCTTAAAACAGTGCAATTCCAAAAGGAATTAATGCAGGAAAGCTCCTAATCAAAAAGGCTGGCACTTGTCTCCTGAGCCACTTGGAGTATGCATGCCACATGCTTTGCACAGTTACTAGATACCAGGAATATCTCAGTTTCATCAGAATATATTTCTGTTTAATGCTGTTAAGTGCATATGGCAACAGTCTCCTAGCTGGATGGATAATTAAAGCAAACCAGGCTGAGGAGGGGGAATTAAAAACAGCATCACTTGACAGATACCACAGGGTCTGTTTGAGGGGGGTGTTGGTATTTTTTTAACTCCCATGAATCTTTAATACACATCAGTTTTACAAAAGATCATGAATGTGGTTAAAAATGGTCTCCACTTAGAGGTTTTGGTTTTTTTTCCTCTAATACAAATCGGTTTTTAAATGGATGAACATATTCACCTTTGTGGATAAGGATGTGCACCATAAAAACACTTTTGCAAGATCTGTGCACTTTGCTTTGTGTCCCTTTCACTCTTTTTTAGAATGCCTCCAACATTTTATTTCCAGGCAAAGCTGGAAGATGCTGGAAGTAGCAATATTTAGAGCAGTGATCAAACCCTGATGCTAACTGCCCCCAGCCTTCACTGAGCTTTGGACCCTCAGTGACTGGGTCAAACAGTAAAATAAAATGTGATTTTAAAATTATTTGTCACACACACAAACAGACAAACACACACACACCAAGGAAAAAACAGGGCTCATAAAACATCACTTAGAAACTGTGTTTCAGTTCCAGAAGTCAACTCATTCCAGAGAATCTCTTAATAAGACACAATAAGCTTCAGTCCACAATCTCTTTTTGGGCAACCCTAAATTTATTTCCACAGCTCAAAGCAGTGCTGGGCCAAGCCAGGTCATGTGCAAAGTGAGATTTTATTTCACTCTGATGGAGCTTGTGCTCAGCACGAGAAACACAATGTTTGTTTGAGGCAGTGCTTCAATTTCTAGAAACCAGAAAAAATTACTATCTAATCTTTGGTCTTTCCAGATGAAGGTGTTCAATATTGCCTAATTTATTAATTTTGCCAAGTGACAGCCCATACTTGCTGTATAAGTCTTAGGCTATAGAAAGGAATTTTGAGCCCCTACCCAGGACACAGTATTAGTTTTTTCCAATATGACAGTTTGAGCATGGACAAATCACTTAAGGCTTCGTTGAGTTTCAGTTCTTTCAACAGCAGGATGAGATACTCTTGAAGAAGTCAATTTACAATGTTTAGAAATACTTTATGACAATTTTATTATGTATTTGTCTGAGAAGACAGTATTTCTACAAAAGACTGTGGGCATAATTTCAAATAAATGATCGAACAGTAATAATTCTTTTTTTGCACTTCTATTGTTATTTTTAATTGCATTTGTTCTCAATGTCAGAATTTGTAGGTTTGTGATGTTATAAGAACAACATAATTTATGTTTTCCTGCTCATCAAAAATGCTTTGACAATAATCACTCATTTCAACCATGAGTATGAGCTCCATGCATGAACATTTAACTCAAAGGCAAACAGCACTCCCCTGACAGATTGTCACCGTGGTGTTTTCACTTTGGTCTCATTGTGCTTATCATGAAAGGGAGAACAAGGACTCCCTGCACATTGATTTGTCCATCACAGAAATGTGCTCAGTGAAGTGGTGTTTGCAGCTTGGGGTTTCAGGTGTCTGTGCTCAGAGGGAGATGCTGCAGAAGAGCATTCTTTGGCTCATTCAGATTCTGAATATAAAATGTAATAAGTAGATACACAACATTATGGAGGGATGCCAAGGGAGAGAAGTGAGATGCAACAAAGAGCAATTCTCCAGCTCATCTCACCCTGGAGCCTGTAAAATGAAGCACACCACTTGTGTGGATTTGCTTTTAAACAGCCCCAGTTTTTGTTGAGGACCACACCACCCACAGCAGTAACTCCTTGCACAGCATTCCAGCGTTTGTGCTTTCAGCCACAGGTAGGCAATGCAGGAACAATCAGGAAAAGCCAACAGTTATTCAACTTTCAGAGCACAGAGGAGTCTTCAGACAAGTTCATTCCACCTTCAAAACCCACTCTAACTCCTCCTGGAGCTGATGAAAATGACACCAGAAACAATAATGAGCTTTTTCTTTTTAACCCTCATTTCATGTTCTCCCTCCAAGGTTGCCTTAATGCAAGACAGTCGGTGGCACTGGTAATTGTGCAGAGCTGTGCAGAGTTCATTCCAGATTTTTATGTGCTTTGCTTGACAAGGAAAGCAATGGCAGTGTCTGTTCTGCGTCACTTCCTCAAATCTAGAATTTCACAGCAATTTTTAGAAACAAGATTAAAGTTTAAAAGAAATTACTCCTGAAAATCAGAAGCAGAGGAGTGTAACTGGATAATGGTATAATAAACTACCTGGGTTCCAGTGAAACCCAGACCAATAATTTAATACATGCTGTCATGTTGACTAGGCTGCATTGATTTCCATTTTTTTCTCACAGTACTACTCTCCCTGTTTTATGCATAGGTACATTAAATAGAAACCAAGATCATGGACTCAGGGACTCCAAATATCAACCAAGCATCACAAAAACTCCACTTCTAAATTAAAATCTGATAGACTTGAAGTATCCCGTGTATTTGAAATAAAGTTAACAATGTTATATTTATAGACCCATGCCATAAACATCAACTGAATCATTCTCTCTATAAAATACTGTTTCACCAGTTTGTCCCACTAAGTTATATTTTTTGATACATCATTTATCCTCTTTATTTTTTGTTGTTGCTGTCATGCATTGGCCTGGAATATTTAGGCAAAAATGCAAATTGACTCCATTCCAAGAGCAGCCATTGCCCAAAGTTTCTGACATGCTGGATTAGGATTCTGTGATCCTAAGAAAAGCAGAGTCCATTCATAGAGCCAAGGACCACATGGCTCAAGCTGCAGAAGTGGCATCCTGCACTGAGAAAAGACTAAATTCTGTAGGTTTTTTCAGAGAAATCTATTGCCAGACAACCACAGAACATGACCAACTGTCAGGAAAGGAATAAAGGCAAAAACATATGTGTTTTAATTTTATGTTAAATTATAGATTTAGCTCATGCACCTCTACAAATTTTTCCTCACTGAAATGTTAAAAGCATCTCCCAAGTGACCTTCAGTGCTGTATTGTCATAGTACCTAGTAATGATTAATTTTGTCATATGAATAATGTAATTTCTTATGGATAGCAAATCTTCTACCTGATAATCACTTCTAGTTATCGAGGATTTATGTTTTACAGTACATCAATCAGAAAATGGCAGAACAAAGAGTTTAGTTCAATGCAAGAAAAAGCAGCCTAAGTCTACTGCATTTCCTATTTATAGCTCTTTAAGGTAGATAGGTACAAAGTATTTTAACAAGTTTTAATAAATCCAAGTCAATCCCGGATTGACTACTAAAATGTTACATCATTTTTTTGAGAAAATTCGTAGGAAAATTATTTTGCGAGAGTTATTACTCAAATAATTCAATATTGAATGTTATCAACCATATTGCTTTTATTTTGGTTGTCAAAGTAATCCTGGAATAACAAGGAACCAATACTCTTTTAATGACATTTAACTTCTGACTAGTCTTCCTTTGATCAGGGAACACGGAGGGACCCAAACTCCTACAGTAGTTTTATGATTCAGGATTTAGCACAAATTGCCTAATGGCTTAGAATTTAACTTCTCTGACTTTCCCGGTTCCTAGAAAGGGCATTTATTCAGGACGCATTTAAGTAATTTTTCCTTAATTGTTATATCAAAACTATAAAACACAAGAGCTAAGCAGCAGCTTATTTACATACCAAAAGCTGGAGGCTGCTCTGCTGAAAAGTGTGTTAAATCCCCCAAAGCTTTCAACAAAGACTAGGCTGCAGCCTGAGAAACGCCTGAATCTATTTAGCACTTTCAGAGGAAAGCATAAGGAGCAAAGAAAAACCAAGGAAAATGTTTGGATTTCAACTTCCAGTATTTGGGTTTGCAAATAACTTATTCTAGAGACCAAGTACAGCTCTAGAGCACAAATGTTCCTAAAGCATAAAAATGATGGGCTTTGTTTAGATTCCCAGGATGGAAAGCCAGGCTCAGACTTAAATGTGCAAATATTGAACACAATCAAAGCATTTCTATTTACTTGAAAATTTAATTCCCTGAAGAAATATTACAGCTCCAGGGATATATGCTAATTCTAATTGCATTTATAAGCCAACTGAACAAAACCAAACTCCCCGAGATAACTTCTAATGAAAAAACCATTCAGACTGTATGAAAGTTTCAGGAGATAGACCTCAATTAATATGTAGGCCTAACACAAGTCAATCTTAGCTAATTCTGTGGAGTGGGATGCAGCAGGAAATCTGCATTTATAGGTGACTGTCAGAAAAGGTATTTTAGCAACAATTAGTCTTAGTGCCTGAAGTTTCCAGGCATTTTATGAGAAACCAACACAGTTCTATAGCCTTGTCCCACAGTGGGAAGATGATCTCCATCATTAAGGCTTCCTCAGGGAAAATTAAAGATCCTCCAGGGACTACTGCAAATCCAGAAATTCTGATGCAGACATTTAGGACAGGAATAAATTCTGTCCTGAATTCTCATGCTAAATTTCATTCTTCCTTAACACTGACCTAGAAAAATTGTCATTGTGAACTGAGGGGCTGGGATTGAAAAATATTATTGAAGTATGGAGACAACAACATTTAGGCAATAGCAGCAAGTCATGCACACGGACACTCCCGACAGAAAATTTGCATATTTCAATCACAGCACGAAGATATTTAGGCAGGTCACAGATAACAACATTTTACTGCTTTTTTCCTTAGCCCCAAAGTCGTATTTGACCTGACTGATGTCATTCAACCTGATCTTCACCTGATTGCAGACTTAAGTTTTAATATTGTTCTTTTTTTAAAATTTAGAAAGAGCCAAAAAATAAATAAAATACTACGTCTCTAGAGGCTCCCAAAGTCTCTCTAACCTCTCTCTTTCACTTAGGGCTCGACAGAACATGAAAAGGATTCTCAAATTTTAAGATAACACTTATGGTATGAAGAGAAGATATTTCTCCCACCCCAAATCTGCTGCCAGAGATGAAGTCCACTAATGTTTGAGGGAGGATTCAGTGCTTCCAAAACAAGCCTTTATTTCTGCCTAAAGAATTCTGTGCCAGAACCTGACAGCCTCCAGAAGCTCCAGCCTTCTGCTTAACAGAGATAAACAATTATCTACCACGCAAAAATGAAAGGAATCTGCTGCACTTAAAAATATTTTAGTGACGTAGCAACCAGGAATCAGTCACTTGCACTGGGAATTTTCCCCTCTTTGATGTCCTAACACATTGTACCCAGGAAATCAAATAAATAAGCAACCCAGTGGAAACCATTTCAATAAATCTGTCCATAAAATAGTGAAAGTTGAATTATAGTTCAGGTGCAGTATTTGGAAATGGGATATTTGTAAAAGTCTATCTACTGAGATTAAAACTATGAGACTCATCTTGTTTTCAAACAGTTGTTTACCATTTTCCACTTTGTCTCCAGATCCAGACATGTTTTTAAAGTATCAGTTAATAGTTCTGATACATTTCTAAGGCACAGATGGAACAATCTGGACAAAAAAAAAAAAAAACAAACAAAAAAAACCCAAAAAAACCCAAACAAACAAACAAAAAAACCCAAACAAACAAAAAAAAAAAAACAACCCAAAAAAAAAAAAACAAAAAAAAAACCCTCCACAATTACATTTCATGACTAAATATAATTAATTTGGGAAACTTGCTCAAAATTTCCACATCTCCAAAAAAATTTATGATTTATGTCCATCGAACATAAATGATTCATTCTTTTTAGGAGTTATATAAATTGAGCACCTTCTTCAAGTAGGAGACAGTGTTTTGTGTCTTTTACACAAGTCTAAAGTCAGATGACAGATGATAGAAGTGCAAAGAAATCAATCTGAAAGACATAAAACTTATTTTGCCAACATTTTTTCCAGTCACTTCTTAGATTAAAACATATTATGTCTGTATTCTAGAAGAGATTTTTATCATTCTTAACCTGAAAAATCAGCCTTATGCTTATTACCGTGCTGGGTCTGGACATTTTTACCAACACTGGTGTAAAATCCCAAATTTTCATGACAGTACTTTGTTCTCTGGTAAACACCTTGTCCAAATAGCACAGCTGTAAAGCCCTTCAAAGAAAAACTTCCTTAAGTTTTAATTTATTTTTTTTTTAATCAAGATTCAATTTTTGTTTGTCCACACAGAAAAGAATAAAGCTTTCCAAAGCAGACAACCTATTCTCACAGTTTAGACATCCCAGTTTTATTGAGTAATCCCAAGAGGCTTGGAATGGCATTTATCCCAATCTCATCTCCCTATTGCCACAACTCTCCATTAAAGTCAGAGACCAATTCCCCAAAGCAATCAATTTCCAATATATAAATTAGGTGCATGGACACCTTTGAGGGACTGCAGGGTCAGATTTCTGTCATCCTCACATGTATTTATGTAAAACACGAGAGCAGTTTCCTCTCCCTCAGTGCCACCAACCCAGCAGCTCCACTAAACCTTTAACCAGCAGCTCTGCAAGTCCCCACCATCTACAGCAGCACCCCCTGCACAAAGCTGGCCATAAAAGCTGTTTATTAGGGAATTAAAGAGAGAGGAACACACTCAGCTCCTGCTTTTCTGCCTTTGGAAATGTAAGATTTAAACACCTGATGGTGCCACGGTGTTCCCAAACCTTAAGGGACTTTGCAAACAGAAAAAATGAGTTCACTGATTGTGAAGAGGGATGAGTTTCTCCTCCATTGACGGGCAAGGTTTGTAGCCCTCAAAATTTTTTACCACCAGTCCCTAATTTTCATTAATTTATCCATCAGAGAGGAAGGAGAAGGAGAGATTGCTGAAGGAAATTCCTTCCTCCCTGAAGCAAGGCAGACTGTCTCTGCAGCATCAGTGGGTAAAACCCACAACTGGTAAAACCAGTTTTGCATCCCTGGTGAAACCAAAGGTCCTGGACTGCTGCCCCAGCCCCATGCAGCTCATCAGCTTCCTGCCAGCTCCCATTCCATCCTGCTTCCAAATCCAGCCCTTCCTTTTCTACCCTCAGGGTTATTCCTGTTCCTCTATATTGCTAAGAAATTCTTGGTTTCCACCTCAAAAAGACACTTAGTCTTTAGATAAATTTTAGGTGGCATGAGCAAGATGAGCAAAAATGTTCAAGAATATGAACATGTATAAAAGGATGAACCACAATTAAATCCTTAGTGGGATGCAGTCAGTTACTTAATCTGTTTATAAGATTTTAAATTCTTGCAAATCCAAGTGTATCCATGTACTATCCAAGCCCATGTTACTTGTTTAGCTTGACTGTTGTCAGAAGATTAATTGCTAAAGAACTATGAATGGGCTTGAAAAATCATAGCATACCCCAAGATCTTTTAATCCATTACTACATTTCTGATCTGCAGACAGAACAGGCCACAAGAATGACCTGGCATGAAAAACCTTGCAAGATTTGCCAGTAAATGTCGGGACTGGTCTGCTGGCCTCGAACCACAGAGGAAGAAATACAAGGTACATGAGACAGTTTTTATGATACTTAGGATTTTTTTTAATTCATTGGTGAGTTTAGACTGGATGTTCTAGTCATAGAATAACTACACACCACTTCAGATCCTTCAAATTTTTTGTACAAAAGGTCTTAAACTGTGACAAGAACAGGACCTAAGAGATTTCCTGGTCTTTCCAATTGAAAGAGAAGAAAAATCTTAAAGACTTTCACTTTGTTTTGATCCTGACAGCTATAACTGAAACTTGAAAGTAGTCGTGTGTATCAAAAAATAAAAAGTAATGAAAAAAATTCTACATGGCCTAAAATCTCAACAATTAGTTTATTCCCTATAGATGCCTAGCAAATGAGTTGATTTGATTCTCATTTTGTTCATATGAGTTCATTCAGATCATTTACTCTGAGCAACATATTTTCTGTGAAACAGAAGAGAGATTTTATTATTTTTTTAATCAGCTTGAAAGGAATAAAGCTTTACTCATACAGCCTTCTTACATTAACAATGATAATAAAAGTCAACTCCAATTAAGTCACTTGGTCATAAAAAAAAATGTTGCAGTTGACCAGTAAAGCTTAAGTTTGCACTAAAATGTGATGACAGAAATGATGGTAGAGCCCCTCCCTGGCTTCACTCAGTAATTCTTTAAGAAGGAAACATTAACTGTAGACTAAAACATCTCTGAGAAAGTTTCCACAGAGTAGTCTGGTCTAGAAACACAAAGGGTCAGAAAGTTCTGCAGCCTAGAAAGGGAAATTGCAAAAGAAAGGTCATTATAGAAGGGTGTGCTAAGAACACCCTGTCAACCAGCACAAGTGAAAAATCACAGCTTTCCTTTCTGAAAAAACAAATATAACTACCAAAAGAAGATGACTTTAAAGCACATTCTTCTCAAAGAAAAGACTTCCAAAGGAAAGGATGCGATTCCCAGTATTTTCTTATGTGGAAGAGGCAGAAACAAGATCGTTTAAAAAGAGCAGGAAAACCTGGTGCTTCTCGAAGTGCTGTGAAGCCTTCAGTTATTTTTCTATTCCAGTGGTTAAGAACTGAAAAAGTGCTCGTGAAAGGTAACTGCCCATTTATTATTGCATTTCAATGCTCTTTCCCAAAACGTTTTTATCCAAGGCTGCTCCACAAATGCTCATATACATCCTGGTTACCAGTCTTGGCAGACTTTTCTTCTTTTTAGCCCTGCATCTTTTAAAAGCCCTTCTAAATTTCCTAATTTTCAGGCAACATGTCAGTGGCTTGATAAAAGCCTCAGAAGGCTGGGAGATGGTTGAGGAGTTGAAGTAACTAATAATAGAGTTCATAACACCTGCTGACATTTGCTTATCACTAATCACAGCCTCCACTCAGGGGATTTACCTTTCTGCAGAGGCTGATGCCAGCTGTAAATAAGATGATGCAGAAAAAGTATTGCAGATCAAAACCAACACGGTTCTTTTCACTCCTGAATTTTTATGTATCTTCTCAGACCACAGTTACATTTCACATTCATTTGCTGAAGCACTTCAGCTCAAACAACCCAGTTACTCAACTATTCATATGAAACAGAAATTATATTAGACAAAATTATGCATTTAAAAATGAACACCCATTTTTTTCTGTTTTTGCTCTTTGTACTCATCTAATTAGAAAAGATATTTAGAACTTCATTGACAGTCAACACACTTTTCTAGCCAATATGAGAACCTTCCATATCTGCTTCTATTCAACCTACAAGGCCAACAGTAAAATTTATGTCAAAACTGCTCTGTGGAGCAGCCTGCCATGAGGTTTCAGATAAAACAGGCATATTTGGCTCATGTAGCCTGGTCAAACTTTCATAACCACCATGGAACCATGGATATGATGCCCCAAATCCTTGTATTTCTCTCCAATTTAGATAAATCTTTGTACAAAAAGAATAATCACCAAAGTAAAAAAAAAAAAAAAGAACAAACAAACAAATAAAAGAACCAAAAAATTAGGAAATGTTAATAAGAAGTACTAAATCCACTTCCTGTTTAAAAGGGATAAATATCATATGTTTCCACACATGTATTCCACATTTGTGATATGTAAAAGACTTAAAAACATTTGCCTGTAAACAAAACTATAAACTGCTGAAATAATTTAATACCAAAAATTAATCTTTATCGGACTTTCTGAAAATTAAACTACTATAATCAAGTTATATTGAACATTATTCTCAAGCAAAATTCTGTTTACATATTCTACAGCAAACATAACTTGCATTATCATTAATTACTCCAAATTAATTAATACAGGCTTCAATATTTTTTCCCACATCACTAAAAGTTTCACCATCAGTCTCTGACAACTGCATAAAATAAAATCTTATTCTTCTATTCTTCTAATGGGCTGCAATTTACTTCTCACTGAAAGATTCTTTCTAGTTTTTACTCCACAGAAACCAGTATTGTCTGTTCATGAGAACTCCAGCCTTAGAAGAGAATTTGCAAAAACACAGCAATACCAGGAACTGCTTTTCACCTCACAAAACTACACAAAATATCATGACTGCAATAAGTTTGATAAGCTTGATAAAATTTAAAAAACAAATAAACAACATCCCCCCCCCAAACAATCCCAAATTTTACATTTGTTTATCATTGCTAGAAATCCCATAACATGACACAAGAGTCACCAAAAAACTAAAGAAAACTTGGGAACTTAAGTTTAGAAATTGTCAAGACCTAAATTTCCAAAGAAATTAGAGGAGTCTTAGAAACCTTGGGAACTGTAGAAATATTTCTGCAGAGATCTCTCAGCTACAAAGTAAGAAACAGAAAGTTTTATTAAACATTTGGGCTCCCACAAAATATTTCGTGTTTAGGTAAATTCGTAACACAAGACCCCATGCTGCAGTTTTGCATATTGATCTTGAATTAGAAGAAAATGTCATAGTCACCATTAATTTCTACATTTAAAAACCAAAGAACTCTAGTTGTTCATCACAGTGGAAAAGTTCTGCTAAGTTTCAAACCTTTAATAGATTTTTTTTTCCTTATAAATTTTGATATAATTAATTTTCCAAATCACATGGGGGACATTCACATTCAGAATAATTTAGCATTTGCTCTTGAAGCTCTTTCAGCCGATACCAATCTACCTCTGCTTCTGAAGCAGGAGAGCTCAGCCAAATATACTGCAAATTGACAAGAGTGAAATAATAAGAAAGGCAGAAAACCAAAGGGGAAAATGAGATATCAAGTAATTTTTGCAAGAAACATTTGCATTGGGAACATTTGCTACAGCATATAGGCAACCATGTTTGCTACCATAAAGAAGTGTTTGCCCTTTTCCAACCTGCAGAACTTCTCCTTTGTTGAAATTTGTGTTTATTTCAAGCTTTTGTTAAGGCAGGGCCTGTGATCTTCACTGGTTTGGCCATAAAGAATCTTTATGCCACCTTTTCCTTGGCTTCCTAGGTGAGCCTGTATTTTAGCTATATAAAGTTATCTCCACCTTGCTTGCAGGTGAAGATGGGTAATTCTGTTTTCTGCCTTAAATACAAGATCACTGATCTGCTAAAAAGCCTTTGAAGGACTGAAGGATTTTTTTGGGTGGCTTTTTTGGGGGGGTGGGGTTGATATTTTATTGGGTGTTGGGTTATTATTTTATAGGTTTGGGGTTTGTTAGATTTTTTTTTACATTCTGAAAATCCTTCTGCTATTTTTCTGTAGTTGAACAGTTACCAATATTCACAATTCAGGTCTTGGAATGAACCAAGCCAAGGCTCCCAGTGGTTTTAAGGGGATCAGGATTTGGTGCTGTAAAACAACGAGCTGCTCTCCTCCTAAACTCCATGAGACCCATAATGTCATTTATTATGTGGTATTAAAACCATGGGGAGTTTAATGTGCATCATTTTCCTGTGTGTCAGCTGTAGCTTAACATCCCATGTAGCACAATTCACTGCAGCAAAGTTTCCTGGGAAGGAGCTGCAATATGAATTAAAATTACAGCAGGATTTGCCTTCTTAACCTTAATAAGCAGTTCTGTAAGTGTTCAAAAAGCAACACTGAACACATTAGCTTAAAAAAAAATGGTATGTGCTTACAGCTGATTTCATTTTAAGAATGAGAGAAAAAAGTTTGCTTCCATTTGCCTGATTTCTGAGGAGCTTTCCCATTCAAGTTACACTATTTAGCTAAAAATACTCCTGTATGAAAATCACATAATTCCTCACATGGGATATACAGTTTAATCTCTGCATTTCAGCAACACTGACAGTAAATTAGAAATGGAGAAAGGCATGATAGAAAAAAGTTAAAGATAATTGTATTAATTTCACATGCTTCAATTATAGGGCAACCTCATTCATCCATTCTCTGGCTTTTAAATCTGATCCTCTTTAGATTAAATAAAAAAACATTGATTTTGTAATGAAGCCTTTCCCTCAGTGAGAAATCATAGAGAAAGCCTTTGGGTTTGTAAGTACTGCCTTAAAGGGAACAAAGTTTTCCAGTAGGCACTTTAAAATATTCCAAATAATTCAGAGAAAAACCAGATTGTTTGAAAGAAAATTTTGTGTGGACAGAGCATCCAAAAGGAAGTGGAGAATGCAAAGCTCAAATGTTTCCTAATCACACAGTGATTTTGTAGAGAAGCTTTAGCAAGGGCTCCTTCCAACATGATATGGGAACAAATATAGAGCAACTGGAGAATGGTCTCCTGTAGTTGTTCACAGTCTGCTCTAAAAGAAAAATATTTAAGATTTCCAAGTACTAAATACAGAGGAAAAGTTACTGTTGTGGAAAGTCTCCATATACACCAGAATATCCAAACATGGGGGTCAAGTTCAAACCCAAAGTGTAGCCAAAAACATTGTACATAAAGAAGCAGTTGATGATGCTGGAGTGCTAAAGGAAGACACACTAGTCAAATAAAATCTTTCAAATGTTTATTCAGAAGGAAATTTGCAGCTCGTATAGGAGAGAAACCACTTTTGTTTTATTGTGAGCAGCACTGAATCTGAAAAAGCTCCCACAGATAAAAGAATAATCACAGCAATCCAGAGTCTGCCCTGCATTTCCATTTTCATGCCCCTTCATGCTTTAAGTAAGTGAAAAGTGCTAACGAACTCCAATCTCTAATGAACTGAGATGCAAAGCTGTGAATTGTCAAAGGCTCTAGACTCTGCAAAAACATTGCCTGGACACATTGCAGAATATTTCTTGTATATTTTATGACATACCTGTAGGAATATACTCATTCTTAATTCATAACTACCAACAGAAACAAGAAGAGAAACTCCTACCTAGAAAAGTCAAGACCAGGATCATAAAGTACACAAAATGCTGGCTTTTCAGAACACATTTCTGTGCTGGCAGAACTCAGCCCCTACAAGTAGGAGATTCACTGTAAACATAAATCAGCTGCTGTGAGGATTTTGCTGCCTCTCTCTGAATATTTTCAACAGCAGCATCTTTCTCAGTTTGGCTGAAATCAATCAGTCAAGACTGAACGGTGGGAAAAAAAAAATAAAATGGGGTAGCAGTTGTGTGGGAAAGCAGGAGCTGAAACCTCAGCCACTGAGGGGATGCTCTGTTCTGAAAAGCTCTCTCTCCTCTCCCCAATGACCTTGGTGATCCCTCCAGTCCTGTGGCAAACAGTATCCATTCCTAACACAAAAAGTCTCATTTTTTTATAGGTTGTATAAATCTTATCCAGCAATTTCTAAGACAGGAATGAAGTATTTCATGTCTCTCTAGCTACCACTTGGTATTTCCTGTGTCACTGAGTAACATTTTCCATCCCAGCCCCCTTCCCTTCAAGGCCCACTTTCCACATGGAACCACAAGAAAAGCCAATGAATACAGAAGCAGAAATTAGGGAATACACTGCCAAACACTGTAGGTGTCTTCCTTCACAGCATCCAGTGTTACATCACTCTAGATATTTTTAAAGAAATATATACAACAATCCAGCACCATTTATGGGTGAACATTTCACTTAAATGCTAAAATCCACCCAGGATTATTCACAGTCAGAGTTGCTACCCTCTCTTTGAATAGCTTGCTATATTACCTGGCCAGAGCACAAATTGTTCTCTCAGGATTTTTGGTAAGGGGATATGGGACCAGAAATTATATTGAGCTTCACGAGGTGTTGAACTCGCTTTCCATCTCTTCCTTGCACCCCAAAAATGATAAATATAGAAAATATCAAATAACCAGTTGCACATGGGATCACAGTGAGATCAATACCTATTTATAATTTTTACTTGAATAATCAAAGCAAATTAAAAAACACCAAACCCTCACACACATTCCCATATTTCTGGTTATTTGGTCAAAACAGACCTTACCTAAACAGTGTGATTTTTATCTACAAGATTCACCTTCTGATGCACTCAACCTGCCTTTCAGCACAACTTCCAGATATGTGGAAAAACACACATCAACTTCTAGATTTTGGAGACACCAGGATCACTCCCACTACAGTCAGCCTGACCTGAGGAAATCAGAAAGTTTATCAGATAAAGCAAATCCCACTTCAGCATGTTCATCAGCATCTGCCATGAACTGAAATCCATTTTTCTGGGGCAGCCTCAAGAACACATTTGTTGTCAGAAAAGCAGCAAGATCAATTTCTTAGATTAAGATGCTGATTTAAAATTTCATCATGCACGTTTGTTTACCTACTTTCAGATAAACCTTTCCAGGTTTCAGATATGCTATTCCTGAGGTAAGAAGCACTTTTTAAAAAAATCCAGTCATTCACAGATAGATTGTCCCCAACAAAGTGAATTAATTTAAAGCAATATTTCATTGTACAAAAAAAAAGAATAATCTGACTGATGAAGACTAAGGCATTAAAATGTCACACCCTCTGAAAAAAGTTCCAGTCTAAAATTCAGATTGACACCAACAGGGCACCAGTTACTCTGTAATGACAGAGAATTTTAAAACGTAGGAAGATAAATGATCAAGAATGCCTGGATTGGAGATTCTTAAAATATCAGGTTTTGTTGATGAGAAATTAAGTAAAATTTGGGAAACAACCAAGAATGCAGCTCACTCAAACAAAACTCACCCATGTCAGTAGGCAGTATGCTATAAAATCCCAGTGAGCAGAGCCTTTTAAAAAACATTCAAGAACCAATAGCTGTTGCATGGTTTTGTTTTCCAACCCTTTAAAACACAGTATGTTCATTAAAAAACATCTGTTCTTATTACAACACATTATAATAACTGCTAAGGAAAATATTTTGGTTTAATTATTAGCAGATGCAGCATGCTTAGAAATGTTTCTTTGAACATATAATTTCTGCAAAGGTGACTAATTATTGTGACTAGTTTCATTCTTTAATCAAGGCAATGCAAGCACCATCAGCAGCAAATTTGTAGCCAGGAAGCTTCAGCACATATTGTACAATGTTATGCTATGTTATGTGTTATGTTATATTATGTTGTTATGTTATTTTTCCCAGATAAGGGCACGAAAATAGATTTATTTGCATTCTTGGGCATCACCAGAACAATTATCCAATGAGTTCTGGTCAGCTGTACTTCTGCAAATCCAGCAGCATAATTTCTCCTGCAGAACTTTTCCAGCATCAGTGAAAATGGATTTAAAAAAAGAACAAAAACCATTGCAGCTTACAATCTAGCCTGAGTTTTCAGTTATGGGATTTATCAAGCAACTTTCAACAGTAAATATACTTGACATTTAGTTGCTGAAGTAAAGTAAATATAGGACCCAATAGTGTCATTTTTATGGAGTAGAACTACACTTCAGAGTATATGTCAAAAGTGAAATTCATTTAACTAAACTGAAAAGAACCATCTAAAACTGACAAGGGATATGAAAATAGGTTGATACAAACATTTCAAAGATTCTTTTACAAGGTATCCCTGAGGAGGAGAAACTGTTAGACCATCAAAGAACATTATCCTGCTACCTACAGAGACTCTTCGTGCAGGATATTACCTTATGCTGCAAAGACTTCACTGTCCATTAGAATCATTTGGATACTCATGTTTTGTTTCTCCTGTGATATTCTACACTCCATGCTTGCTCATTAAATCCCAATATTTGTTTATTAAGAGCATGTCAGCCCAACAACAAAGCTGGAGTTCAAATTTAGACAATGCATATGAGCCAGGGGAAAAAACAAGATTGCATTCTCTGTTGCCTGGTGTGAACTCAGCACCGTGTATTTACATAATCACATTTGGAAGCAGCTGAAATGACCTCTGCTTCTGAGCCTGCTCTTTTTAGGAGAGGCTGGAAGGAGGTGTTGCAGGTGGTGTTGAGGAATGGATAGATTGGGAGGAGCAGCCACAAAAAGGCTGCGAGCCTGTGGGTGAAATAGAAGGAGCAGGCACAGCACACCTGGTGGATGGGCTCCACTGCAGGTCCCCTGATCCCTGATGCTGTCAGTGAGGTCTTGCTTCAGCTGCAGGAAGCATCACATCCCCAAGCTCTCATCCTGATGTGGGATTTCAACCACCCAGATACCTCCTGGGAGAGAAATACAGCTGTCCAGGAGAACAAGAAGAAAATCTTTCAGGTCCAGGTATGAGACAAACCAGAGCAGGAGCATTACTGGACCTGGTGCCCATGGCATGGATCAGCTCATCAGAGGAATCAGGACTGGCTGGAGTGACCATGCCCTGGCTGAGCTCCTGATCTCAAGGAATATGGGTCTGGCAAAGAGCAAAGTCAGGACCCTGAATTTCAGAGGAGTGAACTTGTAGTTGTTTAAAGAATGAATAGATGGGATCTCCTGGGAAGCTCTCCTTAGAGCCAGCAGAGCTGGCCACATTTTAGGAGGACTTTTCTTAGGAGCACAAGGACTCTCCATTCTCGTGTGTAAGAAATCAAGTAAGACAGGCCAGAAACTCCTTTTTTTTACCAAGGGAAGAAAGAAATACGTGGGGAAATACAGACCTCACTTCTGTGAAGATTATGGAGTAGATCCTTATGGAAGCAGTATTAAGGCATGTGCAAGACAAGGAGATTAATCAAGAGGGAACTGTAGTTATAAAGAAATGAGGAGACTTGCAGCAGCAGTTTAAAGGGCTCATTCTGTCCTTCAGAACCATCCCTGCAAATTTCTGCTTTCTGGGGAGGATGTATCCGAGCAGGTCTGTGTCTTCAGGCCATTTTATTTGAGTATTCCATGGCTAGCTATTTATATTCCTGGCCATTTTCCAGGGATAAGTGGTCAGACATCCTTTTTTCCCTAGATAAAAAGAGAAACACCACTATTGGGCTCTGATGCTTTGGTATTTGTTTGTTTTCCTTATCTTGGGGCAGTAAGGCTGAGAACATCCAAGTGAGGGCTGGACTAAATGATCTTTGGACTTTACAAAAGTAGCTTGTTTTTCTCACTGAAATAATTAGTAACAGTGTAACTCGCATGATGCATGGATAGAATTGGGAAGTCGGCATAGGGCAAAACAGAAATTAATACTTTGAAAAAGTTTTACTTCATACCCCGTGCAATGTGTGCCCATTTGTCCAGCTGAATTCAAACATTCAGCCACTGAGAACCTTCTCCCCACAATAATTGCTGATTGTGCTCTTAGGCTGCAGAGCACCTTGGTCCCAGTTGATGTAAGCAGGACGATTTCCATCTCTAGAAACCCAAAGAAATCACAACTACTCTATTATGTATGAACTTGTAGAAGGAAAAATTGGTTACTTGTAAACATTCACAAGCAAGCCATGCAGTAAGCCATCAGAATTCAATTATAGTCAATATAATAGCTTACTGCAGGAAAACAATTAATCTTGTATTCAAAAGGATTGAAATTAATTTGAAATATTTTGTTGAGGAAGCAAACTTCTCAAAAGTCTTTGTAATCAGCTCTGTAACTAAAAGGCGGGGGGGAAACAAGGAAAGGAATTCACACCTGGGCTTTCTAGAAGAGAGCTGTATAAAATAACTGAACAAACAAAGCTGCACATTTCAGATCTGATCACCTACTTTAAAAAACAATTTCTAAAATAAATTTAGTCATCTTTATGAAGTTCATTAGTTGATAGGCATTATTATCTCATTTAATTCATAATTTGCAGCAATTTCCTCTTGCTTCATTCCAGGGACTCAGACTATAGCTTTCTATACAATTTAGTGTCATTTTCAGTTTTTAATTCCTCTTCCATTTCTCCTAAATTTTTTAACTCTGTAGCTCTTATTCTCTCTTATTCTTGTGTATTGCTGCCAGTAACTACACACTCAGCTCCCTCCATCATTCTTCCTCTTTACAGGAAGGCGTTTCCATGAGGTGGGCAGATTGTGGTGGCTCATAAAACTCATTCTTCAAGCTAGCAGGAAGGCAGAAGACCCTGGAGAGAGCAAGTCCAGGTCATCACACCCTGTATTCACCAAGGTTCAGCACCTCTACCAGATGTCAACTGTGTGGTCCCTCAGCTCATTGAATTGAGTTGTTCTATTCCACCCGGGTTAGTCAGACTCCACATCCATAAGGTCTCTTCTAAAAACACCTCTTCAAATGCACCTTCCACACATCACCCCAAAAGCATTGTGCATGTTTCTTCAAAACAAGACTTGATTAAACGTTCTGGTTCCTTTGCTTCTGCTCATCTTCTTTCACTTCTCCCACCTTTTCCTTCCACCACAGAACACAGAAAGGTCTCTCATCTGCTCTCCTTCCCTAATTCTTGCATTTAAGTGATATTGGCTGTGCTGCTTTGGGCTGGGGTGGAGTTAATTTCCTTTGCAGTGGCTGCTGCAGGGCTGTGTTTGGATTTGTGCTGAGCACAGGGCTGAGAACACAGAGATGTTTTTGATGTTGCTGAGCAGGGCTTGCACAGAGCCAAGGCCTTCTCTGCTTTTTGTAAAGCCACGCTGGGGAGGAGCTGGGGCTGCCTGGGAGGGTGGGAGGGGACACAGCCAGGACAGGTGAGCCCACCTGACCAAAGGGACATTCCAGACCATGGGGTGTCACAGAAACTGGGGGGAAGAAGAAGGAAAAGGGGAATGTTTGGGGTGATGGTGTTTGTCTCCCCAAGTGACCATGACCTGGGATGGGATCCTGCTCTCCTGGAGATGCCTGAACTCCTGCCTGCCCTTGGGAAGCAGGGAATTCATTCCTTGTTTTGCTTTGCTCTCCCCATCAACCTCTCTTAGCTCAGCCCATGAGTTCTGTAGCTTTTACCCCCCCAGTTCTCTCCCCAGTCCCTCTACTGGGGGAGTGAGTGGCTCCCTGGGGCTGGGCTGGTGCCTGGGGTTAAACCACAACACAGACCTGCTTACACGGGTTTCTCTTCCACCCACCCTCAGGTTCTCTGGTTTTAGGAATTAAGTCTTTGTTCTGCCTGTCCAGCACATGACACAATGCCTGGCCCACGGTTAGATGTCATTACAGCTATGAAAATAATATCTCAAAACAATTAGCTTTGTTTAGAAGAGAAATCACTATTTTCTCTGAGGCAAAGTAGATCTGGATTTGATTACTGTTTAAATCCCCTGCAAAAATATTACAGAAAGCCAAGATAAACTAGGGCAGTTCATTCCATGAGTTTCTTGGAAATGTTTAACATAAACTTTTGCAATTAGAAGTCCCACAGAATGCGACAATATAATGATTAGCATCAATTTCTCATTTTCTTTTAAATTACAACATCATGCAAAGGAATGTTTTCCTGCAATTTTTAAAGATTTTGTTCTTTTTAAATTCTTGGTAGAAGAATCTCTCATGTTTAGTTAGGCAAAAACCTGACCTACCTTTGTACCAATTTGTGAGTAGCATGCCCAGAAAATGATCATGTAAAAAATGGGGCCACAAATAAATGCTTTAAAATCTACCTTGAAAAAATTCCATTTATAAAAGCAAGCAAACGAACTTGAAGCAAAAAACAGTGGGTACAGCTGAGCTCTAATGACCTGGACCATTTAAAGAACATCAATAAGCTCAAGGTTACTTTAGTAACTCATCTATGACGAGAACAGAACTATCACACAGTGAGGCAGCCAAAGTTTTGTCTTCAGGCTCACCCTAAGTCACCTTAGGGGCCTGTTCTGTCTTCTCTGGATTCACTGATATACACTTGGTGAATTCCAACATATACTATTCCAAATATTCCTCCCATTATTATAAATTTGTTTCCAAAACATTCAAGAAACACAGGTGGAGGTGGAAAAGTTTTGCAGTTCACCCATTAAAGAGTGCTTTTTTTTTTCCCTTGAAAAATCTTGATTTACAATATTCCAAAATACACAATTATTCTTTCAAAATAGCAAACTCATATAACGTTCCAGCCACAGCCCAGGAAGTGAGAATTGATATGTGGCATGAAAATACTTAATATGTTGGGTGGTTTATATATAATTGAACAATTTCAGAGTGCTGAACACTGTACCACACTAAGCTTTCTCTAATTCCAGCACAATATTTTATTCTCATCAACAATCAGATTTTGGTTTTGTTCCTCAAAAAGTCAGAGGTGGTGCAAAAGAAGTACTCAGACTCAAAGCTAAAAGAAAGAAAGGATGATCATGCTCCACGTGTTCCATTCATGATTGTCATTGGAAAGGATGTCTGACACAGACTTATTTGTTTCATATTTGCATACTGAACTGCTTCCTCCTTTTCTCCACTTTTTTTTTGCTGAGAATATTTGAACCAAAAGAATCATTATGGGATTGCAGGTCTATTTTAATATAAGGACCTTGTTCCACCCATCTCCACCTCCTTCCCAGGGTATAAAAATGGTTATAAAAACCAAACCTTTCCCACAGAACACCCTTCCTTTTTGAATGCAGACATTTGCTGATCTGTTAATTACACCAAACTTCCTCTCTAACACCTCTGTCTTTCACCAGTTATTTATAGAAGTCAAAATAACCCTGGTCCAACATTTATTTAGCACCTCAGAACTGCACACCTCCTTCTTCTTCAGGCAGTGAAGGATTCTTAGGATGCTCTGAGGATGTTCACTGCAGATTGTGGAAAGAAGCATTTTATTTCTGAGAAGAAACCCATCTCCTGGGCTCTTTCTGAGCACCTGGCCTTGTCCTGCCCCACCAGAAGTCACCAGGTGATGGACATGCAGTTCTTGTCTGCCCCAAGGCAGAGATCACTCACTGTTATTGTTTTTCTCTGTCAGGTGTGTTTGTGTCTCTGCACAATGACAAATAACTGCTGTGAAGCTTTGCCTTCCCCTTTCAGGCCCTCAAAATGACAACATGACTGCATTTCAGGTTTATTTTAATGATTGGTTCTGTTCTCTCACACTTGCAAACACATTATTCAGTGAATTAACTTTGCCTCTCTTTCAAAAGAACATCATGAACAGCCTTTCCCAGCACACGATATGGAATTGATTCTTTTCCTTTGACCAATGTGTTGCCACAAGGTGCTGGTTTGCTCCTGTTGTACAGTCTATTAATTAGCAGATACTCTAGGAGTGCAAAATATTCAAATATTTAGAAATAAGAATCGATGTGCCCATAATGAGGTATATGGAGAGAGGTTCTGCTTTTAATGCACTGAGAATCAAAGGTGCTCTAAGATAAGCGACCTGAAATACAAAGACATAGAAAATACAGAGCCAAAACCTAGCAGCCTCCCCAGCTTATCATTTCTTTGATATTTTATACAAGAACATAACTACTGACAGTCTTTTCTTTCACTTTCATATTCTTGGTCTCAAAAAAAAATAATTTAGCAATCTTTTTTCCACAGATTTTTACATTATTTGAGAAAGTATATGTAAATATATGGGAAATGAAAAGAGCAGGCTGATGGGAATACTTTGTTAAATTGTACATGAATAAAAGATGAGAAATCATACTGTTATAAATGTCTTCATCCATTAAATTTTAGTATCAAGTAAATTTCCAGCCATACAAAACTGATCTCTTCATCTTTCTTTCCCTATAGAAACCACAGTTCATAATTTGGGATATTATATGTGCTTCATAATTGAAAGAAAATGCTACCAACTCTCAAAATTTTCCTCCGAATTAGTAAGTCAAAAGAATTTAATTCCTCCGGCATCAAAATATTTTGTTCATGTATGAACAGGGGAACTATTAATATGTACATTTCCAGAATTATATTGGAGCCTCTGTTCATCTGGGAAAAGCATGCTGTAATTATAAACTTTTCTTTCTTTATCCAGTCATTACTATATGGCTAAATATATTACATCCATAATTAGGATTAGATGTCTTGGTACCTTACAGCATGCATTATATACATTGGTTTATATATAATTTACTCTATAATCATGCAAACACTGAATTATTTCAATTTAAACTCTTAATTTGAACTCATTGTAGTGTACAATTTAATCACCAGAATAGTCTGAGAGATGAGGAGGTGTGGGAGGCCAGGAGCCTGCTCTAGGAGCTGAAATCTCCATGTCCTGGAGAGAGAAGCCCTGAATTATTGGAGGCACACTAAGGGCATGGAGAAGAGTGACTTTTCCCCACAGTTCTTTGCAGTTTTATGTTCATGTGGCCCAGTTTTGTTTCCCTGGTTGGCCCATTAGCGTCCCCACCCCTTTTCCCGGATATGGAAATGTTCTCCATTCCCCGATTTCCCATTGGCCCCACTTTGCTGCAGTGCCCCGCCCCCTTTTACCCTATTGGTTGTTTCCCTTGGCCCCGCCTTTGCCCCGCCCCCGAGCCTTCATCCCATTGGCCCTGACGCTCTTTTCCACACCCGTTCCCCCATATTTAAACCCCTACCCTCCATTGTTCCCAGTGTTTGTCCCTGGATCTTTTGCTCGTGGTTGGAACAAACCTGCCCTGTGGAACCCTACACAGAAATCTTTCTTGCCTCTCCTTTGTTCTGATGCCTTCAGTTTTTCTGCTCTGCTTGGCTGTGCAGCTTTTGCTTTTATATTAAGGGTGCTGAAGACAAAACAGTCCTATTCCAGCTGGGGACTCAAGGACAGTCTTCAAACTTCAGGCCCTAAGCATAAACAATGGGAAAAGAGGAGCACAGGCAGGCAAGCAAGGAGGATGAAATGTCATGATTTGGTGCTGTTAATTGAACAGTTGACTTTTGTATGCAAATGGACTAAAACCTATAAAAATGTGAGATCTCGTGACCAAGCTCTCTTTTGCTTCCATCTTAGAGCCATCCAGGCAGGGCCATGACTGAGGCACTGGCACTGCCAGGGTGTGGCCTTTGAAGGCCCCTCAATAAATATCCATTTATTCCTCTTAACTCTGCCTAACCTCTATTCCAGCTCCTCTAGGCATCAGTTTGTGGCCCAAGAGCTATCCAGAGTTTGTGGTTTTGTCTTCCCCTGTGAGTGAGCTGTGCCACCAAAGTGGCTTCTCCTTTACTGGAGACGCTTTCAGGGGGCTGTGGCACCTCATCACTGCCTCTCACCACAACAATGAGGAAAACAAAACTGAAATCTGAAAAAAAAAAAAAAAGGTTGGAAAACTCCTCTAACATCATTGAGTCCAATCATTAACCCAGCACTGCTAAATCTCACTAAGCCACATCCCTAAGTGCCACACCTACATGTGATATAAATCCCTCCAGGGACAGTGACTCCACCACCTCCCCGGGCAGCCCATTCCAATGCCTGGCCACTTTTTCAGTGGGGAAATTTCTACTAACTCTCAATTTTAGCCTTCCCTAGCACAACTTGAAGCCATTTCCTCCTGCCTTGTTTCTTGTTACCTAGGAGAGGTGACCAGGCTTCACTTTGCTACAACTTCCCTTCATGTACTTGTAGAGAGCAATGAGGTTCTGAGTCTGCTTTCCCTCCCTTTAAAACAGGGTAAGTTGGGGACCTTGAACTTCCCCAAAAACTGCTTGATTCTGTTTGCAAATCTAAACTCAGGAATGGTTCAGGCTTTGGTTCCCTCTAACCAACAACCACAGAACCTCAGTGTGGCAGCTTCAGGGTGAGACATTGCCTCTGTTTGAATCAGAGCCTACCACATAAAGAAAACCAAATCCCATTCTGAACTGGTGCTCAAAAATACAAAGGTAGCCAAGTCGTAGTCAATGGGGAATTTCACAATCTCTAAGTACATTTAAAAAAGGATCTTTATAAAAGATTGGCAAGTAATGGAGGTGAAGCTACAATCAAATGGACATATTTCCAAAAAGCAAGGCCAAAGATGGACAGTGAGAGACATTTTATTCACTCTCAGCTGTTTTCCACTCTTCTGACACACAGCCAGCATGTCCAGATTTTACTCAGGAGCAGTTTGTGTATTGTAGCAACGATTATAGCCTGTGAGGTGGCTGATGAATGCCTCCAGAATGATGGAAAAGCACAGTTATATGGTGAATAACCCCTTTCACACAGGCATGAGCTATCCCAAGCATTAGTGGACAGAAAACAGCAGATAAATTGCAGGAAGACGTTTCATTGTTCTGTCAGAGAAAAACATGAGAGTTTAGAAATTTTTCTCAAGTTGCATAAGAACAAGTTGTTTCTTCCTACACATTTTACTAATCAGAGAGGAAGTCGCTAAACTGCAAAATCTTTTTATGCCCATGTGATAGACTGGGGGGCTGGGAGAGGGGGCTTGTTTTTATTTTAGAGGCAAGGAGATACAAAACTCTTATATTTGCTGCTGCCAGGTTCTAGGGGAGTTTGGAGCTAAAAGCAAGGTCCACGTGTTTACTGTGTAATAACAACTTATCAACCATGTATAAACTCATTTTATAAAAGTTTAAATACTAACAGTTTCTTCAAAAAGACTGTGTCCTAGCTGGAATCCAAATTCAGTTTTACCAGTTCAGGTCCTTCTTTATAACAACACAAAAGCCATCACAGGTTACATAGAATTTTCCTGCAGAACTGAAGATGGGAAATGCAGAAGAAGAATTTAGATGACATGGCAATCAAAACACACAACTTACACCCCCAAATGTCTGCATATCATGTTCCCAAGCCCTTCTATTTTGATTTCAGAAAGCTAAAAATAATTGCCTCCATGCATATTTGTGGTCTTTTAAATCACCTGATCTGCCAAGAAAATAAGATGCTGTCAGTTGCTATTTTGGAATTTCTCAATAATGGTTGTTATATGGAATATTGCAGTGTTGTCTAAGAGTTTATCACCTGAGAGTTTCTATTAATGACACAGGCAGCAAAAGAAGTTTAATTTTCTAATCAATTATGTTATAGAGCATTGCCTAAGTTAATTATTTTAAAGAGTGTATAGTTATG
This sequence comes from Sturnus vulgaris, assembly GCF_052056855.1. Classification (NCBI taxonomy): domain Eukaryota; kingdom Metazoa; phylum Chordata; class Aves; order Passeriformes; family Sturnidae; genus Sturnus; species Sturnus vulgaris. Next base: position 10,571,761 of record NC_142260.1, read on the forward strand.
ATCCAAGCATAAAACTTTAATAACTTTAATAAGTTATGACCAAAAGGAAACCACAGTGTCATAAAATATTCCCAACAATAAGGAATATGGACAAAAAGCTTTTTGCTTTTTGTGTTTTGTTTTCCAATTTACCACTTTCAAACTCCATGGAAGACCTATAAGCTTCTTCCTGCCTTTCCAAGATTAATGTTAGTTTAGGGAAGATCAATGATTCCTTAGCCACCAGCTAAGGGAAAAAACTTTTCATTTTTATATCCCACTTGTCAGTTTGTCATAGGTAAGAGTGAGTACGTATTCGGATCCAATAGGCTCATAAATAAAACAAGTAGTGACAGGAGCAATATACTGGGAACTGCTAAAAATGTTTTATTTTTATACCTCTTTCTGCCCTCGTTCCAATCTCAAAAACACCTCCATAGGATCTATAAATTCCCAAAAGAAGATGTGCAAGACCTCCTACAAGATGATGTGTCTCAGTTGTCATGTTTTGACACAAATTAACCTGCTACACAGCTTCCCAAAATTTTTGGGCTGATTTTAGCATTTATTAGCCTTTGAAGAGGGCAATACACTGAATTTACCTGGCTGTTCTTCACATAAGGAAGGAGCAGCTTCTTCATTTATTACAAAGCAATAATATGAGCAACCTATAGATCTACTTCTAATTAATAGTTCACAATACTTACATCAGAAGTTTTTTGTGGTTTTTAAATATTGAAAGGATGATGTTGTCTAATGGCAGAAACAATTCCTAACAGTCACTAAGAAATTAAAAAAAAATAATTAAAGCAGTAATGTGGGAGGAAAAAAGGCATGAAATACACAAGAAAAGAAAGAAAGAAAAATACTTTTAAAAGAAGATATGTGGATAAAGCCTAGTGACAGAGAGCTCATTGATGATGGTTGAACAGAACATTTTTTCCATCACTTGAGATGGAGGTTGGGGAGCAGTTATTGGAAGGGAAAGAATAAGACAACAAATGTTAGACAGATCCTGATATCAACTGTGTGATTAATTACTGCCTTAAAAATATCTATGTGTTTTCCATAGTACATTTTAGGATCCAGCAAAAAAAGGCTTTGATGATGAATAATATTTTTAAATAAAAACTTCTGCACTATGAATTTTTTCCCACAAAAGCATCAGAATAAAATCACAAATTTTCTTCATAAAATTGAAATTTTGACAATGGTTCCTTGAAAAAATTAAAGCTAGATCTCGTTTCCAGAGAATCTGTTGGAAACATCAGTTGAAGGCTTTCCAACATTAGCAAATCTGTATTTCTAAATTGTAAGTGCCTACCTTACTCAACACTAATTCTGCAGAACTTTTTGCTACAATTTAATTGCTTATTACACAATTTCTGTATATGAAGGGATATAACTTGCTAAAATGTTACAGTGTCATGTGTCTGTACAGTTTTCTTACAATTGGGTAAACAAACAAAACCAAACCAAAAGCCACAAATGAAAGAGTTCCTCTAAAGCAACACAAAGAACAAATACAGAAGATTTAATTAGATTATTGGTAACAGTCAAGCATCAGTCAGTGAAAAAAAAGGCCACTGCATTAATCTCTGAATGTAAGTCAGATCAAGACCACTGATTAATAAAAACTCTAACTGTGCATTCCTGAAATCTACAGCAATCATTGCAAACACAGACTGGAGACAAGGCTGAAAAACAGGTAATTTCCTTCTTGTTGCCATTCTAATTCACTTTCAACTGCTGAAAAACATTAGAAAGACACTAGAAATCAATGTGTAAAACACACAGATGTGAAAAAATTCCACAGCTGGACATCAGTCCAAAGAAACATTTAAGGCAACTTCTGAATAACCTAAGATTAGAAAAGTATGGATTCTGTTTCCCACATACAATTGTACAGACACATGATTACATACAATTTTTGTAATTCCTTTGTTTTGGTTCCATGCCTTACTGGAAGTCATCAGATGTGCATTGTTCTGCACAAAAATGAAGAAATGGGACACTAGATCTTGAGCACATATAAATTTTCTGACAAATTGGACCTGTTGAACCCAAATGGATACTAAATTCAAGGATTTCAAACTTTTCTCCTTTCCAAACACTCATCTCTCTTCTAGTTTGGGAAGCATTGCCATAGATGTCAAGCTGCTCCTCCTTGAACTTCACTCTTAGTGCAAAAGAAAATTATTTACAAAGGAGCCCTAAAATTTCCCTAATCCTTCAGGCCTCCTCAATAAACTGCATAATAAGGAAGAAGCCATTTCTTCTCCTTTGGTACGTAATTTCTTCAGCACTAAGAAAGATGAAAATAAAGCAAAAAGTAACTGAAAATAAGTCACATAATAACGTTTCATGAAGGAGAATAGAAGGGTTCTGAATGTTCTGAAATCCTGTTGAAAAGTCAACACCTGCTCCAAAGGCAGGGATTTATTCCCCTTCAGAGAGCACATTTAACCTTGTAGCCCTTTCAGTCACAAACAAAAGAAAATTGCTCAGTAATTCCTTTCCTTAAAAAAAACCCAAGCCTTTAGCATCTCTGTATCTTTTTATCTTAGAATAAAAGTAGTTCACAGATTTATATTCCAAGCATAACCTGTGTAAGTTATTTATTCATTCACATTATTAATTTATTTTTTTACTAGGAGAACTTGAAAACATTTCTTTTAAACCAGATACCTGGAAATTCTACAAAAGGCTGTGCACATTCACTTACTGAGTTTGGTAGTAAAATGTTTCAGGCAAAAAACTTTTCACAAAATAAATCAGTGTTTCTCAGCTGAAAATGCTGAGAATTCTGAGACATCTCAATGTAAAATATATTTCTATGGAATAACTGTGGTGGAATAGGTCACAGGCTGTGGATACCTGAGCTTTGCAACATAAAAAAGAAACGAGAACCATCAATATAAGTGGGATAAGTAAGTGTAGGATGTTGCCACACTCTTTAAAATCAAAAATCGGTTCCATCTCTGCCTTCCCTGGGCTGTGGGACAGGCACGGGGCTGTGACACTGCTGACACTTCAGAGCATGCTTGGAGTGTGTTCCCCCAAGGGAAAAAACCAAGGAGCAAGAATCTGAAGGATTGAACAAGAGAAGCCTGTGGAGGCAGGGAGGGAAAGTCCTTAAGACAAAAAGCTCACAACTGTCCCCTGAAAAGGTAACACTTAGGCAGGCTCCTCTTTGCTTAGGGCAAGAGAAAATCTCTGCCACGATGCTTCTTGGTTATGTGTGGTACTTTGTACCCCATTGGCCCTTCTGTCTCTGGACCCCTTTGCAGAAGAACAATAAAGATTTCCACAGCCTGGCAGGGAGTGGCCGTGCTGACAAAGTCTTGGTGCTGCTCAGGGCCATTCCCATCCCCATGGGCAGAACTCGAGGATATCTGTGCATAGCTGCAAGTAGACTGCTCCAACTGCCCTTGAAATTGTTTCATTCCACTAACAAAAACTTTGTGCATTACTAGATTCAGTAGTTGTATTAGTTCTTATAGTGTCTGCATTGATTGTTAGAAATACTTGGTATTAGTTTTTATAGTCCCCAGATTGATTGTTAGAAATAGTCTTTGTATTGATTATATGAGCTCTAAAATGATTCTTACAAATAACTTGTATAATTGTTATACTATCTGTATTGATTGTTAGAAATACTCTGTATTGATTGTTAGAAATAGCCTCTGAATTGATCTCTAGAAATACTCTGTTCTGGCTTTTATACTCTTATGATTGTTATAAATAGTCTCTGTATTGATGGTTAGAAATACTATTAATATGTATTCATTGTTATGTTCTCTTTATCGATTGATAGAAATAATCTATTAATACTTTAAAGTAATCTTTAGTAATTCTGTAAATAGTCTATATTGATTGTTATATTCTACTGATAGAATTAGTCTACTGATTAACTAGGCTTTGTAATGATTCTTATAATGAATCTGTATAATTGCTATACTCTTTGTATTGATTGTTAGAAAGAGTCCCTGTTGCCTTACCCTACTGGTAAGAAATATTCTGTATTGATTGTTACAAGTAGTCTCTGTATTGATCATTAGGAACACCCTGTATAGTTTTTCATACTCTCTGTATTTACTCTTACAAATAGTCTCTGTGTTTTTAGAAATACTCTGTACAGTTTTTATACTCTCTGTATTGACTGTTAGAAATGGTCCCTGTATTGATTCTTACAAATAATATGAATTTATTGTTATATTCTCTGTATTGATTGGTAGAAATAGTTTCCATATTTATTCCTATAAATAATCTCTATAGTGATTCTTACAAATAATCTCTACAGTGACTTATAAAAAATCTATATTGATTGTTATACTTTATTGATAGAAATAGTATCTCTATTGATTGTCAGAACAACTAGGTTTATTTTAAGAAGAGAGATTCAAGCAAAGGAATAAACTTAGAATTGTTTGCTTGCAACCACACAACTTCCTCTTCCCTTTTGCCTCTGGCCTTGTCCTTGCACAGGCCCAAACACAGAGAAATAGAGAGCCTGTGTGCAAAACACAGCAGTGGTGTGCACCCATATACCCTGCATTTTCTTCTCTTTTGGGAGGGTGTAACAGAGCATTCCATTTCTTTCATGGCTAGTGCTCCATATTCCTGCCCATTTGCACATGCACAAAAGCCCTTTTTTTCCCTTAATGAAACTGTTGGGTTCTGATGCTTTGGTTTATTTGTTTCTTCTTCTTATCTTGGGGCAGATAAGAAGCCAACAGATAAAGGAGCAGTGGAGGCTGGACCAGGTGATCTTTAGAGGTCCTTTTCAACCTAAAATAATCTGTGATATTGAGACTCCTCCCTGAGAGGCACCAATCGCCCACCTGCTGTTCAGCCAACCTCTCCAGAGAGGTTTGCTCCCTTTAACTTCTCACTTTCCACTTCTGCTGAGATTTTTAAGTTGGAAAATCTTGCCTGACAACTCTGTTAATTTTTTTCAGCATGGCAAGTGAAAGCATCTGGGATATTTTTGACTTGAGCAACATGTTTAATGGAATTTTAAATGGTACTGCTCTTCAAGATTTCTTTAAATTGCTTACGTATTTATATCAAGTACAGAATAATGTCTATAAAATCCACTATTATTCTAGCCAAGTATTTATCCTTGACAGATTGCACTGCATAGCACAGCCACAGGAAATGGGAAGAAGGTGTTAAAGGGCATCAAAAACACTCAAAAGCAGGACTTTAATCATTGCACCAAAAGGTTCCAAAAGAAAGTGTGGAAGTACAAAGTGGAAGCTCTATGAATAGCTTAGTACAACAGAAAATTATCTGTCATTTAATCAAAGAAAATGATTGACATAAGTTGAAAATATTAAGGCTACAACAATCACGTCATTTACTTTTCAAAAGCTCAGTGTGGAATCATTAAATATGAAGTTTACTCCTTCGAGCAACAAATTTACACAGCTGGCCATGTAGATCAAAATGCTGCTCGATATAATATAGGGACAGTCATGATCAGGTGGAAAGACAAACAGTTTTCCTGCCTTATGCAAACATCTCAGATCTTACAGTGAAGCCAAGTTGAGACTTTTAAAAGCTGCTAAGTGTATGCCCACTTATGTTCTCAAAACTGAGATAATTTTGTTTAGAATACTCAGGAAAGGGAGGTTTAAGGACTTAAATTTGTGTTTAGAATAGGAAGAGGCCAGCTTTTGTACTGGAATATCCAGCTCTTGGGAAATATTAGCATTAGCCCCCAGCCTACTGTAACTTTTGTGGGATAAGGGAACATGGCTTGACTCCTTCCCTTGTTTTGATCTGAAATTCTGCCTTTAAAAAATGAATGGCTGCAGTTGTGCCAAGATTTGCTGATTCACTTGAAACAAAACAAGGTCTGCTGGTCAAAACAGAAAATTCCTCTTCAGCTCCAGAGTTCATGATGTGACAGCAAGAAGAAAAATTTCCAAACTAAAGCTTAATACAAATGCACCAGTCTGTTCCTTGGTGTTTGCTTATGGATAATACCTGTTAGTGCTGCTAGACATTACACTAGCATGTGAAAAGGCTTATTTAGAAATCAGGAGGCAGAAATGCATCATCCTGGACACCAGTAATTAATAATTTCAATTATAAACCTTAGTACAGAGGCAGATTGCCTAACAGCTTTCCCCAAGAAATGGAGTTATTTCAGTGACCTGTGAAAGTCTAATGCCTCCAAATCAGACTCACCACTGGGCAGCCAGCAAAGCCAGTGCCTAGAATACAGCTGTGGTTTTGGAGTGCCTACAAAACTCCCAGCAAATCTGCTGCAGCTTTTCTGGCACCATTAGCACACCTGGATTTTCCATTACCCCCAACCACAGCTCTAAAGAGAAGCTTGAATCACCACATTATCCATTCTACCACCAAGCACTGCTCTGATTAAAAATGCTTCTGGAAAATAATCTATATAATGTGGATTCAGAACTTTGTATTACAAAAAAAGAGTCAAGGAGTACAGCAACATATCTTAGGTTTCCACTGAACAGTTAAGCAGAAAAACCTTTTTATCATATTTTATCTATGTAACATTTCCTTTGGTACCATTTTAAAAAATCCATGCATAAAGACAATCTCAATGCTGTCCAAGTAAATGTGGGTTTTTCAAACACAAGCTTTGTGTTCTTTAAAACAAGAAAGCCTTGCAAATGTGTTTTTTTCCTGCTTTCTTTTTTAAGATATTTGTAAAATGTTTCATGCCCCTATCTCCCCAAAAGCATCAGTGTGCTTTATTTACAAGATAAACTGACTTTATCTTACCACATCTTGGATCTCCTCTTTATGTGCAATAGCCATGGAATGAGTCCACGAGATGCAAGCTATACTATATATTATCCAATATATATTCTGCAAAATGAGAACTGAACACATAAATTAAAGCCCAGGTAAGCAGACTTTTCAAAACTCAGGACAGTTACCCATCTGAGATGAAAAACTGGTAATTCCTGAGATCCGTGGAATTCAGGAGACATTTGCCATGGTGAGCAATTATTTTATTTGCCCAGATGGGTCTACAAAATACAAATTACATTCCCATGAGGCTGCATAAATTGCAAATGTTCCGAGCAGATCTCCTTTCATTACCAGCTCCCTAGAGAGATATTATTTCTCCTTGAAAAGAAACTAACCTAAAATCATCCATGCCAGTGTTTTCACAACATCAAAAGAAGAAAGTAGACACAGAACCCGTAACAAATTTCCACTTATGACATTCTCTAATCAATGCCACATTAAAGCACTGATGTGATGATAAATCACTTGTGTCCAAACTTTGATTTAAAATAGCCAAAGACCCCTCTGGCTTGGCACCACAAAGCTCCAGCAGTGGCTTTAAAAGATCCAGGTAATACTGAAGAACATGGAAAATTTACACAACATTCCTTCCTCAAAATACACTCCCCACTCCCAAAAGTAAAGAGGATTGGCAACGTATCTTTGAATATTATAATCTTACTTAATTATTATGCTTTAATGCAGGAATTGAAAACTAAAGAAATCTACTGGATATATTTATGAATAAAAATTAAACCAGGTTGCTCAGGGCTCCATCCAACCTGGCCTTGAACTCCTTTGCCTACGTGCATATTTTTGCAAAGGAATAAGCAAACAGACAGAAAAAATGAAGCTAAAATAATCAGCCATGTGAACAATAAACAGGGGAGCACTGTAGTGCCAGAACAGGTGGACAGAGAAATTCAATGCAGCTTATTCTCTGTAATAGAATATAAAGTGCATTAACTTCCCTAGGTTCCATTTTCAAGAATGCTTATTAATAATGCATCATTTAATTTAACAGTGCTTTTTAGTAAGAAAAAAAAAAAAAAAAAAGGTTAGTGATTACAGATTTAGTGCTCCTAGACTGTGCATGGAAGGAGAAATGCTGAAATACCACGTAGAGCAAAGTGCTGCAGCTATTAATATAATCTCTGAAGGGTTACAGATTCTGTCTTTTAAGCAAAAATATCAGTGGCATTTGGAACTCTTTGTTTAAAACTGCAGACTGACAGAATGGGGACATAAAAACATACTGCAAAAGAGAATAGATGCACTGAAGTTATACATATCTACTTGCTATATTGATTTTTAAAATATATTCCTTGATGGACACACTTTTCTCTGTTTTCACAAATTAGTATTCTGTAAAATGCCTGCTGTGATACAAAGAATGATAATTGGACTTATTTTTAACATAAAAAATATGCACTTAAATGTCTCCTCATAGTGTGATGGTCTTTTTCTGGTAAATTGTAGAGCTATCTGCCAGTTGTCAAAAGTACTTTAAAGTCTTGAAAAATTACAGTCATGAACCGAAGACAGTTGAAGAAAGTTTTGCATTCCCAAATTTCGTTCAGTGTGCCACAAACTGAGAAGGTCCTGCTAGTGAACCAGAGGGAAAAATATGGTGAAATAAATAAATGTCTGTTCTTGCACAGGGAAATGGCTCAACACCTGCTATGTACTGAGGTTACACTGTTCACCTCACTTAGCTAGGTCCTGAAATATGAAGTGTGCAAAGCCACGGAGATGGATGGTGTTATCACAGCATTCCCTTCCTCCCTAGATCCAAGAGCAGCTTGTGGAGGTGTGAGGTTGGTGTCACCTGTGACTTAGACGTCTCAAGCTATGAGCATTTGCAAAACAGCAGAAGTAAAAAGTCAAATTTCTCATAAACCCAATTATTTGACATTTCCTGCTTTCTCTCAGTTTGCTTGCCTCTACTGAAAGCAATTCTGCTCAGAAACAACAAGCATGGTGAATTTCTATTTAAGGAGAATAACCTGTGGAATTTTAAGTCTTAAAGACAGAAGTGAACTAAGTGAACTAAGAACTGCCTTCTTATTGCCAGCAAACCTCAATCAAATGCAGATTTTAATGTGAAGCTGCAGCTTGTTTCTTTTGTCCTAATGATCTTCCTCGTGGTTACACTGGATAGTCACATCCTGCACTGGCATTGACACTACAGCTGATAGTGCCATTTAGGAATCATTTAGGGAAGGTTTAAGATGCATTTTACATTCATTTTTAGTATTCTTGTTTTTTCTTTCTGGGGAGTTTGCCTTTTTCCTCTAAGAGCATGTCTTAGAGTGACTGTATAATGTTTCCTCCCAAATTTGTCCTAAACTAGGACAGAGCAGTATCTCAAAGCTAAGCTCAGAAAATGCCTTACCATAGGACAAGTCCTTGAGGGTTGTCAGGGAAGCTGAAAGAACAAGTTGAGAAAAAGAGAATGTGCTGTAACACCATGGGACTCAAGTAAACACAAGTTAAAACAGCAATTGCAATTATTTTAAAGACCTAAGGAGGAAGGGATTTACAATTAAATGGTACAAAACTACTTAAAATAAATTTTAAAAATTTTTGTTTTGCAAATGGAAGGGACAAGCACAGACTCCAAGCCACAAGACCAGTAAAAAGATACAAAGAATGATCACTACTCTTGCCTTTGGAGACATCCATTATTGTTTAAAAAAATCCTAGTTGATAATGAAAAAATAAGAACATCTCCAGCTGTCAGGTCCCCTCTTTAATAGAGATCCTAGATTAAGGGGAAGCTGAAATGCAACAGAATTATCTATCACACAGCAATTGATACCACCTAGGTATATCTCACTCCATTTTTTTGGCTGCTGCAGACACTTGACAGCAAATGCATCTTGATCCCTGCTACTCAGTGTGTTGTACAAAGTAATATCTCCCAGATTAATTGGCTTAATTTACTTGTTTACTGCAATCTTCCTCTGTAAAATGGGGTATCTGGATGAAATGTAATGGACTGTGAGATGTAAAAAGTCACGTTGGGTAAACCTAATGGTTCTTGCTGCTTCTGAGCTAGAAAAAGAGGCATTGTCTAATCAGCACTGTTTACAGGGCTTATATAACAATAGTTTGACATACTAGAGAAGTTACAGGTGTTAAAGGAAAGATATAAGCTAACAATAAATACAAGGTCAGAGGCCAGATGAATACTAGACCTTTCAAACAGGCAGTGGAGATGCTGGCAGAACTGTCATCACCTGAAAGCAGGAAAACCTGTCTATAGCTCATCAACCACTCTCTGCTCACCCTTTCTAATGGTCTCACCAGCACTTAAAAAAAAAAACCTCCCTGGCATATTTCTTTTATTTTTGTAATCTCATCAATTTTCTTCCTGATTTCCTCCGACTATTCCTTAGCAGCCACGGGGGTATCTATCCAACAGAATGTCATTTTTCCCTCCTGTCCTCACATCACCCCACCTGGAGAGTGTCTCTCAGGCACAGAATTTGTTTCTGCACATCCATAAAAGTGAGCTAGACTTGATAAAGATCTGCAGTGATGTAAATAAGGTGTTCATCCTATGCCTCAATAATTTATTTAAAACTACAGCAATAGCTCTTTTATCCCAGCGGACTTTATACACATATTCCATGAATATACATATTCTTAAAACACCTACTTTAATTTTCTTATGCTCAATCATCATGTCTGAAACAAGAATGTAATTATGTAAAGCTAGCATTTTGATTTACAAAAAAAAAATCAAGCAAAAACTACAAACATAAGAAAAAGTACCTTAATTGAGTACTACTTTTTTGAAGAAACAGGCAGTAAAAATGTTTTTTTCCGGAATTTCCGTGAGACTGTTTAAAAATTCATCAAAGCACTTCCACACAAAGTTAGGCTTTGAAATATGTAATCAAACTCGGTGTAAGTACACATCTCCCTGCTCATTTTGAGCTTGATTGCCTAAGGAAGCACAGAAAACACGACCACCCTCTATGCCAGTCCCCCTCCTCCAGCCCTTACATTTCCAAAACTGTTGACCAATTTCCTTCAAAGACAGGAAAGCATTTAAAAGGCTCAAAAATAACAGCATTTCTTCAAGTTTTAAAAAATGTTTTCTAGGCATAGAACAGAGATGAATGCTGTAGACTGAATCCCATCCTGTGATGCAAGTACCTTTTAGCTCTAGTTGCCTGCACCTGAAGTACCTTTGCCTCTGCTACCTTCATATTTGTTCTGTTGGATATTTAATTGAAACCTTAAACATTTACAGAAAAAAGCAATCCACTTTATGCATGGCAAAAATAACCCTTCATGAAAAAAGTACCAAAACCAAATTCAATATTGAAGGACAAAAAAAAAACCAAAACCCCATTCCTGTTTCCACAAATCAATAGAGTGAAAAGCTCTCCATAATGTAGATGAGCTCTTGTAAACCATGCAGCTCAGCAGCCACAGATTAGATTTTCTGTGCAGGAAAATACTGAGGCAAACACTTGAAGGCAAGTGCAGCTGCCTTGGATGTGGGATAAACAAGTTTCTGTAGCAGGACAGGGGGAAGGGTATATTTTAAATTGCAACTGACAGTTCCTTTACTTTCAAGGTCTTCTCAAAATCTGAACATCATCTACCTAATTTTTATGGAGAAGAAAGACTATTAAATAATCTTTTAGAGTCCTTTATCTGTTACATTTTTCCATAGGTCTGCTGAAAACTCAACAACAGGAATAACCTGTGGTTCAAACTGAAAGCTGCCACCACTGAGAGGACTGTCCAGTGTAATAGAGGGGAAGAACTGAAGACGTTGGTACTCTCACATTGGCCAACATTTAGTACAGCTGAAATGCTTAATACAAGCCTGATGCAATTAATCACATCCACATTTCCAGAATTAGATTCCTGGCTGTGTTCAGAGGTGTTTGGGTTTCACCTTTAATCTTCACTCACTGCTAATTTTAAAAACAATTATTTAACCTGCAAAAACATACAAATTAGCTTTTGGCCGAAAATTGCATAAGTTGGATTTCTATATAATTCATGTTCCACTGCAGTTGGATTGTCACAGAAGCTACCTGAAGCTATTTACCAGGCAATGGTTTGCACTGAAACTGGCAGTTCCATTTGGTGGGACACAGCTGAAACAATGAAGAAGAAAGGCAAATTAAAGAGATGTACAGAGGAAGAGCTCCTTTGGTTCTGATTTTCTTCCTTGAATTCCATTCTTTCAGGGACCAAATCTTATGGAAAAAAAAAAAAAAAACCAACAACAGAAAACACCAAACACCCACCAAGAGGTTAATAAAATCTGTCCACCTCTACCAACTTCTATTTTAACTTGTCCACAGCTGTCCACTGACACCCTGCACAGACTGGGACTATGGCCAGGGTGACATTGCTACGTGCCAGAGATTTTTTTAACCAACCAGAGACTTCCACTGCATGCTGGTTTGGGAGGAAGGCACTGCCAATCAGTTCACAAAAGTTTCTCCAGACACAGCACTGCTGACAAGAACATGGGAGATTTTTTCACCCTCAGGAACTTGCCTGTGACTGGCAGCTGATGAAAGACTTTGTGAGAATTACTGAAGCAACATGTACTCCATGTGGCAATCTGGCCCCTCGAGTTGTACTGAAATAAAACAAGCACACAGTATGTTTTCACAGAACTTATTATATTTTATCTTTTTCTTTCTTCCTGTAAAGCTTAGATTCTTTAGCAACAGGCTCATGCAACTTGTCTGACAACAATCTTTGTTAAGTTTAAAAGTATTACACTTGCATGTCCAAGGTCTTGAAGTGAAAATAAAATGATGCAGTTCTTTTTGTCACCTCCTCCTGAAAATTCTTTGCTTTGACTTGGCAGAAGAGCCCCAGCAAACTGTGAATGCTGGTGTACACAAATGAGAGCATTTGTTCCATGAACAAAGGAAAAACAGACTCTGCTGAGCTTTCTCTGGGTATTACTCAGAGAAAAAGCAACAGGACCTTTCAAAAGCATCTCAAGTTAATAGTTTTCATTTGAAACAATGTCATCTATTTCTGTCCCAAGGAGTCATTTAGAGCTTCCACAGCCTGCCTCAGGGTACTCCAGTTCTGAGGACCCTTCCCAGGCAAACCAGGATTCTGTTTCAATAAGGACTTTATCATTCACCCTGAAGCACTGGGTCCCACTGCTGCAATCCCTGGATGTGGTTATTCCATGAAAAATGCATTCTGCTGTACTAGGCTGCCTCACTGCCTCCTGTGAGTGAAGCTGCAGGTCTGGGCCATTTGTATTTTGCCTTGCCCTACTTCAAAAGTTTTCAATCAGAACTTGAATATTGCCTTCTGATACGAGCATGGAAAACGCCTAAAGCTATCTGAATTAAATTTGGCACAAAACAGTGTTCTGAAAGTATTATTTAAGTACTTTTAGCCTACAGCAAGGGCTTTACAGCCAAGCTATAAACTCCCTAATAATAAGATGCCTAATAAAAGTGCTGACAGACCATTCAGAGCTTCAGCAGCTCTCATTAAAATGCACTAGAATAGAACATGCTCGGGATGGTGATTTTCAGTGCCCAGGAACACCCAACACCTTGACAAACACCCATTTCTCAGCATGTGCACCACAGACTCACTCCTTCCCTCTGGACAACTTGGAATTACATTACTTGCTGAAAAATAATGACTTTGGCACTGAATATTAATGACCTGTTTAACAATTAACATAAAATCATATCCTACCTCTCTGGAAGTACATGCAACTTTAATCAATATTTCCATAAAAATTAACATCAAAGGAATATTTTTACTGAAGGATTTCAGAATGGATTGCTTTGCTTCAGGGCTTTATTTTTTCTGTGAGTCCTAACTCTTTCTCTCTTTTTTTTTTCATAAATCTGTCTAATTTTGAAAATAGGTCCACATGGTACAGGATTTCTCTTTAATCATGCAAGCTATTCCTCTGAAACATCAGGAAAGGACATACATACTGTCTTCTTTTCTAAAAGTCACATCTTCAAGCATTTAGGATACACAAAAGTAGTTTAGTACTTGCTCCCAGGAACAGCAAAATAGCATCCAGACCTGGGTTAGTAGTCTGCAAACACAGGGGCTGGGAGGATTTTTTGTTCCTGTGGAGGGAATTACCAAGAAGCAGCAAACAGAAACCTCACAGATGTTTATGAGATTTTTGAAATTATTATGAATTTACAAATTCATAGTGGAATTTATGCTTTTGCTTATTGTTACCTCCTCCTCAGATAACTTCAGGATGAGTCAGCTTGCTTATTATGGTCTTGTGTCATTACATTTTGGGTTAGATTAGAGGTCCCTTCCAACCCCAGCTAACCTGTGATTCTGTGAATTTGGAGTGTCTCAAGGAAGGAGGTCCTACATCTTCCATTGGAAAAGCCTCTGGATTCAGATTCAGAGCCACATTTTCCCTCTCAAACCACAGAGGTGCTCCTAATCCTCCTGAAAATATCTTTGGCACCCGTGTAATCACTAAACCTTCACTGAGCTGCAGTGTAAGGGCTGAGCACAGCCCTCCCCTGAGAGCCCAGGCCCAGCACCCTCCTGCTTCCAGTGACTGCCAGCAGTTGGTATCAATCACAATTTCATAAAACGCCAAATTAATGCTGAAACAAGCATTCATTCTTTTATGAATTAATACCTAAGTCCTGGGATCCCCTGCCACTCGAGCCATGCTTAAACTTTTCATACTCTTGTTAGTCTGCCCAGGGCAGGACATAAAAAAACAAAGGCAGTCCCTCTGACTCCTTCAGTCACAGATACCTCCCCAGGTAAAGATTACCTTAAAACACAAATGGAATTTTGACACAAAGCCTCTCTGGCAGGACACTGGCCAGCAGAATGCTTCAATCCAATAACATGAAAGGTGCAAAGAACAAAAAAGATTATTGGCTACAGAGCACAGGTAATACACTACTACTAGTACTAAGTGAATAATACATTTAATTCAAATGTATATGACCAAAAATATTTCCTGTTATAAATCTTTTCTGATTTAGAAAAAGTGGGCCCTTTTTTTCAATCTTTTAATTGTCTATAAAGCATCTGTTTTCCAGCATGAAAACATGATTTGTCATAGCAATTATTGATCTCTACAGAGCCTCTAATGGGACTGGCAGTCACAGAACCACACAGTTTTCAGCATCCATTATGCAGCCACAGGCAATATTTCTGCTTTTACAAGGCACTCTAGCCTGAAGTACCAGGTTATTTGAAACATCATTTCTTAGTGGGAAATAGCTGTAACACACAAGGATCCAAGTTGTCAGTTGTCAACAACATTTTTTTCATTTAAGAACTGAGTGACATGTACAACATGTTCTTTTTAACCAAACAAGTTTTTCTTTGTTGCTCAGGAATGGCTTCTAGAAGCCTGGACCCAGGGCTGCCCAATGCTCATGCTACCACAATTCTGGAGGTCAGAGACTTCTCCATGCTTTAACTGCTCCTCTTTTATGGTGACCCATCTATTCCAGCTCTCTTATTTATCTAGACCGTGTATCAGCTGAGACAAATTAGACAGCAATTACAGAAAATTACAAAATGCTATTAACACACATGCTACAGAATAGTAAGAGAAATTACACCCTCATTCCATGTTATGAAGGACTTCAGGAATGCAGGGATGTAAGAAGAGAACTTCAGCCACAATTGTGGATTTTCTTGCCCTACACATTTCTTCTCTTCGTCCTAAACTGTTGGATGTTTCTAAGAAGACATTTAGATATCTTCTGTAGCCTTTGCCAGTGTGTGCAGGGCAGTATTCTCTGCTTTGTGAGACACTTCATGCATTCTCTCATATTTCTGACTATTACAAAATTCTTTGTTGGAATTCAGAATTTGTCCTATAAGAAATCAAGTACTCAAGAATTTATCCCCTTATTACCTATCCATTACCTCATTGCAAAATTTAGTTCATCTTAACGTGTTTTCTAAAAAACTTCCCACTTTGCCAGGAAAAAAATATGAGATTTCTGATGGAATGTCTGTTTTTTGCAGCCTGAGGTCTCAAGCACAGGAGATTCAATGTTCATCAGACTCAGATTCGTGCTCCAGCTGTCAGTTGTTCTCTGGTCCAAGCAATTCATTCAGGTTTCACTTGCAGCCAGCATCACTGATTCAAGGTCAGAAATCTTTGTCAGAGCTGAAAAATATTCCAGCTGACCACCACTAGAGAAACGGGAGTCTTATGTCCCATGAGAAAATGGTGGATACAGGAAAAAAAAACTTCAGGCTGTTCATGTATTCCATAAATAAAGTTCATTAAAATCTCCCGCAGCTAGGGATCATCCCTGTTACTCACATTAATTAAAGTCTAACAATTTAATTAAAAATATTTTCAACTGCAATTCAACCACCTTTTTCTTTCATCATGAATTTTTGATCCTTAATACACTTTTTAATGGCAGAGGCCCACCTCTTTTGTTATAAAAGGAAACAGTAAGAAAACCCAAACCCGTGGCATACAGTGAATCCCAGGAAGCTGCAGTTTCCCCTCCACCTCCACATTTTATCACGTGGCAAGGTCACAAAAAACAGCTGCTTAATTTATCAGCCAAATTCCAAATCAGAAAAAAAACCCCCAAAAACTAAAACAACCAAAACAAACAAACAAAAGAACCTGCCTCAAATCAATTTCCAGTTGATGTAGTGCTGTTCTGTCTGACCCAGTGTTTCAGAGCATCAGATAATAAACCAAAGTCATTGCACAAAATCTCTTTAATAGCCTAGTAAAAAAGGAGTTGTAAATTGGGATGCCTTAGGGATAGATAAAAGTCCAGCACAGCAAAGCAGATGAGTATAACAAGCTGATCAGGTTCAATTAAAGTTTTCCAAGACTGGACAGGCCCTCACTTTTATAGAGCAGAGGTTAAAGTTAGAGAAGAAAAGACCACAGAAACTTTGAGATGACCTGTCAAACTCTAAGGATGCATTGTACAGAAAATTAACAAAACCACATATTAACTATTAGTATTAAAACATACAGGATTTTTGAGAATCTACACTCTGATATCTTGAGAGCCCCCTCCAGAGCACTTGTTTCAGAGCTGTCACCATTTCAGGGGATCCAGAGACAAATGCCCATCATGAGGCATCAGTCAGACACTAATCCTTTATACAAAGTGGTGCTTGACATGTGAGAGCCCTGAAATTCTCCTGTTACAATCACACAGCAGCCCGTGGTCCCACAGAGGCAGGTGTTTGTTCCAAGCTCACAGTGACACTGAGATGTCTCCTCCACAATTGTTCTGCTGCCAAACACACACCAGCTACTGTTTGATTGTGAGAAAATTCTCTGTTCCACAGTAATGCTCCACGCTCCAGCCACCAAAACACCCCATCTAGCTCAGCTGCAATGTGCTTTGTATTTCAAGTGTCCTGTTTTGGGGACAGCAAGAGTAAAGCAGCAAGAAGGTAGGATTACCATTACACCCATATTTAGATTCACCAAAAATTCACCTCAGAATTTCTTAGCATTCCTTTGTTGATCCACATACAATATGCTGAAGAATCATTGAATGGTGGATTTCTGCTGCACATTCCAGATTGAAACCACCCCTCTTGAAAGGCTTCCCTATTATTCTACTCATGAAAAAATGAAGCATTAATCCAGCTGAAATTAAAATCTCCTTTCAAATCCTAGGGTTTATCTATAGGTACAGTTTTTAATATACAGAAGATTAAAAATGTAGGAACATAAGGAAATCCCTGTTGGGATGTTTCACTGGCATCTTATTAGTGAAAGATATTGGAAAGTACACCCTTGCTATTCCCCTGCTGCCTTTGCATGGACTTGTTGGCCATGAATTCAAATCTGCCTCCACATCCTCCTTTGGTAATAAATCTCAGAATTCCAAGTGCTTCCTCCTAAGCTTTAAACCAAACTCCTAACAGTTGCATCAATACACTGGAGCTCAAACATTGCAGGATAGGGAAATAACTCTGTATTCATTTTACCCATGACCTTCATGATTTTGTGAACACTGATCATATCAACTTTCAGCCTTATTATCTCCTAGCTGCCTTTTTCCCAGCCTTGTCTCTTCCTTATAAAGTGACTGCTCTGTTTCCATTAATCATTTTGACTCCTGTACACAAATATATTGTGAAAATCATTCTCCACACAGACAGACATAAATAATGCATGTATTTCCTCAATGCTCCTTCATCAAGACTCAACTTGGGTGCTTGGTAAAAATGGAGATGATTTCTGCTGAATCTAGTCCCCACCCTGTGGCAGGGTTTTATCACTGATTTCCAGATAAGGCATAGCAAGAAGTATGACAGGATCATGCCCCAGGTCAGGAGAACCCTGGAAATTTTAAGTGTGCTACAGACCATTGCCACGGTTGTCAGAAGGAAAAATTTAAAACTATCTCATCACAAATGCCATTAGTTCCCTAAATAAATCACGACCAAAACCAAGAAACTCTTCTAGAAATAGAATATATGGTGGTTTCAGGAAAGACAGTTTTGTAGGGGAGCTACACATGCACAGACTTTATTGTTAAATCAAGTGTTCCTGCTCTTCTTTTACTTCTTTTATGAAATTTCCCTCATTCAATGTCCTGAAGGAATCCAAAAGGGCAGTGGGCACTTCTCAGAAGCACCTTTAACTGAAAATAATTTCTAAGCAGAAGTGAGGTTAACTGTAGTTCAAAGCATTTGCAAAATTAGAGCCTGGCTTCAGAAGTATTGATGCAAAAAAAACCCAAAACCCAGCTGGTGCACAGGAGCTGTAAGGAAAGCAGTCCATCTCTGGAATTTTTAGGCATTGGAATTTACAGGATTGCAATTTCCCTGTGCTTTAAGTAACAAAAGCTTTAGGCCTACTTTAAGTGCAGTACTGCATTATGTAAGACAGTGTCCCTATACACTTTCTCCAGACTTCAAGAGTGGGATGTTAGCCCCTATCACCACTATTTCACAGAAAAAAAAAAAGAATAAATTTGGAAATTCTTGTCTTGCAGAATTTGAATCACTGCAGAACATCTTGCTTTTTTTTTTTTTCCTTGATATATGTAATTTTCTCTCTGTTTTACATAACATAAATCTGAAGAGTAGCTATGCCTCACTTCAAAATAAATAAGGGATCATTTGAACTGCCAAAAAGAAAATGCAAAACATTACTTTATTTCAAGCCAGTAAATTGGATTTTCTTAACAGCAGAGCCACATTTTGGTTTGAGTCACAAATATCTTTGCAAAAATATATAGACACACAGAATTCTGGAGTTTACATTCAGATGAACACACCACTGCTAATGGCACTCATCTTTCTGAGAATGCCTCTTCAGCAACAGAAGCAGCACACACAGTTATATTCACCACCCTGTAAACATTGTCTCTATTTTGAAAGAAGCAGTCACTGAAAATTAAAATTATAATCACACAGGAATGAAAAACCTTTTTGTGAAATAAAAAGTGTCAACAAGAAACATGCAGAATGTCAACTGAAGCAATTATTTCCATTTTATTTGCATTTTAGATTACCTGCTGGCATATTCTTGCTCACCAAAATCCCATCACCACAATCAGCAAGAGGAATTTAGCTACTTATAACTGGGAAAAAGTGCCTTTCTCCTGTACTTTAGAAGTTTTCTTGCACAAATTCTGCTTGCAACCATTTTCCTGCAAAACCTTCTTGACAAAATATCAAACTGTGTAGTTTTACTCAAACAAAAGTCCTTGTGAGAATTCTACTTGATTAAGGACAGATTAAAGACTGCACATTAACACCCAAAGGCTAAAATTTTCAAAACATGCAGATAATTTAGAAATCCTTTTTCCAATCAGTTTTAATCAATGATCTGTTTTGAAAACCTCAGTCCAACTGTGTATTGGATTAAAACAGAAGAGCCAGCTCCTGAGGCAATTCGTAAGTGCATCAACAGATTTAAACAATGCCAAGTGGATAAGGAGCTGGCATCAAGGGACAGGGCTTTCATTGGATCTGATAATGAAATTTCCATTCATTTTAACGAAGCACAGTTCAGACAGTATCTGCTGTGCTTCTCCAGTATTAGCTGATTTATAATGGAGATCTATCCCTTGTGGGATGCATCTTCTGACTTGTCATTCCAATCCACTCCTGTGCTCGCTTTACAGCACCTTACAGGTTCACAGACCAAAGCTGTACTGTAGTTTATTGTAGTTTAGGACTGCTAATAACAGAGCAGCAGGAACCCCTACCCCAATTATTGCCTCAATCAGAGCTGGCTTTGGTGCACAGCCATTGGTTTCACAACCACACACAGCCACCATGAGCTGAACAACACCAATAATGGCTAAGAATCTGAAAACAGCTAAATTTGGCAAGAGGTTTTTTTTCTGGTGCCCCACACAGTCACCTGTACCTGTGCTACCCTAGAAGCAGCACAGTGCTTCAAATCCTGATTTGAATCTCTCTTAATGTATTCTTTCATCCAACTGTGAAATAACACAAGTTAAACCAAGATTTCAGATCCAAGTGTTACCATGGTAAACAAACAGCGTGTCCTTGTTTCATTTTGTACCCAAGAGGCAAAATCTATTTAACCCAGTATCTCTCAAGAATTCTTATTTCCGGGCATTCTAGGTAAAAAAAAACCCCAGTAGATTCTCAGAGCTAACAAAAGCTGAGGAAAACTTGATAAAATTTGCTTTTCCAGAAAACATTACCATACCTTCCTTCTACAGGAATTTTCTTATTTTAAGATGGGTCACAAGAGTTTACATGCAAAATCTTTAGCACTTACACAATAAGCAGCAGCAAAGCACATAATCCCACGCAGCTGTTTATGAAAGGCAAATCACACTTCCCCAATAATCCAAACGTGGAGAAGTGTAACCAGCATTCCTCACTGACATCCCAAATGCACAGTACTGCTCTGGAGCACTTGGGGCTCACCTCTTGTGTGTCACACACACATCTGGGTGCAGGTGTTACTGGGAGAGGGACATTCATCCAGCTGTGACACAGGCACACGTGGCACTGCTTCCCTGAGCTGCTCCCACAATAAAGGGACTGAGTTCTAAAAAGCCCACAGATTGTACACAATGTTCTACTGACAGCAACACACAGGCAAACCTAAAGACTAGATAAATATTTTCACATTTTCTACCAGTCATAAGTAGTTCTTGGGACAATTATACTCTCTCCTTAAAATCTTGATGAATGTGATTGCTATTAGGGTTTTTTTGCTTTTTGGGTTGTGATTGCAGCTGGTATAATTTTTTCTCTCTTTTCTTTTTTTCTGTAATCATTACCTTGCGGAGAGAAAATGAATTGATTCTCTTACCTGAAGGTGTTAAAATCAGTCACTGTAGCACACTTCTGAATGAAGGGCCCTTGAGGAAAAGGATAAAAAAAGATTTTTTAAAAGGGTTCAGTATCTAGATTATAGTTCTCAATAGCAAGGTTGAAAAGTTTTCTGTGAACTATTTAATATCTCTAAGCTCCATGACATCAGCTTTAACTGAAGATTTTACAAGACCTGGCTCACATGAGCACAATTTTAAATAAGTCTTTTCTGTGACTTCAGCAGTTTTTGGTCAGTCATTCCACTGCTACTTAAGAGGCAAAACCACAAACTGTGGCCAAAAGTCTCAGAATAAGACTTGAGATACAGGCACAGAGATAAAAAAGTAATTTCACCAGTGTACATCCTAACATGCAGCATCATATATCCTTACAGATAGCTTTCAGAGCAACACACAGCTTTACATCACTTCAAGGCACTGCTGCATTCTGGGGCTTTTCTTTCTATAGTTGAAGTGGCTTGAAGGAACATTCATTTA
Source organism: Sturnus vulgaris (assembly GCF_052056855.1). NCBI lineage: Eukaryota > Metazoa > Chordata > Aves > Passeriformes > Sturnidae > Sturnus > Sturnus vulgaris. The sequence goes on from NC_142260.1 coordinate 10,593,306, forward strand.
TGGTTGCACCAACCATCCAGGCAGCACAAAAAAAGAGGAATTTCCTCACATAACCTTCTTTTATAAACATTTGAAAAAACATACTTGGAAAAAAATAAGTAATTTTCCAATGTAGAGTTATTTGGTTTTTTTTTAAATCATTATTACTGGCTTTAATTTCTTTCAGAAAAATACTGATTTCAGTGCTTTTTATATCAGCAAGTCAGTTTCAATACACATTTGTATCAACCTTGATGAGGCTAGGTTGAAATACCTGTATATCTCATCCAACTCTCATCAGTGACAAAACAGCACAATTTCCTTTTCATCTGCTCTACCCTATTCATTAAGGAGTTTGTCTAAATAGCTGTTTCACCATATTTATACATTAGGAATTACCTACTCCATCACCCTTTTCTTCCCTCTTGCAGTTGTACCACTTGTACTGCTCCTGAAGTGGTCTGTGATTTCTCTTCACGAAGTTTATAGAGATACTCAAAGATGAAACTTGTTTATCTCACAAATGGCAAAATTTTAGTGCTTCCCTTCTGCAACTTGTGCATTCTAACAGCACTCATTCCCCTGGTGTTTTGAGAAAAGACAACATATTAAATCAAACTCCCGGCTTTGGGATTTGATAATGTCCCCAAACCACTGTTTGTCCTGAACTGCTCCCTCCAGGCAAAACAAACCCCACCTGAATGAAATAATTTCTCTTGCCTTGCCTGGGACAGCAGCATCTATTACTATTTATTAATTATTATCTATTATTATCTCTGTACACTGCCACCCTGACAGGCTTGCAGGAGCATGTGTGTGACCACTCCTAAAGCTCTTGCAATGAAACATTTTACAAGAGGCTGTTTCAGCTCTACTTGTGCTTCTGACATTCCTGTTAGCACCTAAGTGTTCCCTGGAATTTTCTGAATATTTAATAGCAGGAAAAGGTTATTTGGTCCTGGGGATTTAAGGTCTACACGTGACAGGGAAGCATGAAAGCAGGTTATCTGTGAGCATCTGGTAAATGGGAGCCTCAAGTTTTCCCTTACCTGTTACATTTCCTGTTTGGGCTCAAGGGTACAAGACACTGGATACTTTAATAATATTGTATTTATAAAGATAAAAGGTGATCTCTCTATATATGTATAAAAATATGTGACTGACTTGTTAGAAAACAATCAACTGATTGTGGCTTTTTAACCAAAACCAGGGCACATTAACAATCACAGCTGACACAAAATCATAGCAGTTAAATCCTTGAGTTCAAAGGAGTTAAGAACTTGTCTTGCCTTAAACACTCTCCAACTCTCTTTTGGCAGTAACTCTAAAGAATGAGTTCTTCATGCCACAGATATAAATGCATGCAAGGGAAAAAGACGTTAAGAATAGGTGGATTCAAATGCAGGGAAAACAGATTCAAATTAGGTTGTGAACACCTCATTCCAAGCACACCAGGAAAGTGCCCTGAGAGAGACATGAAACCAACACACAGATTTTTCTTTCCCATTTGAAGCTGATCAAAGCTAAACCATACAAAGCTCTATATAAGCTAAGTGCCAGAAGATTAAACAACATCCAGAACAAAAGGAAACACTTTTTTTTTTTTTTCCGGAGCTGCTTTGTCTGACCAGAACGTTATTTCATTAGGCCTTTTTCCATCTCCTAGTTCAATCACACCATCCCCAGAGTAACTACCTGAAGCTGTGCCTTGGTGGCAGCCTGAAGAGACTGAAGCCCTTTTTCCAGCTCAGCTGCAAATCATGAGACAGCTGAGACAGCTTTATGATTAGGTGTGAGGGAATGAGGAGGAAAGACTACTAATATATCCACATTTTAATGTGGATCTGAGGTGCCTAATGATAACAACATGTTGATTTGAACAGCTACTCACTTCAATCTTCTAATTTACTGAGGGAAGAACTAATTTATTTTATGCAAAAATTCAAAGGATAGTTCAAGAAGACAGCCTGAGAAGCCTTCTATAAAAAGGCACCTATTTTCAAATGATTGACGCTGCTGTAGCTATCTGCAAGGCATTTCCAGCAGATATTGATTTTGTTGAAGTGCAATTCATAGATAAATATTGCTTCACAGAACACCCTGTTTGCAGAATCTTCTATGAGACTAAGTAGAAAAAACTTTTCTGATCAAGTAAATGACTTAGGAACAAATGCTGCTTTGGAAAAATGGAGAGCTTTTTTTCCCTGTGTCTTTTTGTTTAATGAAAGCATGAAACTGATTAGTGAAATATGTATAAATTAAATGCATTTTCAGGGAAAGTGAAGATGGACTGTGATTTTTTGGTTTTGTTTCCCCATGGAATATGAAAGCTAAGACATCACAAAATTTAGGGGGTGGTGAGGGGAATGGAATACATATTTAAATTGGGTATTGTTTCTGGGTTCTTTATTTGATTGGTTGATATCTGCTTTGGTTTTTGAAGATGAAAAAGGAAGCACTTCCTCTCTCCCAACCAAGTTGTTGGTTTTATGTGAATGTCCTGATATTTTTTCTGTCAGGAGGAGGGAGAGGTGATGCACATCAAAGCCCCAGCATTTCAACCAGAAATTGAAATTTCCAAAGCTTGTAAGATATCACAACTTTTCCCCACAGACAGAAAACCAGGAGCACAAGCAATTGCTCCCTTTCACAGGAAAAGTAGTCAATCTTAGCACTTTTAAGGGACAAAACCTAAAAAAAAATCCAAAATTGTATATGAATATGCGATACAAAAAGATAATTCTCCTTGGAACCAGTGGGGTGGAATGTCCCTAAATGAGCAGGTGGATGGAAGAGTTTTTATAATGGTGCCCCGAGCTAGGCCCCATCCGTGTGAGGGGAGCACGGCCTGGCCCTTAGAATATAGAAAATAGTTTATTAAAAAGTTTAAAAATGTATGATGGGTCTATGAATATGCAAGGGGCTGATGAATTTAAGGGGTGTCTCCAAAGCAGCAGGAGTGCTCTTGGCTGAATGCCAAGCACCCAGCCATTATAACCTTTTGCTTTATTGTTTGTCTCTTATTGTCTTTTATTAAAACTTTTAAAATCTGCCCAAAAAATAAACCTCGTTTTTCACACTGTACAAATCTATTTTCACTGGAAATAGTTTAACCTCCCCAAGCCGAGCTTGTTTTGCCCACAACAGAAGTGGGTGCAGCCTCTCCCTGTTCTTATTTTGACCCAGAAGCTTTTCCCCATCTCTGCCTGCCAAGGATGCCCTCCACACACTCACTGCACTTGTGCTTCGGATAAAAAAGAACCTTCAGTCCATAGCGAGCAAAAAATGTAACAGAGCTGCAATGCTAACAACAGTGGGAGAGCTCTCTACCTGCACACAAGTGTGACCCCACATAACCTGATCATCCCCCTGCTCTCAGGCATGGCTCATTTAAGTGTCCATTTCACACATTGCTTAAAAATGCTGCTGTTCTGGCAGCAGGGCTTCCAAAAAACTTAGTGGGCTTTTTGTTTGTTTTTCTTTTTTTTTTTTTTACAAAAAGCATGTTCATCTTTGTCAGGAAGGCTACAGAGTCACAGATTCCAGGAGGAAAGTATGAATCTCCCTCGTGAACAAACTTCATTTTAACATCTGTACTATGTCTTTTAAAAATGGAAATTTAATCAACATTCAGAATGACATGCTGAGAATTTGTGAGAGCTCTAGTTGAAAGCACTGCCTTACATTTTCTTTATTCTGTTTGCAATTTTTTCCCCTCACAAAAAAAGAGACCCATGTTAAGGGCACTGTCCAAGTACCTACTTTTGTTCAGTTTGCTTCCTTAAAAGAGATTAAACAAATTTTTATGTAAGATTACAGTTGTACATAATTATTCTTTATTATTTCAAAGCACTGAACATTTGTCTTGCTTTGGAATTCGGTTCTGAAGCTCCCACTGATGTCTATCAGCTGATTTAGGACAGGGATCGCCAAGGTTTGAAATGTCTGCTCTTACCTACCCAGGAGTTAATCTTCTGTCATAGTTAGAGCAGTTAAAATTGACAAGAGAAATACCTGTTCTGAAGGATGAATTAATGACTCCATTAGCTCTGATTTAATTCCAGGAAGAGTGACGACTGTCTCTCATCTTTGGAAGGCAGGAGGCAGGAATGCCTCACCCAGCTCTGTAACTCTGGGCACACGGACAGGGAACAGCCTCCAGAGCTGCCACTTTGGGCATCATTTTAACACACACCCAAAGCCATTAAGAACAATTTGGAGTGAAAGTCACTGACCCTGAAAGTTAGGTCTGTGATTAATTTTATTGCCAGTCGTTGCATTTTAAAGTAATGTTATTAATAAGAAATTGTACTTAAAATGAAGCACATGTGCAAGTGTGAAGGCCTGGATGCTGCCCAGAAGAGACAAGTATTTTTCCTTTTTTCTATTTCCTTTCCTGTTTTGCTCACTATACATAACTCAGACGAGAAGACAATTCCTCAGAGAAAAAAAAAAGTAATCCAGCCACCTTTACAGGCACAGCCCTTTATTAAAAATGTAAATTGAAACTCAACTGCCCATGTAACCTTTACCTCCCACTACTGAAGTATCTGTTAAGCTGCTGCCTGATGGGATAAGCAAAAGGCTTGCTTCTCATTTACTGGGTGACTGACTAGCAGTGCATACAATTTCTGTCATTAAAATTGCAGTGTTGGGGGTTTTGTTATTATTGTTTTTGTCGTTGTTGTTGTTTTGTTGTTGATGTTTTTTAAACCATGCAGAATGATAGATCTGTCAGACACAGTAGAGAGCAAACTCTCTTAATGTAATGCTTGCATGACCATTTCAAATTTAATTTTAATTAGCTGTATTAGACTTCCATAGAATGACAGCATGAAAAAAATAGAGAGTATTCTTCTCATGTAGTTCTGTTTTAAAAAAGTATCACACAGCAAGGGAAGTATGAACTTTTAGAGTCACACTCAAAGCTTGGAATATTCTTCTTAGAGGTAACATGGTACTCAGGGTTTTATTCTCTGAGGAATAAAATGCAAACTTAAGAAATAAAGCACATCATCAGTTCTTTGGTTTATGTATTTAGTCTTGAGGTTATGCTGTCCCTGGGCAACAATCACGTTTCATTCTGCCCAGACTGGCAAAATAACAGGAGCCTTTTATTTGATTTGATGCTGTAATGGGTAATTAATCCAGATCAGATGGTTTAAAGCAGAGAACACTTATTTCAGCGGTGTACTTGATCTGTTGACAAGACACTATTCTAATTGCACTTCTTGGGAAGAAAGTCAGCCTGCAATGCTGACACATAAAAAATCCAAACTTTCTACCTACAAAGTTGCATTTTACCATCCAGTTTTTAAATAGTAGCTCCGAAGTGTTGTTACACAGATAAATATAATAGCTAAATTTATCACAAAGCAAATTCTACAAACACTAAAAAACTTGAAGCACATTATTAGAATGAAGATGCTAGGAAAAATGAAATGCAGTTTTGAAGAAAAATGCTAACATGTTTTATCTTTTGCCAATTTGCAAAAGAATGCGGCTGCGTAGCGTGGGTGGAGGGTGGAAAAACTATGAAATAGATTTTTTTTTTTCTTTTTAATCAATAACTCATAAATTGATGCTAGAAGCATATTCTCCAAAGGGTGATTACAATGGTAGCAAAGATGTTTTGATTAAAGAGCTTGGGATTTACTCCACTGCAGACACACAAAGCTAACACTCGCTGTGTTGGACACTTGACATGACAACTTACTAGGATGGGGATAAAACAGTGAGAAAAAGGCAAAGCAAATAATTTGCAGTCAACTTCTTCTCCTTGCTCATATGCATCTGTGAAAGGAAGGAGCTGAAAGGAGGAGGACAGACATTCAGAGACAGAAGCTGCCTGTGAAAGTGCCCTGGGAAACAGACTCTCCTCATTGTCAGTTGTGTTTCTACTACAAGAGAACTCCTCTTCTTGGCTGGCTTCCTCTAGATGAAAACGTGACAAGAAGTGGATGACTGTGTACAAATGATGTTTGACATCACTGAATTCAAGCCATGCTCTCTAGGATATCAAGGAGGGGAAAAAAACCCCAAACCATATCAGTTATCCATTTTAAAAGCAGGATGTTGTGACCTATTCAAACAACAAAACAAGAATAGAGAGGATAAATTGCCAGTTTGTCTGTATGAAATACTGTAAGGGTGTTTCTAGAAATAACTAAACATTGTTTCACAATATAACCGTGCTTTTGAACTAAAAGTTTTTGAGATTCTTATGTAACTATTTCCTTTATGCATCTGGAAAGCTTTCAGTTACCATCTCACTTCATATTGTCAGAGTGATTACAATACGAGCACTACTCAAAGTTCAAAAACACAAGGAGGCTTTCTAAGAAGTTGTAGGGTTTTTTGTTTTGGTTTGGTTTGGTTTGGTTTTTTGTGTTGTTGTTCCACATTTGGAACACTGTACCTTAAGAGAGCTCACTTGCCTCTAATTGAAGTTTTTCACAGCCTGGGAGGACTTCTCTACATAAAATGGTATTTAGAGAACAGTGAAATGGAAAGAAATTCCTTGAAAACACACAGGAAAAAGAACCCTTTGAGAATTCATGAAAGCATGTTCTTTTACCCTCTTACCCTACCTAAAACTGCCAGCAACATAATAAGTATCCATCCTCAAACATTCCTGTAATATCAGATTCTTAATAAATGGCAAGTATCGTGATTGCAGTTTGGGTTACTTATTAAGATAGATTCATTCTACATTTAACAACTACTTTTCCAGAATGTTTATTCAAGGACTACTGTAAAAGAGAGATCATTTTGATTTCTCCTCATTTTAGTCAGTGGTATTTTCTTGAATCAGTTCTCTATGTAAAACAGTGCAACATTGATAAGATTTTGGATTTGTTAATTCTGCCTCCAGGAAAAGACATTGTGCTAGAAAACATATCCCCCATCAGTTAATGTGCTCATGTCAGGGAAAGTCAATTATGATTCTGAAAGAGTATTTGCAGTGTGTTACACTCAAACTTGCAAAAACCATCTCAAAGCCTTTTAGACTGACTTGTTTCTGTGCTACCACTCACATTTAGAAATTTGTTGATTAGCGTGGTGTGTGATGGGGTACATTTTCCCTAGAAAAATGGGCTAATGGGTGTTCCTTAAATATGTGTTCTACACAAAGAACACCTTCGTGGAAAAAGGTGCAATGGGAAAGTCATTCCCTGCTGCCTCTTTGGAGTATGGAGCATCCTGTCTTTTTTGCCTGTATATTTGCTATTTTTTACTCTCCTTTGTAATATATTTAAGAATTAATAAATGTAAACAATGGGACGGGGTTTTCAACACTTACTACAAAAAAGAGGGCTAAGCAACCAGCTTCAGACATGTAAACAAACTCTTTTTCATTTATACAAATATGTTCAGCTATCGTTTTCAAACCTTTGTGTTTCTACAAAGGTATTGAGCTTCAAGTCTAAATCTCATGTTGATGTCACTGCTTCTCACAGCTTCAGTGCCAACAGCATCTTAGTGCCAGTTCAGAAATTAAGAGAGAAAACTACAGCAGTGGCTGAGGCAGTCCTGGTTATGAACTCCTCCCCAAATGCCTGGTAACAGAGACAGGAGCAGTCATATTTTCACAGAGGAACACGAGGAGGAAGGGAGCCAGAAACTGTGAAGAGAAAAGGGTGGCAGCTGAGAGGAGAGCAGTACTGCCAATATTTTGGCCTCTAAGGTGGAAGTCTGAATCCTGTCCTTCCCATCATGAAACAGCTGCACAGCTATTTTGGAGACAGCTCTGGCAAATTAAGATGTTAGTCCCCACCAGCAGTTAAACTACCACAGGAGATTACATTGAAGACAGCCAGGTTATTTTAAATTGACACTTAAGGTATGCTGTGCTCATCTGTTTTGGTTTTGAATCAAAACAGATTAGAAACATTCAAAGAATCTGTTAACAGCAATTTGGCTGCTCAGAGAGCAGAATCCAGCTCAGTAGCAAAAGTTAAATATTGTTCCAACTATAATTTGGAGTCTGTGAAATTCTGTGAGCCTTCAGAAATGGAAAATAATAACTAACATGCTGAGCAGAAATTTTCTTAATATCAATGCTCTGAGCAAGGCGTGTAGTTTTACTGGAAAGCAAAATACACAGAATCCCAACTCACTTAAGACACTTTATATAATGATGACAAAGGCCTCTCTGACATTCCAAGACTACATCCTAGAAACCCTTCTAAGGCTGGTCACCATAGACCAGACTTATCATTAAGTGAGAGCAGGGTCACTGTTTTACTAAAAGAATTGTTAGAGAAAAATCTGTTGACTCTCTATTTTAAATGCAGTAGCAGAGACTATTGAAGATGTGAGAGATATGATTTGGTTGTGTCTATTGCCCAAGTGGAATAGTATTGAAGGATAATTCAAGTTGGAAAGGACCTCAGGAGGTCTCACAGAGTAAGATCAGCTGGGAGATCAGATCTGGCTGCCTAACACTTTATCCTGGGGGAACTTTAAAAACTCCAGAGATGGAGACCACACAACCTCCCCAAGCAATCCATTTTAGTGCTTTCATATGATCCTTGTGGAGAAGTTCTATCCTCATGTCCAGTGCCTGTACTCAGGAGTGTTCAGAATTCCTGCAGATGTCTCACTCATCAGCAGCACTGCTGCAGATTTCTTGCAGAGTTGACACTCTGCAGCACAGGGCTAATTTCAGCCTTATTCTCTAAGATATTGTCATTAGCATAAAGCAGCCTTTAAATATCCTTTGTTCACAGTTCAAAATCTCTGCTCCAGGATGGAGTAAATTATCCAGGCATACTGAGAAGAACCAATTTCACAACTTATAGATTCCTTATGACAAGGATACAGAAATTACAAATTTGCCTTAGGCTACACCTGACGCAAATGTGTGGGTAGAAATGTTATTTAGGTACTTAAAATAGGGAGTTCAAGCAAAAGCATGCCACCTCACAGGAGTCTTTCTGCATCCTTTCTCAGCAATTTGCCTAAATGGAATAAATTTTCTCCTTTTATGTTTATGCTTTTTACACAGTGCTTCTTTGATATAGAGGACACAGATGAGGATGGAAAATGATAATATTTTATTTGCTCATTGTACAGAGAGGGAAAATGCTTTCAAGACTTTTAAGTACTAGTCACATTTTACAAGAAAGTATTTTAAATCTTTAGAGAGATTACATGATTTCCCAGAATCTCCTAGTGAGATAATGGTTGAAACAAGAACAGAGCTCCATTACTTCATCCAGTATACCCTATTCTAACCCATCCCCTGATTAAATTAATCTCATCTAATATTAGATATTAAAAGTTAACAGGCTCAGAGAGTAATGACCATGTTCCTGGAACGGAATCCAATGAAGATGATTTAATATATAGAAACCATTCCTGGATGAGGAAGGCTCTGAGACACAAGGGGTTGGGAGACAAGGAGAGGACTCAGGTGAAGTATCATCAGGGTTTCCATTCTTCCCTAGGCTCCTCTGTTTGGATGCTGCTGGATAGCAAACACCAGGTGAGATGATCTTTGGCCTGACCAGTACAGCTATTCATGATATTACCTTCAGTATGAGTGCTAAGCATAGAGAATTTGAAAAATCACTGAATCCAACAAAGGAGAGAGTGCTGCAGAAATAACACGATGGGAACGTTTGGCTATGGGGATATTGCAAGAGGCCAACTGTTTAAAGAGTTTTGCCTCAGATTCCTAGACTTTTGGAGTTACTATAACAACACATCAGCACCACCTAAAAAATGTTTTCACTCCTTTCTCTCTTATAGATGCACAAGACTAAAGTGTTTTAGAAAATCTGATCTAATTGAGGAACCTCTGAGCAAAGAATAATGTTGACCAAAGCTGGCACAAGTTGGCAGTCTCACAGACAGGGCTGTATTGAGCCACTTGGTCACTTCATTTTCATAAAAGGGTTTTAACCTCGCATCCTATTCCCAGGATCCTCAACAGCAGTGGAGGTTTCTACCTAGATACAGAGGAATTCACTGACAGACAGCTTTGGACAGTGAAGAAAGAGCATCTTCATTCAGCAGCACTGGGAAAGCTTGGAGCCAAGAATGGCCCAGAATAACAACTCCATAGGGACAGGATTTGCATATGAACAAGGGTGGGTGCAGAGGCTTTGCCTTCGGAGCAGTTCTGGCCTCTGAGGAACAGGGTGTTACTCCACACATCTGATTACATGTGGATCGTAGCCATGTGCCAGGGCTAGCAATGCTCTACTGTTTTGGGAAATCAAGATGCTACTGAATATGTAATGTGATTATTCTATGGTGTTTTAAATACAATATTCCAGCAAATAGCCTGGCTGATCCTACTGGAAATGGGAGAGGAAAGACGTGAGAGGCTGCCTACATTATTAAACTGCAGTGGAAGCTGCAGTGAACTGTCAGAACACAAACAGTATTTACCTTCTTCCTAGCCCTTCTCTAACATCCAGTCTCAGCTATACATTTGTTTAAGCTCCATGGCTTGGCTCTGATGACAGACATATAACTCATATGGATGGAAGAAGCCACACTGCTGGAGCAGACACAGTGCTGACCTTTCCCTGTGATAGTTCATTCTTACACTTGTGAGAGCCTTACTTGTTATTTTCTACTGTCTTGACCTATTGACCAGAAAGAACTTCCACACAGTCTATACAGATAAATCAACTGATGCTTTTAGAGAGACTTTGCTGCAATATTGTTTTATAACAAAAACCTCTAACTGCTCTTAGTACAGTTTAACACTCAGGCTAATCGGTTAAGAAAGAGAGGAGAGAAGAAATAGGCTATAAAGTAAGATACATTACTAAAACTCACTGTAAATTTCTTGTGTTTATTAAAAAAAAAAAAAAAATACACTGCACTTGTCTCCTTCCCAGATACCGATCTACCCTCAGAACTGAAAAATACGTTTTTGAGACATCTTATTTGATGTCTTACTGGCTGTGTTATATATTCAGAGCAGATAGTCTGAAGCAAAGAACAAAGGCTGCGTAATTTGAACTTTAACTCATACTTCACAGGTCGATGCCTCACTCAGCCTGCAAGAAAAAGCAATTATTGCACTTGAGCTAACAATATTATAAAAGGGGGTCAGTGACACACCATTTCATTGGCAAAATTATGTGCGGTAAAAAAACTTAAACTAAAAATAACTAATTTTCTTTAAAACACCGTAATTTCAACCCCAGACTGAAGAACTGTTCAAAAGCATAAAGGAACACACTGACATGACATTAGCTGCTTGAAATCTTACCCTGAAGTACTTCTGAATACAGTTGTGATTGAGCCTTTTCTTTTAATTTTAATACCACATTTTTCCTTCTCTTTTGCGAATTAGATGCTTTTTTCACAAAAATTTTAAACAATGACAGCTTCAAAACAAATAGGGTGACCTATTCCTAAGTAATGTTAATTTAATCTTATCCACTTTTGGTAACTTCGGTTTTTAACAGTGGCTGCTTTCATGCTTGGAAACAATTGCTGTGCCTTTTGGAACAGGTAAATTGCTCCAGTGAGTGACAAGTTAGTTCCCTTACTGAGAGACTGGAAGCTGTTCCTTGCATCAAAAGTAAGCTGGTTGGAAATAACAGATTTTATGCTTCACCAAGTTCTGTCCTGCCTGCATACAAGAGGACATTATGTCAGTGCTGCCACAGCTGTGGAGAAAGGGGAAAGGCCCTGTGTGAGTGATGTGCAAAGTGCTCAGCCAGAACCTCCTGCTTAATGAGGGGGACAGGGAAAGGACAGAAATCTCCTTTCAGCAGCTCGTGCTTGCTGTGGAGGCAACCACTCCAAAACACGGCACAAAATTTGGTTTTTTGGTTTAGGCAAGCATCCCCCCGCTGTTCCCATGGGACATTCTTTTCCTTGAAGTCCCTGAATTGGAGCACATCCTAGAAACATTTATGGATTGTGGAAATTCTTGACCTAATGTAAGACGAGGGAAAAAATTCTCACTTGCAACTCCCGAGCTCGGTCTCATTTTGCATTTTCACCTGTTAATCCAAGTGAGGATCAAAACACTTAATTGAAGCCTTTGAACAAAAATCAACTTGTAAGCCAAGGCATTTACTCATGCTTGCCCAGGTCTGCCCCAGTCTCCCATAAAGCACTGCTTTATTTATCAGGACAGACTAATTAGCTGCTTGTGCTGTGTTCAGCTTTGAGTGAAGCAAAGGAGCTGGAGAACTGCTAGAGACACGCTGCAGCAAATGGAAAAGCAGCTGGGGTAGTTACACAAATTCATCCACTGTGGGAAAAAAAAAGTTTAAGCCAGTAAATGCAGAATCAGACAGTGCTTGACCTTTGAAACTGTGTGTCAGCCTTGGTGGGAAAACAAATATTCCACTTGTCATTAACGGGCATCTCTTCTACATGTGAACAACAGGCTATTGTGCCACAGAAAAAAAGAAATGTCCTCAACATCTTACATTAATCCTCCCTTGGGGGAGTACAGGGAGAAATGTGAGGTGGGGACACACACACACACAAAAAAAAAAAAAAAGAGTCCCCAAAAGATCAATGCTGCCATTGTTTTCTCTAAATAAAAAAAATTGTAAAATCACTGTAACAATTTCAGTTTTAGGTTCTAGAAGACTCCAAAAGCAAAGGTCTTTGAAATATTTAAACTTACTACATGTGTATAATCATCTAAAAGCTGTGAAGGGGGAACAAGAATAGCTAGGAACTAAGTGATGCAATGCCAAACCCTGGGCAAGAATAACACAGAAAAACTGTCTAAAAACCGACATTGTCCTTGAATCTCTTCCCCTCACAACTTTTTTTTTAATGAATTTGCAGCTAATGACCAACACCACAAATGCTAATTTCATTTGCAATATTGTTTTGGAAGGTCAAAGACTGCACACAAATAGCTTAAGGTGAAATAGCATAAGAATGAGAATGTTACTTCAACCCTTAATACATCTGCTGAAGCATGGTTAGACCTTGAATTGACTCTTCTCTTTTTAGAGGACATCAGCCACTGTGTGATGTCAGAATAACTAATCATGTTGTATTATTAATCTAGCATTTAAAAAATTATATTTTACCTGCATCTTGATAGGAAAACTACTTTAAAAATTATATTAACCAATACATCCCTGTTGTCTTATCATAGGAAATAAAGCAGTTTACTACTGAAATCAAGCATAAAATGCAAGTGTCTCAAATGATTAGTTGGCTGTATATAAAATGGAATGCATGTCTATTTATATTACTTGATAGGTCATATGTATGCACTGCAAAAACCATATTAAGAAATAAAATGTAATCAATTCAGAATATGACAGCTCTTGAACTGATCTTATCTCACACTTCCTAACTGCAGACAGGCCAATTTGCTTGATCTAGAACATTCCAAAGCAAATGTCTTTCTTAGATTCCTCTAAATCAGGTAAACTAAGGATGACACCCTTGCAAGAGCAATAAAACACATGGGGAAAAATGAACCTTCTGTCCAGTTTGTACAACAGCTGCAAGGAAAGAAACATAGAGATAAAAACCTGCCTGGGAGTACAGCTGCTACTGAGCACTCACTGCTGGGGTTTGTGCAACTGCAGCTTCTGCAGCATTTTGTGTCGGGGGTTCCTTGCCTGGCACTGTTCATTAGGAGACTTTCTATCAAGGCACTGATGCTCTCCATCTGTTTTGAGCATATTGCCGGCGTAAATCAGCTTAAAGCAAGTTTATCCACCCCTCACAAGATTAGGAGAATCCTCATTTGGCACAAAAACATCAATTCTCGTGCGGTCCATTTCCAGGGATGCAAAGTAACTTAGAGAGGAGGCAAGCAGCTGAGTGCAGAGTGCCAGGGTGCTGCCTTCTGCCTGCCATGCTCCAGGAGCTGGGGGTCACTGCATTTACACCTCTCATCTCTCAGCAAAGAGCATGTAAAGGTGCTTTTATTCTTTGTCCCCAGAAATCTGGGATATTATCTGATCTGCTGCCCTCTGTGAAAGTGAATTGTGTAAGCCACCCATGAAAGAGATGTTACTTGCAGAGTTTTTCTACCTATAACATGTCTAACTTTTGCCCATTTACCAAACCAGTTAAATCTCACTACACCACCACACAGATCAAAACCTGGCATAAAAATATAACAGCTAGCAAAGACTCTACTTCAAATTTGATGAATGATAAGAATTCTTTTCCTACCAGATACCTTTTAGATTTGTTGCTTGATTTTAAACTGAGACTTGAAGGAAAAGCATGCAGAAAGAAAATCCACATGGAATTGTGCACTTTCATTCATATCCACTAAAGAAACAACACAGCACTCCAAGGAGTGCTGCAAAGGACAAAGGCTGCACCATCAGCAGGTAAGGAAAGGATTCATGTCCACTTTCAATGAGGAGTTGGTTTTAAGGATTCTTCCAAACAACTTTTTTTAATAATTTTTAATTTTTTAAAGGTGAAGAGTTATTAAAGACTAGCTGAAGTGCCGTTAAAGGTTAAGGGACTAAAAATGTGAGCATTTTTGTCTATCATAAAATTTAAGCAGAATCAATGTGTCTGTTTGTTCATCAATTCAGAAAAATGCATTGCAATAAAATATTTATGATACAAACCCTCATTTGGACTGTTGGATTGAGCAGGCATGGCAAAAATAATCCAAAAACATCTTTTCAGATTTTTGCACGTAAACATAGGTTTGATTTTCTAAATTATAGATAAATTATATCTAAATTTTTAAGGAAGAAGATTTCCTGTCCATTTCAATATTTCAATATACTAAAAATTATTTTGATATTTATAAAAATAAACTGGAAAGATGTATCATTTCTCTGAAGCTGAAAACAACCCCAGTCAAACAGAGCAGTGCTGGGTGTTCTTTCTTCTCCCACCCACTGCAGAGGCAAAAGACAAACCTTCCTTTCCAGAGCCTCCACTCCACATGGATACAAATACTTCAGACTGCACTTCTAACAGCCAGACCATGCTCTGTTTTACAAATAAGCAACTTGTCTCATTCCAGATCTATTAATTAAAGTCTCCAATATAGATTTTCCTTCAAAGAAAACCTTCATGCATCTACTGCACTACTGCTTACAGAATTCCAATTTATACTTCAGAACCAGACAACAAAGCATTGCAAACTTTATTCCTTTAAAATCCAATTCCCTTCTGTTTATCTTCCTTTTATCAGGTTTTTTGAAACCAAATTTGAATTCTTTCTTTTTATATGGTCCAGGTTTGTATATTTATTAATAAAATTAATGTGATTAAGATGATTAATTACCTCCAACAGTTCTTCTCCCTGATAGAAGGGATGAACAGCAAGGCAGAGATTCAGCAAGAGGCATTCTTAGTTTCCATGTGAGGCCTCAAGTTGGAGTTTAAATATTACTTAATCATTGAATTCTGCACTGGGAAAAAATCCTTTGTAGGCGACAGACTTCATTTTATAAGGGTTTTTTCCCTGAATATTTTTAGATTTACTTTTCCCCCTTATCTCCCCCTATTTTCTTCAGAACATTCTGTGAAAGACCTCAGGGAGACCCTCTGCTCATAGCCATGTCTGAACGAGCCTTTAATGTTCTCACAGCTTGAACAATGTTTTCATGAGGTGTTTTATGTCCACTGATACCCCATAAACAATGCTGGGTCCTGCTATTCTGTTAGAATAAATCAGCAAAAGCTCCTTGCCTACAGAACTAAACTGGCTCCCATTTGCCATAAATTTGGCCAACTCTTTATTTAGTGATATACAAATCTGAATCCAACTGCTGAAACTTGGAGCTGCATAAAATGCAGTGACCATGCAGAGACTCGATGCTTCTCAAATTTAGGATTGATATAGTTTAACTCTCCAAGTTTAAGGGCTGAAAGGATCCCAATGAATTCAGTTAAAATGTAGGGGAAAAAAAAGGCAAACTTCACACAACTTTCTGCCAAAAGCTATACAAAACTTTGAGTTTAATACAAGGTCAAGATAAAAATGGGATTTAGTGACTTTTTACCAGTCTGCTTATTCTCTATCTCAGTTCAAGGAGAGAGGAAGGGAGACCAAAGCACACAGAAAGCATCCGTGATAAAAGCAGGGGACCAGCTGGGGAACAGAGCCCTTGGCATCACTCAGCCAGGATCCACTACACCTAGAAATACAAAAAAGGATAAGGGATGGTGGCAGCTCTTCCCTGGGGATGAGAGCTGAGATGAGAGCCAGGGCAGGGCAGGCTGTGCTGTCCCCACAGCAAAGGACTCAGCTCAGAAAGAGCCACCCGAGACAGGAGATATCAATCTTTTTATATCCATGACAAGTGCTGCAACAAGCTCGTTTAGAGGAGGTGTCACCCACAGAAAGCCCTGGATTCCCACAGTCTGTCCAGAATAGCAAATCCCTCAGGCTCGAGTG
Organism: Sturnus vulgaris; assembly: GCF_052056855.1. Taxonomy (NCBI): domain Eukaryota; kingdom Metazoa; phylum Chordata; class Aves; order Passeriformes; family Sturnidae; genus Sturnus; species Sturnus vulgaris. Next base: position 10,609,624 of record NC_142260.1, read on the forward strand.
CCTCAGAGCAGCAGCTCTGGCAGGCGAGGGACCGGGTTTGTAACAGGATCAGCCCAAGCAGCTTCTCCCCGATTGCCTCCTCATCCTCAGCATTCCAGCTCCTGTGGCTGTGAGGAGCCCTGAGCCACGAGCCAGCACTGAAATCCACAAATGCCCAAGGCCAAGTGCAGAAGTGACAAACTGGCAGCGTGGTGCCTGTGGTCACTGTGCTGCAGAGAGAGAGAAAAGACAGCAACACACACGGAGCTCTTTGGGGAAAAAAGGCCAATTTATTGTCCAGACAGCCCGGATTTAAAGTGTGTCAGTGCAGCCAGGACAGGACAGGAGCTCATTGGACAATTGGGAAAAACATCCTTGGGACAGCACCTCAGGATGTGTCCCACGGGAAAGACACCAGGGGTTAATGTTGGTGATGAATTCCACTCTGTTTGTCACCATGTTCTCACCCTGGGAGACTCCTCCCTAACTGAAGCTGCAGTCAGCTTGTCAGCCTGGGAATGGAGCTGAGAGTCAGGAGAAATCCAGGCCTGAAAGGAATTTCCAAGCTGGAATTGCCCAGCTCTGTGAATGTGTGTGTCCACACGGTGCCAAGGCCAGACTAAATCAGGGGGAAACTGGAGTCATATTTTTGGATTAGATAAATATGCCAGTTATGGTTCCCTGGCCTGATTATGCACACATACCCCCCCACACCTTCTATGATGTGAATAAACATCTGTAAATTAAGACTTGCACTTTGAGGAAGCTGTGCTTCAGACCTTGAAGCACTGTCTTTCCCTGAGCTTGGCAGTGAGCACACAGAGTTGGGGTCTAGCAGCACAAATTTTCAGGATCTGTGTGTCTCAGGTCAGCAAATACAGAGGATGAAACCAGGATGTACTGCAAAGAAAGCAAGCAGAAAAACAAGTGAAAAACTGTAAAAGAAATAACTTGGGGGGAAGGAATTTACAGAAATGGAGATAATATGCGCTTGAATGGAAAGGAACAAGGGAAAATTTGGGATTGTAAAAGTGCTTCGAAAAGCTCAGTTAATATAAAATGCCATAGGATTTGAAGAAGTGATTTAATCAATTGTCCCTATGTTTGCTCCATCTTCCACTCTTTCTCAATTCGTATTTCTGCTCATGTAACCTCCCCTTGGCCACTAAAAGAGTTTTACAGGGCAATCTTCTCTTCATGCTTGTTTGATGGGTTAAATACCATAAAGTTTCTGCATATTACATCTTATCTGTAAGTTCATATAGATGCACACCCTATTGGGTAAAAAACAGCATATGAGAAGCCTACCATTTTCCATTACAGAAATAACTTTTCAGCTCATTCCTGAGTATGTCACTGATGGAACCATATGCAGACACTTTACTGCTTCACTCAGCTCAATAATTTATGTGAAAAATTTCCTAATTTTTTTTTTTTTTAACTTTGGATCTTTTTCATAAATAGCAGCTATTCAGGCATGTTGACAAATCTGCCATCAATTTAGAAAAAAAAAAGGACTATCTGCTTCTTCATCTCTCTCGTTCTCTTAACACTTTAATCTCGGACTTTTTTCAATAGCTGATAATGACAGCAAACATACTTCTCTATGAAGTTCTCAGCTGCAATTTCTTCAAGGTTATTCACAGTGTTTTACTGAATCACCTTTAATATCAGTTGATTAGTGCAGTGTAAAATTGATTCCTGACAGATCAGTTTCTACAATGGTCTAGGAATGGCCTAATCACAGGCAAGAAGAAACCTTCTAGGGCTGGCTCCAATTAAAATCAAAACAATACTATCCTAGCTCCATACTTTAATGAAATTACATTTCAGCTTCTGACAAAAGCATGAATTGAAATTGCATTTCAGCTTATAAAAAAGAATTATTTGGCAGATCAGTTACTTGCAATGGTTTCACTCCTAAATATTGTTCCATTCTGTGTTCTGCTGCTACCAAATTATCAATAAAATCCTCATCTCTTATAATTGAACTAAAAAACTCTGTCTCAATGTGATCTTTTTATACCTTGCTCTCAAGTGGACTGCAAATCAAGTTATCTTAGAGCTCAGTTTGGGTTGAATAAAACCAAAACTTCAAGGACTGTATTTAAGCAGTACTGTGATTTAAGAGCTCATGGAGAAATAACATCAAAATGATCTCTGGCATTTGGAATTTTCCTGACATTAAGGCTTGCATACATGTACTGGCCTAAAAGCTGTAGCACCATTTACTTAAACTCTAAAAACAAAATCTAAGCTTTCTTGTGAGAAAAATTGGATTCAATACATTTTCTTCTAGAATGAATAGCACTTGAAAATAGATGTTAATCAAAGAATATAGGACTACTGGAGAAAAACCAGTTCATTTCTCTGAGTTGTTTACAAGATTAAGAGAATAAATAGATTATTTTTTTCTGCAGAATGTAGACCTCTTCCCCACAAAGAATTACAACAGGAAGGAAGCACTCAGTGAGCATCCCACTCAAGAGGGCAAATGTATCCAAGTAATTATGTGTCATCACTCTCTGCAAAGCCTCAACCCTCAACAAAACAGCACCAAAAAAAGAAAGTCTTGCCAACTCTAATGCAGATGCAACCTCATTCTTCCTTACCAACAATTCAACAGCAGAGAAAATGTTTTTCAATAAAAAACAACCCATCTTTGGAATCCTAAAAAACAAATGGAGGGGAAAAGCAACACCCAACCACAGCAATAAGGTTTGTGGTTTTTTACGGAGTTTTTATTTCACACTGAATTTCTTTACAACAGAAAGCTCTTTACCCCAGTCCAAAAACAGACAAGGAAAACTGCTTCCTCCAAATCTGCTACCCACTTTGTCACCTGCTTGTTATTCCCTTCATTTTCATGCTCGATTTGAGATTTTGTCCTGTGCAAAGGAAGAGGATGTTTCTGGCAACAACCTGGCTTGGAATTCTGCAGAGACTCAAACCCCTCCTGTCCTGTCATCGTGATGACAAAGAGTCACAGTTTGATGCTGATGGGAAGAGACAAATTCTGTCTACAGAAATATAACTGGCTGCACTATTTCCAAAGGAATTTGGTGTGTCTGGCTTATGTGACAAGGTTTTGGCAGTGGGGGCTGCAGGGGTGACTTCTGTGACAGGGCAGCAGGAGCTGCCCCACCATCAGCAGAGCCATTTCCAGCTGGCTCCAAAATGCACAGCTGAATAAATAGAAATTGTGCCTGTTTTCCCAAGTTTCCTCCATGGTCTGTATCCCTTGATGCATTCTACACACATCAATAATTACCTTCTGCATTTCAGAAGAGGCAGTAGCATATTAGAATTCCAATATTTCAGGGAAGTTCTTTTCCTGACTAAATCCTGGCAAGAGTCAGTGTGGTGCTAAGTGAAAAACAAGCCCTTGGAGGTTCAAATTGTTATCTGCAGAAAACTGTAGAAAGAAGAGTGACAATAGTGAGAGTAGTGCAGATTTTCAAAGGAAAAAAAACAGAGCCTAGCACAGTTTTATAATAAATATACACACACACACATGTATTTTCTACCTCCACACAAAATTGTGTATTTTCCTTCTGTCCAGCAGCAAGGATCACAAATATGAGCATCCTTCCTACCACATTAGTATGAAATCAGCTCTGAGGAGGCAGTGGCAGATGCATCATTAGAAATGTGAACTCGAGTGCTGGCCCCAAGCTGTCCCTGGGTTATGGCACTGAGGTGTGCCATAATTAGTGATGAAGCAGCTTTCAGATCACTGGGAGCACATCTGCAGCAAAGCAGGTGGGGAAATCAGCCCCATCACTCCTCCCAGCATTTCTTCCAGGTTTCATATTTACAGCAAAATCTCCCTCTGTGCTGACAAAACAAAACAAACCCACAAAGCCAACATGCACACTCCCACAACCAAGAAATCCTTAAACACTGCATCCAGTTTGGAATCTCTGCTTTGTAAGTCTTTAAAAGTTCATTTATGCCATGAATTGAAATTCATGCATTGAAATCAGAGTTGAGGCACTGGGGCTCCTGAATCTTCCATGTATTGTGCATGAACACTCTTTCCACAAACAGTAACATTAAAATAAAAACCAAACCAAGAAACCAAAACTGAAGTGGCAATGATTGCAAAAGGTCTGTTAATGGCATTAGCAGGAGAATTTCCAAATCAAATAAAAATGTGCCAGAAATCTCACAGGATTTTTGGGTGTAGTTGGTTGTTATTTTCTATGGGGGTTTGGGATTTTTTTTTACAAGTTTTTATTGTAAAAAACTTTTTTATTACCTTTTTATTCCTCAGGAACTTAAGCTGACATTCTGCTGAAACAGTTTCATGGCCTACAGGTACTGTAACAACAAAGGCATCAGGTATCCTGACTGGCATAGGAAACAACTGAAGAAGCTGTGTGATATCTTAAAGTGCCAATTTTAATGAAAGCTTATCTCACCTCATCATCTTAATGACAGGTTGTATAATTCTATGTCAACCCCCTCAAAATGTTGCCTGGCACTAAAAACATGTCTCAGCTATCACTACCTTCCACTTTTCAGGTAGTGATTTTTATTCTCACGTTTTTTATTTAGTCAAACTCAGGCTTACTTGATTTCCTTTATATAAAACACAAGACCTTCAACCACCAGCAGGCAGTTCCCTGGGCACATGTTCTGGAATAAAACATTTGCGTGATTGTTTTGATTTACTTCCTCTTGCCTCAGTCAGGTTTCAAGAATTGAGTTGCTTGTACTCCTACCCTGGGGGGATTTTAACTTAATGACTCGCTTTGTTCAATCTGTTTTGTGCATCCCAAAGTCAATGTGATACAGTGAGAGCCGGGTGGGGGTTGGGGAGAGGGGAAAAAGTCAATCATTTCACCAACAGCACACAAATAGAGACTGTACAGAAACTGGTTGTGCTGCCTGAAAGCTGGTTTATGCTTGTCCAGCCTCTGTCTCCTGAAAACATGACCCCAGTTTCAGTCCCACTGTTTTGTCACTGCACTTGCTCCTACTGAAATACAAACACACTCATTACAAATCATTTTCATTGTATAGCCAGATTTGTCTCGAAAACATAATAATACATCTTAAATTAATTCATCTTCTCCTCACCACATTCTAATGAAAAGTTTCAATTCTTCACATAATTACCCACTTGATTACAGGCTGGACTTGGGGTATGGGTTTGTAGAGGCCCAGAGAAACTGACTTTGGCACAGGGTGGGCTCCCCACCACCACCACCTCACAATGAGCTGAGAAATGCTCTTGAGCTTCTCAGAATCATTGTTCCCAGAATTAACAGATGTCCAAAGTGCACCTGGTTTTTATACCATCAGCCTTGGAAACTTATTTACACCCCTGTAGTTCCTGGAGAACTTCACAACACAGCAGAGCACAAGTGCAGGAATAAGGCCAAGAAGTGGCCATGGGCTGCAGGGGAGGATTCAGACCCCCAGAGACCCCCAAAGCCTCTGACCCATTTCCAGAAAGGCCTGAGAGAATGGGTTGTGCATGAGAACTTGCACAGCAAGTGAAAAACCTGTCCACAAATATGTGCCAATCCTGGGCAGAGCCCCGAGACTCTGGGCATCTCCTCAGCCAGACCAGCACAGCTGGATCCACGCTGAAACCACGAGTGGCATCCCTGCAGCTGGACTGACACTGCAGCCAGCACTGGGGATCTCTTTTCCCCTCTTTTTTCCTCTTCTACTCTCTCTCTTCCTCTTTTTCTCTCTATTTTCCTCTCTTTTCCTCTCTCTCTTCTTCTCTCTCCCTCTCTTTAATCCATCTCTTCCTTTTTCTCTTTTGTTTTACCAATAATCCAAAACCCACTGCCATGTGCTTGCACAGCAGCCAGGGACTTTTAGACCAATTTCCATGCCAAGGGTGTAATTTATCAATAAATCTTTCTGATTGATTGTGGCCCCTCTGATTTTTGTTGTTCCCTTCTATCAGGAGCATTTATAAATCCTAGGTGTTTCCTTCCCCTTAAGGCTGAGTGATTCAGGAGCTCCACAGATATTTTAAAATGTACAAAACGAGACCAGATGCTGCAAGCAATGGAAAAATGAGGTTGTCTGAGCTTCCCCAACCTTTGGTCTCTTAATTCGAAGTATGTGTAAAGGTACTGTGAGAATTGCTTCTTTTCTTTACATCAACCTGAGCTGGGGGAAGGGAGGGGATTAGTGTGGAAAGGCAAGAATAATGGAGAAAAAAATGAGACAAAACTTCCAATAGTAAGCACTTCCAAACAGCTGGATGTATCCAGGACTCATACCCAGAGCTGTGACTGCTCTTACTGTATTTCTGAGCCTTTAAAAGTAGAAGTAGCTCAGGTCCTGAGCCATTCTTTTGTATTAAGAATGTTTATTTCAGCTTTGTGCCAGAAGCTACTCAGAATTAATAGCATTTTTTGCTCATGGCAATTTCTTTTTTATTTATTTTATTACTTTATGAGTAAATTTGTTCTTAATAATTTTCTCTGCGGGGAACAGGAAGGCATTCATTTCCACAAGGAGCATTTCTCTTTCCTGGGGATTCTAACAGTTTACATTAAACAAAAAAAAAAAAAAAAAAAAAAAAAACAAAACCAAAAAACCAAAAAAAACCCAAAAAAAAGACAAAAAAACCCAAACCAAACCAAAAAACGAACAAACAAACAAACAATGACTGAAAAAAGAAAAAAGAATGCACAAAGTTTTAAAAGAAGGATATATACACACCTCTCACTGTGAGATACCATCTTTTTTTTTTTCCAAGTACTGACAGCGAATTGGTTCTTTTAATTCCAAGGCATTTCAAGAACAGCATGAGACTTGCAAAGGCAAGAGAAAACAATACAGAATAAAAAGTACTGATTAACTTGTGGTGCCTCATTGAGTCAGAATGTGGTTCCCTACTGTGCTGTCTCTAAAAATCTTAAATCATCCTTCCCTTCCAGAAGTACAAAGAACAATTTGATCTCTCAAGGTAACAAAGTTAATTCCTTCAATCCAAAAAGTTTTTTAAGGGTGGAGGACCTTGATAAATTACATTTTTAATTATAAAATCCAATTAAAATGTGCACCAATAACATGAGTTTGGTGGGGTTTTTTTCCTTTTTAAGACAATCACACAGAGCTATTTCTTACTAAATAGTCCCACAGAAAGTGAAAACACTTTCTACTTGGTCCTACTTCACTGCTTTACTACTGGCTTCAGTTTTAATTGCCCAAATGAGAAGGTGTTACTATCAGGATCCTTGAAGCATCTCCACAGAGAAACAACATTCCCTGCCAACTGGCAGTTCTATGTTTTTCAGTATCTATTAGTTTCTTTCACTAGAAGTTGCTAAAATTTTCACCCATTTCTCAAGAACTTTATTACTTCCAAAATGTAAGGTATCACTACTTGAATTACTTTATTCCCAGTGTAATTATCCAGGGATGGGATGACACACAACATGGGTGGACAAAGAGACACTTAGGGACACTTCCATTACATTTTTCCCAGAAGCAGTCCCAGTATTCTTTTTTCCTTCATTTTTCCTTATTTCTTGATAACATTTTGTGAATTTCTATTTGGAAACCACCCATATAGCCACCATGTCACCAAATCATTCTATTAGATAGGTTTTTTTTCCATAGCTGTCCCAGCCTTTTCCCCCATTTTAGTCTTTCCTCATGACAAAATTCCTTCTCTTCACCCACTGTGGTTGACTTCACTCTCTTCCAGGCATTTGAGCTTTGAGGAGTGCAATGCCAGCTCCTTCCCTGTTTATCTGGTAGATGCAAGTGATCTGTCATTTTTTTAACTTATGATTTTGTCAGTGCATCTCTTTACATTCCCATTTGTCATTGAAATCCTGTCTTTTTGCATCCAGCTGGCATGTAAATTCATTCCTAAGGTTTTCTTTACAACCCCTACAGGCTGAATAAAAGAGAATGAAGACAGAAAGGAGAAATAACAGTTTCTCTGGGTGTTTCCAGACTTTCCTGCAAGTTAGAGAGGTTTTATAATGGACTTTTTCCCTTTGCAGTAGAGTTACAGACTTCAACCACCAAATCCTGCCCTTTCCATGCTGCAGCTCTGCCTTGCATGTCACACATCATCTGCTGGTGTGCAGCCAGCCTTGCTTATCTCAGAGGGTTTACTCACAGCATAATGCTTCACAAATGGGGGCCCTGAACTCAGGCCCTAAAATAACATAACCCCAATTAGCCCAAACGCTGAAGAATGAAAGGAGTTTCTGAAGTTAGCTGTCATCAGCCATATCAGGAGAGAGAAATGGCAAACTTCTGTCTTGGGAATACGACATTAAAGTATCAAAATATTAAATTAAACATTGTTGTGCTTTGGTAAATGTCAACAACTACCTCAGTGGGAGAGTGACAGGCCCCTGGCTGAGGAATTCAGTATAAAAGAGCAGATTTCAAAAAGAACCTGTTTTACTCTTTAAAAGGAACTGTCAACACAAGTCACCAAGGATGACAGACAGACATGAGATTAGGAACAGCCTTTTAAAAAACCTGTCATCCCAGGAAATCAATAAGAAATAATTAACTAATAAATGATAGCCTTTGCTATCTTGGGATTTAGTGTTCTAATGCAAACCTTCTTTCCTAATGTCATTAAAAAAAATTAAGATATTTAGCACTTTGGGAAGACACAGAAGCAACATTACTGCCTTGTGTCTTAGCCTCCAATACATAAAAAAATAACTTCCTGTGCAAATATATCTCAGAACTAAGGATCATTTCAAAGAAAACGGAATTAATAACAATGTAGACTTTATCCTTACTATTATCAGGACAGTCACTTTGTGTTCTGTGTCGGTTTCTGAACAAACACTACATATATAGAAAATAAAATATACATATGTATGTATGTCAGCAGTGGATTCTTGAGTTGTGCAATATACATTATCCAGGTCAAGTATCTTCTGTACAAGTAGCAGTTCATAAAACAATGCAGAATGATAAGCAAAAATTATGTATCTAATTTGCTTCACTACTTCAAATCAGAACTCACAGCTAATCCCCTTTGAGACATTGAAGCCTCCACAGAACATCAGATTTCTGGACCTTGTTATCATCATTGCACACTGTAAATCTACAGTGACATCCATAAATATATTAAAGCTACTGAGCTTGAATTTAAAAACCCACAACTACATTATGAATTTCCAGCTTGTCGTTTTATTCTGCATTTCCTCATTTCCTCTGCTATGCCAAACTTGTGTATTCTTTTACTGGGGTTCATGAAATATAGACTGCTCACCTAAAAATATTCTTAAGATATAAGTAACCCAATGTACAACACACATCTTTGAATCACATGTTTTCATAAGACAGTGCTGAGTGTGTGCAGATGAATACCAGCCCAATCCAAAGATGCTTTAAGTCCCCATAAATAGAAATAGATGTTCTTCATTGCTACTCGTCAGTATTTTTGTACACATATACACTCATCAAAACACAGTACAAGCAGCTATGGGAAAAAATTTGAAAAACGTTCAGTGTATGGAGTAGAGGTCTGGTTGACTCCAAGAAGAGATTGTACAATCCACATACTGAAATAGTCCAATTTATTGAAACAGTGACAAGGAAGGTTCAGGATTGCTGAGTGCACTAAATAGACAGGACTAATACACATAGTTCAATGCACTAATTCGGGCAATGTGGCCGTGGAAAGGGGTTTGAACCCTTTAAGTGCAGCAGAAATAAGATGCACAGCTACATGGTCTCTTTCATGACAGGAAGAAAGAGCCAAGTTTATTCAGAAACACACTTGGTTTTATAGCATGACTGCAACTCCCAGAGTAGAGAAAAGGTGATTGGTTCAGAGGGAAGACACCCCATTGCCAGGGCCTGGGCACACACCACAACAGGGCTTCTATCTTGGTATTAATTCCTTTTTATTGTGACCAAATTATCACCCTGGGAGAAATTGTCCCCAGCCTTGAGCTGGGAACAGAGCTGAGAAGCTCCAGCCTGGAATATTTTTCAGGCTGTAATTTTCTTACTTTCTCAATATGTGTCCCACAGGGTAATAGTATACATATTAAATGGAGTAGTTACAGGGTACTAATCTGTAGAGTAAATGCACTGACTGTGGGAGGTTCATATACAGAGATGCAGCTGCTCCCCTGGCTGCTGATCTCTGTGATTTTGGGGGTGCTCTTGGGACATAAGTGACACCCCTGGGTGTCCAGTGGTGAATATCCTGGGGGTGGCCTGGGGTGTCTCCATGGCAGGATCTCTGCTCCTGCTGTGCCACCGTGAGATGACCTCGATTGCAAAGAGACATTTCCCTGGGTGATGAGCATGTGTGGGGCTGATTTCCAGTGGGCAACTCCCCGTGCTGACAGAGCAGTGCTCTGCATGTGCAACGAGTTCATTTGGGCACTGCCAAAGCCCTGCAGAGTGTCTGGGAGGAGCAGAATCCTCATTGTCTCCCCAGTGAACACAAGCACTCCCAGATGTGGTGGCTCTTGCTTGCTCCCTGCCCAGCCAGAGCTGCCAGGGCCTTTCAGAGCCCATGTGAAATGGCCAGCATGGCCTGAGAGTGCAAGGGCTCCTCTGGGCAAAAATCACCTTTGTAGCCACCGTGGCCTTCAGGGGCTGCAGCACCAGCGAGACCATGGAGAGCAGCACTGCAGAGTGAGAACTGTGTGCCTTTGTTAAAAAAGGCTTTTTATAACAGCCCCTACTCCCAGCCAGTCCCAAATTCACATCTAATGCAATTCTCCAATACTACATCTTAAAGTTGTTTTGATTTACAAGAAACATTTACCACTTACATTTTGTCTTGAATGATGTCTTTTTTTCCCACTTATACTTGAGATACCTGATAATGAATATGATCATTTTCATACCACTGAATCAAGACTATTCTTGCAGTGATACTAAATTACTCTTTAATTTTTCAGATTAGCCAGCAGGTCTTTGAAACTCTCAAGCTGAAGATGAAATAAAGGATATTTGATATAACACCAAATGTCAGCTCTCACCCACAATCAGGTAAGAGTTACTAGGCATAAATTTCTGCCTATATAAGACATCTGTGAGCACTAACTTGTTCAGTTCATTTAAAACTATCTAAATTGTGGGGGTTTTTGCTTTAAATAACAGCACTGATTTATTGAGGGATTTTTTTCTTTTCATTGTGTTAGGAAGAAGTCTCATGATCATTTTCAGTGTGAGATCTGTAGGAAAAAGTGATTGCAGTAATGCAGTATTATCAATATTATCAACCTATGCAGCTGCTTCTATGTGCCACCACGCAGAAGAACAAATGGCCTTTTTATCTAGCTTAAAGTTGAGCCAGACTGTACATCTAAATATCTTTTGCTTTTATTTCATCAGGCTGTCAACTTTAAAGGATGAACTAAGATAAACAAAAAGGGACAAGAACTAGTAGTAGCCTGTTACATTACAAAATACACACCTCATGCACAAGACCTCATAAAAGGAATGTCACTCAATGCAAGAGGTTGTCAGCTAAATAGCATTGTAATTGCTAATTTGGCAGACATATGCTTTTAATGAGGCTGGAAGAAAATCCTTTTCTACTAGTGTAGCTGAAAACTATGAGCTGAGAAACAATTATTTAATCTGAAACGAGATTTGTTACATAAATCCATATAAAGCCATTGCTAAAGGGTTTCTACTTCTTTACCCTCTGTTAGTTCTCCTACATCAGCTTTCTTAGGGAGCTCTTATAATAGAAAAATCATAATGTCAGAGTAATTATCAAATGCCAAGGCCTTGAGATATGTCCTGCTTTCTCAGATGCCACTGATTTTAATTTTAATTCTTGGGTTTGCTTCCTTTTCTCACAAACAATAATCCATTTGCTGAATGAGACCTTTGCTTGTCTTTTCAAATTCCAGAGAATTTTTGCTAATTACAGCATTCCCAGTGCAGAGAAATGTGTTTGCACTCTCCAGACTAGAAGTTCAGCCTGGAAGAGGAGGAAACAGGAAAAGAGAAGAGGGGCTGTGTGAAAGAAAGAAAAAAATGAAAAAAAATCCTCACAGTGTAGGGCCAAGCCAGCACTCCAGCAGAAGGCTCTGTGAGAAATATTTCCCCACAGTGTGAACGCTGCACCCTGATGATAAAATAAAGCTCTTGGAGCCACACAAATTCCAAAAGCTTATGCTGACTGCCTTTGATCCAGACATCTGATAAAATCAGCAGCATCTCTCTTAAATGAAAGCAAATTTTTTGCAAATAATTGAACAATTCCACTTCAATAGTTTATCTGCTTGGTGGATAAGGAATTGGCTGGATGCTCACACACAAGGAGTTGTGGTCAGCCAAGTAGAGACCAGTTAAAAGTGGTGTTCCTCAGGGGTGATACTGGAGCTGTCACTGTTTAACATCTCTGTTCTCAATGTGGACAGTGGGATGCAGGGCACCCTCAGTAAGTTTGCCAACACCACGCTCTGTGTGCAGTCTCTGGAGGGCAGGGATGCCATCCAGAGGGACACTGACACCCTGGAGAGGCTCAGGAGAACCTCATGGAGCTCAGCAGGGCCAGGAGCCAGGTCCTGCACCTGGGCTGGGGCAATGGCCAGCACAAACACGGGCTGGGCTGGGAATGGATGGAGAACAGCCCTGAGGAGAAGGGCTGGGGGTGTTGGTTGGCAGGAGCTCAACAGGAGCCAGCAATGTGCACTCACAGCCCAGAAAGGCAAATGTGCCCTGGGCTGCATCCAGAGCACCATGAGCAGCAGGGCAAGGGAGGGGATCCTGCCCCTCTGCTCTGCTCTGCTCTGCTGAGAGCCCACCCGGAGCTCTGCATCCAGCTCTGGGGCACCCAACAGAAACACAATGTGAACGTGCTGGAGCAAGGCCACAGTGGTCAGGGAGCTGGAACACCTCTTCCATGGAGAAAGGCTGGGAAAAATGGGCTTGTGTAGCCTGGAGAGGAGAAAGCTCCACAGAGATCTCATTGTGGCCTCCCAGTACCTAAAGGGGGACTAGAAACAGCTTTTTACAAGGACATGCAGTGACAGGACAAGGGGCAATGACTTTAAATAAAAGAAAGTAGATTTAGGTTGGATATTAAGAAGAAGCTCTTCATGTGAATGTGTGAAGACAGTGGAGCATGGCCTGGAGCAGCTGTGGCAAACCCATCCCTGGAAATGTTCAAGGCCAGCTCGGATGGGGCTCTGAGCAGCCTTGTTTTAGTGAATGGTGTCCCTGCCCAAGGCAGGGAGTTTGGAGCTAGATTATCCTTAAAGTCACTTCCAACCCAGGCCATTCTGTGATTCCATCAAATGCAGCCTGAACCATTCCTTGTTTCCTTGAATATTACAGTCAGAGAAGTGCTACCCCTTTTTACAGTACAAGGTAGAAAAAGATGAACTGTTCTTGTCAAAAAGTTGGTGTCAGTGATCTTGAGGCTGTCTCCTGATCTTTTAAAAAATCTTATGAGAAAATGGGGACATTTTTGAACACTCATATAATGATAAGGTTTACAGGGCAAAAGTTTCTCCTGCCTGTTTTGACAGGGGACAAGAATCCAGGGCAATTAAAAAAAAAAATCCAACACTGTAGAAGAAGATGTGTACAACCATCTTCTCTGATAGAATACTGCCAAAGAAAAAAAATCAACAACAGGGCTTTGAACTTCGCTGAGGCTCAGCCAAGGCAATTTCTATATATTGCTCTGTGTGTTAGGAAGGAGGCACCAAAAGTTGGTTCCAGGCAATACTGAACTAGAAAGTCAACTTAAAGAGAATAAAAAACAACCAAACAACTGCCCACCTCCTGCTGTCACCTCACCCATGTAAAGATATTGGCATAATCCTCCAACTCCTTCTAAGCTCAGAGAGTTTTGCACAAGCAGCACAAATGTGTCCTCCTTTTTCGTGATGACAAATCAGTGTTTAGCCAACTATCACTACCTAGCAGCCTTCTGCAACAATCTTTTCAGAATTTCACCTTCATTTCAAGTAATTTCTCCCATTTATTATGTTCCTCTTGAGCTATAAGTTAAGAAATTAATAAGAAGAACATATTATACCTAGGACAGACCTCTGACCTCATGTATCTGATTTTATTAGAATAACTAGCATAGTTATTAGCTGGGATAGTTTGAATAATTGAATAATTAGAAATTAGTAGATGGAATGATTCACAAAATAGTTTAATAACTAGAAGAAAAATTCAATAATTCCATAGCAAGAATAATTAGAAAATTAAAGTAACTTTTACTCTCAGTACATGCAGCTGTGCATGATCAGATCCAGGAGTGCACACCATGTGAAGCTCTTGATGTGATTGAGCTAAGCAAGAGCTCCACACAGGAAAAGCAGCTGCTAAAACTCCTACAGATAAATAGCATTTGTTCAGGGGATCCACTGCACTGGTGGGGCCCTGGACTGTGATTTTCTGACACAAGGCAGGTCCTTGCTGAAAAGACCCATGTTTAAGAGGAAAACAAACCAAAATATCAACAATAAGAACAAAACAGAATGATAAGAAGAAAAGTAAAAATACTCTTTTTGGATATAATTTGCATTGATACTTCTAGCCATAGTTAGAAAAATAAATAGAATGGCACTAGGCCTAGGAAAAAGAAGAATTTAATATATTAAAAAGTAAATTAATGATGCTACAACACCACAGGTGTTGCAGTAGCTGTATCTCTTAGAAAAATATTTTAAATGTCCTGTGTATTTCTGCTGTTACAAATGCACCCTATTTATAATGTTCTATGGATTTTAATTGCATTGCTCTAGCTCAGTGCTTTTCCTGGACTTAAAAATTATAATTTTTCTGTATCTTTCCTCAAGTGCAACACAAGCCTAAAGCAAATGAACTGTTTCTATGGGCTCCTTGACTATGTACAAGCATAACACAGTAGCTACAACATCAGAAAAATCTTTTTGTTAAAAAATGATGGGTGACTTTGCCACAGCCTCAATGGTGTGAAGGAAGCAGTGCACCCATTCCACAGCCAAAGCTGGGTCTGACATTCCACTATCTTTCCCCAAAAGTAATTTCCTGCTTTGTTTCATCCAACTTGATTTTTGAGGGGCCAATTTTCAATGTGGCACTTCAAAAGAATAAAAATTATCTCCTACATATATAGCTGTTTTCTCTTTTTCTCCATTGTTTTTCTCTATTCTGATAAGAAAACTAATTAAAATAGCTGATTCCTTCAAAAAGAAGAGCTGGGAAGTTCTAAATACAATGAACTCCACTAATTGCAAGCCTTGAAGTCAAAAACATTTTTGAAATGCATTAAAAGAGCAAAATGGTTGATTTTAGTTCTTAAGCCAGCATAAAGCAATCATAGATGCAAGATGGAAAATCTGAATAGAACACCAGCATGGCCCTGATCCTATACAATATTGTCCACTGAGCTAAAGAAAAACATGACTTGGGGGAGAAGACAACATTTTCTGCTGTTCCAAGTACAGCAACATAGTTAAAGAGCAATTTTCCAAGCAAAGATGGCACAATACAGAGGTTTCAGAATATAAAACCCAAGAAAAACAAAAGTTTAGACACACAGTTCAATGCTCTTTCTCTGCCACGCTTAAAAAAAATTATTTATATGTTGTGCAGAATAAATATTAAAATGCTGCTTTAAAAAAAAAGTTACTGAAAGGAAAACTTTCTTCCCACTCTCCAGAAATGTCAGGGAACCTGTTGTGGCCTGTGTACAGTCTGAAACACACAATCACTAATGACTGGTGAGTGGCTCCATATTCTCACTAATTTTTTGCAAAGTATCAAAGAAATTACTGAACTGAAAAGAAAGAGATTAAACTAAAAATTAACTTCATCCATCACTCTTTATGAGCCATGAAAAAAAGTCTTCAGAGGGAATAAATCTTTGTGTGAGCAACTACTGCTGTTGAGAACTTTCTGTGCTTGAAAAGCGTGAATACCTTAAAGGCTGTCAGCTGTTCTGTTGACATTTTACTCTTTTGATTAAATTTCCTGTGCTGTTGTGTATAATATGAAATGGTGGTGAGTTGCTGCTGCATTTCAAAAATACCTTTGCTGTATAAACACTCTAGCAGTCTATTTAAATTCTTAGATATATTATTACTGGCCTGGAGCTCTTCTGAGTAGCAGTAATAAGCTTGAGAAACATGTTTATTAGCAGTGCTAACATACAGCAGTAATTAGCAATTACAACACTCTCCTCAGGTTCAAAATGTTCTAGTAGTCTCGAGGAAGATCTTTTTTTTTCAAAGCACAGAGGAGTTCAGTCTTTCTCTTATTTGTAAAACACATGACACACAAGATTTGAGGTAGATAAACAAGGGCATTTAACAAACATGGACTAAAGGGATTTGCCAAACCCACAGCTGGAATCACCAGGACAGTGGAGTCTGAATTCAGTTTTTAGTTCTAGTGTCGAATGGTTTTAAAGAATAAAAACAAACAAATCAATAAATAATCAAGCACTATTTTTCTTATCCTCTTGACCAGAAATCCATGCATGAAGTTAAGCATTCTTCTCGGGTTAGGTGATGTGTAAAGCTAACAATCACAGCAGATGTTCTGAATCTTTACCTGCACGCAGAAACTTTATTCTCAGTGAAAAACCACAGATTTTTGAACAACGGTGACTCTTGACAGAAAAGGCATCCTAAGGATTTATTTCCCTGGTTGTCAAAGCAGATAGAGAGGTTCCTGAGAATCACAGCTAATCCTCCTCTCAGAAGAGCAATTCCCACTCATCCCCCTGGTCTGTTGGAGCTTCATTGGGATGTGTTTAGCAGAGAGAAATGGGCTGAATTCACAACTTCAGTGACTGCAGAGCCTGGCCTCTAACATCCTGTGCATCTCCAGCTCTGACTGAGCTCGGGAGCAGCCCAGATTCTTTCAAGTGCTGCTGAGTATCCAGTGAGAGGAAGACTCTCACAGAATATCACCCTCCACAGTTTGGGCATCTGATACTGCCTGTGTGAAAGTCTTAGGTGAAGACCATCACATCCATGGAAACGCTAAATTCAACTTTTCTCAACTGAAACATGAGAGTTAGAAGGCTTTGGAGCCTTTCCAAACAAGAACTCCACTCTTTGTACACGCTGTTAATTCCTTTCCCCTTGAACCCAAAGGAAAAGTTTACTGTAAAGACAAATATTTGTTTAATAAGGCTGCGAGATTAAACGTAATGATTTATCTAAAAACAGATACAAGCTTTGGGCACTTGTTGTCAAAAGAGAAGTGGGGAGATGTTCTTTAGCAGTAGCTTGCTTTGCACAAAGTTGTAAAATTGACTTTAGCCAAAGAAATTGAGTTTTCTAACAGCATTTGGCTACAAGTGCCTCATATACAAAAGCAGATGAAGAACCAGTGCAGCACTGCTCCTGGCTTGTTTAAACCCAAAATTAATGATAAAACCCAAAATGAATTTTAAAACCCAAAATTAATGATAAAACAGGTGCCCTTGTGTGCCCGTGGCCTCTGCTCAGGGTTTCCCAGGCTATGTTATCCTGGCAGCAGCCACAGGATAAATCCTTCAGATGCTTCATGTTTTAAGGTGCTCAGGACTGTGGTGACACAACATAAATGTTTCACAAAGCCAGTCTGGGATTATGCATAAACCTCAAGGAAACCATGACTTTACTGGGATAACAATCTGGTTTTGTCAGTGCTCAAAAGGAACTCTGCTCCTGAATTACATCTCCTGGCAGAAAAATGCCCCAAAGCAAAACTTCTGTTCACTTCACGTCCAGATGTAAGAAATGTGGTTGTGGATGAAGGGATGGCTGTTGTAAACTGATGTGTGAGAAAAGCATACTTTAAACTACACTGTCCAGGTAATCTTCTTTTATTTGGCATCTTGAACCCACATCTTAGAACTTAGAACTAAGTGTCCCACACTGCACCAGGGTTTGCAGGTAACTGAGGTATGAGGGAAGTACTGTGCTAAAAAATACATAAAATAAATAATTTTTTTAAAAATATTCCTTTTTTCACAAACTACAGTAGTAAATTACAGATTTTTACAGCAATTCCTCCTCACCTTCTTTCAGCAGTGAAGTTTGAATGGGGATGGCAAACATATCTGAACAAAACCTCAGGAGCGACAGAGTCAGCACTTGGTGACATTGTCCCTCCCTTCATATACCAGGAGGCTTTGTGGGGATCCATTTCTGACATTTTCAGCAATAAAGAAGAAAGAAAAAGATGCTGCCAGCAGCCCTTTGCAAGCTTTCAATTGATGGCCAGGAATGATAAGGGCTGACCTTTAACTCTCGTGTCTGACACGGCAGCTCTCTGCTCAGGAGGGGTGAGACTCATTGCTGTCAAGCACAAACGAGGAGGGATTGGGAAGAAAGAGGCTGCTCTGTGTATCAATTTTCGAGTCCTCTCTGCTGCTGTGCATCAGCTCTCGAGTCCTCTCTGCCTTTCTGTGGCTGCTGAAGAGCCTGGGTGTGCCAGCACTTCCAGCCAAGCAGCTTTACCTGGAGGGAACACAAAAACCTGAGCGTGCTCAGCACCCACCCTGCACAAAAAGAGCAAAGAGTTTCAGAGATTGAATGTGGTCTGGTGTAGAGAGCCAGGTCCACGCAGGGATTTTCTCTTCCTCCCAAAATTTAACAGAGCAGCAGTCCAACTGAGATATTGCAGGAAAGGGCAGTTGCACATTCATCAAAATATCAGGAGTTAGTGGTTTTGCTGTGTTTGAATTCAGTAAATTCTGCCACAACCTGCAGTGCAATAAGAGAAGCAGATGGACAGAATTAATTATGGAAGAACTTTGCAAAAGTAGTGCAATGAGATATGTTAGGTGCCATTTTTCCACAAAATGCTGAGAAATCTTCCAATTCCAGCATCTTATTCCCTCGTCACCTTCTCAAAGATGCTTCTAGTTTCACAGGAATAGAAAATATATTTCCCTAGCATTTAACTTTTTTAAAAAATTTCATGAAAAAAAATATGCAACATAGTGTTTGAATCTTTTTAAATGTGTCCTGGTGTAGATGTCCCTGATTATTGTTCTTTAATTAATAATTTTGCTTTTATGCTACATTCAACGAGTGTCTTACTATCTAGCAGAGACAAAGAGAGAAGGGGTAAAGAACAGTGACAAAGAAATAACAAAAAAGAAATAGAAGAAATAAAGCATCTCCTTTCCAGGATAAATTTGTACTTTGTGTCACACTATTTAGCTCACTGTATAACCACTATAAAAACAAATTATAACTTGCTATTCACCAATAAACAGCAGAGAGAAGGCAAAACTTCTTAGAAGAAGAAAAAAAAAACTTCTTAGAAGAAAGTAAAAATGGGGACTGTGTAATGCACAAGTGATTTTTTTTTTTTTACAGTGGTCAAAATCAGGCATAAAACTGCAGAGTATGTGCCTAGCTCCAACAATGCATCTGCCACATAAACTTGATTTCAGCTGGAGCAGAATAAATTAAAGAGCAGAATGTTTGGAAAGCAAAATCTCAGGAAAAAAAAATCTGATCATAATAGAGTATTGTAGCTGTCTGCAGGAAAATAGAAATAATTCATCTGAATAACTGACATTCTGACAATTAAATACAAGGTTTCTCAAAATTATATGCTGCTTAGCTGATTTTTTGAGTTTTTAAAATATTTTCTGAAAATTATCCTTGTGCAACAAAGTCCAGTTGATAGATACAAATTAATATCTTAATTACTTCATTAATGTATTTATTAGTTAAAATTTAGATATTAATAAAGGTAAAATTCTTCCCTATCCATAGTATTTTCACTTTTAAAGTAGGTGTGTTTTCATCTGGCCTCTTATTATTTTCAGTAGCAACACAGTTTATGAACTTAAAAATTGAAAAAGCAAATCCTGTATGCTGCTGTTCCTTTAGCACCAGCTCACTCGGTTCCACATCAGGTTTTGGTTTTAAATAAACATCTCTTCAGAAAAGCCAAGCAGCAATAAATTATTTGTTTGACTAGACGTTTATTAAACAAGATTTTCCAGCTCATTGTATTAATACACATTCTAAAGTGAAGCTCAGCTTTTAGGATAAGTGACAAGAAGAGAGAGTAAAAATATGTGAACTATCAAAATATCATAATACTGGATTATAAATGAGTTGAAATTCTGAAAACAAAACAAAAGAAAACAAAAAAAAACAAAAAAACCCCACAAATTTCTCCCAGAGCAGGCCTGTGTGGGCTGTTGATATTCGTGAGAATCAAGCCTAGAGCTGCTTTAATATTTGCATCCAGATTCTCATTAGATGGAGCAGAAATCCAATTTTGAGCAACCAATCCTCCTCTGCTCAATTCCAGCACAAATTAGAAGTCACAGAGTAACTTTTGATACAGCCCACTTCCATAAAATCCCTCAGGTATGTTTTTTTTCCAGGATCACAGTGAGCTTCCTTTGCAGATCATCACCTGCTGTGCCTGTTCCTGCTTTAGAGAGGGGCTGTGCTGGCACTGCACAGCTGAATGCAGGGGGACAGGGGCCATAAATAGTGTGTGAAAATAAAAATGGTCAATGGTGGATAAACCAATTGTTTGGACAGCATAAAGCCAGTTTTGCTGTTGGAGTGACACACTGATGATGCTCATATGACAGAGAGGCAACATCAAACCAGCAGAGAAACAACAGGCTCATGGCATTCAGGCAAATTTAGGCCCAAGTTCAGCTAAAACTCCCCAAACTAAAATATATAAATAAAATAAAAATAAACTCTATCCCATATAAAGACATTGCTTCCCCCTAGACCTCAATCTATTAATTTCAGGCAGTATAACACTTACTTTCCCTTTCTTTTTTATTGACAATTTGCATTTTAAAGTCTTCAGGCCAGTAAATTATTCTTATCAGTACAGTTGTTATTTTTTTATGTGTCAACTTATTTAAGATTTTGAGTCTAGCCACAATACATCTTCAAATGAAAGGGCCCTTCTCACCTTAGAGGACTCTGAATGAGATCCTCTGTCCTCAGAAAAACCTCAAACAACCACAGGAAAAAGTAGAGAGCAAAAGCAAGGAGCAGAACTAAAGGAAAAATTCTCCTTCACTCAGATATCTATAAGCAACAGCCAACCAACCAACCAACAAAACACAAGAAGAAAAATTTCTGCAGACAAAGTTAATTCTGCAAAAGCACTTCTGCATTACTGGAAATCTATGTAGCAAATTGATCCAACTGAAAACAAAGTCCTAGGCTGGGGAACGAGGAGTGAATCTCCCCCCTCCTCACATGAACAAACAAGTTTATTGTTTTACTGAGCAGGCTTGGCATTGGGAACACTCACAGGGTAAGATTTCAAAACCATTGAATGTATACAATTAACTGACATTCTCATTAACTTTTTTTTTTTTTCCGGGAGAAATAGCTATTACTCTTCACTGCTTCCTGCAGCATTCTAACAACTGCCACATTTCATCAGCTTTGGCTGTTTCAGAAATTTTGTCAATAACATGGTGGGCTGAAAAAAAAACTTAGCAGAAATATTTTAAAATGATAATCAGGTTGTTCGAGTTCTTATGATCATTCACCTGCAAGGAGAAAAAAAGCTCCTTTTCTTCTACATAATGCACCTGGGCAAGCTCCTGTCTAAGAACTAAAATTAACAATACAAGAACTCAGGCAGCAGACATGGGAATGAATGAGGGGCAGGTCACAGGACCATCAGAAAAAATATCTGCTGCTCTTATTTTAGATTTAGGATGCACAACTCTCTCTCTCTACTCAAGTCCTAGGATTCTCTTTCATCCCCTTGAAGTAAAATGCAGTTATTCCTCTTGGCACAAAGAAGTAATTGAGATGACAAAGAGCACAGTTAAAAAGACTGCAAGATTCTGCTCCAGCTTCTCCCCAAGCCTCTTAGAGTGGCAAAGCCCTGGCAAAATTTGCTTTACATAGTCCTGTGCCTGCAACTTGGGCCAATTCTGCTATCTTTGAAGTTCATCTCAAGAGACAATAAAAGTGAAAGGAGCCCCAAAGACAACGTGAGCCTCTTCCCAGCAGTGGGTGGTGGGATGGTGACAGATCCCAGGCAGGAGTTGAAATGACAGAGGTTCAGAATGGCCATGAAGAAACACTTCAGCATTTTACCAGTAGAGCAGAGGAGCCTTCCAACCTCAATTATCCTGTGACCCCTGGAATGGATCATGATTCTCTACCTGATATTTTTGGGGGTTAGTTTCATTTGTGACCTCAGACATTTTTGACCTTAGAGCACACAAAGATGGCATTCAAGAAAGAATAATTGGTTTATTTGAGGGTTTTGGACTTAGATCCTTGCTTCAGCTACCAGTGTGTTGTACATTTTATTTTTTTTCCTGCATTTAACAGATGGATGCATTAAGATTGAAACAGAAACTATAACTTGGAAACATCGAATCACATTGCAATAAGACCTGATTTATTTTGTCAAGACAAACTAGTTTGATGTATACCTGTTCTTTTATTGCAACTACAGCTGCAATCATAATTGTGTCAGTATACTTTTAATTGCAACTATAACTGCAAGTCCAGAATGGATCTGGAGAGCCACAAAGTAAATATGCAGGAAAGGAAGATCACAGAGTAGCTAACTGAAAACTGAGGGTTTTGGTACTGCAGAGTGATCAAGGTAATAAAGAAGAAATTTTTTGTTTTGGATCCAAATTGTTGTGTAGGCTGGCTCTGAAAGTCTCAGTATCTACATTTAGCAGAAAAGGCTGAGCTTGGCATCCTGTCATAAGCTAGTCTTAGCCATCACTGGACAAAATCCAGCCCACCACATTTTACCACTAGGCCACATTTAATCTTTTAAATCCTTGCCTCATTTACTGTACTTCCAACTCTTTCAATTGTGTTATTGTCCCACAGATGACAGCTTTCTTCCCTACTCCTGATTTAAACCCAAGGCATGTTCCCAGCCCTGATTTAGCTGCAAAGCAGCCCAGCAGACAGCAATTTGGTGGGAATACAGTACATGCTTATTTAATTACAGGCAGTATCATAATGCATATGGACAAGAGAGCTAATTTGACATTGAACAAACAACAGGAAAGGAGAAGCCTGTGCATAATCTTCTCTTTTGAAGACTATGAATAACAGGGGTTTAATTATATCATGTCATATCTATATGCACGTAGATCATCAACAAGGCTGCTGCAGACAGCACTCCACCAGATACATTAAAGATGTATTTTTATCTCATGCAATAAAAGCAGTAGGTTGTCAACTTCCTCATGAAATAACCCTGCCAGGAATGGTATGTTCTGGCTGGAGGTTGTCACAGGTATTTCCTGTCTAGACTGGAAAGGAAGGCAGAGGATTCCTAATGTCATTCCACCTCTCAAACCAATTTTCTTTAATATGTTCATTTTTTCACCCCAGCAAAATAATTTCTCTGTCTTTTCGGCCAACACTAACTAATTCACTTCTTTCTTTTCTTTGGTTCTTTCTTCAAATCTCATTTTCTTCTGCAGCTTTCATTATTTTTATTCTACTTCCATTCTCTTTATCCAAGCACTATTGGAGTTATCTCTCCAGGACATTCAGTACCTTAAAATTATCAGTCAAATCAGCCAGCATGAATGCATCCCTTATTTATTCCAGTTTCATGTTTCCTCCTCCTTCTCCCAGTCCATCAATATTTTCAGAATTCCCATCAATTAAAGGAATTTCATATCTGTACAGCACAAAATTTTCTCTAAAATCTCATGCAACAGCATGAGATGAGCCATGGAAGTGCACAAGGGATCAGAATTTTGAAATATTTTGTCTCTCCTGAAAATCTAGGTTTCGTTCCCTATTTACCATAATTTAAAGTTGGTGGTTTTTTTTAATTAAAACCAGATTTAGCTGTGAAATTCACTGTATTATCTATGGTTCCTGTAAAGCATGATATAAGGAAAAGCAAGAAACATGCACCCAATAAAGCAGAACTTTTTCTTTAATTAATTCATGCTTACAAATGTCAAAGTTCTTTTACACATCGACCATCCAGATGGTCTTGTAAATAAGTAAGAGCTTGGGATGCCATTTTTAGAAACAAGTTGTATGAGAGATGAAAAGTAGAAAGTGCACTGAGATGAGTGACATAATTTATTGACAATGCTGTGGAGAGGATCTTTTGTGATGCCAGTCACAAACTAACCTACATTATTTCCAACACAGTTACTCTTTAATATTCTGGAATCTGATGGGAAGCCAGATAAAGATAATGCCATCCAGGATTGGAAAGACTTTAAAATACATAAGGAATATTTGGCATGAATGCATTTTTCCTAATTAAAATAAAATATTTAGATGATATAGCTTTTTAATACGGAAAATCTATTTTTTTTTCCTCATGCAGGCCACTGCTCAGATGAGCTTCTCTTCCTCGAAGAATTATCACAAGAAAAAGCTTCTATTATTTCTTACATAACAAAGAAATTTTATGACTTGATGATAAAACCATGCAAAGAACCACCTGCAAAGCAAAGTTATTAGAGAGCATTTTGCATGGGAGAAAATGCCCCAACTTACTCATGTCCTACCTCACAAATCAAATGAAAGTTAGAATATTTTGGATGCCAATGCAAAGAGCTGCTTTCCAACAATCCACACATTTCACAAAGAGGGAAGATTTTTCCTGATCTTCTTCAAAAACAATTCAGTCAGGAAAGGACCTCAGCATACCTACAGGGTTATTTTTTTTAGATCGAGCTTGCTAAATCACAAACTGTGAGGTTCAAAATAGCTGCTACATAAGGAATTTGTTTCAACAATGCACAGAGCTTCTTATTTTGGTGATAAAACATAAGGGAGTCTGTATTTCAAACCTTTGGATGTCTCTGCCTCCAGGCTTCCTGTTTCTAGAGGAGCTTTAACTTTTAACTTTTGGTTATTTTGGTTAACTTGCAGAGGCATTCATTTCTTGAAGGGGGAGATTTAATCTATGGTGAAAATTCCCTGCTATGCCCTGGCCCCCGTGCACCTGAACATGTGCTACCAACTCATCAATGAGGTGTGAACATTTCCCATGTCTAATGTTTGATTTATCCTCTCTAGAAGGGACTGATACTAAACACCCATCACCAGCACAAAGGGGATACAGTCCGTGAGGAAAACACCAGAGAAGTCATCCATTTTCTGCATTTGTGCAATACAAGGGAGCCCTCAGACAGGAGGACTCAGGTGACTTTGGGAAATGGCTACAAGGTGTGAGCTCGTGATTTTTGCTCTCCCACATGCAGACAGCTGTGGGAGATCGGGCACAGCAATCCCCTTGGGACAAGGGATCATCCCCTTGACAAGCACTTGCAGAGACACTGGCACAAGTGGGCTGGGCTCCCTCCTTGGCCTCATGCCCATCCTTGCAGGAGAGTGCACAGCCCAAAGGGGAGCAGTTCTGTGAATATCTGACTTCATCACTCCATGCCCTACATCTAACAGTGCACACGGATGGCAGGAATAAAAACAGAATAGTGATGTTTGCTGTGATAGAACATCGGGATCACGAGTGTATTTATCAGCTTATTCTCTCTGTCTCTGTTTGCTTTGGTTTTTTTAATACACAAAGAATTACTCTGTGGAAGGAGAAGGGAATTGAGACATAGCACAATCTCTGAGTAAAATCTTTTCCAACAACTATTTATTCAAAGGTGTAAAAATTTAGTTCTATTACAGCTCTTTACTAATAGGATGGATTTTGTTTGTTCTATTGTGTTAAAGCCTTGCACAGTCAAAGGCTATGGGAATAAAAATTATCCCAATTCAGAGGCTGCATGCAAGATTTTGCTTGTCTGGGATAGTTTCGATGGATATCTGTCAAGTTATTCCTTAAGACAATAAACATTCCTCCTAGATTTTCCCCTTCTTAAGTTTAAAGATAATTTAGTTCATATAGTCATGTTGTAACTATATGCAATGAGAACTTAAGGACCTCGAAATCATTAATTTCTAAAGAAAAGTGGCTGACAGTTTTTCCTCATTTTCTTTTTTCTTCAGCAGCATTGATCATAGGAGCAGAACAGCCTCAGTTACTGATGTCTTAATGTAAATGAAACAACTCTGCATTGCATGTTGTTTTCAGCAAGGATTCTGTGTTATACAGGAGTCCTCTGTCAAATCAAAATCTCATTGACAATCTCACTGCCCCTGTTGGAGGTGATGAACACACTGTGTGACTCGTTACCAACATGTCTATTTAATTTTTATCCAGCAGAAGAGTGACTGAACTTAGGTAAGCAGCTGGCACCAGTGAAAAACAAAACTCTGACATTTCTCTTGCTGAAATAGTGGAGAGCTGTATTGGTAATTACAGCTTTTGAAGCATGAAGAGCTGCTGTCACTTCATACAAATTTTTACAGGAAAAGAAAAGCCTGAGCCTTCTTTGGATTGAAACTAAAGGATGAATCTTAAGTGTACACAATGGTATGGGGAATTAGGTAAAAATCCAGACATCCCCCTAGATTCTCAATTAATGGAAAAACAGTCTGATAAAATGAAAAAATTAATAAAAATCAAGGTGTCTGTTTGTTCAGATGCAATATATACATCCATAGGAAATGGGTGCCCTATGGCACTGCAATCTTAGAAGGAACAGTAAGATTTTTTTATTTTTTAAGTTCAGAGCAGAGGAATAGTGGCAGGGCTGCAGTCACACTAACACAGTTTACACAGGCATGAATTTATACTTCCTGATTTTTGTGTACACCATGCAGACCTATTCCCAACCTGTTTTTAAGCTTAGCCTGACATTTATAGAATGTGTAAATAAAAACGAATCAATATTACCTTGGATGAATATCCCTTTTCCTATTTCAGTATTCTTCTTTCTCTCTTTCATTTAATGCATTACACTGTGAATGTTTTCAGAACAAAACATTCACTTTGTCTTCCAAGAAGACAGTCATTTCATTCCAGAGTATAAAGTTTCTAAAACTTGCCAACAAAAGCAACCACCTTGGTAATACTTTATGAATGTGCTAAATAAGCATTTATTGTGGAGAGGACTACAACTGCCTTGAAACCTGCCCTGTAAAAATGTTTGTCTTTCAGTTCTTCAGGCAGTTCTTTATCTGCAAGTCGACATGAAGATGCTTTCTCAAGACTGCCTTGTGCCCCACTTCTCTTTATTTTTACCCCTGAAACAGGATTAAAGCAGAGCACCAGCCCTTAGCATCATGTGTTTTGGTTTTCCATTGGCTATTGAACTGTAAACCTGGTTCTCTCTTTGATGTCTTTATGATTTTTTCCTGCACATACAGATTTACCTGTGCCTACCTGCTTAATTTTCACACAGCATTTAAAGGACTGCAACAGATTCTGCCTACACATTAATAATCTGTCACCTCTGTAGTAAATGGATGTGGCTGTAAAAACATATTTTATGTGTCCCACTGAAGGCACAACAACAGTTTCAGGAGAGTAATATATGTACAGCTAGTTAGGGCTTCATTTCCACCTTTCCCTGTCCCAAACTAGATTAGGTGTTCAATTAAATCAAAATAAAAAAAAAAACACAAACACCCCAGAGCTGCCTGGTAAATGAACATGGCCTGGCACAAAAGCACAGTGACTGATCTAACCATGTCCATGTTTGACATGTAATGCTTTCAAAATACAGCTTTTCCTATTCCAGATTGAACTCCAGTTACTATTGCCACACCGTTCAGGTTATTTTAATTCTGTTAAATTGAACGGGGAAAAAAAAAAAAAAACCTATATGAAACTAGTTCTGAAATAACTTAAAAATAAATACAGAAACATCCAATAAATTTTTATATCTGTCAAGTAAAGCCAATTAAAGTCTCCCTGTGGTGAACAGAGCTTTAAAAGTCAGAGTTTTCTCCTGGATTACACTGTGAGCTGCCTTCTCAGAATGATTCATCATGATCCTCATTATTTCCAGCTTCCCATTTCCCTGTGCTTGGCTGGGTTACCCCAGCAAATGACCACTCATCTGCAAACACTGCAAGTTATGCATTGCCATAAACAGATCATTTGTGGCTTTCCCAAACTCTAATGGGCCTCCCAACTCGAACAATGCTTCCTGGAGCACTGAAAATCTATTTTTATCTCTATTTTCACTTTTACAAAGTCAGCTTGTTTTTCAGTTCATTCTACTCGTACTTTGCAGCCTGGGTTCCACAATACTCGTCAGTATAAAATAAAATAAATGCATAACTATTGGAATAAAAATCTATTTTTATCTCTATTTTCACTTTTAGAAAATCAGCTTGTTTTTCAGTTCACTCTACTCGTACTTTGCAGCTTCAGTATGAAATAAAATAAATGCATAACTATTGGAATGGAGGGCTGCATTATTACAGAGCACTCTCCATTAGCCTGAAAACAAGAACAGCACATTTTCAGATCTTGATGCCCCTTGAGCACTCCAGCAAAAATTTATACTTTTGGTGAAGCTAGTAAATTGCTATTGCATCTTAATAAAGATTCATTATGATTTCATTTTCTTTTCCTCAGCTTCAATATTCCTTTTTCCCTTCCATATTTACAGAAAACTTTACACTTCTTGATAATTAGACCATCACACATAGCCCAAGAAAGGGTTTCATTAAGTCTCAGAGAAAATTGCAGGAAATGTGGAATGAGAAAGGTTTTTATATTGTTACAACACATGCAATTCTCCTTTATTATATTTCAAGGAACATGTAAGAAGAAATAATTAGAAGGAAAAAAAAAATCATTTTAATAAGCAGTTTCTAGAGATGTATTGTACTGTGTGCCTGTTGCCAAGTTCTCCAAAACAGTGGAATATGTAATCTCTTACTTCATCTTAATATCCTCAAAGATAATTTCATGTGAACTCCTCACTTTCAGACCTCAAAACCCTAAAACTGCTGAACACACTCCTCCTCACCCCCACCACCTGCCCAACATAACTCCTTCAATATCCAAATAATATGTGTGTATCTATATATAAAATTAATTTTCTTCCACATCAAGGCTGGTGATTATATTTTATGAAGCATCAGGAGATGCTGATTACCTTATGAGAGTGTTATACACACCAGAACTGCACACTCATGCAGCTTGGGTTTTAATTTCTTAACACATTTCTGCTTTTGAATGAGGTGGCATTTAATAACATTGCCTGGAAAACAGCACTAACAAATGTTAATGCTTTTTTTCCAATCAAAATGCCTGTTCACTTGAATGTAACAGCAAGTATTTCCTTCAGTGCAGAACTGTGCACATGACTCTGGCATTGATTAATTCACAGTGTTTTTAACTATTATTAACTTTTTCTAGTTTTGAAGAAAAGCTTCCTTTTCCTGAAGATAAAATTAGTTTATAATTTACAATGTTTGCTTAGCACAGTGCATGCAATTTCAGGCACTGATAAAGCTGGTGCTTTCTTTGCTGATGTATTTTCTTTGAAGTGCCTCAGCAGAACTGATTATCAGTGCAGAAAGCATCTGTGTGCAGTGCCAGAAAGCACATTGTCCTGCCAACTAATGTAAAATATTATTTGCAAATATTTCAATATAAACAGCATTAATAAGAGTCTTCATTATAATTCAGATCAGGAGTAAGGTTTATGTTATATGTTTAAGAAAACTTATTTTAAATAAGGTTTTTGGAGAAAAAAAAAATGTTCTTCTCATGAAAAAGAACACCATTAGCCTAAAAAAAAAAACCAAAGAAAACCCAAAAAGCACAGGCCTAAAAATGTTACAAAACATATAGAGAAATCTACTTTATAATCTGTCATAAATTCCTTGGAAACTCTCACGTGATTTCACATCTCTGCAGCCCATTTACCCATTGAGGATGTTGTTAGTGGTTTCTGTTAAATATGTCAGGATGCCACAATTGCACTGTTCATCCAAAAGAAAAGCACAGAAAACAACTTCTGCTGGTTAATCAATTAATTTAGCATTAACTTCAGGAAACGAAACATTGAGCATGTGGAGATATTAAAACAAATATGTATTTTTAAATGTCTGACATAAGCTAGGGCAAAAAAAAAAAAAAAATTCAACATCTCTGGCATGTGTTGAGCAATGAGTAACACGAGGCACTGCTATATGTCCCAGCTAACATATGTTCTCTGGTGATGAAATAATTGTGTTGGTGTCTACACAGCACATGCCTCAATGTCCCTTGCCTGCAAAAGCAGAGCTTTGGGAACAGGGGATGTCAGAGCTGGCAGCTCTGTGTGCTCCAGCTGAAGGCACTGCAGGGGTGGAGTGTGCAGAGTCACCAAAACAAAATGAGGCAAGGAGCAGGGCAATAATTGGTGTGAAATCAAAGAATCATTGCCTATTCCCACATGGTGCACTAGTGACAACACAACTGGAGGCAATGCCAAAAGCTGAAATTCTGAGAAAAGTCAGAAACTCAGGTGGCACAGATGTTGTTTACAAAGTCATTACCCCACTGCCCTAACAGACAACCAGGACACTGCACTCAACATTATTAAATTCAACTTTAACCAGTAAAATTAAATTCAACTTTAATCCAGTACCTGGATGCTGTAACTCCTGCCCTGCCCTGGTGCTGAAACCATTCAGTGTCTGCTCCAAGCCATGCCCCAGAAAACAGGGCCCAGTTCAATAAAATATCAATTGTGTGTCACTGTTCACATACCTGGACAAAGTGCTCACACATTTGTTTTTTTTCTCTCCTCTTCCTCCTTTGCTTTGTTTTTAATCCCTATCTGGAACCAAGAATTGCCTAATAACACTTGAGTTCAGCAACAAACTGGTTTTAATTTAAGTAACTTTGAACTTGAACAAGTCAGTCATAAGAGCTTCCATGGTATCTGGAAGGGCTGGGAAAACAACCACCTTAAACTGAATATTAGGGAAGATTTCTTCCTCAGAAGGATTGTCAAGCACTGGAAGAGGCTGCCCAGGGAAGTGCTGGAGTCACCATCCCTGGGGGTTTGTAAAAATGTGCTGGTGTGGCACTTGGGGACGTGGGTCAGTGGTGGACAGGGCAGTGCTGGATTAATGGTTGGACTCAAAGATCTTAAAGGTCTTTTCCAACCTAAATTATACTGTGATTTCAGCAAAATAAAAATAAAAAGCCTTTCTTAGGCAAAATGAGCATGAACTGGCAAGAGCACCTCAGCTTCTCCATTTTGGAGTAATGCAGTTACTGCACATTATGATACACTCAATTATTCTAGGTGGCTCTGCCATCCTATACTGGAAAAATAATCTTTTGTCAGAAGGAGATATGTGAGAACCACAGCAATAATTATTGTGTACGGATTCAGTGTGGAAAAAGAAATTGTTTCTGATAAATTTAATAAGTTATGAAAAAAGTAATTAGAAATTTCCATAAATAAATGATCGACTTAAAACTCATTTGGATTCTAGCTGACAATAAGTTCATTTCTCTGGGTGAATTTTTTTATATGATTGAAAATATATCTCCATTAATTTCTCCATGCCATTGTCTTCCTCTGTTGTTTCTCTCTATTGCAGAGCAGTTAAAGTGTCAACTGTTTTGTGTTTCCTGGACAACAGGAGTTACATTTCGCTTTATTTTTTAAGACTCTTCAA
Organism: Sturnus vulgaris; assembly: GCF_052056855.1. Taxonomy (NCBI): domain Eukaryota; kingdom Metazoa; phylum Chordata; class Aves; order Passeriformes; family Sturnidae; genus Sturnus; species Sturnus vulgaris. The sequence continues at coordinate 10,641,009 of NC_142260.1, forward strand.
ATTCAAGGGACACAAAATCCACCTGAAAGCAACTTGGAGAGAGGCTGAGAGCAAGGAATGAAAGAGCCAGGGTCTCACATAGGATGGCAGCTTTCCCTGCTGCAGTGGGACAGGAACTTTCTGACCATTGAATAATTATTTTTTTTAATATCTCCTCCCCATATTGACAGAGTGGGTGCTGTACAAGAATCACTGGGACCAAGGTATAAAGTAAAATCAATATCTGAGATGCCAGAAATTAGCTGGGTACTTAATTTATTTTGTTCTTTTTTTGGTTTAATAACCTTGAAAAATATCTTCTAATTACAAAATGCAGCAAGCCTGGTGTTATTCCTCTATAAATCTGAGCAAATTTGGGTTTATTTGTTCTCATACTTTACGCCTGTAGGACACATCACCTGCTGTGGTTAGAAATTGTCCTGTGGTCAGGGCAATGGAGAAATTTATATTTCCTTCCTCTCTCCCAGAGAGAGACACCCAAGTGGCTGGACAGAAGTGTCTTCCTCTGGTTTTATTTATTTAGCTTTATTATTTAGTTCTTTTTTTTTTTTTTTTTTACTATTTATTTAGTTTTTTCTTCTTTAGCTCATCCAAAATAGGGAGAAGCTGCTTCATCTCAGCTTTCTGCAGGGTTTTGGAAGTACAGTAGGAAGAAGATCCCTTGGAACATGTTTTCCTCACAAAAAACATTATATTTTAACAATGGTGATTACCTACCAGGAACCCTTACTATTTCTGAATTCTACTTAAAATGTTGTAATTCTTTCTTAGGAGCTAAGGGCCAATCAACAAGTCAAGGACCAGGTGTGCTTATTATGAATTTTTATTTTCAGAGCACACATATATTTCAAACAATATTTTTACAATAACACATTGTTTCTGCCCTGATAATACAAAATATTTTTGAGAGTTAAGAAGTATTTGGCTAAATGATTTGCAACGAATAATTTTTCCTTACATGCTTCCATTTCACAACAGCACAACCTTTTTGAGCACTTTTTAACAGCACAAATTTGAAAAAGCTGCACTTCAAGTGTTCTTCAGTATACTGCTACGAGGTAAATAAAGGGTCACAATACTTGAAAAGAAACCTCTCACACAGAGGGAATAAACACTTATGGATTGCATATTTTTGAATATTTGAAATATTCTGTAAAGACTGATATCTTCCCTTCTGACTGAAAAACCTTTTTAGAGAGAAATCTTAAACAACAACAAAAAAATTCATAATATTTAGCAAGTCTTCTTTTAGAAAAGGAAAGCCTCACTCATACAAAATGGTCTTCAAAAATGTAACAAAGTCCAAGTCAGTGTTGAGGTATTGAACCATGAGTGTGTGTACATGGAATTTCACACATTTTCTATGTGTTTTGAATATATTTACAGAACCTGTAGTGGTTACCCTAAATGAGTGCTAAAGTAATAAGAGTCACAAATGGATGATTTTGCCCTTTATTTTCGTTATTAAATAAAACAAACCAAAAGAACAGTATCAGGGAAAAAAAAAATTGGTGCAAATCATCAGCTAAATATTTTCCCCTGGAGCATGATATTATTCTTATGTAAGTCATGAGTCATACAGAACAGCATGTGAAGTGAGCACACCATATAGAAAATTAAGTGTATTGCAGAGCATCACCTAGAGACAGAACCTGACGTGCAGCTTGGGAAAATCAACGAAACCAAAAATCTGACTTGTTTGGTTTGTTGGGATTTTGTTTGGTTGGTTGGTTGGGTTTTGGGGGGGTAGAAATAATTGGAAATATTTTCAACAATTACTGCTTTATTTTCAAGTGTAACTAGAGTTTAGAAGCCATGGCTGAGCAACCCTCACCGACACGAGGCTGTGAAATTTATATTCTCAGAGGTGAATTCTACACTGACTTTATGTGGATGTCATACACAATCCAGGGCAAGATTCATTTGGGCACAACAGGACAGCAGCACCTCCAGAGCTGAGCTGTCTGGCACAGGTGGGGGATTTTCCTCTCCAGTGCAGGACCTGGCAAACCTTTGCTGTCTCCAAAACATCCTTGGGGAACCTCTGAGCTGGAACCCTCCAGCAGAGGAGAGAGGTGCCAGCATTGCACTCACACTGCTCCAGTGAAACCCAGTGAAACCCAGTGAAACCCAGTGAAATCCAGTGAAATCCAGTGAAATCCAGAGAAATCCAGTGAAATCCAGTGAAATCCAGTGAAATCCAGTGAAATCCAGGCTTTCCCAGCCTCCTTCCCACACATTTGAGAAATGGATGCCCTACAATTTTTGTTTTCTTTTCTTCACCATTATTAACATTGCATTTTATAGCAAATGCTGCTTGTAGGCCCCGAGAGAATTAAGCTGTCTCTTCCAATGCAGTGGAAAAGATTATTTCACTGTGTATTTAAGTGTTCCACAACAGCCACCCAGCATTCATACCCAGCTTTCCACACCAAAATAAAACATCTTATTTCTCCCTCCTCTTCCATGTCCCTCTCTAGTCACTGCACACAACACGTGCTGTTCCTGGCTAATTGCCACTAGCAGTAATTCCCACATGAATCCCTCAATAGGCTTGCATGGCTTTCTTCTCCAGTCTTCACATTATATTGAAATAAAGATCCAGCATAGCACATCCTGCACAGGCCATTAAACATTATTTCTATATGAAATAGAATGTAAACCATCTCCTATCCTTTCAACTAAAAATGTTACTTTAACAGTCTTTACTTCTGCCTGTGAATTAGCCAAATCAACCTAAATTATTTGTAAATTATTTCGTTTCAACTGCCTGACTCAAGAGAGAGGAATGGAATAGCTGAATCAAACAGGGGTAAGGAATTCTAAGTTAATATTAAATAGGAGATAATACTATTCTCTCCTCCCCACCAATGCCTTCATTTCCATGAGCTGCAGGAAAACAGAGATATTCTTGTCATAGAAGAAAAAAGATTTGAAAATATTTAGTATGGTGTAAAAAGACAGCTGTGCCCAAATCTCCACATTTGCAGCCACTAGCAGGGTTTTTATTTCATAATATTTGCTAAATGTCACAGTGGGGAAAAGTCCTTCTGTTGAGGCTTTTTTATTCTTTTTCCCTGCAGCTTATTTCTCAGGATTATCTATGTTACATATTCTGGGTTTAAGCCACTCCTAGCAGAGATAAATGAGTAGACACTGAAGGACCCTGTCCTATCCCTTTAAATTTAGTGGAAACTTGCTGGAACTGTCAGGGGGGAAGGAAAAAATCATTTGATTTTACAGAGATGGCTGGTAATCTTTTCTTCATGGATACATCTATAGGCATCCAGGGCCTGATTGCTTTTTTTGTTTTCTCTTACTGAATTTCATGAGCCATTGATAATATATGAAGATTACAAAAGCAATGTATAGCAATTTCAGCTGCAATAGTGCAGTATTTCAAACAGTGGCATGAGAAATCGAGAGATAAAGTTAAACCATGTTTATTACCAAGAAAATGACAAATTTTAAGATACCATGTTTCACTTGTGATTTTATGCATTAGTTTGATTTGAAGATATTCTGCATTGCCATCTATGCCTCATTTATTCAGCTGCTGATAATGCACAGATTCAGCTCTCTAGTGCAGCAAAACCAACCTTATCCAGAGAGGACATCAGCAGGAGAATTAACCTTGGGGGCCAGAAGCTGATCTCTGCTCGGTAGCTGCTAAAGAGTTCCAGCTCCTTAGGAAATGCAAGCGTGAGGAGATGGACAGGAGATCTGGGATAAATTCCCTCAAGATCAGATCTGAACAAATTATCTGAATGGCAGGGTTGTTGTTTGGCAATTTTAGTTGATAACTTGAGAGTTTTTGCTGTAGTGTTATATGTATACCAAGAATACATTTTTGGCTTAAAATGTAAAACACTGAAATTGATGCAATCTATATAGGAGAGAATATTATAAATACACTTAAATTACAATAATTCATATGGATGGATGGATAAATAGACACAAAAATTTCACAAAGCAGTCTAGTTTTGTACAAAAACCCTGAAGAGGTAAGAAATAATATCTAAAAAATCGAATCCTTTGGATACCCTTCCTACGAAAATAGAGAATAAAAACCCCACCACTTCCAGTAGGTAGCTGCAAGGTAACTCAGTGAAATTCAGCAGGAAGCATAAAGGAGACAGCCAGAATATATTTTACTCTAAATTTCAGCTGGAAGACACTGAGTGGAAATCTCTTTAAAAACCAAACAGTAAAAATCTAGAAATGGGGACAAACAAGGCAGCCCTGAGCAACTTCAGTTAGTTCATTAAAATCTCACAAATATCTGTTCTAGTACATCACCAACTTCCTAAATAAAGAGGTCATCTGAAAAGCAAATGTTACTTCCAGATTTAGATGGAAGAGTTTCTGAAGCTACTCTAAAAAGCATAAATCATTCCAAGAAGAGCAAGCTGGCAACACAAAGCAAGCAGATCACAGAGAAATACCAAAGTGGACAGAAAATGCATTTTAGAAGTGCAACAGAAAACCTGTTCTTCTATTTAAAAAATCCTGCAAAAGCAAAGAAATAAGGAACTCCTAAACATAAAATTACTTTTTTTTTATGTACCACATAATCATGTCTTTTTTCCTGATTCTGTGTAAATAACATTTACACCGAGACAACATTTTCTCATCTAGTCCCAGGATATCATACTTAAAATAATCGAGGGAAATCACACCATGTGAGTTCACAGCTCTACCCTTCAACTTGCAAAAAATATCTCAAAACTCTCCTCAGAATACATGTTACTAAAGAAATAAATGTGTCAGTGTATGAAAGAGTCATCCTGTTCAGTTGGAGGGACTCATATTTAAAGAGACTGAAAAATTATTTGGTCCACCACAAAATACAGACCTCCATGATAAAGAACAAATTCTCTTTATGCCTTGCTGCCATTCCTCTGCAATTTAGAATTTAAATAGCAATTAGATATGCATGATAAAATATCATAAACATCGACCAAAAAAAAGAATTTCTAATATGAAATACACGAGGAAGAGTGAAAGGAAATGCAAAATCTGTAGGCCCACACTCAGACAAATACTTAGATATTTAATGTACATATTCAAAAAAACTTCAGTAGAACACATGGTTTTATCCAAACTTTAAAAACACAGCTTTACCATTCATTTCCTTGAATTTTTTACTTTTAATTTCCTCGAATGCAGCCCAACTTCTTTGAATTTGCAGTGGAGGTGCATCCAAGATCAGAAAAACACGGGAGCTGTTTTGCCATCAGCCCAGGGTGGTCACACACTCCGTGCAGTGGCTCAGGCAGCTCCCCCAGCCCACCTGCACAAAGGTACAAAGCAAATAAAGGCAGGTGGAGCAGCCAGGGAGGGCTTTCCCCAGAAGGGTCATTTATTGGTGATGTTATAGTGGCAAAGGACTTTGTTGCAGTTTGATTTCCTGCAATGCCAGAGGAGCTGCTCCCTTTACCATGGAACTTTTGGAGTCTCCAATTCTGTATTTTCTTCTGTGCACAGGCACTGACAAAACAGAGATGTGACAGAGGAAGTGCTCAGCTGGCAGAAGAAAATTCATAATATTCTCTCTTTTACTCCAGGCAATTGATTTTGACACGGAATTGTTTGCAGCCATGCTGTCTCTAACCTCTGGAAACAGGAAAACAACTAAAATTTAGGTAATTACTCAAAATACAGTCAAAACAGTTGTTGAGACCTTATGAAAAGAATAAACAAACACATTACTGCATCAGTGAATTCTGAAGCAAAAAATAAAATGTTCACATAACCAACATGTGGTGTGGGAGCCCGTTCTAAATTTTGGTGTTAAAAGTTCAAGGATTGAAATTACATTTGTCAATTGGAATAATTTGGTAATCTCAATAGAAAGTTTATCAATAATGACTACTAGCCAGATAGTAGCAAGTATTTAGAAATTTGTAAACTCTAAACTTTTCTACTCCAGCCTCTCTTTGATTAACAGGGCTTCTATTACCCTGAAAATATTGTTTCTCAAATTAAAATAGGAAAATTGACAAGCAATATAGTTAAAAGAAAACAATGACTCTTTGTCATTGACAGTGGAGCGATCACCACTTCATAAACAGAAACCCACCTTCACTTTCAGCCCTTTGATGAGATTGAGCTAAACTTTTATGAAGTATTTACTGGAAGAATGCCAGATAAACGCTGTTAATTTATTTGGAGAAACACAAAAAAGCATCAGAACTACTACAACAGTGGAAGAGACACAAGAATATTCTTTATAGTAAAAGACCACAACATAATGGAAGTTTGTGAAAAAGGGAAGCAAATCCTGAAGCTTTACCAGATTGCAGCTTCTTGAAATGAGTCCATGATCAGCAGAAATGATGGGAAAAAAAGGAGTTCTAAGTTTTTATATTGTATTCAAATCAGATGGGCAAAGTCCTCAAATAAAATGCTGTATAAATTGAGCAAGGAATATATATATGTGTGTGTATATATATAGATGTATGTATATATATATACACAGAATATATATATATGCATATGTATGTATAGAATATTTTATATATATATATATTCTATAGATGGAAGACTGCTGGCTGTATTATCATGGCAAAAAAACAGCAGTCAAGCAAGGGAAATTCACTTCAGATGTGAATAAAAGCAGGGCAGACCCCTCTGAAAGTCGTGATATTTATATTTATATTTATATTTATATTTATATTTATATTTATATTTATATTTATATTTATATTTATATTTATATTTATATTTATATTTATTTACTGCCAGAGTAGGCAGGACAGCATGCTGCAGTATCTTGAAGGTGTGCTTCAGGCACAAAAGTAAAAGTGAATATTGAGAGCTAAAAGTTGTTTCAGTCACTAACTCTTCAGCAAATGAACCTGCCCATGAACACCATTTTTTAAAAATATATACCTCATAAAGCTGTGTCATGGAATAAAAATGAAAGTAATGTATTTGACATTAAAATAATTTCCCTTTCCTATGAAACATGATTGATCTACTTGTATAAAACAGTTAATGTTTTGCTTTCAGCCAGTGATTGAAGAGGTATCATTTTTAGGTAAATAATATTAACTCATAAAGAAGGCTTTCTAATTAATTTTTCACTCATGTTTTGAAATCTGATATTTTATAGAGCTTTCATTTTGTTCACCAACATATTTAGTACATAAAACCTCTCTTGTGATAACTGCTTTTCTTCTTTCCGTGTAATTTCTGTTCTTTGAAATGCTAAAGAGCCTGAAATGCATAAAACATGGCAACAAAACACCATTAAATGCTACATAATGTGACAGGGGAAAAGGCTCACAGAAAATTGTTACTACTTGAAATAAACTCCATTAATAAGCACTTAATTTCTTTATTTAGAAAACAAGAACTCTCTAGACAGTAATAAAATAGCATTTTTAATGCTGTTAACTTTGGAATCTCCAAACTCCTAGGAGCTTTGAGCCACACAATTTCTATTTTCTTCTCTCATGTCTCTGAAGCTTCTCTTTGGCACAGCACTGAAGGAACTATAAAAGCATTACCAGTCTTTGTGACAGACTTTTTCTCTTTCTTGTTAGTAGAGAAGATAAGATTTATTTTACTGTCAGAAGATCAAAAAATGAGGAAACATTTTGATAGCTGAGGAAAACAAGTTTTGATTCTGTATAGCCAGCATTGAAGTCACACTATGAATCGACACAAACTCCTTTGCACTTGACAGTTTTCATCACATTAGGGAAAAGAATCTCTCAGCAGTTTCAGATGAAGATTTTGATCTCACTTATATTGCTGGAAACTCAGAGTAATTCCAGCAAAGTGTTTAATCCTGCCAGAACATCTTGGTAGTAATGTTATAATCCATATTTATTTTGGCCCAAGTCGTTCCTCCCACTTGTACAGCTCCCTGCCAAGGGATTGCTGATAGCAAGGGAATAACCAAGGGTTCAGAGAGGGTTTTTGAAGACTGAGGGAACAAAAAAATCAACCCCAAATCAAAAGGGAGTGGAGGGAGGGGTGGTCAAATGGACACGATGGGACACAGACAGAAAAGAACTAAAATATCCCTGAGCACCTCCTCTACAATGAGCAACCACCAAGAAAATATCATCAGCTTTGCCATCTGGCAAATCCCAAAAGCTTCCCTCCAAGGCTGCCACAGCTGCCTTCATTTAAAGGTCAGGTGCTGGTCAATACTTTAAAAAATAAAAAAATCTCTCTCCCAGATTAATCAAGGAGCATTTCTTCCTAAAATACCCTTCCTGAGGACCGGTGTGAAATATTAAAGGAAAACTGACACAGTGCAGCATACTCTGGCATTTACTATGGGACTTGAGGGAAGATGACAGAGAGAAGAAAAATATGGTTTGAATCCCACATTTTTCCTGCTAAAAGAGAGATTACTTAAATTCTTATTTAAATTATAATTTTGTTAATCCGTCTTCATAGCAATGAATATTACAGGAAGAGCAATTTTTACTTCCATTTATACTGTGACCTATATTGCTTGCACATGCACATTTTTTAAGAAATAGAACATCAGAGTAACAGGAGACAGAGGCCTATTTGCATATTAAATACATATTATTTCATTGGCTTTGACGGTAAGGAGATTTTTCTTACCCATTTTGGAAGCACTGAAGTTAGGAGAATAGTTATGTGAAATATTAATAGCTGATTAGAGCTTTGTTCTGGACTTGGTTTTATTTTACATGTGCCTGATTGTGTTTTCTACACAAAAGCCACTGGCACCAATAGCTCTTACTCAGATTAGTTTTTCTTCCTTTGGTGCATGGAGGAAGGTGCAGTTACTCAATAATTTTGTCCACCAACTCCACTCCCTTTTTCTCTCTTCTCATTGCCACCAGCAGGAGTAGCTGGGAATTGTGATGATTAATCACAATTAATCATCACCATTAATTGTGATGATTAATCACAGGGTGGCAGCACACCTGTGAAATATGGCCACAAATCCCTTTTCTGGAATGGGCATAATCCTACAGAGGCCAAAGCAGAAATCCAGTTTCTGGCAGAAGCACCAAGCACTTGGGAGATGCAAGAGGCAAAACTGATGGGTTTTTTATGTGTCACAGACCTTAGAAGCCTTTTTTTTTTTTAAATTTACCTAAGGGACAGCAAAAAACCATGGGATTTGTCAATCAGCTCATATAGCGTTATGTACAATTGCTGAAGTAAAAAAACAAAAGTAATTTTCTGATCAAAGTCCCTTCCTGTGGAAGGCAGTTACCTAAACTGAAGAACAGAAGTGCAAGAGAAACCTCTACTCATCCTGATATCTCATGAGTCCCCCATGATTTTACAGGGATCCATAGGAAGAGGAATAAGAAATAGAAATCAATCGGTGCAGACCAATAACCTGGATACTCCCAGGAACCACAGCCTTTCCAAAGGAATTTCCCTTTCCCTTTCTTCACCTTTCTCTATCTTCAAGCCCTGCTACCCTGGCTGGTTCAGGGTTTTGAGATGCTGCTAATGAGAATTTTATCAGTCTTAAGCGTTTAATTGATTTTTACCTTCAATATCATGCAGCACAGGCTCCACAGGAGGGGAATTAAGAGCTGCCAATCCCACACACTGTTCCTACTTATCTGTTATAGCCCTTGCTCTTCTGCTTCCCTCTTTTCACAGAGTGCATTTATTGCCCTGCTCAGCACACAAAGCCTTTTCCCAGCCACATCAGGGAAAGCTCACAGAACAAATCCTGTTTAAGTCCCCCAAAGTCTTGTAAAACTGCAGGAATAATGGTGAGGCTCATTACTTGAAGATGAAAGAAGGAAGAACTAAAGGCTTCAGCAATCAGTATCTCGAGCCCAAACTATTCTGCTAAGACCTTGCAAGAGCCTCAGGTCCTTAATGGATGTGAGGAAATAAATTCATTCTGATAATAACATTCATCATTCTGTATGAGACTTTAAGCCATTTTAGAGTAAAAGCATGATCTCAATGGATGACAGGATTGTGACAGGTTTCTGTCCTCTCTTACAAGCCAGAATGTCACTGTAAATTGCTGCTCATAAAAAGTGTACAATCTCAGTGCATTATCAAAAAGAAGGTGTTGGGAAATTGAAATCCAAAATTATTTTATATACACCAAAGGTATCTTTGTTTATGTAATGTTTTGACAAAAACCCAGTGTATGCACAGTTTTATTTTCCATAAAGTTTATAAAGGAGACACACGTGGTTTTCTAACAACCCTTGAATCTTGTTTCCACTGATGTGTTGCTATCAGATTAAAACCTGTGAAGTACAAAGCAAAAAATATTAATATTAAAGCTTCCCCAGAACTCGGGAGCACTTTGCATAAGGAAGTTACCACACTAAATTAGAAGTGATTTTCATTTCAGCAGAGTGCACTGCAGCATGTTGTCAGGCAGAGAAGAACTCTGAAGTACTGCCCAGGAAAAATGAAGAGTCCAGTTAGCTGATATACTTTAATTAGAATCTAGATTCTCCTCTCAGTGAGAACCTTTGAAGAACTCAATTAAATCCATCGTGATCCCACACCCCGAGCTGTGTGCTGGTTCATTTTCAAACCACAGCAGCTAGGACAGAACTGACAGTGCAGCAGAAATGTGCATTCCTCCTCACAAGGGTGGAAAGATCACTTGGAAATGAGATCAGGCTGTCTGCTCAGACTGAGGTTTTGCCACAGGCATCCTGTGCTCTTTGGAGCTTTTAAGCAGTTTATTTTTATGGCAGACACATGGGAAATAGCACATTGCTGATTTAATTAATCCCATAAATAACCTTTGCGAAGCTGAGCACTGAGGCTACAGGAAGTGGCATTAATCACATATCTTTGTTTGAATAGTTACAAAAGTTTTTTCAGACAGATTTTTGGTTTAATATGTAACTGAGCCTAACAAGAATATTTAGATACCCATTAATCAGACTATCACCTATATTGAATTACATAAGGCGTAGAGAACAGAAGCTAAACACATTTTAATCTAATGTATTTGAAATTTGATAGAATAAAAAATAGAAGATTATCTTATTTCTTGGACATAGAGATATGTCATGGCATTATCTAAATATTTAAAAAGAAGAAAAAATACATTCAAAATCTATATTAAGCCTCAAATTAATAACAATAGCACATAAATATTTAACAGAAAAAATAGAATTCTTTTATACCAACTGAGGAATAACTTTACAGGAATCTGCTATTTTCAGAGCCAGTTCAACAGCTCTCAATAGTGTAAGCAAAACTGAATTTTTCCAAGTCAAAAATAAGAAGCAGTGAGAAAACAAGGTATAATCACAGTCCCTATCCCAGAAAAGAAAAAGCAGAGCTAGATGAAGTGCCTTGGTTAATGAAAGAGGCAAAATGGCTCGTAATCAAAAAAACCCTTTTGATTATGAGAGAATTTCCTCTCTTTCTCTTTGTACTGCCTAGAAAGTCTCTACTTATTGCTATGATGGGCAAGACTAATATTGACTGTGCTGTATAATCCAGAGCCACAGACAACTCATCAGGAATTGTAGCAACTTTCTGTCTACAAATGTTCACACAGAAAGGTGCAATGCACTCATTGACAAGCCCAAAGGAAGTGTTTTTACATTTCTTGCATATAAAGCAAAAGAAAAGCAAATATTTCATTTTAGATCTTAATGTACACTACTTATATTTTTAATTTATCCCTTCATTTTTCTTTTTCATGCACAACACTTTTCTATTTTAAGACTGCTCTTGAGTGTTGAACTCTTGGCAATGAATCTACGTAAAATGTACATTTTTGACATAGCATAAAATGATAGCAGGGAAAAAATGTTATTGAGTGTACTGTCAGCTAAAGGGAGCTGTCCTCTTCAGAACATACATGGGAAGGGTGCAACAGGGACATTTCATCATTTCAGTAAATTGTAAGTCGAGGGGTGTTTACTTCAGAGTGTATCTGCCTTAAGAGTTTAATGCTGATATAAACTCATACAGAATCCATGGTGGGAAGGGAGGGACTTGCAGTAGATGTGGTTAAATTCAGGATTAACACAGGATCCCCAGGCAAAATGCATCACTGAGCAGTTACAAAGCAGTTTCAGTGACAAAATCCGGCAGGAGAGTGGAAATCAGCTGAGAGTTTGATCTCACACATCTTACTCCTCACCTCTTAGTGGTTTACTCTACAGCAGGCCTTTCCAAGATTCCTTTGCACTCAGCCATTCAAATTTACCTCCAGCCCAGTAAATCATTAGCTTTATTATTGTAAAATACCTCCAAGGGGAAACCTAAACATTTTGAAATAGCGTTTTGTGAGTGTCACTGCTGGAGGCAACAGGACCAAATTCTGCTTTTTTTATTTTGCACCAGTGAGAGAGAGCTGAATGAGGACAGGTTCTAAGGGAAATAAAATAGTAATTCTAGCTGGTGTAGGTGTAGCTGTCATATCTCAGAAGAAACCTTCCAAGGCTGCATTGAGGAAAAGCTGTGCTCACTTTGTTTCCAAACCGAAGCCCATGGGTGAAACATTCACAGGAGATGAAAACAGCCTTTAAAGAAGAGTTCCCTTCTATCCCTGAAACACATTTGCTGTCTGTTTCTGGGAGCTGGAGCACTTTGAGGAGCACACAGCAGATTTCCCCAAATTGGCTGTTAGTGGGCAGAAAAATGTTCTGTTGAACAGAAAACATTTTCCTCGTGGTTTTTTCCAGACTTTGAAGCAGGAGCTGCCTCAGCCAGGCTGAGGACCAGATCAAAGCATTTCCAGCATCAAGAGTTAACCTGCCTACAGTTTGTAAATAGACAAGTCCCTGGATATTTAATGCACCTAAATACAGACGACTGGACAGTGTTTAACAGATGCCAAACAATATTCCAGCATCAGGGTAAAATAACAATTTTGCTCCTTTAACATCCCCAAACGTTCCAACTTCTAAAACACCATCCTTTCCACTACTCCCATTACCTCTCCTCCCTCTGTAATAGTCTTAGACACTACTTTTTTTTTAGAAAATAGATTTAAAAGGCAAAACTAAGATGTGCTACATGGGAGGTAAAGAAGTCTGGAGTTTACTCTGCTACGACTGTGTTCAATTAAAGAACACAGCAAGAAACCACAAAAGCACCCCAAGGAAATTTGTCAGATTGACTTAGATCTCAATTATTTGTAAATATTTCTAAATTGGAATATATTCAGTAACATCTTTCCTTGATTAGTGAAAAAATAATTTCTCAATGCATTTATTGGATGTGGAGGTCAGTGCAATATTTAAACCGTGGCCTAATTGCTTTTAAGAAGTCACCATTTAGTCTTGTTGCTGTGCATCTTAGAAATTTGTCACTGTTCCTCTACACTTTATTACATTCAGGAGACAAACTTACACCAGATGTGGTTTTACACAATTGTTTAAAAAGTGTCCTCCAGCCCACGCTGGATGTGTGTCAAGTGACATCAGTGGATTTTTACTGCCCAGGTAGGAAGAGCTACGAGGAGTCCAAAGGAATGGGAAAAATCCATCTCTGAGTTTTGCATGCAGTGACTCGTGAACATAAAGAGCACAAAGCACATTATTTCTCAGTAAAATAATACATGATATTTATATCAGTAAAACAAACTGCTTCCCAGTGAACTTCACCAGGCTCAGCACAGACTGTGCAGACTTTCTCACCTCCAGCTCACCAGGGTTGGGAGCAGCATTGCAGAGAAAGAATACACTTTTCTTCCTCAGATTTCTCCAGGGAAGAGGGAAAAGTAGTGAGCTTGATTTATCTGGACAGAATTGAGAAAGACAAACATTTATTAGTTCACTTCAGGAAAAAAAAGTCAGTGTATTCCAAACAAGTTACAGGCACTCAAGAGGCAAATGATCTTTTCCAAATGAAGTCCCCATCCAAAAAACACTTTCAAGTATAATCTCAGTGTTCTTAGTTCTCATAAATGGTAATTTTGTTTTTTGTAAATTTCTTTCCTCTTAGAAGAATGCACTTAACTAACTTGAAAGTAAAAGCAGATAAAAAGCTTAGAAAACTGAAAAGTGCTGATTTTCCAAAATGCAAGATAGTAAGAGGGGAAATTACCCAGCAAGTTGTTCCTATCTGTATCCATATCTGTCTGTATTTAGGGACACATGCCAATAGCTGGTGTCAAGTTACAGAGGACAGAAAGATTTGATTAGGTTTTTAAATTCTAAAATTTAAGAACATCTCCTACTCAATTTTCCCAAGAGTTATTTCTTGATATTTAGCAAAAGCTATGGTTTAGTTTTTCCACTGTTAGTCTGCTTGCCTCTGTTTTGCTATGTATCACAGGACAGGAACAAAGGAGTGTGAAACAGAGCACTGGAAATGGAGAGATGAAAAGTTACTGAAAAACACTTGAATGCTTAATACTGTGCTTTTGTGATAATACATGGAAATTTCAACAGTATTCTCTTCTACTTAATTTCCTTTTTTAATTTCACACACACACACCAGATACAATTTGGCATGGGAATACCCTACTGTAGTTCTGAATTTATTCACTGGCTGGATAGATGAACAGATAAATTCTCATTTCTCCTGCTCTTGGTGCTTGGCTGGGGACAGCTTTCAGTAGCAGGTTACAAGGCAACAGCACATCAGCCCATCGTGTGAGAGTTACAGTCTCCAAATAAAAGAAATCTTTCTTGCATTAGCACTAAAATGTTTTTCATTTTCCAGGCTTCCAGCAAATCAATAAGTATTTCATTTTTGCTATTTTGGAAAAAAATAAAAGTAATCCTAAGGGGACTTTGCAAAAAAAAAAATAAAATAAAATTAAAACAGAGAGACGAGCAAGAAACTCCCTTACAGCTGAGTTTGAAAAAGTTGTGACTCTTCTGTGACTCTTGTCAAATTCACCCCGTATTTAAGGTCCCCACGATGAACTTCATTCTCCCTCTTCCCCAGGATAGCAGGAACGTTGGTACCAAGCTGCAACAGAGCAAAGTCTCAGTTCTCCTCGTGCTGTTCAATTTTATATGAAACTCTGAAATATTCATTGGGACAAATAGAGAGCGTTGAAAACGAGTTTATAGCTGTGGGGTTAGGGCACTCGGCTGGCAGGGGCAGCACCTGAGTGCCAACACCTTCTCCAGTGAATATTGAAATATTTATACAAAATTGAACAGCTGCAAAAAAAAGAGAGAGAGAGAGAGATCTGCTGCCAAATGGGTTAGAACACCTCCCAGAGGTGGTTTGAGGTGAATGGTTCTAGAAAAAGCACAAGGGCTATTCAGCCAAATCCAGCAGCTGAAGGAATTTTCTTCAGTGAGGAAGTCCAGTAAAACCAACCCTGGAATTAATAAAATATATTTTATTATGTATATTTTATATATTTTATTTTTAATACATTTTATATTTTTATTTTTATATATTTTAATATATTATAATAAAAATTACAATGCTAATTAAAGATTTTGGTTTAAGAGCCATTCTATTATTTCTCTCTTCTACAAGCTGGCATAAGCCTTTTTCTTGAACCATAAACCTGGTTAAAGAAAATGGAATTTCTCTATGCAAGCTGTTCCATGTTATGGAAAACCTAAAAAACCCACAGTGATGGAAGTCTTCATTTTACCTATTTATCTATTATTTGCTTTTACTATTACAGTAATCCAGAATGCTTCAAAACTGCTAGATTAAGTTCATCATTTTAATATTATTTACTTTATTATCTTCCAATTAAAATTTTAAGCCTTTTTTGCCAAAATAATGTCTCTCCTTCTTTGAAACCCATGATTATGTATAAATAAAATCACACTGAACTTTTGACCAGTGTTTGAAAATCTTTTGCACCCAAGTCAATATTCTGACAAACAAAGGTCAGGTGTGTCAGGTACAAAATAATTTCTGTAAAATGGTTTTGCTGCAGCTGACAGCCTCAGCTGTCTACATTTGTTTTGCAAGTCCAAAGCAATCTGACCACATTCTCAGGAAGGTCCAAGAGTTTGTATTCAGTTTCCTCTCATTGTAGAACCATCCACGGACAGAAATGGTAACAAAATCAACTTTCCAGAACTCAGGAGATGGTTTAGCAATCCCATCCCTAATGAATTAATTAATTTACTTAATCCCTTCTTGAACCCACTGTCACTTTTGATCTCCACAGTGTCATGTTGCAAAGACAACAATCACATTCCACTTGAATTCACTGCCTGGGATTTTGCTGGCATATTCTTGTTTCATTGAGCCTGATTGCTTCAACACAAACTCTGTATGTCAGATAAATCACTTTGAAATATCTTTGTAGTATATTCCTTCAGCAGTTCAGGTTCTGTCTTCTAAGGCTAAAATCAATATTTAACCTACCCTCCAAAACTGAAATAATGCATAGTATTAAAATTCTCTCATTTGCCACAAAGATCTGAGAGGAATAATTGGAAAGCTAAAAGTAGCTGAAGCAAGTTAGGGGAAGTGAAATACAGATTAGTGGAGCACAGCTTGAACAGAACTGAGGTAACATGTACATTTATAGCATTGAAAATGGATGGCAGCAGCTACTTTACAGTTTACTGAGCCCTGTCGATAAAAGCATCAACATTTTTCACCCAGCCAAGGTTTCATGTTCCTGTTTACCAGCTGGCTAAGCACACTCCATCTTCCCTCGTGGGATGCAGTCCCAGCCATCTGTCCCGTTCCAGGGCCACCCCTTTCCCTAATGCCCACCCTGCACAGCAGAGAACCTGTCCACTTGTTTGTTTTACCATTTTAAAGCAAGCAGCAGAAGCCTTGTGTCAGCAGCAAACATGCTGGAATCAATTTGTCAGCTTTTGCATTTTAACCTTGCTCTGTGGACCTCGCACTGTGAGAAGCAGCACATTCCCATCAGTCCATCTGCATCCACCAGGTTTCACTCTTAGGGAAAGCTGTTTAGGAATCCTAGGTCAAACAAAGCTCTGCTAACCTTCCTGACTTGAAATGAACGTTGAAATTATAAATAACTTTTTAATTCATAACTCTTTTTCCTCCCCACACTCCACCACAAACTTATTTTCACTACACACACCCTTGCAGCCCTTTTTGCCCCTTTTGTCTTCACTTGATTTTCATGCAGAATGGGTAAAGCTGTGAAACTTTCTACAACTGCAGGGGATTTCAGGATGGCTTCTCTGTACAGAAGTTCCCTTTTTGTTGGTACCCAGGTTCTGACAAGCTAATTCAGGAGCAGCTGCTGTGTTTGCAATTCTCCCCTACATGAGGCAACCCAGACTGCACTGAGGAAACATGAGGACTTGACAAAAACATGAGAAAGATGTTTTCCAATAAAGATTCACGAGAACTTTGTGACCAATTTCTGATTAAACAGTCAGTCAGTACTGCAGCAGTCTAGGTGCAAATCAGTTCTCCATCAGAGCAGAAGAAAAGGTGGTTTAGGTTAGTTACTCTGCTATGTATAATGAAAACGTTACAGGAAAAAATAATGATATTACATAAAAGGAGAGCCTCAAACACTGGAAGATTGGATCCAAAATGCCTCAAAAAAAATCCAAACATCTGAGACAGAATAGTCCATCTGGTTCCAAGGCAGAGACAAACAAAAGCAGTCTTTACAGACAAGACAATCAGTGTTATCCACAAAAAGGGTCGGGACACGCCATTGATTTCCAATTGTTTGCAGGCAGAAACAACAGAGAAATTGGCAGCACCTGCTCAGATAAATCACTGACTGCAGCAACTGAATGCTGCTGCAGCTCCAGCAGTGCAATAAAACCCCACACGTTACCAAACCTCTGCTAGCTCTGATTACTGACTAGAAAAGTCACAGCCTGCAGATGATAAATAAGGAGGAGAAAGGATGGGCACAGGAAAATTATCCCTATTAGAGAAAATGCAAACACTCTAATGAGGTGAACTCACTGGAGCCAACACAATCTAATAGTGCAGGGGAAAAGGCCATTTGTTAATGGCTTGAAAATATGACAAATCCTCAAGTCCATTGCTGGATGTCACCAAGAGCAGAGAACTGAAAAAAGTCAGAGTTTGACAGTGTGTTCCAGAGAACAGCCAAGTACCAAAGGAGTGGAGCCCAGCCAAGATGTGGGATCTTTTAGACACGTCTTCATTTCTTTTCGAGCAAGGACTGAAAGCTTTTGGAGAAAGAGCTCCTAAAAGCTGGGAATTCTGTTCTGGAAATGTGTTTTGGGTTTGTATGGCAAGGTTATGGTAGCAGAGGGGTTACAGGGGAATCCACACTGGAGCAGGCTGTTCCCAAAGACCTGTGTCCCATGGAATAACTAACATTAGCCATTGGAAAAGACAAGCATCTATTTATGCTTGCATCCTCAAAAAAAAAAAAAAAAAAGCCTGAGAGAAACATTGGAGAGAAGGAGAAAAAAAGTTTCTTACACAAAAGCATTTTCTGCTGCTGAGAATGCTGCAGTGCAAATAGAAGCAGCATAAGCATCTTTCTAAGCTGAGAAAGCACAATCCACAGATAATGCCCAAGGAAATGACTAACACAGTTGTGGTTTTAAATAAATATATTAGGGCATTTGTATCAGTGGCTGATGCATCACTATTTCCTTGAATGCAACCTCTGGCTTTAGAGAGTGGTTTTGGAGTTCAGTTCTCTAATATTCTTCTACTATCTGTTCTTTAATTACACAAAGGTTTGCATAGCTCTTGAAGAGGATTTGTCCCTTGGGTGTATGAAATATGATAAACCACAATGTCCTGGCCATCAGTCCTCAGTCCAGAGATCTTGGGAAGATACAGCAATCAATTGAAAATACATTCTATGTCTTCAGTGGTTTTCTTAAAGGAAAAGCACCTTACAGTGAAGTATTTTCCAAAACTGAATCTTATATATATATCTTATATCTCTATATATGGTGGCTGACACTGAGCCACAGCAGTTCACAAAATTCAAGTTCCAAAACAATTGCCAAGATTACTTAGCCATCCTTCAAACAAAGAGGCAAAAATAATTTAATGCACACAATTTTACATGTTTCTTTGAAATTATTATCTTTAGGGGATTTAGAACCCAGGAGGAAAAGAAATCTATAAAATATTGGAATTTTTTTGGCTGGAAGTATAAAACTGTTATTTGGTGTTATTAAGGTCTACTAATACTTTCATTATAATTGTAAAAAGTCGAACACACATAATTTTTCAAATGCTGAGAGAGCTATCATTATGCTGATGATCTTCATTTGCATTGTTAAAAAGCAATTGTTGTTTCCTTAGTAAGAGCAGGAAAATTGCATCTGGCAAACCATTTGCACTCCTGCAGCAGAGCACTGGATCACTCCCAGCAATGTAAAACCAAATTAGGGTTCCATTAGCAGCCATCCATCATCACTGGGAGTTTGTGGGCAGAGGGAAACCTTCCCCCACCCTGTGCAGTTTCATGATAACATCATCTGATGAGTGACTCCAGCTCCTCCCTAATTCAGCTGTGTGAAGAATTCCCTGGTAGCTAAAAAAAAAAAAAAACAAACCAACACTGAGTTGTAAAAAGATAATAAGAAGGAGAACAGAGTCATTTAATGGAGAAAAGATACAATCAGCACAAAATTAGTGCAGCACCAAGCCAAAGCAAAACTGTGGAAGTTAGAGATTGTGTTTGATGCAGTGTTGATGACATTTCTTAAGCTACCTTCATTCATTAATTTTCCCCAGCAGCTAACCATTCTCATGGTGCAATCGTTTCTTAAGATTGAAGATTGTAAACTGTAAAGTTTGAAAGCAAACTCTATAATTACTGAACAGAGAGACAAAACCAATAATAGAGTGATTTCGTATTTTGCATGTTTTGGCTCCCCTCTGCTACTGCATTTTCAGCTGTAATATTTTACCTATAAAAAGAAAAGAAAAAGCAAATAAACAATGTTTTTTCCTCGGTAAGTGCTTATGGTGGCTTCTGCAGTTTAGGTATCAGAGTCTAGCAAAGTGAGACAACTGTTCAATGTTTCCTTTTTTCCCCCAAATGCTGATGGTGTGACAAGAATGGATTGACCAGAATGTCCCAAGAGCAGCTCCTGAAGCCCAGGTAGCAAATACTAAATTGTTCCATCTAAACAAAAGGCCAGGAAGACAAACCCAGCATTAACATAATTCACAGGTGCTATAAACCTAGCAAACAATTTTTCTAATGATGTCAAATTGCTTTTCTGTCACAGAGATATGGAACATTGATTTTTATTTTTTTTCCCCCCTTGATCCTAAGGAAATCTGGATTATAACTTCACACTGTTTATCTCCTCCAATAGCTTTGGAACACATTCCTCAATTTTAACAAAATTTGACAGAGGGATATGGCCTCAGAGATATTATGTTCCCACAAGTTTTGTGACACTAAACAGATGGGAAGAGGAGAGAGATCTTTGTGTTATCACATTGCATATTCCACTGAGAGGAAAGCTTCAGAACACACTTCTGCTTTTTTAAAACTCCGGGTGTTTCCAGGAAAGAGAACTTATGCCCTATCCGGAGAAAAAAACTTGAGACAAAGCATGCCAGCAGAGGAAAAAAAAAACCAAAAAACACTTGCACAGGCAAAGAACTTCTTATTCTGGTGTTTGGGAAGTTCCTGTGTTCAGAGGGAGAGGCAGTGCTGGAGACATCACTTTGTTTGTGTTCTCTCCTGCCTGGCTTTGGAGATTTGGAGATTTGCAGTAAGTGTGGTGAGCTCCGTGGCACTGCAAACACTGCCAGGTCAATCCATGGCTCCGTGCTCCTGTTCTGCAGCACCGTTGTGGCAAACACAGAGCAGAACAGGATTTTATTTTTTTCATTTTAGATTAGGGGAGGGCAGTTTCTTACTCTTAACTGACATCTTTTGAAGTGTTTTTCTTTAACAGCGTTGGACTTCAGCAGCAAATTACTGTTTTAGTGGTCACAGTACACTTGAGGAAGTGTCAGCTTTGCACACCTTTGTCCTCCTTTTGCTGGGGTTACTGCCTTGCAGCGCTTGCCACAATTGCTGTCACTTATCCTAATGTGCGCTATTTTAAAACAGACGTGTAGGAGTGAATATCCCAAAGGAAAGCCTGAGGAGCCATGGATTTCTGATATGTGTTGTTCCACCGTGGGGAATTATCTCCTGACTGTGCAAGGGGCTCATACCTGACATTAGCTCCCTGCTGCAATTTATTTTTTAAAAGTAAAATGTTTAAATATTTCATTTCCTAATCACCATTAGGCTATGGGAGGCTGGATGATGTGCATGACAAGGCCAGTATGCAGCTGAGTCTCCTCAGGGTTACACAACCAGAGTTGGAGGGAACAAACTTTCCCAATAAACTTCTTTCTTCTCCTCCAAGGCTGCATCTGCTCCACTTCCCCCAACTCATCCCAAGTGCACAAAGACACAAAATCCCCTTCCTCTCCTTTTTTGCTACATCTTCCTTGTCAGCTCTAATGCCAAAGCAGGCTAACTAAAAATAAATTTTTTTAAAAATTAGATTTAAAATCTGCTTTTAAAAGAGAACTGAAAGCTGCACTTACAATAAGTACTGATATTCAAACATATTTAAATTATAAGAAATAGTTTTCATGCATAGCTAGATAGTATTAAGATAAGCTATTATCTGGATTTTCTTTGTAGGCAAGATTGGAAGGGAGCAACACCTAGGATGATAAGTAATTGTGTCTAAAAAGATAAATTATATAAAATGTTTAATGGAAAATCAGGGACAGAAGTCTGTGTAAAACTTGATTCTACTGAGTTAGACTGAGAAATTTTAATATTGCAAAGGCTTTCATCCTGTACACAGGGACATTATTCCCATAACTTTCGGAGCATCTCCTTGTTTCTGAATATTAGGCCTTTCTTCCAATTTCTAATATTTCCTGTGCCCTCAAATTAAATACTTCTAATATTTCCTGTGCCCCCAAGACTTTGGAAAAAAGTGCCAAAGTTCTTCAAATCCAATTTTATTTTCCCTTAGGTGTTGAAGTATATTTCATCCTTGAATAATAAGGAAAACCCTTAAACTGTGCTTTCTTTCTTGTCTTTCCATGCAAATAATTATTTAATATTACAGATTCCAGAATAAAGATGGTGAAAAAAAGTCTTGTGGTCTAATGATATACATCCAGCTTTGAGAGCTGCAATTTCAAGAGCTGGAAAACTGTAAACAAAAATAATATTTTGAATTCTATCAAGCAAACAAACAAAAAAATCTGCATTTCCTAATGAATACCCTGGGACAGCTACTCCAAATATGCCTATACTGCACACAAAATGAGTTACCAAAGGAGAATGAGATGTATGAGTTAATTTTGAGCAGCTTAATCAGGATCCCAAGTTTTGTCCCATCATGATACAGGAGCTCAAGTTTTCCTGCCCCAAAGCTCCTCTTGTGTGAGAAATGTCTTTATCTCCTACTGAGCACCTCCTGCCCTTTCTGCTTATGCTGCATCACATTGATGTCAAGAAAACTGTAGGACAGGGGCTCAACACAGTTCATATTCATTGTGAAATGCAGAATTCTGAGTGTTTATAATTGCAGCTCAACACATTTCATATTCTCATTATGAAATGCAGAATTCTGAGTGTTTAATGTATTATTGCAGTTCAACACAATTCATATTATTCTGAAATGCAGAATTCTGAGTGTTTAACGTATTGGCAGCTCAACACAAATTCATATTCTCATTGTGAAATGCAGAATTCTGAGTGTTTAATATATAAATGCAGCTCAACACAAATTCATATTCTCTCATTGTGAAATTCAGAATTCTGAATGTTTAATCGCAGTTCAACACAATTCATATTATTCTGAAATGCAGAATTCTGAGTATTTAATATATTGGCAGCTCAACACATTTACATTCTCATTGTGAAATGCAGAATTCTGAGTGTTTGATATATTGGCGACTCAACACATTCATATTCTCGTTGTGAAATGCAGAATTCTGTGTTTAACATGTTGGCAGCACACATGGGGAGTGAAGCAAGCACACCTGGTTCAGTCTGACAGTAAATCTTCTTCCAGCTCTGCCTACCTTGCTCCTCCCAAGATTTAGCTCTTTCTCTTTTAGCATTCCAGCTCCTGCCTGTCGTCCCACCTTCTCTCACCCCGAGGTTTTGCATACCAAACATTCAGCCAGTCTCACTCTCCAGCTTCTCTCACTACTGAAGGCAAGCTGAGTTTAAAAGGGAGTTTCATAAACGTTCTGAGCAGGGAAGTCTCTGCTCACAATCAACGTCGGCTCAGAAGCCAGTGCAGAAGACAAATTTGTTCTCTGTTTTGAGCTTCAGATAAATGTCAAGCACGGCTGAAGGCATTCATGCCACCAAACGAGAGAGCAGACAGCACTTGCATAATTGCTGTGAGCACAGGGATGGCAGAGGCTGCTCGGGTCACAGGGGTGCATCCTCACAGAGGGAATGAGCACAGTTTGTTCAGGGTTTTAGGCTCCTCGAGAAGAAAAGATCTGTTTCAATTCCAGGACTGCTTATTTTCCTGTGTGAAGTCCTGGCAGCACACCATTTGCTTAGGAGCTGTAATTTGGAGCAGACACTTTTTTCCACTAATGGGGAAATCTCCAAGGTTTTGTGAAGATTATGTGTGCACTTAAAGATTCAGAGGATTGTTCCAACTTCCCGAGCTACCTGAATTTGAAATATTTGTTCTTAGCTTTCACAAAACCAACACGTAGGCATGGCTAATTTTTTTTTTTTTTTAATCAGGTATCTCTTACTGCTGACTGTATTTTTCTGAACCTTTTCTTGCTCTGTTACAGGAAAAAGAAAAGAAATTGTTACTTATTTCTCTAATCACTGATTTATCTATAAAAACAGTTACTGTTCCTCATGAAACAGTAAATGTGAAAAATAGGCCTCTTTGCTTTTCTAGACGTGTTTATTCCTAGATATTTTGAAAGAACATTTGCACAATTTTGTGTTCTCTCTTAAAACCTGCATTTAGCCTCCAGCTGTCTAAGCAAAACAACCCATAAGAGAATTACTGGACCAGAGAGATCTTGAAGCCTGTACAGAAACACACTAAGAAAGAGGCCACAAAAATAAAGCTAATCTATGGGCAGGCAGGCCAGACAAACTATTAAGGCAGCTCTGGCCTTTAAAAGTATGTCAATTATCCAATTCAAAAATTGAAAGGATGTGACTATTATATATCCTGTTCCACATGGATCTGGAATAACATTTTTTTATTTTGTCTAATTTGTTGTAAATATGAAACTACAGCAAAGTACTGTCCTCAAAAACATATCCTCAAAATTAGTTATGAGTATACCCCATGCAAATGTTCTCTGCTCCCAAACACTTTGAGCAGCTTTCAAACTCTCCTTCAAAATATTTTAATAATTGTTTTTTTCCCAACTTTCCTGCTGAGTCTGGGAACAGCAATTTTGAGGAGGGACAGGATCTACCCAGATGCAAATAAAAGAAACGAGCAATTGATGAAAGCTGAAGGAGGGGAAGACATGCAACACCTAAAGTGCCTCTTAATGAAAGTTTGTGGCTCTTCCATGAAGCTGCTGCCTGTGCTGTCGTAACCAAACACATCTCAGCTTGCTGGAGCCATTCTGACAAGACATTTTTGCATTTTAAGTATTTCTATTTAAATACCTGCTCTGATTGTGAAGCATCCTGCAAGTTAAAATCTCATGCAATTCCTGTGGGACACCTCTCAGGTGATGGGGACACTTCCCACACCACATCCCAGGTGGACACAGGGACCTTGGAGCTCTGCCTCTGAAACTGGCATCCCATTTTTCCTGCCTACATCAATTCTGTGCACATCCACCCAGCTGTACCTGTTGGGTGGATGGTTCTGCTTCTTGGAAAAGCAGCATTTCTTAGAGGGGTGAAGATACATTTAAAGGTTGTGGACAAAAAATTAAAAAAAAAATAAAAGTGGCTTTTTCTTATTTAAAGCACACAAATCTCCATAAATGCTTCAAATAGTTCCAGTTTACTGCAGAATCTTTCTTTTTTTGTGGGTGTGGATACTCCTCCTCTGAAAGCCTCTTTTTATGTGTGCACTCTACGTGGTAATGCCCCACAGAGATTTTCCAAGTTGAGCTGAAATTATAGAGAAGAACTCAAAAAAAACCCCACTGTCTTATAAACTCACTGAATTAATCTTCTGGCAGCACTTGAGCTGCCCCTGCAAGGTATGGGAACATAGGGTAGCTGATACACCCTCCACTACATATGGAATTAAAAGCATTTTACTGCACCATTCCTGCTGTTTAGTTTTAAAGCATCAAATTAAAGCTTAATAAAGCCCTAATTAGGTTGCTTTATGATAAATTATTCAAGAGACATTTCACATATTCCACAGTAAACTGAATTCCCTCAGTTCTTTGGCACACAAATATCTCATTTCAAATATTTACAGAGGAACATGCCAGAAACCCAGTTCAAAGAGGTTTTAACAAATCAGAGAAGTTTTACTAAAATATAATCCCAAACATATGGTTTCTTCAACTCATGCAATTTCTGAGCCCAGCTGAAAATGATAGCTAATGAAGAATGAAAATAAAAAGCTCCCAAGTTTAATATCAAAATTAAATACTCCATGAAAAGATCAAGTTTCATTTCCACCGAGGAAGAAATTTTTCTGGAGCTCCAGTGGAAGCAGGATTGGCTTCCAAATGGTGCCAGATTTCACTGATACAGAGTTTGACATTACAGACACAGTGAGGTAGAGACAATGTTCTACAGAAAATAGGATTTCAAACATGCTTTCTATTAGCTACTCGTTTTAACACTCACCTTGGATCCAAACCTAAGAAAGATCCCTTAGAATTCTAGAGCTAAAAGAGACAAACAAAGCAATTCAGTGGTTTAAGAAGAAAGTTTGACAATATTTGAACTTCTGGTTGGGGTTTTTTTTGTTACTTTTTTTTTTTTCCAGTGAGAAAAGTCAGGCCTCTTTAGTGTTAGCTCTTCTGGTAACATTATTCCACTGCAAAGTTTTTTTTTTCTTCACTCTGTCTTGCTGCTTCATGCCCAACAGTGCTTTCAACTCATCACTTAGTGTCAGAACACATAGCAACGTGTGTCAAAACACATCTTCTGGAAAGAAATCCTCCTATTTTATTGCAGCATCAATAATTTCATCCTTCTTACAGTCACACTTGAAGTTGATAACTGCACTGGATTAAAAATAAAATTTCCAAATTGATGGCTCCCTGTAAGCTTTACAGCCTATTGTGAAGTGAAACTTTTTTGTGGTCCGAATTCAGCAATGATCCAAACCAGCACTAAAGAATTTTTCCCAAATTGTTGTGTTTCACTTTATTCTGTAAAAGCAAGGGGCCTGATGGTGTTGTAGCAGCAGAACAGCTACTTTATAATGGCTGATAAAAAAATTGCACCTTTTTCCCCTTGTCCCATCACCACCTGCACTCAGAGAAGTCTGCTTCTGGAGCAAGCTTTAATTCTCACATTTTTTATTTCCTAACAGCAGGAGCCCTGTTCAATAATTTCTGTGAAGACTGCATGAAATACATGCCCAGAAATTGATATCTGCTGTTCCCAAAAGCCAGCATGGCATTGCAGCTACATTTGTGAGTTGTTTGTTTGAGTCTTCCCCTTGGTCCTGAACCTGGACTAAAGATGATGCAAGGGTTGGCTCGAAGGAAATTGAAAAGACCACACACACAATGTACATTAAGAGGTTCAAATCAGTTATGGGCTGCAAATAGCAACTTTGGCAGCCATGTGCAGGTGAAAATAGGTTATTAAAGGGTAAGTGGGTTTCTGAACAAACAATATTCACACCAGGTTCCTGCTATGAATAGTATATAGGGAAAAATTGCTATATTTAGATTACCTCTTTTTTAGCATATCTTTTCTTTTATAAAATGACTGTTCAAGTTGGCAGCTTTATGAATATAAATTTTGTTAAAAGAGTCTGACCTTTCTGGATGACACTACAACAAACTTGTAAGCTCTGCTCTCAGTGGGCAGTTCAGACTGCCAACCTAAGCCCCATGTGTTCCATTTTTATGTCAGCTCATAGGTATTTTTATGAAATTTGGGGTTTCAAAGACTCACATCAGAAAACAGAATTCAATTAACTCAGCAAAGCATACCACTGCTCCATTTTGGGATGCTTTAGTTAAAGATGTGATTTCAAGGAAGCAGTTAGAATAAATGAGGTTCTAGAGAACCATGGAGTCATTTTAGCTGGCAAAAACCTCAAAGGCCATCGAGTCCAACCAGTTAAGCCAGCACTGCCAAGACCAGCACTAAACCATGTCTTTTAAATACATCCAGAGATGGTGGCTCCACTCCCTGGGCAGCCTTTTCCAGTGCTTGATAACCTTTTTGGTGGAGAAGTTTTTCCTCATACCCATAAAACTCCCTCTAACCTTTTCCCTGGATGCACTAGTATAAAAGTAAATTAAGAAATCATTGTTAACTCTGATCATATTTAGCCCAAATACAGAAAAAACACTTTAGAATGTTGGTAAACGAGATCTAGTCTCAGTAAGAAAACTTGTCTAACAATCTCATCGTTCTAGGTGAAGGTATAAAATACCCTGGGGATGAAAACAGAGTTAGTGGAGTTGGCTGAGCTGTCAGAGAAACACCAATAACACAAGTCAGAGAATCCACTCAGCATCCAGGGCAGACCTGACACAGAGCACTGCTCAATAAGAGAGGCTGATGGGGTGAGAGGGAACACTAATAGCTCTGGCAGATTCCTGCCTCTTGTCAAAAAGAAGTATTTTACCTTTTTGAGCAGGCACACCCCATTCCCACAGAAGTATTTTACCTTTTTGAGCAGGCACACCCCATTCCCAAGGACAGAGCAGTGTCCAGGAGGAGCAGTTCTGGCAGATGCCTGCCAAAGGAGAAGGGGTACAAAATGCAACTTGGAGGCAGCCAGAGCTGCTGGGGACACAACGTGGTCACAGCCATGTGAAGTTTATTCTGCTTTTTCTCTCAAACAGCTTCAGAGGAACTCGAGTCAAAGGAAGGGCCCCAAACCAAGGAATCAAAGGAACTGTTCCCAAAAAGTTGCACTCCAGCTTACCTACACAGAAATTAAGACCAGTGCTCACCCAGGACTGAGATCAGGGTCTCTGATAAATCCATTGCCAAGACTGAGAAGCATTCATGATGTAAATTATTCTGCAGTCTCTATTAACAAGCCATTTAAATATATAGGGTATATTTAAAACCTGTGACACATTTCTCATTCTTCACACAGTTATCCTTTTCCAGAGGGCTTGGGCAGGTTTCAATAGAGGGAAGAAGCACACATCCACTATTTGGCTGGATGCTTAAAGCACATATTGTGTGTCTCATTTGTAGTCCTTATGAAACCAAGACATACAATTGGACAAACTCTCCAGTTTCTCTGCAGAGAAAATGCTCTTCTTGCTGGTAATTTTTTTGCCTTTTTATTTTCCTTCAACTTGTCTCTTACTGTCTTTTTCCTCTTCCTCTTGTTTTCGTTTTTATGGTGACATAACTCCCCCAGAGAGCAGGGAAAAACAAGATTGCACTAGATGTGGAAAAGAAGAGTGTGCTGTTCCACAGTAGGGCATGACAGGAAAAATCCCAACATACAGGCAAGATGTTTCTGAAAATTACAGCTACTATTACAGCTACCACTCCCTCCCTTTTCAGCCTCCTGGCAAAGTCATAGGTTTTGCCTTGGATCCCATAGAATTGAACTCTGCTTTCTCCTTCCTGAAATACAACATCAAGCTCTCTCTCTATTAACAATAGAGATCAGAGTTATAATAAAATAAAACTAGATACTGAACCTTAATAAGGGATAATTTGGCAGAAACAAACTATTTTGGGGTCATCTGCATAAATAAAATAGAGCAATTACCTAAATTTAGCTTTAGCATTAGGTGAATTACAGCAGTACTAAATTTAATCATATTCATGGTCTCTGTATTGCTTTCCCAAGCCAGCAGTGGAAGCTGCAGTGCATGTGAGGTGTGTTCCTTCATACCTCATTAAAACAAAATAGCTCCCAGCTACTGAAACTCACATTTGCATTATTCCCAAAATTGCTTTCTATCATAATGACATTTGAAGTGAACTCGGAAAGAATTGCTGTTGTTGGAATGAACTGCCTTTTCCTGTAAAGGAGAGGCTGCCACAAGCATAATTAATCTCCAAGTACATCAGACAATATTTCTCCTATTTACTGGTAGTATTAATGAGATCTGCTGTAGATGAAATTGGTAAAATGGGGAATAGCAGGTTCACAAAGAAATGTATTCGTGTGTTCCAGGAGATTTCAACAGACTGAACAACAACGACCTCCAGAATATTATTATGCAAATATTTTATTCTTTTCATTTAGTTTCAGTTAACTCTATATTGAGCATGCTCTCAAGCTCAAGAAGTCAGACGTGAAACATAATTTTTCCTTATATCAATCCTGTTATCTTTGAATCTTTGTTTAATGATAAGAGACAGAATTATTTGACGCTTGTTTGCCATCTTTTAAATCCATTTACTTTTGTGTGAGGAGAAAAAGCAAGCTGTTCATCATCCTAGCAGCAGCAGACACAATATTGTATAAATAATGTATAAATATTGTATTGGTGCAGTTTCATGTCACTTGGAGGTAACATTGGCTATAAAGGTAAGCACTTCTCTGTCATCCAGTAAACTGGAAGCCAAAAAGTGATGATGGGAGACTTTCATCTAGAAGGAGGCAAAAGTAGTGAAAATAACAGATTGTGGTATTTCTTTTTATCTTCAGGGGTTACTGACTTAGCTGCTACATTTCAGTGGAGCTCCCGCTGGATTCTACAGTCACAGAAAATATGTCTGAAACTGGTCTTGAGAAGCCATTTATTATTTCAGCCCCATTTCAAGGCAAATATGTGTTGTGTCCAAGTCCTTCCTAACTGGTATTTATCCAACCTGACTTTAAAACCTCTGAGAAATAAGGTTCAAAAATCTACTTTGCTGTTTCACCATTAGTGAGTCACTAATGATTAGATGCCTCCCTTTTGCTTTCATTTAAGCTTAGTAATTCTTGTTCTGTCAATCACATGGAAAACAAATTATGCCCTTCTGCTAAATAATTCCAGGTCATTAAGGCCTGAGATATCTGGGTTTCTAACCTTCTGTGGCTTGCTCTTTAGCTCTTTTCAGATGGGACTTTTTTTCCTTTTCTAAACACACCAAGACAGACATAACTGCTGAACTGCTGTGCAAAGCAGAGACATTATTTTACACATCATCTGGGCTACAGTCGTTTTCAAATACAGCCCAGCATGGCTCCTGCTCTTCTTGCAATAATTTAAAACTGGAGACTCACGTTCAATTTGCAAACCACTGTAGCACCAAAACCCTCTCCTGAAGAAATGGTACCAACCAATTTATTCTCCCACTCTTGTCTGTGGTATAGAACAGCACCTTGCAGGCGTTTTTCTCAAAATTAATACTAATTTTAATATTATGACTTCAATTTGAAAACTATTTTTCTGTTCAAATGCTATTCTCCAGCACATCTGTACACCCTCTCAACATACATAATCAGAAAATCTTTTCAACAAACTCTCCACTCTGCTGCAAGCAAAAGAAACCACATGAAATATCACAGGTTTGGATGTTCAGATGAACAGGCCTAGGGTCAAGAATCTGATCTCAGATCCTGCCTCCAGCAAGGATGGGCAACATCCCACCCAAAAATGCTCGCTTTTCATCTGGGAAAATAGGGATAAACAGTTCATGTTTATTTTGAGGAACCTTTCTGGTATAGACACAAACCTATACATACACGACAGTGTTTATGAATTATATGCCATGAAATTATTATGTTTATATAATAAAGCACAAAATTACTGCAGTGCCATCTGGACTGAGCAGGGGAAGAAACACTGAAGCTGTGGCAGAAATAGATTGAGATTTTAAACTAATTAAAAAAGAAATCGGGTTACAGCCTCAGACTGAGGATTTGAATCAGAAAACCACATTACTGTCAGATATTCTCATTCCACATTTTGAGAGTGCTTTGAGGCATGATCTGAGCTCAGGGAAACACTGCATTGGAGGTTTAAATCCATCTCTGTAGCTGACTGAACAACATCTGTGTGACCACTGGACTAAAGTGCTCCCTGAATGAGCATGATTTAAAGGGGTTTGCTTAGCAGAGATCCATACAAATAAAAGGGAGAGGGAATCAAGAGACAATGACTTTCCTGCTGTCAGAAGCAGCACAGAATTACAGAACGATTATCTGCCAAAGGCTGAACATATGAACACAACTAAGCTCCCAGTTTTCCTTCACAGTATGACAAAACCTAATGATCCTTCAGTGCTTTTGCTTTATACTGTTATTTTTCCAATAAATAGCGTGAACTTGTTTCTTCTCACCCCCTAAGTAATCGTTTATGACAATTTATTTGGAATGACAAGTTGGTGTTATTTCTCCTGTTCCTCTGCAGGAGATGTACTGGAACATCTTTATCTCACTGAGTCATGTCCAAAAAAGTACAAAATTGAAGAACCAGGGCACAAGAGCTTTCCAATTGTCTGAAACATTTATTCTCCATGGGAAGTTCTGGAGAACTCACACATCAAGTATGACAGCAATGGCAAGATTTGTGGTGTTTGGAAACTTTTCACAAGGAAAGTTTTAAAGTTCAGGCACTTGCAGTGAGGCAGCTGTAGCTGAAGTATTGTTAAATATTAAAGTGGTAAAAGAAAAGAAAAAAACACAACTAAGGGAATCTCAGGCTAAAGCAAAGGAGCACTACTGTTATATAAAACAATTTTGAACCTGCACATCTGTGGTGGGTTGGCATTGTCTGGCTGCCAGACACCCACCCAGCACTGACTGCCTCACTCTCCCTCCCTCCTCTACTGGAAGGGCAAAAAATAAGGTGAGAAATCTTGTGGGTGAAGCTAAAGGTGGGATATCGCTGAGAACTGTCGTGGGCAAAGTGACTTGGGGGAAATTTAATGCATTGACAATTGCACAAAATTAAGATGGGACACTCCCTTCACTGCTATGCAGTTGAATCTGGCATTCCCTAGCAGATGTTCTGAGCAGTTAAAAGACTTTCCTCCTTCTGCCACAAAGAAGATCAGAAAGAAAAAATTCTTTTCCTGGTCTTACAGATCAGCCATTGCCTAAATGCTGTTCTGTTCAATAGGCATGGATTTAATTTTGAATATGCTGGGCTGTGCTCACATAAAATGCTCAAATAAAATTTATCTCTGCTCCTGATTCTACACAAGGGCTCCCTCCCCTAAAATCGCTGCTACACAATGTCTACATACAAATCAGCCAGGAAGGGATATGAGAATCACTTTTAGTGGATATAAATTGAACAGCAAAGAGTGAACCTCGTGCTCATTTCCCACAAGCAGTGGGGAAGGCTGAAGGAGTGACACGCTGTGTTAAAGACACTGCAAGCCCTGCATTTATTCATTTCATTTATTCATTCTTCATTTATTCTTCAGAGAATGCTTCCCCAAAGATTACAGCAGAGGAGGAAGATGATGTGTCCTGGTCTTGTGAAAGCCATGCTGCTCCAGAGGGCAGCTCACCCAGGCTGGGCAGAACAAATGTGCCAGAGCATTTTGTATGAGGTTCATCACCACGTGAGACACACGACATCCTCTGTTTTACTTCACTTGTTTTCCATAAATTATGGAAACGTGGGGCAGAAGTGAGAGCTGTGAATAACTACAGAAGACACTGCACCTGGCAAGTGAAACCTGTCAGTGATCAGAGGCTGGACCAAGGATTGCTGCTTGAACCATCAGTTCAGCTACATTTGAAAAACTGATTTTCAGACAGCAGTGTTCCTTTTCTGGAGTACTGAACTCTGAAACAACCTTTATTGAAATGGAACATGGCACAAAATGAAAAATGAATCGTTACAGCAACTAACGAGGAAGACTTCTACTCACAGAGCTGAAAAACAGAAGTGTATTTAAGAGTTGTGGTTGAGCAGAAATCATTCCCACATAATTACCCATTAATTTTATTATTATAGCATTTTATTGCATTATCTACAATTACAGTACTGTGCTTAGATAAAGCAAAATAAGATGCTGAGAATATCTAAGATGCCAACAGCTGCAGGAATTCAGTCCTAAATAGGTTTTCTGTTGCACAGGTGTTACACTGCTAACAGCCTACAACTGCAATAAGAATTTAAAATGCTGGGATTGGCCAAACACTGATATCTTCAGTTCTCTGTAATATTATCTAGGAGAAGACCAAAGTTACACTTATTCTTAAAAATTAAAACTTTGAGATTCTAAAATGCTTTTTACCAATTTACCAATTGGTCTACCAAGACCAGGAAAACGTGCAGAAATCTTTAAAAATCAACACCTAGAGGAAGAGTCTTTCATTTTTAAATGGAAAAATGTAAGTATATCCTGTAACTGTATTTTAGTCAACTTTTCCCAACTTAACAAATTAACTTCATCTTTAGATAACATTATTTATAGCAGGGATGGAACAAGATTTGCTTCCTCTTTCCTCCCCCTATTAAAAACAAAAAATGACAAGCAAACAAAAATGATAATATTGATTTGGCAGGAGTTCTGCTATCTTTTCATTTTTGGATCTAACACAAAATATTTTATCTTATCTAGTATTACCTATTCCATGAAAAAGTAGAACAATTCAAATCTTTAACTCAGTATAACAGATAATTTAGTCCACTGAGACTGGAAAAATTTAATTTAGTATATTGCAGGAAAGCAATATTTTCTTTTTTAAGGTTATGTGATGCCCACAGGATGCTTACACAGAGAATGCAAAGTTCTACTAAGTAACAATGCAGAGCTGAGCTTTTCCCTAGGGACTTCTCAGGTGGATTTTGCCTTAGGGTGAGGGGCACATAGCCAATAAACAATAATCAGAAAACGCAGGAGAAAGTACCAAGTTTTTGTACAAATAAAAAGACAGAGGAGGGAAAGTTGGATACTCAGGTGAGGAATCAAGAACATGCTGATAATAAATTTTTCTAATGATTATACATCCAGTAAAAAATAAAAGAAGAGCTGTACTCAAAAAATTTCTCTTGAATGCATAACTACCAGCCCTGGGTGTGTGGTTTTTGGTCAAAGGATGAGCTCCAAGCATCAATCAGTCTTTGGAGAAATCTTTCCTCCTTGCCTGGAAAAGCTACTCACACAAGAACCTTCAGACTGCTCATATCACTCAAAATAAGACAAAAGTTGCAAAAGAGTTACCTTTCTTGAAAAAGATGCATGTTTAGCAGTTTGCCTGTCCATATTAAGAAGGATCTATTGTAAAAAAATAGTAATCTACTCCTAAGGTTATGTTATTCTAGTTATGTCAAAACTCTAGCTGTGGTCTAAGGAAAACCATATATGAAGGCCTGGACTAGCAAAAAATTGTATTTTTTTAGAAAAACAGAAGCTATAAGCTAGAAATAAACAGCATGTGGAGGTTGATAGAGTGGATTGGATAAACTCAGGAGGAAGAGGAAGGCAGAGAAGGCAGGAGACAAAACACCTGACTTGGATGACACCCAGACCCCCCCATCTGCCCCTCATGTGCCTCCACACACACTCTCTGCTTCTTATTCCTGCTCCAGAAATCTGAGCCTAAAAAGAGAAACTTCATGTCTCTGAGCCACCCTGCAGCTCTGCTTTTATGAGAGGATTATTCCTGGTAATCAATTGACTTTTCTCTCCTGGGAGATATCAGTCTGGAAAAGTTTCTCTCCTTGGAGGCTAAGCTGCAAAATCAATTTCCCCGAGTTCTAAGCAGGGCAGTAGGAGCTGGAAGAGAAACGAGATCCAGGATAATCTTTCCATCCTGGGGTGACTGCTGCAGCCTGGCTTTTACATGATTTGTGGCACACAGCCTGAGCAACAGGGATTTTATTCAATTCAGTGGCTGAGTGCTGAAGCTGAGATCCACCACAAGACTCTCAAACTCTACAGAGCTTGCTCTCCACTCCTCCTGGTGCTCATTGTTTCTACCAATGCCTATAGAAAGTGGGAGAAGGTGGGAATCAGATTCCCTGCAGCCTGTTCCAAGGGGAACAGCAAAACCCACATTCTCACTGTTGAGAGGTATTAAAAAAAAAAAATCAATTCACAAATCACAAAGAGGAAAATTTAGCAAGAGACTCTGGGATAGGAAATAAGGCCTGAGAGGAATAATGAAATAAGTAGGCAGGAAAGAGAGGAGCACTGAAAAGCAGCACAGTGACAGAACAAGGATTTACAGATTCCAACCTCACTGATCTTTTACATGAAAGTAGCCACTGAACTCAAGGTTTCAAGGGCAATGGTTACAGACAATTCTAAAGTATGAGAGTACACCAGAAAACTGTGACTTTAGTCTGAAACAAGCAGAAACTCATAACTCTATTTATTGTAAGTAAATTTATCTCAGTATTATTCTCCAGGATAATTCAATATTTCTCCCTTTCTAAAAGCAGCAGCATTTAACAAACAGGGAGTGCTCACACACACAGACACTCACACACACACAGATGGAGGCAGGCAGCTTTATTTGGAGTCTTTTCAGGCTGGTTTGTACGCATTCTGCCTGCTAACTTTGGCTATTTTGATTTTACTCACACAGCAGGGACGTGGTCATTCATATTAACATCAGCCCCGGGCAAGCTGGGGTTCAGGTCCCATTCACAAAAGAGTGACAAGGGGACACTGTCATTCACACCAAAATGGCACTAAAATCTAAACATGAGATGAAAAACGTTCTGTAAGCAAAACCAGCAGCACAGAGCCCAGTCTAGATAAGAACAAAATTCATGGGGAAAAGTCCACACCGAGTTCTTTGTCTCCCCTGCCTCACCCCAAGGGAACAGCACTTTTCTGGTGCCATAGCACAACATCACTTCAACTACTGCTGTCCTTCAAGCTGCTTTGCCATCAGCTGCACGTGTGCCATGGCCACGGAGCAGAAATCCTGGATAATTGCTTTCCCTGTGCCTGTGAAGGGGAAGAAGAAAACTCCTTTCTTGGAATTGTGCACAACTAAACCTTAAAATGCCTCCTCACAGCATTGCAGCTGTGGCACCACCATTCAGTGACTCCTGTTTGAGTGGGCCTGCCATGTCCTTGTGGGAAGAGTTACATGGAGTTCATTTTATTTTCTTTGCACAGGCCACTTTTGAGTGCTAGAACACTGGGAAGAGCTTAAATAACGGATCAGGCACTTTGTTTGTGCTTGGTGAAAGAAAAAAGCTGAGATTCCTTCCCACCATCAATTTTCCTGACAGCCTGTCTTCTTTCTGTGTTATCTCTTTCAGCCTTTTATGAGGAAAGCTTCAGTGAAAGATGTTTCAGTTAAAGGTTTGCTGTCACTGCAAGACTATCTAAAAGAAAAGCATCACCTGGGACCAGTATAGAGCCTAAAAATATTACTGGAGGCTCATGGGTTGCTTCCTTTGTGAGAGGATATGGGGGAAAAATACACACACCAAGACCTTTTTTCCCCCCTTAAATAATTCTGCCTAGCCTGACAAATATATTTTCACCCTGCATTGATATCAAATGAACACGATTCTGTGACTGCAGCAAGCAAGCTTGGCTTGCAGCAACAAGGTTGGCTTTAATAGACTCCTGATGGAATTCCTATTCATTTCTTCTCCCTTATTTGTGATAAAACATTTAGCTCTCAGTCTCCATTAATCTGAAACTTGGTGCTCTGAGCCAGTTTTTACAGCATGCCCACGTTTCTGGTTTTGCAAAGCAGTGGAACCCAGCAAAACAGAGAGTTTGGGGCCTCTCTTGAAAGCTAAAGGCATTGCCTGAAGTTGACATTTTGGCACACTGTAGACTAAACTGATGTTATTAAGAGCAGTTAATTGACCCAAAACATCCTTGCTGCATGATCAGATATTGTGATGAATGGCAAGATTTGGAGGATATCCTTTTCATACTTGCTAGTCGGAAAATTGAAGAAATAAGGGGAGTTTCTGTCTTGTTTTTCTGATAGATATGGAAAGTAATAGGGCTGGGAATTCTTTAAATTTTTAATAGGGTACACATTTCTGAAGTTGTTAATTTGTTCACTCCTTTTTCTAAACCACAAATTACCAAAATATTCAGATTTGTGCCCCGAGTAATTGGTGGAACTGTTGTTAAACACTTCTGCCTCTCATTTCAGTAAATTACCCACCAAAACTAAACAACAATTATTTGAAATTATGCTTAAAAATCTTTTTTTGGCCCGTTGTATTCCATTGAGATGTTTTCACTGATAATTTCATTACATAATTTCTTTTGGCACCTTCCAAACCAGGCTGAGCAGGCAGCACCTGTACTACCAACATTAAGTACCTTGTGTTCTAAACCCTCTGTTTTTCAGTCCTTTTGTGTTTCAGCGAGGAACAAAAAGTACAACTCAAAATTAATATATATTAAAAAAAAAAAAGAGAGAGAGAAAAGAGAAGTCATTTCTTCTGCCCTTTTGTAAATCACTTTTGCCAGATTATTTACGATAATAATGAATTGCACACAGATATTCCCCCATATTCAAGAGGGAACCACAGAACTTCTCAACAGACCCTTCTCCCTTTAAGATTCATTTCTCCATCTAAAACAATGTTCTGCCATCTCCCTTTCCTTCACTCACAGCAGACAGCTTCAATTATAAAACCTGCTGAGATAAGGTCTCTGCTTCATGAGACTAATGAACACTTGAAATGATGCACTGAACTAATGGGCATTGAATACAGAATAGCTATTTGTTGTGTGAATTTCATCACCTCTTATTCCTTGGATGTTATTTTCAAAATGCAGTAGCTCCTAATGGAAAACGATTGATATGATAAAAATTTTAACTCTCTAAAAACCAGCCTGAAGTATTCATTTAAACGAAGGTTTTGTTTTATGGTGTTATATTTGAAGAAGTTACTTGGAAATGTGGATTTTCAGTTCAGATTATATTCATGTAAAAATTGTTTGGACAAAAGATTTTTTTTTTCTTTCTTAGTAATTTATAGTCAAATTAAAAGTCTGCAGTCAGAGGATGATACCTCAGGTTTTTAAAAGGGTATAAAAAATGCACAGGAGGAAGGTTCAGTTGGTCAGCTGGAAATGGATTAAGCCAGGGATGCCAACACACCAAAACTGGCCACTCTGTGCTTTTTTTATTTAAAAATTTTCCCCCTCCAGCAACAAACAGTCACGGAATATGAAAACAAAAACCTCTGAAACTGTGAAATAAGTTTTGAAAAGATTTCATACTTTTTTAAAAAAAAACTTCTAATTTCCAACCTATTTTCTGACATGGAAAAGATGGAATCTTTTCTTTATAAAGTTAGTTTCAATTCAGTTCAATCCTTTATAGCCAGCCAACAGCAGAGTCACCCTCAGCACCTGATGTTGTCTCTCCTGCTACTACAAATCCACAAAGCAAGAGGTCTGGTTGACTTAACTTGCAGCTGAAACTTTTAAATTTCAGCTTTTGCTAAACCCCTAAAAAAGATCTAAATGGCCTGCACAATTTTCTCTGAAAGAGGAAGAAAAATACTGGGGTTTTTTTTCTAAGTTACGTTGGGAGCTGGCAGAATTCAAGTCACCTGTAAGGAACTCTAATTTTCATGTTTGTTTTCTGTGGTTTTTTTTTTAAATGATACTGAAACGTCTCCTGTAAGTGGAAAACAAACACTGGTAGAGCTGGAAATGGCACCTGCACCCCTCAATTTTAAAGTGACATTTAAAAATGGATCTGCCCACGAATGGATTAAAAATCAAAAGTATTTCATCATATGCAGTTCTGGTTATTCTTTTTCCTTGCATTGACAGAAATTCTTTGAGTACAGCAATATATGGTGTAGGAAATCACAGAAATGGGGTGGAGAGAGGCTGCCAAAAGAGGAACAGGAGACTGAGCAAACTGTGATGATCAGCTGAGCTCTTCTACTCATGCCTGGGCAAAAATATATTAATCTGGATGCTTCCTTAGCTACCCTCTATAGCCCCCACTGGAACCATGAGGGAATGCCTGGAATCTGGAACGCACCTGAAAGAAATCCCAGAAACAAACTGGCTGTGAAGCAAAAGATTCTTCTTTTCTCAAGCACAGATAAAATGTTCTTCAGTCATCTCCCAGCATAACTAATGGTGATCTTTGATCTTCCCAAGCACATAAAGCACCCTCCTACCCTAAAATCACCCTCATACCCTGAACCAACCTCCCTGCAAGCAGCTGGGGCACAGACTGGCTCAAATCTGCTCCTGTGCAACAGTTCAGGGCTGGAATCAGCCATCACTCCACTATGAAAAATGTTGTGTAAGCAAAACAACCAGCAGGAGATGGTGAGAAAAATTCAAATGGATCTCATAGAAAATTCACAGGGAAATGTTTTCAAATACACCTTTTTTTTTTTTTTTTAATTCTCAAAGCTTCCAGTATAGCAGGGGATCCCCCACAGGTTTTCTGGCTGCTCATGCAATTCAAACAGTGGCAAGAGGGGAAAAACAGAACCTGACTAAGTACCTTGAGCAAAAAACTGACCAAACCAAACCTGGTTCTGAGGTGTTTGTCACTAAAACAGGGGTGGCTCACACGTGCTCATCAAGCCAATTTATTACTACACTGAGTCTCACATTGTGTCTGGGAGAGACACATAGATCTCCTTACTCCAGGAACATGTTTGTACATAAATTTCATCTGGCATGACTTCAAACCTGGGAAATTCAGAGGAATCCAGGTGATGCCCTAGAAATGGTATGCCATTTTTTATTGTTGATGTTGTTGGCCAGGAAAGGAGATTTATACATCTCTATCATGAGTAGATCTGTCCCCAGCTGGTAAGTCAGAGCCTTTAAACACAAATTTATTTCAATGTTCTGAAATCTCTTTTCAATAGTAAGAATTTCCCAGCTGATATTTTTCCTGGCTGTTTGAAATTTAAGTAAATCTAACAAGCTGAGCAAATATCTGAGGCGTGCCTGCCCTTTGTCTGGAAAAAGGATTTTTCATTCTGTGTATCACTCACAAATCACTGTGGAGCTCACACAAAGTCAAAGCCCAGGCTTATCACAGTGAAGGTGAAGCAGATTTGGTTTTGATTAGAGGTAAGATATAGACCCACCTTCATTGCCCTGGGTTAATAACAGCAAAGTCACACGTTCAAAAGTCAGGAGATTATGAAGCACCTTCAACTTCTACTTGGATCCAAAATAATTCAAAGGTATAAAGCAAATTACTGTATTGGATCACAGAGGGAAAATTAGGAAAGAAGTGCATAGTGCCAGGAAAAATTCCCTGATTTAAATTATCTAATACCTGCACAGGGTATACCAAATACCTTGGCTATCAAACACAAGGGGAAAAAAGCAAACATGTCACAGTAGGTATTTCTATGGTTGTACTGAATTGCTGCCAGTGGATGTTACTTCCCTGAGTGCACCCATATGAGCAGTGGGTCACCACTGTTTTACTCAGTACTTTACCCAGTACTCCCAAGCTTTAACAGTATCTGCTCTCAGGGATTATTATTACAAAAGAAGAGAAAATAATTTTTCCAAGAGAGTTTTATTAAATTAAAATGATCTTCATGATGTCTCAGGTGCATCTATAAAACGATTCTAAATTTTCCACTTGCGTAGACACATTTTAACTTTTGTTCCTTTAATAGCACAGATCTCTAAATCTAGTTACAACTCAGCATGATTCCACTGAGAAATAGCTTAGAAGGATCACAAATATTTTTCTTCGAAAAAACAGGAATTGTTTATTGCAAGACAACCTAGTTTATAAGCTAAGGAAAAGCACATTGTGGAAAGGTAAGAAAATAGAAATTAAAAAAAATACTCAGGTTCGCACTCCAGAAAATTCGACGTGATCCAGACAGCAGTGGCCAGAAGGACACGAGGCATTTGCAAGGAAAGAAATAGAAAGTAACCATGCAAGTGTGGAAGGAGACAAGAATGGAATTGAAGACAGCAGCGTTGATGCAGAGGAAGAAGGAAATGTTGGGATCGAAGCAGAAGAAGGCTACGATGATGCAAGAAGTAAA
Organism: Sturnus vulgaris; assembly: GCF_052056855.1. NCBI lineage: Eukaryota > Metazoa > Chordata > Aves > Passeriformes > Sturnidae > Sturnus > Sturnus vulgaris. The sequence goes on from NC_142260.1 coordinate 10,681,869, forward strand.
CAAAGATGAGAAGGGAGGGGATGTCAGTGCTGCTGGAAATGAAGAGGACAATGACCACGATGTGAAAAATAACCTTGGAAGTCTTTTAGAGGAGTGCATGCCTGCTGTGGGCCTGGCCAGAGGTTGCTCGAGGATGAGTGACCTGATGGAGGAACTCACACACACCTTTGCTCAAGGCTTGTCAAGCAGTTTCTGCCCGGTGCCACAGGAAGCCATTGGAGTGGGCAGTGCCTTGGAAGGCTGCAGTGCCCGTGCAGAAGATGCTGTGCACGGAGTGCTCTTAGCCCTGAGTGCCCCTCCAGGACACGCCTTCCAGCTGGAGCTGCACGCTGCAGGGATGGCCCAGAGGAAATGCCGTCAGCCAGTGGAGCTGCAGGAGGGAGCAGCTGGGGGAGGACATGCTGTATCCTCCATCACCCTGAGTATCTCGATGTGCAGAAAACTGCCCAGTGGTTCTGCTGCTTTGTCAGAGTAGCCTGGCTGGTTTTGCCTCAATCCCACCACTGATGTTCATGTTGCAGCCCTCCAGCCACTCCTGTAAATTCCAGCTCAGCAAAGACGAGGAAATCTTCATGGCTGAGATGATCTTTGGAGTGAGGCAAGGAGACTCAGATGTCTTTGTGGGCAGCCAGCCTACAGCAGTAGGCATCCCAAGCACGACGTGGCAGGAGATTTATGCCGTGGCAGAGGCACAATTCTTCAGGCACATTTGCAGGCAGGCAAATGATCTTTTACTGTATATATGAGTACCCGGTAATTAATGAATTTAATATGTATATTATTGCCCCCTTATTAGAGCATTTATTATGTATATTAAGACCCTCAAATTACTGCCTTCAGCTATCCCAAAACATCCTTATTATTGTTTCAATAAACTGGACAATTCAGTATCTGGACTCTGTAAGCTCTTCTTGAACACGACCAGAGCTGTAGTATTGGTGAATTGCATTAGATGTGAATTTGGGACTGGCTGGGAGTAGGGGCTGTTATAAAAAGCCTTTTTTAACAAAGGCACACAGTTCTCACTCTGCAGTGCTGCTCTCCATGGTCTCGCTGGTGCTGCAGCCCCTGAAGGCCACGGTGGCTACAAAGGTGATTTTTGCCCAGAGGAGCCCTTGCACTCTCAGGCCATGCTGGCCATTTCACATGGGCTCTGAAAGGCCCTGGCAGCTCTGGCTGGGCAGGGAGCAAGCAAGAGCCACCACATCTGGGAGTGCTTGTGTTCACTGGGGAGACAATGAGGATTCTGCTCCTCCCAGACACTCTGCAGGGCTTTGGCAGTGCCCAAATGAACTTGTTGCACATGCAAACACTGCTCTGTCAGCACGGGGAGTTGCCCACTGGAAATCAGCCCCACACATGCTCATCACCCAGGGAAATGTCTCTTTGCAATCGAGGTCATCTCACGGTGGCACAGCAGGAGCAGAGATCCTGCCATGGAGACACCCCAGGCCACCCCCAGGATATTCACCACTGGACACCCAGGGGTGTCACTTATGTCCCAAGAGCACCCCCAAAATCACAGAGATCAGCAGCCAGGGGAGCAGCTGCATCTCACAGGAGGAGATTTCCAGGAACAAATCCCAAAACAACCAAAAGCAAGTGTTTGAATTTACTTATAATCATACCTTATGCAGAAATTTGCTGAGTTTAGAAAGGAAAATGTTGTATGAAAGTATAAACAAACAAAGTGGGTGTAACTATTTAGTTGTTGAGCTGCAAGGAAAGGTTTCCTTAAAGCAGTTAAAGAAAAACTGTATCTCTTTAAACGAGCAACTCAGTAGGGTGGAGCCATTGACACCTTGCATTTGTTTTCTGAATGCTACATGGATAGGATTCATAATCTTTAAAAAAACCAACCAAACAACCCCTCAGTATCCAACAGGAGAGGTGGAAACTCTTAATTCATTTTGTCCCCAGAATTTTATCTGCATGACCAAGGCATGGCAAGAGCCATTGTTGCCTTTTCCAAGCTCATTCATCCACACTCCACACTCAGACCTCTCCCCATCCATCCTTCCTTCTGTCACATTAAACATTTAGGTTGCAATTATGAGAAACTGCTCCCTGAGACAGACATGGGGAGAAATAATGGATTGCAGCTCCAAGGGATGGCCTGAGGTGTGATGGCAGTGGGCATTCCCTCACAAATGCAACATAAAACCTTCATATGCCAGGAGGAGGGAACAGCACAAACATCCACATGTAGATGGGTATCAGAGAGAATAAATTTCAGCTGAATTGTAGTTTTAGCTATATTGGGGCATTTAAAGACATCATGTATATTAAATGGCCAGAGAACAGGAGCTGTAGAGTCCTTAAAGGAAGGCAGTTTGGCTTGGGCATTAATTCCCCAGGGGAGCTCTGCCATCCTTTAAAATGGTTCACTGTGCCTGCCCATCTATTTCATGGACAGATTTAATTCTGGCAGCACAAGAAGGATGGATGTCATCATGACCACACTTCCCTTGCCATACGCCTGCAAAGGAAAAATTAGTGGATTATAAATATACTTGACAAAAAATTCTTATTTGCATCACTTAGCACCTACTCTGAAATAACTGGGTTTAAGGACATTTTAATAGGACTATCCTAAAAGGTTGCACATTTTGGTTCTAGAAACACTGAAAAGATGCATAATTTTTATCTTATATGATTTAATATTCTTTTACTCCTTCAAAAAATTTCAAATGGATCTCAACAAAAATTCACAGGGAAAAGTTTTGAGTACATCCCATTATTTTTTATTTTCTGTTCACTTTGTGCTTTGTTTAATATAAATACTTCTATTTGTTCAAAGTCCAGAAATACTACTTAAAAGGAGTATTTCAAATTATTTGGCCCTGCTTTCTTATTCTATAACCGTTAAATACAATGTCTGTTGAAGTTAATTTACTGGTTTTCACCTAAATTTATTTCCTTTTTCACTCTAATTTTTCAAAACCTCCTCAAAAGAGGAGTCTAAAAGCATCAGTATTTCACATTTTATTCACTAACATTCCTGATCTGTTGATATCCAAAAAAGTTAAAATGGGAAAGAAGAAAAAAGGGGAATCCCGCTGATACTTATTGTCTTTGTAAGAGAAACAAAGTACAGACAAAAAGAGGAGAAAATGAAGGATGAGTTGCTTTGACGGAAGAAATCAAAACACTTGGATAATATAATTTTTGTCTAATTAATCACTTTAATCTAAAATTGAGCTCAAAAATGCTTTTCCATTCATGGCTTGTTTTATTGTCTTTCTTATTATGAATTTTCTGTGAGACCCAAAAGAAATCTCCAATGTTCTGGCGAGGTAATAAACACACGGAGGTGCTGACGTGAACAGCAGAGATATTTTTATGCAGGAGAGACCAGGGACTTTCTAGCAGATGGGGGATCCAAGATGTTCTCATTAAGCAAGAAGCCATGGAGTATTTTCAGTACTTCTTACAGTAATTTTGCTGCTTCTCCTTCTCTGAAAACTCACGTGCATGTGTCTGGCCTCCATAAACGTGCTAAGGGGGTAATCATAATAATTTAAATTTACCAAGAGAGGGCTCAATATGCAGAGGACATTGTCAGCAGGACAGATCTGATTTGGGCTTCCAAGAGAAATTTAAATACCCCTACACTTCATCATCACCTGTCCACTGCATTCTCTGAGGCAGAAATTAAAAAGGCTTCCAAAAAGCATTTTCTTTTTTTGGGATATGTTTCAGGCTCTGGTGACAGCACAATCAAGAGCTGAAGTTAGGAATCATTAGCACTGTCTTAAAGTCAGAGTGAAAACACAAGTTCAGAATGTTAAGAAGCCTAATCATTAATTTCTTGAACTAAAAATAATATTTGACCCTAAAAATATTCCTAGGAGATGAAATTAGAGTAGATTAGTTTCTAACAAATTGCTAGTGGACGGGGTTTTTCAAGCCATTTACACACATAAATCTTCTCAAGTGAATAATCAAATTTACAAATATGCAAGCACATCTTCATAAATATGCAAAAACAAGTCCTTGTACAGCATCAAAGTCCCACTTTGATAGTTATTAAATCATCACCCAAAAAGGTTGCTAGAAGAATACTAAAGTGGCAAATATCAATCCTGGAAAAGCTATCAAGCCCCAGCATAAAACCTGTGTTTAGGTACTGCAATATTGTTATGGTCATGTTTACCCACTGCTAACTCCATTTCCACATGAACTGATCTCATTAAGGGAGAAGCCATTAAGTATTTTCAGGTTTTTTTTCCAGCAGCAAACAGCTCCTTAATCTACTCACTAAACACTGATGATAGAATTATTCATTTGCTCATGGGATTTTCTGATGCTTTTCACAAATCCTGGTGTAGTTCCCCCTGTAGCTACCAGGAGGTGAGGGGATGGTGGAGCCTTTTGGCAAATGGGGAGCTGGCACCTGCAGAAGTTATGATCAAAAGTTTAATTTGGCCTTTTAATCTGTGGATCCAAGTTCAATGCCTTCCATCAGGTTTTTCAGAGTAACTCTCATAATATAAAACTACATTGAACATTCCCAATGCTTCTGTTGCTCCTAGGAATGTTCAGAAATCAGAAGATTTAAGCTGCTAACCTAACACACCTTTACTGCAAAGTGCAATTTTTGGAAGCCTTGAATCTTGGTCAAATTTGGGGTATTTTCAGAAAATGTCACATTCCTGATTCCCCACCAGATTTCAAATTACGAACATACCAAATTTCTCTTCAGCTTAATAACACTGATTTTTTGACGAGCATTGTTCTCAAAATTACAGTGATTTTACCCAGGAATTTCTATGTTATTTCTAAGAAAACACCTTGGGAAAGGGGAAAAAAGTATCTGCCCAAGAAATTACTGTCTGATGAGGCTACGAGCAGGCCACTGACATCCCATAAGCATCACCAGCAGGCACATCCTTAATATAAGGATGAAATTTGTGGGGGAAGACTCAGACAGGGTCTTGAGTGAGAAATCTAAATGAGGCGAGCCAGCATTGTAAGGATTGCAGTGTTTTTATTACAGAGCCACCCTGGGCTGTTCTTCTGTTTCCACTTTGTTCTGATGAAGTTAATTTTGTAGGGTTTTGGTCCAATTCCCTCTTTTTCAGGCCCTCTAATTAGGTACAGAAGAATTCCAGTTTTGTGACAGGGCTGGAAGAGGTATGTTAGATATTATATATAAAATATATATATATTATTTTATATATTATTATTTAAAATGATATGACATATGATATGATATGATATGATATGATATGATATGATATGATATGATTGATATGATATGATATATTATATTATATTATATTATATTATATTATATTATATTATATTATATTATATTATATTATAGATATGATATTATATGATTGATATTATATATATATTATATATATAATATATAAAATCTATAAATAAAATCTGCTCTCACATCACCATTCTGAGGGGGAGCAGAAGTCTGAGCCTGGCCCCAAACTCACTCCCTTTTACATCACAGGAAGCTTTAAAGAACCTCACCAACCAAAAAACACAACTAGAGACAAAATATCAGTCGATCTGTAAGTACCAATATTAAATATTCTATTATTGAAGTTATAGCTATATATATATATATATATTTATTTTTTTTTTAGTTCAGGATTTAATGCACTCTCCAGCCAAGTGATGGAGCTGAGCCCTAAATGTCACAGCAGGCACAGCACAATTGCCACCCCCCCAAGACAGAGGAGAGGGTGGCAGAGCAACTTTTGGTCTTGCTTCTTCTTTTCTCAACATATTCACACCTACCATGGTGGATAAAAGCATTGCCTTAATCCTAATAATCCTAATTTTATGTTCTTTAATTTAAAGCACCTCTAAAAAAATAGCTCAAAAAAGCCTCAAAAAATTATTTCATAAAATGACTGACATAAATCTAAAACTTTTTCTTTCTTGGCAGTTCATAACTGGCAAATGCTATCTCCTTGTGCTGCCTCTGCACACCACACTGAAGTTGAAAACTTGGTTTTGTGTTTATTATCACCACTCTTACATCATATTTGATTTTAGAAGTAAGCAATATGAGTGTATCAGTTACGGATTAAAAATTAAGCCAATAGACATTTTTATTTTGAAAATCACATCAGTGAAAACACTTAACTACAGCTCAACAAAATAATGAAATTAATGGGAAATTCTGGAAAAGATTTCTATTTAAACGTAATTTTACATTTTCTAATTGTGACCCTCTCATACAAATTTCTTTCCTCCCACTTCTTGAAAAATTAGGACACAGGGTTATTTTAGGAAACTCCAGAATATGTGACTGCACTGCATGCAGCTCTTGCAAATCCATATAAATACAGGCTGCAGCATCCTACCCAGCCATTGATCCCAAAAGCATGTTTTCAAACACCATAAATATTAACTTTGAAATTTACTTTACAGTAATCTACCAATAACTCTGCCATGAAATTGCACTTTTTGAAGGCTCTCATTTCCCCACTGAAAGCTTGGGGTGGAGTGAGGTGGCATTTGTAGATCACCACCTGTCACTGGCACATGGTGCTGTGATGCTATTAATAAGCATTATGCCTTCTGTACTGTTTGTTGAACTTGGTTATGTTCTATGACTTCCTGTTCTGGAACATTAAATGTAGGCTTTGAAAAAAAAAAAATTATTAATGTTTTAGCTGGAAGATTGTTATTATATTAATTGTACACACCTCAACTCTGGTTCAATGTTTCTATGTAGTGATTTAAATATGAAATATGAAATATAACTCACATAGAGCTGAAAAAGACAATCTCCCTGGGGAAACAGAAGTATCTAGGGTAGTTGAGACTTAAATACAGAATTGAGCTCAAGGAGTGTAAACATAACAATCCGATTTAAAAAACAAATTTTGGTATGCAACCAATTCAGCGTTAAGTTGAAGTTTAGCAGAGATGTCCAAAAGATGAAATAGCATAAAATGTCAGCCCTTTTCTGTTTCAAAAATAGAAACTCTACTCTTTAAATGGTTGAAATATTCTAAATCACATTTCAGGGGGTATTTCACACTTCCAACAGTTCCCAGTTCCTTTTTAATAATAAATCTATTAAAAATAAACATAGACCTTAAAATGCTGAGTTTAAGGGGAATTATATGTCTAAACGTTCTAAATTGCTTGTCTAGCAGTTTAAAGATCATTGTTTCTTTCCTGGTAATTTTGAACGTGATAAGAAATGTTCACTTTTTCTTTTGCAGGTGACTTTCATTCACTTAAAACTTAACTGAAGTCTCCTCTGAGAATTCTCCATCAGTTCCCTCCCTTAATGTGGTGCTAAAAGCATCCAGAAGCTCCTCTGGCTTAGATCTGCCTGAAGTTTTCAGCTTCAGTTTACTCTGTGTTGCCTTTAGAAGGGAGAGACCCAAATTCAATACAGCTCAGGGGTCTGAACCTAAAAATCAGCATGCATAGCAAGGCACACAACACAGCCTCAAAAGCAGAACAGCAGGTTTGGTTAGAATGAAACCCTAGAGAAGTAATTTGAAATCCCTGGAGAAGTAATTTTGAAGGAAGAGTTCAAAGGATGCCCAGAGGTTCAGAGCTAAACTGCAGCGAGACAGAAGCAGCAGGGAATAACTCAGGTGTGGCAATGTTTAAGACAACACCAAAATTCCTTCTTTGTGCACTGAAGGAGTTTTCCACTATCACACCCACCCCACCCTGCTAAACTGTGCCTCTCTGTGAAACCTGCAGGCTCTTCTGGAAAACTCATCAATACGAAAAATATTATTTCTTCCCTTCATTTGGGGAATATTATTATCTTACTGTATCCATTCAAAAGTCTTTGTTTCACTTTTGACCCGGTCCAAGAAAACTTTTTCAATCCAATTTACAGCTCTGCAATTTTGATGTCTGCAATGAACAAATAGATTGAAAAGGAGGATTTGCCAAGATGTGGCAGTCCCAAACACAAAATAACTAGTATGATATGGGAAGAAATCATCAGTATGATGGAAAAGAGGAATGGCTGGGAAATCCTGTTTGTAGACTCAATGATAAACAGGTAACTGTTCCAGGTAAGTGATCCATTATTCGACCATAAATCTAAAAGAAAATGCTTAACCTGTTGCTACAGAGGTTCTGAAAAGTCCAGCCAGAACAAAGAACACAAAAGAAGAAATTTGGGAAGAAGATCCTAAATGGATCTAAATGGATCTTATTTCATGCCCAGAGACGAGTATGCAAAAGTCTCCATGAAAGAGATTCCTACAGTCCTGAAAAACAGAAGTCTGGAACTGTTAAATTACAGCTGAGCATCCTTTGGGAAATGCAGGACATCCATAGAACTGCTTTCTTTTCAAAGGACAGTCTATATTTATACAGATATTTCTGTATCTGTGGGAGTCTTCAGAACACTTTATATATAAATCAAACTTTCATTCACAAGCAAAATTAAGCATTAGTAGACCTAAGCCCTAATGGTACCTGTCATTCTGAGCAAGTGCTTAGAAAATGTCAAATGATACAGTTGCTAAATTATAACAGGGAGGGAGGGAGGGAGGGAGGGAGGGAGGAAGGAAGGAAGGAGGGAAGGAAGGAAGGAAGGAAGGAAGGAAGGAAGGAAGGAAGGAAGGAAGGAAGGAAGGAAGGAAGGAAGGAAGGAAGGAAGGAAGGAAGGAAGGAAGGAAGGAAGGAAGGAAGGAAGGAAGGAAGGAAGGAAGGAAGGAAGGAAGGAAGGAAGGAAGGAAGGAAGGAAGGAAGGAAGGAAGGAAGGAAGGAAGGAAGGAAGGAAGGAAGGAAGGAAGGAAGGAAGGAAGGAAGGAAGGAAGGAAGGAAGGAAGGAAGGAAGGAAGGAAGGAAGGAAGGAAGGAAGGAAGGAAGGAAGGAAGGAAGGAAGGAAGGAAGGAAGGAAGGAAGGAAGGAAGGAAGGAAGGAAGGAAGGAAGGAAGGAAGGAAGGAAGGAAGGAAGGAAGGAAGGAAGGAAGGAAGGAAGGAAGGAAGGAAGGAAGGAAGGAAGGAAGGAAGGAAGGAAGGGAGGATTTCCATTTGCATCTTTAACATCCATTGCTGGTGAAACACTCTGGGTTTGCAAACACTCTCCACGTCTGCATTCCACTCTCAGCCTTTGTGCTGCAGCGTTTTTACAAACTGCACCTGTAGCTGACTGTGTGGCTGACACATCATGGAAAATCTCTGCATTCACAGTTTATTCTTGCTATTTTGATGGTTACTGTTAAGTTGTTCAAGGCCCTGCTCTGAGCTACTTGCTCCTTAGAAATAAATACAATTAATTACATTGTCCAACTACTTTTCAATTTATGTTTCTATTTTGTAAAACATAAACCCAAGTCACATGAGGTTTGGATTGCAATCCGTGTGAACAGAGCAGCCCTACTACAATGCCAGCACTTTCACACACACAAGAAGCTGTGTCCCAAGTTTAATTTTTGAGTCAGCAGGTGTCCTTTCTAAACCCACTTCACCACACACCCTTTTTGCCATAGATCCTTAGATCCATAGATCCTGTGTGGCTCAAAGCTGTGCATTGGTCAGATCAGAAAGGTGCTACATATCAATAAGTTCATTTTCTGTCAGAACCAGCCTTATTTATATCACTTGGCATGCTGTTGAGCATAGATATTCACAGACCAATGCTTAAATTTCATAACTGTAGGAATGTTGTGGGTTTGGACCGACTAAATTAAAGAGTTTCATATTGTTTGTCTGTTTGTTTGACATATGAGTTCCAAACAAGGCATTTTTAGTGCATTAGTTAATGTATAACTTACAGCAAAAAATTAACAGAGGTACTATCAGCACTGCATGGTCTAGAGTTCTGAATAATTTGAGCAAAAAAAAGTTGTAATGATGGAATATCAACAAGAAATTCTCAAATAGCCTATTCAGTGGTGATGGAATTCTCTGAAAGAACTTTTACACAGATATTAAGATTATCAAACAGCTGGGTTAATATGTGTTATCATACTGCAGGCTAAAATTTCCAATTCAAAAATCAAAACAAGTAAAGAAAAAAGAATTTATATTGCTGGTGCCTTGCACTAGGAGATTCATCTGGCAAATTTGGATATCTAAAATGTAAAAAGAAAAAAGTTCTACTTTAAAAAAAAAAGCTTCCATCTCAGCTCTTCCTTTTAAGTTCCATTAATAGGCAGCAGGGAAAAAAAAGGGAACACGTAAATTAACCATATCTTAAGAATTTTTTTTTCTTTTCCTTATCTTTGCAGGAGCTCGAGGCGACAGGCTCAGACACAGATATCAGACACAGACACTGCAGACATCAAAGGGGAGGTGAGAGAAAACACACACGGAGATCCTGTTCCAGAATTTGTCTTGGCAAGGTGAACAGGATTCTCACATTGTACAAGGCTTCAAAAAGAGCAGTTAGGTATCCACACGATGTTCCAGAACTGAAATATTTCATGGACTAGGCAGCAGGCACCTTGCACAGGCTCCCACTGCTGTAAATGGACCTCCAAGGGGGCAAAACGTGTCTGAACTTCATGGATTTTTCCTACTACAATAATAAACACGCTGAAAAACGAGGTGTCACCTTCTGAATCTGAAATGCTCGTGCTGCAGCCAGCACAAGTGAGCAGCATCCACCTACAGAGCATCCCTTCCTTCAGCACTCCTGCACTAGATCTGCTCCTGCAAAGCAAGCTGCTCCTCACAGTGAGTCCCAGGGAAGTTCTGGGGCTCTTTATAGTGGGGACATACATAAAACATGAACCCAGCAGTCACTGGGGCTGCCAGACAGAGCAGGAGCTCTTTGTCCCATCCATTTCATCAGCAGCTTCAGCCATTTAGTGCCCTGCTCTGCATCTCGTCCACAGTGTCACCTGGGAGGGAAAATGTCCCTGATCTTTGCACACAGAGGTCGGGCACAATGAGCCATCCCTCCCAAGGCTCAGTCTGAGCCCCAGCCATGGCTAAACCTGGGAAAACGTCCCTGATCTCTGCTCACAGAGCTGAAGCACCATCAGCCATCCCTCCCAAGGCTCAGTTTGAGCTGCACTCTATCTTTTAGCTAGTGTTGTCCAACAGCACATCACACAGAGCTGTTTGGACAAAGGGGATAATTGCTGTTTGGTCTTGTTTTCATTTGCTGTCTGTACTTACTCCAGTGTTTGTCAGAGGAAAAAAGAGCCAGCTGAGAAAGGCAGAGTGAGAATATGGGGCATGAGAAACAATGCTGGCCTGCTTCCAGACATCCTGAAACCACTGTGGAAAGTAACACATATCATGATTATCTTTTAAATCTACTTTTTTTTCCGCCTTCACTCTGTTAATTAATTTCCATTCCCTTGTCAGTAATAATGTAACAGTGCTTTACCTGTGCTTTGTCACAAACCTGAGTTAAACACGTTCTTGGCACTGCAGTGAAAAGGGGCAGTGCCCTCTCCATGAGTGTGTGCCTGCCTGAACATCACATTTCACATTTATATTCATATTTCACATTTATCCTCTGCCTGGAAGTTGTCAGCTGTATTATGTCATGTCCAGTGAGCACTTTGTAAACATCATCATAGTTTAGTGAGAGCAATCTCTTCCTGTGTGCCTGCATAAGGTGATACATCTCAGCAAATAAAATTCCTGATTGAAAGATTACTTCCATATCTGCTTTGTTTCCCTCATGACATTTGTTCTTGAAATATTGCAGTTTTTACTTCATGTCTCTACTCTACTTCAACGCTACTGATAGCACAGAGCAAATTTGACTCAAACATTTCACTCCTATCTTGAAATTAACTTCCTCGAGGCAATTTCAGCCTTTTTTCATTTAAATACATCTAGGCAATTTTGTTCTTCATCTGGATAAGTTGAAATGAGGATCTTTGTATCATTGCTGATTTGAAGCCTTTAACACCAATTGTCATAAATTCATGTCATAAAGACAGCAGAAGTGTAGCTTCTGTTTCAGGAGGTCAGTCAAAACATTTCCCCCCAGCTCTGATTTATACAGGAAACATTAAAACACAGCATGCTTTCCCCAGTCAAGATTTAAGGCAGAGAATTTCCTCTAAGACAGCTCCATACCCACTCCCTGGTATAAATCCACTTTCATGTTGAACACGCACATTTGTAGGATTTTTTTTTTTTTTTTAAGGAACTTGGCTTAAGCTCTGGGCTAACAGAAGGGTTGAAAAACTCGTCACTTCTATAACTTATTTTTTTTTTAATGGTGTACCAAGTTTTTATTTCTTACATAGAAATTACTGAGTGGTGTTTCCTATTTTATTTCATTTGAATCAGAGACATCCAATTGAATACAGGCCACTGCTGGAGAAGCAGTTCTGTTAACAATACCTAGAAATGAAGTTGGCAAACAGGCTGTCCCTTGGGGTTCCTTCTGGTGGCTTTGCAAGTGAGACTTGAGGCTTATTCTGAATCCTCCCTCACTTGGAGCATTTCTTTAAAGAATTTCCAAAGTGCCAAACTTTCTGCACAGATCAGAAAATGAAATCTCGAGCTTTTTTCAGCATCTGCAGAGGATGAATATTGTATTTAACTTGCTTATAGTGCAATGCATCAATTTATTTTTTAAAGAAAAATCTGAGATTCTATACCCTTTTTACCCTCAACCTTCAAATTTAAGAAAAACATGATAATGAAATTTACAATAAAATTTATCAAATACAGGTCTGAAATCTTGATTTCTGATTTTTAAAAGGATGTGTCTGTAAGAAATCCATCTCTAGCACCCAGCTAATTAAGACATTGCATTCCTATTTATCAGGAAACCACCTGAAACAGGTACAGTTATAGACTGAACATGAGAATTTCCAGCTATTTTGGCCTGTGTTGATTTTTAAAATATTCACTGGCTTTTTATTTCCTTAAAATCCATTGGTGATGACAACATAATTTCACATCAGTTGTCGAAAATTCTTTCATGCAGGAAGCAAAGTAGTGTGACTACTAATGGTCCAAGCTAAAATAACACATAATGTCCATGTTTTATGCTGATTTAATGCCAGAAGTGCAGTTAAAATTGATTCATAGCCTGACAACAGTTCCAAAATCACAGCTCAAGCTGAGAGTAGAAAAGCTACTCTGAGACCCTAATTTTGTGGGTAGGAGGTACAAACCTGGCTCTCTTGTATCAGGCAACTTTCCCAATGTCAAATATGATGATATTATGTCTCTGTTCTCTTTTTTTTTTTTTTTTTTTTTTTTTGGTAACTGGTACCTAATCACCTCATGATACATTCTCTTAATTAAAAAATAAATAAATAAATAAAAGGAGCAGTTAAAGAGCAGTTTTGGTTTTATCTTTCCCTGGTTTTGTGGGAAACACAGCCAGTTTCAAAGGAATAAGTTTGAATTGCCTCAAAACTTCACTTCTCATGGACCAATAATTTCTCAGTAGGTTTCTATTTTGTTGTCAAAATTTTGTTTGTGCACTGATTCCATGCTGCTAAAAATTAGCAGTCTGCACCATGTCAGAACGCGTGTATTGAACCGTCAGTTTCAATCATTAACTGATAATTAGAGTAATTTCACAGGGGTAAGAGAGGTTCCAGAACTGCACTGGGAGCTGGCAGGGAGCAGAACGAATGGAAGATGACAGAATTAATGGCTGTTTGTACAGATGTTTCTCTAAAGACATCAAGGTTTTTCTCTTTCCTTACAGCACACACATACTCAAGTGAATCACTCAAATTCATGAATACGTTGATTCCTCTGTGTTTTAACTAATTTGTGCACGAATTTGCACAAGTGGTTTAACTCAATTATGCACTCACAGGAAAAAAAAAAAAAAAAAAGGGAAAATAAAGAAAACTTGCTTAAAAGTGCTTGAGATACCAGTTCCAGACACTGCTGGGCACACTGGACTGATAACTGACTGTATGCACACGGAAATCCATGGAAGGCACCACATTACTGCACTGTTGGTATTGAAGGGGGCTCCGAAAGGGAATGGATAAGTTTATGGAGAAGAGATCTCATCACCCAGTGGCCATTGAGCATAATGATTCCAACGAGCCACCAAACTGATGTATTCTTCAGAGGGAAGCACAGCACTTGACATTTTTTGTCTTTCTTACACTCGTTATCTCCCTTTTTTGGTGCCTGGTGTCACATAGGACACACCAAGTGTCCTTTGGGGTCAATCTCTTTCAGATTTAGGCCAGTTCCAAAGGATGTGCTCCATCTACAATTGCCAGCTTCAAAGTGTATCTTCATCATGGAATACATTGCACTGGGCTTTATCTTCATTTTCCATCCCAGCTCCGGGAGTAAACAATAATTACTGTCATCAGCATAACTTCTCAAAAGCATTTAGGAGCTGATCTGCATCTCAAGATTCAGATTCAAAAGATCTGTATCTTTTGAAATTTTTTCAAAAGGACTGAACTCGTCAAAATCTGCAATATCTATTGAATTTTGGTTGATGGTTATATTTGTCCAGGGGCAGAGGGGTTTGATCGAGTGGCTCTGGTGGGTAAAACCACCACACATATTCAGCTTCCAACAGCAACAGCACAAACCACGCACTGCACATTAATAATTGTCATTTGTGCACCAGATTTAGCACAAAAATGCTGCATTTGTCATTCCCAAACACCTCTGAGGTAAGCAAGAAAATTGAATTCCTGTTTCTATAAGGCTACTTCTATTACAGCTGAATTCGGTGAATGAGTTGAATCCTGTAGCAGTGTGCTCTCACTGATGGTTTCTGTACAGGCATTTAGATAACAGATAATATTTAGATAATAGATAATTTCTTAGATAATACTTATCAGGACTGTTCACATTTGCACCCAAATGACCTGTATAGAAACTGCGACGTGATTCATCATTTCACAATCTGATCCACAGTGCACGATTTCTCTGCAGATTCCAAAGCCTTTGTTTAGCCAGGATATTGCTTAGCTCTTGATACTACGTGCAAATTAGCATCCATTTTACAACCTCTCTGCTAATTGTTATTTGCAGAAGGATTAGCACTCGGTGTCAGCAGCCGTTTTAGTTCTTGTATGAATATTCATTAGGATTTCATACATAACCCCCTCACTATTTGCAGCTTAATCTCTTTATTTTGTGGTGTTCCTGCTTTACCCATCTGTGCCATTACCACAATCACAGAACCATCTCTGTTTTAATCACAATATCTGTTTTGTGATCTTCTGCAGGTACAGCCCTCACAGCTCCTCACCCCTTTTATCCAGGCACACAAAAGTGTTCCTGGTCCCCTCAGTGACAGAAGTAACTTTACAATAACGGGAAAAAGAATTGTCTGCATGGAGTTTTGGTGCAAATATCAGAGCCCTGGAACAGACTGGCGTGTTTGAAGCACAGGTGCCACAAATGGCCCTGCAGGGATGCAGCAGGCAGTCGTGTTGGGTATGAACAGCACCTTCTCCAGGGGTGAGCAGGACCTCAGATCCTCTGGTGATTGCACAAAACACACACACACAAAAAAAAATCGGTATAAATTTGGAATATTTCTAACACTGTCTTATAACAGTAGAAGTGTATTTACATGCATGTAGGTTTTACTGTCACCAGTTACACCTGAGGAGCAGTAGAAACCCAAATCTAGAATTCTTCGTGATGCTGGGATACTTTGACACATCTATTAGTAACAGAATCTTCAAATTTCAGTTTTTATCTCAATTCACTATTAATTTTTCAAATATTGTTTCATGGAACAAGTTCATCTTTTATTAAATATTTTCCAATATTTAAACCTGTGTTTTGGGTAATTTCCTTAGCCATTCCTTTATTTCCTTCCTATTAATAAACTTTGCTATTGACAGTGGCTTTTCTTCCAGTACCTTTAGGAGTTTATTGTTTTTTAGTCTGGAGCTTTTCTATGCATATTCTTTCTTTTTTTCTAGAGTTGTCCTCCTATCTCTGTTTCAAAAAAACTCTCTGAAAGCCTGTGGTTTTTTGATACAAATATTTATGATCATAATTTCATAATGTTACTGTTCTAATAGCATATGCTCCTCCACACAGATGGAGAAGCCAGCTCTTCAAGAATAAATCTATCCAAACCTGTCTAGGTTGAAACCACGTTTCTCACTACTGTAATTCGTAGGTGCACAAAGCTTTAATTCTACTCAGCCACCAAACACTATCTCAACTGATATGAGAATCCTAAACGGTATTTTAGCAGTGCTGAAGAAGAGTAAAGTGGCA
The DNA here is from genome assembly GCF_052056855.1 of Sturnus vulgaris. Classification (NCBI taxonomy): domain Eukaryota; kingdom Metazoa; phylum Chordata; class Aves; order Passeriformes; family Sturnidae; genus Sturnus; species Sturnus vulgaris. The sequence continues at coordinate 10,697,988 of NC_142260.1, forward strand.
AATGGAATTAATTTCTTCATCCATGTTATAGCAAGACATCAGAAAAACCAAAAAGTATGAAATTCAACAAACACTTGTTCATTTAATTGGGTGGTTTTCCTGAATTTCCTAATAAAAAAAAATCAGAACTGAAATAATAAAGAAAAATTTGGACAGCAGTTATTCTGAGAAAAAGAAACCCAAACGGGGATATGGCAGGGCAACAAACTCTTTCCATAAATAACAAATAAAGCAATTGGGGAAAGATGAGCACATCTGATAACAGAAAAGATTGATACTGTAAAAATGTTACTGATACAAAAATCAACAGTTTTGGGGTGTGGCTTCCTGTGCTTTTTGAACTGGATCATGGCTATACCAGATCTTTTTTCCTGTAGCTTCATGAGTGGAGGGTGACAGCCCTAAGTCTGCTTCATGCTCTGGGTATTCTGTCCTCTGGTAACCACAGACAGGGAATTTCCTCCACCATGACATACTTTGAAAAAGTCCTTTAAAAGCTGCAGAGTCCATCAGGCAGCTGAGAGAATTGCAAAACAAGATAAAAACTTCTGTAGACGGTCTCAAAAACTTTTCTCTAGAAATACAACCCAGCTTTTTCCTAATGCAACAATTATGTCACTCAGTACTGCAAAAAAATGCAAGCAACAATTTGTGTGTAAAACACACAATAGTGTACTAAAGAATATTTACATTATTGGAACATTATATGCTATAATCTTGTGACATGTGCAAAACATTTCATTTTGGTTTCTTTTTTTTATCTTTTTTTTTTCTTTAATCACTCAGGATAAAGCATCTTGTAAAAAAGAGAGTGTACATTCAAATGTGTTACATAAAGATGAAAGGCATGCTCTTCTAGCTTACTAAATTGTTTAGTTATTCACCTAGTCTGAATGCCAGGAAAAATTTGGTGTGGCAAAGGAGAGGATTCATCCCAGAGGTAAAATAGAGGAAGGAAACTGAGCCAACGAATGAAAATGTGTGAGACTCTTTTATGGGACAGAAAGGATAGAGTGGATCAGATGCAGGATACACCAAGACACAAACCTGCCTAAAATCATCCTGCTGTCATCCCATCGTGGTGACCATTTTAATTGCTTCCTATCTTCATCTGACTTCAGGAACTGTGTTGAGAAATAACAGGAAAATACAAGGAAGGAACCTGATGAGTTTGAGTAAGGAGTGGGAATGCATCCTGGTAAATAAGTCAGGAAGCTGTGTTGGGGCAAAACTGTGTCTCCTGTTCGATTATTTCTGCTTTCAGCACAAAAATTTGGTCATAATTTGTGACTAAATAGGGTCACACCATACAAGGACATGGAGCCACTTACCTATTTCTAAGCCAAGCTAGAAGAGGACCCAGATACTCATGTGATTGTGAAGTCAGATGGAAGAACTTAGGACAATCTAAATGATTTGAGACTTGCTCAAGCAGCAGTCAATAGAGAGAGAAAAAAGGCTTCAGTTCCTCTTACCTGCATTTTTGGAAACTCCAGAGTCATATTTTCAACTTTCCACAGCAGTCAATTAAGCTGAAAGACAAATTCTTTTAAAAATGAAAGCTGAGACTCTTACATCATTAAGTGCCTCTAGCAAGTGAAGAAATATTGCTAGGCTCACAAAAAAAATTCCTAAGGAGTCATTTTATATGAAATCACAAGGGATGTAAGACTTCTATTAATTTTAGTCACAGACTCAATTGTATTCCTAATCTTTCAAAAAGCACAGTTTTCTACAGGAGAGTTATCTGGAAAGATTAAAAAGTATCAGTCTCATTGATATTTTCAAGGCAGTTTTCACTACCACGTAGCCCTCATTTTACCAATCTAGTGGCACATCCCAAGATTGTTTTATTTACTCTCTCAACTGATGTGAGAATCTTAAACAGCATTTCAGCAGTACTAAGGAACAGTAAAGTGGCAAATGCTAATTTATTCATCCATGTTCTAGCAAGGCATCAGAAAAACCAAAAAGTATGAAATTCAAAAACACTTGTTCATTTAATTGGGTGGTTTTCCTGAATTTCCTAATAAGAAAAAAATTCAGAACTCAAATAATAAAGAAAAATTTGGAAAGCAAATTATTCTGAGAAAAAGAAACCCAAATGGGAATGTGGCAGGGCAACAAAAATCGAGCTGGTGAACCTATGGCCAGCTAATGCTGATGCTCAGTAGCTCTCAGAAAAGGGGCACTCACATTAAGGGTGCCAGGAATGGCAGGAAAATAAATTTTAAAAAGGAAAAAGAAAAAAGAAAAAGTGAAAAACCAACCACAGAAAGTTTAAACATAAATCTTCACAGAAATGTTTAGATTAGATATTAACTAAGCAACAACTGAACTAAGGGTAGCTGTCCAGAAGGATTTGATGAGCCAACCACTTCAGAAAAAGGGGAATTGTTTAGTGTGACACCTAGGGCTATAACAGCAAAAAATGGGATGAAATTAAGAGGGAAGATTTGGGCCAGATATCAAGAAAACATGGCAGCAGAGTTATTGTACTGTGAAATAATCTCCCAAGGGGTGCAGCCGAAACCCCATTGCATGGGAAACTGAAACCAGCTCAGATTAGAGCTGAAAACTTCAGTGCAGCAAACAATGCTGCCCCCATGGAATGATGGCCTGCACTGACTTAATGGCTTTTTCTCCAATTTCTATTCTGTATAGAATGCACAGTGTAAGACAGTTTTAGAGGAAGAATGTTTTTAACAAAAGACTCAGTTTTAGCTGATTGTGCTGAAGTTTAAACAGCTACTGCTCCACCAGCCATTACTACAGTATCTGAACATGCAATATGGACACAAATATTATTTTTTAAAAAGTGATCCTGCCCTTCAAATTTCGGTTTGATCTCCCATTTTAACAGCTGAAGCGGATAAAGCTGAAACCCCCCCGAAGAGATGATTAGGAACACTTGCAATACACAGCAGCACACCAAACCAGGACAATATTACTGCCAGCTTAAAAAATGCTAAAAGCCCTTTAAAAAGATGGGCAATTGTAGCAGCTCCACACTTTTCAGACTTACTTGTGCACAAACAGTTTGCCCAAAACAGTTTGTGGTTTGCTTGTTTGTTCTTCCCCACCACTGGAAAGATGCAATTCCTCACCTTGTGTCTCTGCAGAGATGCCAGGTGACCACATGAGTGACAAAACCGTGTGGAAAACATAGTCAGGGGCACAATCCTTCCCCATAAAATGCACAAGCCATGCTGTGATTGTTGGATGTAGATTTTCCTCAGCCAGCTAAAGCATTTCACTGAGCATGAAATGAGAAGCACCAGCAAGACTGGTACATGCAGAGTTTTCCCTACATACACATGCATTGATAATACAATTTTCTACTACTGTTCACATTTGCCTTCTCTTCAATATTTTCTGCAGCACTGCCTGTGGTCAAACTGATGCAACTGCAGCACAATGAGACAAATTTCAGAAATTATTGATTTACACTATGTGTGAGCAACTGAAACGAGAAGAAAACACGACAACTTAATCAAAATTATAATAAATACTTCTCTTCCTTTTGCTTATGTATCAAAGGATCTTCTTTCTGTATGATCTAATGGCTGCTTCTGAGTCCTGCTAGTAGCTGCAATACAAAGGAATTAAACTACATCTCCCTAAAAACAGGGGACAGTCTGGCCATATTTAATAACTGGTAGGTTACAAGCAGTATCCCAGAAAAGTTGAGGTGGATTGAACTTTTTTTAATAGACACTTGAATTAATCTAGAGAAACATCCTCTCTTTGGACAGTACATAAGGATGTAAACAGTGTATGCCTATTTTAAACAAAAATTCAGTATTTAAAAAAACCACTTGTAATATTTTCCTGACATTTTAATTGGTTTTGCTGTCCAGAATTCAAAACCTTTCAAGAGCTGTGCTAAGCTGCAAAATTCACACATAAAGGTATGTTTTTAATGCTTCCCTAATGGCATCCAGGGTGTGACATAGCAGGAGATGTTGCAGTGCCAGGGATGGAACTCTGGGTGCATTTTCCATGTGTGGCAGCCTGGAACACCATTAAACCCACAGAATATTGTGACCATACCAAGACCTCAGCCCACATCAACCACCAAAAAAGCTTTGTGGGCACCCCCAGTTTTCTAGGGAAATATTCTCTGTCACCCTGGCTGTTGCAAGGTGTCCTGAAAATATCCAGCTGCAGAAAGCATTTTTCAGCTGAAAATAACCAGTGCTTCCAGTCTCCACAGAGCCCTCCCCATGCCTGGAAATATTTGGGATTTCATGGGGCTTGTTCATGACATTCATCCCAAGCAGTTACTGCCTTCTACCAAAAATGAAATGATCTGTTGCTAATGTGTGGTGCAAGGGCTGGTAGAAAGTTTCTACCAATTTCTTACAATCACTCACTCTTGCAGCTGTCCTGCACTAAAGGTGAATTCTCACTGTCTCCTGTAGCTGTAGCTCGATGATCCAGAGGGATCTGGCAGCAGCCCTGGGATGCAGGAGGATGATTACATTCTCTTTGGATTCCAGAAAGTGAATCCCATCATCTTCCCAGGAAGTGAGAAAAGTTAAATGCATGGAAACTGCTGACACTTGCAAGAACTTGGAGAGCAGTTGTTTTCTGTTTTAAATAGAAAAACCCACAGGAAGTCTGCATCCAGCAGGTAAAGAACCAATTTTCAGAGCAATTATGCTTTTCCATATGTATAGCAGCTTTCACCCACAACAGAGCTCAAACTAACAACATGCTTGTGTATATTTAACACTGATACAATTTTGGGTGTATTTAACCAGAAATCTAGGACTAGGCTTCCAGCTGAATGAGAAAATTTCTGAGAAATTTTTGATGGACACAATCAGGAATAATTTTGGTTTTGTGGAATACCTAAAGCACAGGAATTGCTACAATACAATGCTCCACCAGCACATGGAAAAGGGTGGTGGATAATGCTCAGCTATTACTTTCAGACAATTATTATTATTATGGCCTATCCCTTTCCTTAATAAGATTTGCAAAGAAAGAGGACTAATTAATTTCAAAGGATGCAATTTAGTAGGATTTGAGGAAGCATTAGCACAGACCAGTTTTGATTTTGATGCACACATAAAAATGTGCAGCTCATACAGTGTATTTATCACATTTAGTCCCAGTAAAACCTTTGGGTTCCTATAGTAACCTTAGCACTCCTAAAGATAATGAGCTACCTTGCCAGGAGCAAACCTCACACCATTTTTTCTGTCATTAAAGAGCGTGGCACACCTTCAGCACGGGGAGTACATACATTTATTCACAGCATCACAGGATGGCTGAGGTTGGAAGTGACCTCTGGAGGTCACCTTGGCCCACCCCTGCTCAAGTAGGGCCACCTACAGCCAACTGCCCAGGACCACATCAAATGGCTTTTGAATATCTTCAAGGAGAAAGATTCCACACCCTCTCTAGACAATCTGGGTCAGTGTTTGGCTGCCCTCACAGGAAAACATGGCTATTTTTGTATCCTATGTCTAAACAGAACTCCCTGCATTTCCTTTTGTGCTCATTGCTTCTCAACCTGTCACCAGTCACTGCTGAGGATAGTCAGGAAAAAACCCAAAACACATTCACAGGAGATGACAGTGCTAGTCCAAAAAAAAAAAAAAGGTATCTATGGAGTTTTCATTCTCCTGCAACTCAGTGATTCCTATTTGCTTTGCCTCTGCCTCTCCAAGCTACAGCTCTGAGAGCTCAGCCTGACCTGTGTCCTTGCTGGAGCTCCCCTCTCCAAGTCCAATGCAGGGAGTCCAAGCAAAGCTCTGGAGCTGTGGAGCATCATCCAGAGTAAGCTGTCTCTGCTGCCAGTTTCAATAGTCTTAAAATGGGGGATATTGGCAAATTAATCAATCACTGAGCTCCACTAAAGCAGCTCTGAATAAGAAAGAGTGCCTCTAAAAAAAAAAACAAACACAAAAACCAACAAAGCAAAACCAACAATAATCTTTAATCCTTTTATTCCTTTCTTTAAAATGGAGACTCCACCACTCACCCCTACCTGACAAGTGCATAATGAAAAAGGATGACGTGCTCAAACTTTGACACAGTACAGACCTCAAGAAGACAATGTGGGTTGGACTAATTCACCCAAACTGAAGATGATTTTCACTGCTTCCTTAGGAAAAGTGCTCCAAATAAGGCAGAAGTAGTAATGGGCTGTAATTCTTTAAGCACACCTCTGCACACAGTAATTCTGATCCACTGCAATGCCCCAGGTGCCAGCACATCTGCCCTTCCCAGGGAGGCACTTCCAGCAGCATCTGACATACCTGGTATCAGAGATGTTTGATACCAAAAAAAGCAGGAAATCTGCCACACAAGGACATCACAAGGTGATGGAGGAAAAGTGTTATCAACCACGTTTCCATCCCAATTAAACCTCCCTAAATAGGCAGGGGAGTTTCAAAGCAGTGATTTCAGCACAGAGCTCACGCTGCCATTCCTGGGAGTCAGGATGATAAATCCCTTCACACGGCTCTGAAAGTTCCCCAGCATGTTGGAGGCATGTGTCAAAGTCAGGAGAGCTCTCCTAATGAGACCTGCTCCCTTTGATGTTTCCTCTGGATAGCAGATCTGGCACGGAATGAATATTTCAGATGTCTTATGCAAAAGAAGTCAAACAGTTTTCACCTCTGATAACCATACATCTTACTTTAAAGGCCTTAACTTCTAAATATTGGGGATGAAAGGTGATTCTTTTATGTCCTTTTTTTGTCATTGAGGAGTAATGCTTTTTTATTATGAAAAATGAATAAGGGTTCACATTTTGAAAGCTTGGTGCACTCAGCCAACCAATGGCATTCAGGTTAGGAATCAATACACCCAGTTAAGCAGTGTTAATGTAGTGGACAGCTCATTTCTCAATTAAAAGTATTTTAAAAACCAACCACATTCATTTTCATGTGGCCTATGGAGAAAACACCTGGAATCTTAAGGACATTAACCAGAGATTCTGCTGAGCCAGACTCCTGGGTGCAAAGTTCAATTGGCATGTCTGATTTTAGTGTCCTTAGGTGCAGTGTTTGCATTTCACAGCAAACAGCAAGATAGAAAGGGAGAGAACATTGGGCACCGATTTTCAATAATGCTAATCAACTTCCTCAGGATGAACTTGCAAAGGAAAATATTCTGCCTCTTTTGTGCAATTATTGAGACATCAGAAATTCATAGCAAGGAAAAAGGTCGAATAGACATAAATTTAAAATCCCCAAAGAGCAGGAAAATATTTTTTTCTGGTTTTGCTTCATATTGGCAAGCCTTCTCTTAGTTTTAGTTAAAAATAAGAGCCCCTGAGGTTTTGAGATGATCTCTTTGCTGATATAGGAGGGTCTATGCCTTTGCTCATTCTAGAAATTTCAGAACTTGAAGAGCTCATCAGGTCAGAGTGCACTTCAGAAAAGTTCTAAGGAGGTTCAGGGTATGTTTTAATGGAAAACAAAATCCCAAAATTCCGAGAGCACACAACAGAGCTCATCTGGGGAAGATTTTCAGAGAGGTTTTCAAAGTACAAAAAATTATTTAGTACTCTGATCCTCCAGCTCCGAGGGCAAATCTCCTTGCCCAGCCACAGACCCAGAGCCTCTGGAGACTCAGCCATGCTGACACTGAAAGGCTCAACAGGAAAAAAGCTCCTGACCTCTGCCCAGCTGTACCCACAGCTGCAAATCACACCCTGATCCTGGTTGTGTTCAAGAAACACAGCCACTGATCTGCAGAACGGTACATGCAGGATATGAACCTGGTGCTTTATCCTGGACACCGTTCCAAAATCCCTGTGCTACGACAAAGGAGGAAATGGAAACTCTTCATGATGATTTCTTTGTGCCTTTTGTTCTGCTCCTCTGCAGGGTAGAAGTCTCACAGAAGGTTTTCTTGACTCACTTTTCTTGTGCAGGTGCAAGGAAACTACAGAGCATCCAGGACAGGTTTTTTCCAGTCTCAGATCCATCCCATGAGAAGATTTCCACAGCTACACACAGACACCAGAAAAACTGAAGAGTGATTTGTCCTATGGGTTTTCAACCAGAGTCATCCCACCAGGTTAGTGCTGTAGACTAAGATTCTAAAAGCTCAGTCAAGGACATGATTCTGCCTCTCCTGCCCAGTCATGCCTTTGTTTGAAGCTACTGGGGCTCATTCATTCTTGCTGATTTTATTTCATATTTCAGACATTACATTCACAGAGTCACACCAAACACAGGAGCTCACTGAGACTCTTCACAGAGTCTGGAAAGTAAAGTCAAATGTATAGAAGATTATTATTTAGATTTTCAATTAAGAGGGGAATTCTTGAATGTCTAGCTGTCCAGCACTGACAAGATGATTATGAAAAATAGTTTTTAATGTGTGCTGAAGTCTTTGAGTATGTTTTGGGTCATATGTGACAGACTAACAAAGGGGAAAATTGTTCTCCATCATTCTGATGGATACTGTAAGATACAGCTTCCAATGTTCTGGGTACCACCTCATTAAGTGTCATTATCTACATAGGCAACCTTCTGTGTTCCATTCCCATCTCTGAGCCCCTGGCTCAGTGTCCCACTGCTCCTGCCTTCCTAATGAGAAGGAGCAAATGATCCAGAACACGTTAAATGCCCTCCTCTCCTGCAAAACCAAGACAACTTCCAAAAAAACTGCATTTACATTTGACAGATTTCCAGCAATACACAGCACTCCCAAGGGAAAAAAATAAAAAAAAAAAAAAAAAAAAAAAAAAAAGGAAAACCTGAGTGCTCAACAGAAACCACAATAGAAGGTTAATATGTAAAGCAGCTGGGGGTTGACAAAAACACAGGAGTTCCAAATTAAACAGAATTTACAAAAAAAAAAAAAAATCTCTGTTGTCTGACATCTGGAGCAAGAAACTTCAGCATTGCAGCACCAGTGCAGTGCAATCACAGCACTGAGGCACTGAGCAATAATGGATTTTAGTGCACTTGAACAGCAGGAAGTAAACATAAGAATGGAAGACATTCCCTGAATGGTGCCACAACTCTTGCCGTGGATTCTAACCCATTTCATGTCATTAGAAATTGAAATTAAATTTTAAAAAACACCTTTCACGCGGCCCCAAGTAGAGACAAATTTTGGCATAATTCCTTGATGGCATATTTAGAAGAAATTAGCTTTAAATGAGAGTAATTAGGAATTCTTTGCCTCACAGTATATTTAGTGGGAAATCCTCTTACCCTGGTTGACCCTTCAGTACTGTATCAGAAGCCCTGGCCCTCCTCAGTGTGCTTTAGGCATAATACACCAAAGTGTAAAACATAAAGCTGAATACAAGAGCTACACAATGAAAAAAATGTGATTTTGAGTATACATAAGGAGGAAAAAAAATTACATGATTTTCAGCATACATTTTATCTGCCACTTGTTCCCTCCTTTCAGCCATCCATTGTGATGCAGGCTATAAATACATGATCTGTTATTTTCCCCCAAAGATTATGATTCATTCAGTACACAAACACCTGCTGAAGAAAAATTCAGCCCTAGCAATTAACGTTTGGCAACAATTTGCTCAACTGACAATGGCATTAAGCTCAAAATAGAGCATTCAGCTGAACCTGAAATCCATTAAAATTATTGTATTGTGATGAGCATCAAAAGACAGTAGATTTTGAAAAAACAGCCTGAGACAAAGCTGCACACACAACAGATAATATTCATGAAGTAGAACTGCCTGTCAGAATAGAGACCTCTACTGAAACCAGCAGCATTCATACAAAAGGATATTATCATGGAAAAAAGGTGAAAGGTTAAAAAATCAAGGAACTGCAGTAAATAAAGTTAAACTCTTCTAATCTGCAACATGTAATCATGCCAGCCTGTGGGCATTCAGGTGAGTGAAGAACACTGACTTCAATCTGAAATAACTCTCCCCAGGCTTCAATGCTTTCTTCTGTCAACCTTTGCCTTGTTTGGTTGATGGGTCCTAAACGATTTCCTGAATCTGTCATGGTTTAACCCCAGCCAGCAGCCAAGCCCCAGGCAGCTGCTCCTCACTCCCCCTCCAGTGGGATCAGGGGGGAGAATGTGAAGGAAAAAAGCTACAAAACTCATGGGCTAAGGACAATTTAGTAGGGAAAGCAAAAGCCACACACACAGAAGGAAAGGAAAACAAGGAATGAATTCCCTACTTCCCAAGGGCAGGCAGGAGTTCAGGCATCTCCAGGAGAGCAGGATCCCATCACAGGTCATGGTCACTTGGGGAGACAAACACCATCACTCCAAACATTCCCCTTTTCCTTCTTCTTCCCCCCAGTTTCTGTGACACCCCATGGTCTGGAATGTCCCTTTGGTCAGGTGGGGTCACCTGTCCTGGCTGTGTCCCCTCCCACCCTCCCAGGCAGCCCCAGCTCCTCCCCAGCGTGGCTTTACAAAAAGCAGAGAAGGCCTTGGCTCTGTGCAAGCCCTGCTCAGCAACAACAAAAACATCTCTGTGTTCTCAGCCCTGTGCTCAGCACAAATCCAAACACAGCCCTGCAGCAGCCACTGCAAAGGAAATTAACTCCACCCCAGCCCAAAGCAGCACAGCATCCCCTCCATTGCAGGAGTGCACCAGGAAATGATGCACAGGAATATCCCATAAAAGAAGCCCCAGCTCCTGTGCCATGCCATCAGCCTGCCCCAGGATCCTATTCATTAAACACTGCTAATTTCCTTCACTGCTTCTGTTACTTATTGAGCAGAAAACAACCCTGTGGAGAAAACACCTAAAAAGCTCTTGGGTCCCCTTTTTAATCTCATTTTTACATCCATTCTTGCACGTCCTCTTGAGGTTTGAGATTATTCAGACAATAATCTGACTTTCTGCACTCCTTAGACAATGGTTACAACATGGGTTTAAAACCCTGAACTGCTTTTTTTGTCATAGCAGGATATTCTTTCAAAGAAAGAAAAATATCTGAGATCTAGTGAGCTGAGGAGAAAAACAGTCTTTTATTTCTGTGAAGCCAGTCATTAGTGGGGTCCTCCATGGGATCAGTTCTGGGGATGATGCTTCTCAACATCTTCATTAATGGCCCAGTCAGTACATTTTGGAAGGCACTTTGGCTGGGGACAAAGTAGTTTTCTGCTATTCACTTTGAAAAAGATCAACAAAAAAAGAAAAGAGGGGAGTTAAAAAAGGGAAAAAAACAGACTAAATGAGCAATGAGAATTTTAGAAGAAGGAAGCTCTGACCTAAGAAAAGCTCTAGTTATTCAAGCACAGCTCTGTATCACAAAATTTCCAACATTTCTGAGATCCAAAATCTCTTATCATTATTACACCATTTGGATCTTTTTTTTTAAAGTTGAAAACATGACCCATATCTAAATTTTCAGTTCTAGCTGGCCACATTCTATCATAAATCAGCTTCAAAAACATTGCTTTTAGTTTTGCCTAGAAATTATTTTAGCTGTTACTAAGTGCACTTAACTCGTGATAAATCACATTTAAACCAAACTAAGGGTTTCCCACTGGTTTAACTAAACTAATTTAAAATTCTACTACTCATGAAAGTGGATAAATTCTGAATGTCTGTGACAATCTGGGTGCCTAAATCTCATAAAATCTAATGAAAGGCAAGTCCTAAGTGACTTTGAACCTTTGGCAAGTTTTCTCTCAGAGCCCAGCTCCACTTCCAGTATTTGCACTCTGCATCAAGACTGGGAAAATGGACAAGGGCTTGTATGGGCACACCTTTGTAGCCTGCTAAAAAAACTGTTAAATGCAGGATTTAATCAGAGCTGTACCTTGGAAACTCTGCCTGTAGGTAAGAACAGCTTTCAGAAAACTGCCCAAAGCAGTATTTATTAAATCCCTTGCTAAAAGAAGCTGTTCTCTCAGTTTACCTCGCTGCAGATAAGGGCAAGGTCACACACTTGACTCCTCAAATGCTTTTTTCAGCCTGTTTGCTTTGACACAGCAGTTGTCAGGTTAGTCCTGGATTACAGCCTAGTTATCCTCTCCTGCACCACAGCATCAGGCTCCTCTTCCTTCTCACTCCATCCTCCCAAATCCTCCCAGCAAATCCTTCCCACAGCACACACAGAGTGCCTGCCACAGAGCACAGGCAGCTCCAGCAAACACAAAAGAATTCCTCTAATCAGCCAAACAAAAGAATTTTGTCTTTGTACCTTGTTCCTTAATGCAACCAGTTCTCAGTATCTTCACACAACGTCATCTATGCCACTTGAAATAGAGAATACAAGTTATAAATTCATATAAATATCAGTGTGTGATTAAGGTTTACCTGAAGGGGATATTTGAGCAGCTGCTCGTGCCTCTCAGTTTCTGCCAGTGATTTTAGTCACAGCTCCAGCCCCTTTGAAAGCTCTCAAGGTCACATAACCATCTACTTGCTCTGGGTCCCATCCCAAGATTTGTTTTCCCTCTGCCTTCAGCTGGAGTCGGGATTGAAGCACGAGGGATGGATTTTCAGACTCAGTCGTTTATTAATTCTTATCTATAGTACAGTGAGTTTTGCAGCACCTCCAGCTAACAAGCTAAAAGCCACAAAATGGAGCTGGATCTTGCTTGTTACAAGGTCTTTTAAAGGCAAACAGTCCAATTAAAAGCTAACATCTATATTATTTACACTTTTGACCCAATGACCAAACACCTTTGACCCACACTGGGGGATTTTCTATCCAACCAAAAACTCCTGCCTGCAATCATAAAGAAGAAACAAGAAAGAAGAGCCAACACCCAAGAACCTCCATCTTGTCCCGTACCTATTACTATATTCTAAAACCCCAAATTCCAAACCCTTCTGCATGTGATGTTACACATTTCTACTTAACTACACACCAGTGATCCCAACTCCATCACTCAATTTTGGAAACTTTCTCCAAGGCCTCTCGGGGATCAGTGCCAGAAAGCACAGAAAGTTCCAAACTCCCAGGTTTCAGGGTTCCAACAGCTCCAGCCCCTTTGAAAGCTCTCAAGGTCCCATAACCATCCTCTTCCTCTGGGTCCCACCCCAATATTTTGGGTTAGCACACACCAGGTTGAGGCAGACACCCCGAGCAGCACTCCTGTGCATCCAGAATAACCCAGCCTAAATATTCCACTCTGCCACTGCAGCTGATCATCACCTGCACCTCTGCAGCACCCAGTAGGGCTGCTGGTGTTGGGGACATAAGGACAAAGGAGCACAGCCTCACTGCTGCTCACACAGATGTCAGAAACCTCACAAGCACCTCGAAGTAGCACAAAAGTGGCAATTAGCTGATGCTTCAATAGCAAGGCTGCCTCCTTGGCCATGGAGAGCGTGAGTTTGCACAGAATGCCACAATTTTCCATTCTAAATCTGATTTTTAAAAGTGCTTTACAGCTCCTGCAGAGGTTGGTCATTAAGCTGCAGTGCCTTTAACAGACTGTGTAATGATCAAAGCTTTAAAAAAAAAACCCAAAAACTTCTTTGCCCTTTTGAGAAACTTCTCGAAAATACGTAAACTTTCTTATTATCACCCAGATGAAGCTGAGACATCCTAAAATTATCCTGCACCAAAAAAAAAAAAAGGCAGAAACAAAACCAAACCCCAAACAAGAAAAGATATATTACTCCTTTACAATGGGAGTGCCTTGGCTCATGTCCTTACCATGCCATTTTCCTACATCACGTGCCTTAGGTGTCAGGTTGCCTGGTTTACAGGCCTTCTTCTCTTCTACCCACAAAATCTGGTTTTTTGATAACTTCTTTTCCCCCTATAAGTGGAATATTCCCAAGAAAATGTCTGGTTTCAATAATTCAAGCATTCCTATAAAAAAATAAATTTCACAGAAAATAATAACTCCTGAGCAGCTCTGATAACGTGTGAGACAAGAAGAAATAAGTAGACTGAGAACTTTATTACAGAGTCTTCCAGGGAAAAATGGTTTCCCTATTACAATGTGCAGGGGCCACAACTATGAAACAGGGAACATAGAGAGAATTTCTGCCATAGCATTTTGGGGTTTACAGGCACTCAGTAGCTGAAGAAAAAAGCATATGGAAAAAGACCAAAACCAAAAAAACCCTGATGCCTTAAAAAGGTTCTATTTCAACTTGTTTCTAAAAATGAACAAAACCATGCAGAAGCATGAGGGTTTTTAGGTCATGATGTAGGTGAATCATTTGATTCAGATTAATCTGTGGTGTGAAGAGTGCATCAAGCTGGCTCACTATTTGAATTTCAGTAAAAGTAATGTTGATGTGAAACCACAGCTTTCATCACCTCATCTTTTTAATAATCCCTTTAGTCCTTTTTAGACTCCAAGATTTTCTCCAGGACCTGGCTGTGTGAGAGAGTTACCTGAGCAGCCCTGATCACAGGAAGAAGCTTTTTCCAGAAAAACACTTGGCAATGTAAAGTTCCCACAACAGCCCCAGTTGCTCTTTGGTTACATCTGTACCAATACATTAAAAATACTCTGAGCAGTTCTCTGTCCCTGGGGCCAAATCCTGTGGAATTGTCCACACAGAAATCAGTAAATCTCCAGCACTGTGCTGGCCTCATCTTCCTCTGAGGGATGCTCCCAGTAACTCCCAAAATATCCCCAGGAATTCTCCAGGTTAGGGATCAAGAGAACATTTAACAGCACCTTTCAACAACTATTTGTGGGCCTGCAAACTGCCACTGTTTAATTTACTGAATTATTAAAGACATACAGGCAGCTTTTGCATATTTTTTTGAATTATTTGAAGTGCCACATGAATGAGTCAGTGTCACAGCTCACTGGGTCACACACATACAGGACTGGTGCATTTTACAGCTTGATAGATTTCTGTGGTTCAGTCTTACTGCTAGGTAAAACTTAAATTAATGCATTTTTTCAATACCACAGATTTACATAAACAAGACAAAGCTGCAATAATACCCACATAGATTAAAATGACTTCTTAAATCAGAGATTGACTCAGCTTCTCAAATGGCTCCTAAGGTAGGACAAATATCTTCCACAACATACCCCTGACTATTCTGGGAGTTAAATACTCCTGTCTGACAGAGCCCCTGGTGTCATCTTCAACATCCTCGTGCCATTATCTCACACAGTCAATCTACAGTTCATAAGTGTTCTCAAAATTCCCCCCAAAAAGCATTTCCTTTGCAATAAAGACACAAATGAGAGAGAACGGGAAGAAACTCTAATTTACACCCAATGTACTTGGCCATGCTGGCAATGCAGACCTGGAAACTTCCCCTTTCTGCTGTTTTGTTGATGTATTGGTTACTCTAAGAGAGGAGTTGCTCTGATATAACTTCCCCTGAAACGTCTTTCCATGCTTTTCCATTCCTTGCCTTGAATTATTTTTAAATGTGCTCTGAGCTAGAGGAAACATAAATTCCTTTTTCCCAGGAGAACGCTGAGAGCTTGCAGAGCTGTCACTTATTCCACAGGATTCGTTAATTGTTTGTTTAGTCTAGGGGAAAAGAAGGTTTTTATAAAACTTTGGTTTAGAGACAGGTTCCAGGAGCATGATTCCTTATTGCAGCAGTGGCTGTATCACAGCTTACTGTACTTCTTATCACCTCCTTTGATAAAAGAAAATAGCTTATTCTAGAAGAAACCGTCAGTGGCATTGAATAGAACCAGAATCACTTTTTCAGGGCTTGCAGAGTCTCTGGAGAGCAGCAGGAGTATTTTTCATTGTCACAAGCTGGGATTAATGCAGCGTTTTATTTGAGAATTTCAATGCCCAAAAGACAGTGGTGAGCTCCCCGAGGAGGGGGAGGTTGCAGGCTGGAGTCTCCAGCTCTGCATTTATCACTTCCCACTTCCCATGGGACTGCTCAGACAGGGGCCAGCAAACCAAGCCCCTCCAAACCTTGCAGCTGCACTTCATGGTGTGAGAGCAACAAACCTGGCTGCAAGGCTGGGCTCACACCAGCTCAGAATATCAGCTGAGATTTGGGGCTGTCCTTCCCTTACAAACCCATCCTGAAGGATGGAAGAGCCTCGGTGGTGTCTCCTTGTGGATGGAGATTTGTTCTCACACAAAGGTTTACTGAGCCCACGGACAAAACCAAGCCCGGGTGGCAGGCAGAAATGAAGAAAAAGTTCTCAGCAGGGGAGGAATTCAACAGCTGTGAGGATTGCTGCACTCCTGCTGCTTTAATCACTGCCAGAGCTGCCTGCCCTGCTCTGCCCAGCCTATAAAAGAGGAATCCTCATTACCTATTAGAGTCATTTTCTTATATAAACACATTTCTTGGGATGCATATTCATGGTTATATTTGCCCCTGCTGGAGAAGACAGGATGTTTAAATGTCCAGAAAAGGTATTCCAGCCACTTGCCTTCTTGCAATAGTTAACAAAATAGAAATTGGAATAATTATCAGTGCAGACATCTCCACTCTTCCTTGCCAAGAGAATTTTCAGACCTGGGAAAAGTTTAATGACCTGTAAGGTAAGAGATGGAAGAATTTAACCACTGGCTGAATTTAAAGACAATCACTTGCAAAATCTTCACAGACAAAAAAAAAAATAATTCTTATGCCTTTTTTTAAATTGATAATACATTTATTTATTCATGAATCATTAACACACTGCTTCATCACCTGAACATTCAAATGCACAAGAAGCAGCAGTGCCTAACAATCATTGCAAACAAAAGCTAGTGTTACTCTGAAAAAGAAATGGGCTTTGACTTTTATTGAATTATAAAATCACTTTCTTCTTTTATTTTTTTTTTCTTTTGAAATTATACCAGAAACACATTTATCTAACTTTGGAAGCCAACAGACTTACCTTGCACGAGGGAAAAATCTGTGTAAGGGTTGTTATTCTTCCTCAGAAGAAAATGGAAACAAATAATACGGTTTCAGACCAATTTACTGTTGATGGGAATATTGGAATTCCTTGTATCCCCTCCCGTGTGTTACACAGCCTTGGAGCAAATTACATCGTGTTCAGCACAGTCTCAGATTGGGAATTACAAACAATACAACAAAAGCCTCCAGCTAGCAGGCGTATAATGGTAAATATAATTTGCGGTAGATTACATGTTTCTAAAATTATATTATTGTTACCTGAAGAGTGACGCGTGGAAAATATATTTTTTTTTTCATTTTCCTTACTTTTATAGAGCCTGACAAAAGACAAATAAATGTTTCACTGAGGAAAACACGTATCTATAAAATGGTGAAAAGTCATTATCTTCACCAGTGTCTTAGAGAAATAATACATTTGCTATTTTTGGCATTTCCAGCTATAAGCAAAATATCCCAATATTTAAGCATGATATGTCAGCTGCATTCACTGACCAGGTATTTTCTGGGCAGGTCCCCTAAATAATAGTTTTTCTTTTCTATGGATTGCCAGGTTGGAATAGCATTCGCATGTCTCGATAAACACTTTAGAAAATAAAATCAATGTTTGCAGGAAGTGCATAGAGCCCAACTTGCAAGTGACTGAGAAGTCTTTTTCTATATTTGATCTTCAACTTAGCTGCCAAAAACATAAGGAATAACTCTTTTTACAAGACAGTTTAAGCACTAATGATTGAGAACCTATTAATATATTTACTTCCACGATCAGGAATAAATTAACAAAACAAAACAAAACAAAAAAAAAAAAGGACGTTTTTGCCAGTAAAGAGTGCAATAGTGATAGAATTTTTGGTATCCAGAGGAAGTTACTATTTTCAGCCAGCAAATATTTCCCACCAGGTTCAGTGCATCTGTTGGAAGCAATGAGGACCTAGAAAATGAAGCAGGGATTTCAATCCAGAACTAGCACACTGCTTGCACCTGCTATGATACTGGGAATGGACAGAAAACATCTTCAATATCTCTTTTTCTTTAGATGTGATTGACACGTTTAATTTATTTGATGTACTTCTTAGTTATGGGAACAACAATAACGCAACAGAAGGATGGTGCAGAGTTGCCGTGGCAACAAAGCTCTCAAAGTCCAGGCATGAAACATGAAGGGACTGGGTACAGAGGGAGAATCCTCCCTTGGCACGGGAAAAGGAGAAGTTTTACAACAAAAGGCAAATTGTAGCAGTATAACACGACACTTGCCCTAACACTGGGAATATTCAGAATAAATGAGTCTGAGCATCTTCCTTTACAGCTCCCCATTTGTGAGCACTGACAGCAGTCAGCAAATCGTGGCAAACACAGCAGTTCACAGCCTAAATCTATAGATATGATAAACCAGGACATCAGCATCCACTCCCAGGTCTTGCTGCTTGAAACAGTGAAACCCAGAGGAAAAGAGATTTTCCCTTTTTCCTGTTGTCCCTCTTGCCACCCCGTGCCCTTACACAGGTGAAGGTGAGAGTCCACCCTGTGTTCTTGCCAAGGTTGTGACACACAGCTCTCAATGCTCTTATTTCCAGAGCAAGTAATATTCAGGACAGATGGGTGCAACAGCTTCCATTTTCATTAGCTTCATCATCACTGGAAAGTGCCAGAAAAACATAGTGTATTTTGAGCAAGAAAATTTTCATGGGCAATATTTTTAGGCCCCACTGGAAGTATTTCCTTGTAGCAGGCGCTTCCTCTGCTTCCTTCACTGGGAAATCAAATGCTAACCAGAAATGCTAAGCTGTGCATACTAATGGCTGAGAAATAATTGAAATACAGTGCAGTTACAACAGTATAAACTGCAAGGGACTCAGCCATCTGGAAATATTGAAATCCCTCCACGTTTCATTAGTTTGAGTATTTCTGTGCTGCACAGAAGGGATCCAAACCTCCCCAGAGTGCACATCCCACCTGGGCTTCCAGAGGCAACACTGTGCAGGGGAAAAATGTTTCAGGGAAAGCAAAGGACTGACCTTTTCCAGCCACCAGAGCTGCTCCAGTGAGGCCAGCCACTGGGAAAGGATGACAAGAAATGTCACCTCAGGTGGCAGCCAGCTGATGTGGCCCTTTGTAGGCCAGATGGGAAAGGGAAAAAGGTTTTAATTCAATACTTCTTCTTGAGTTCCTTTGTGTCTCGTTGCACCTGCAACTTGCAACTGAAAGCAGTTCTCTTTTTTTTATTGTTTATGTCTTCTTTGGAACTTTGGAATCATTTACACAAGGCATAAAGGAAACAATCACAACTGTGACTTACAATGTAATTATTTGTGCTGTAGAATTTGCTTCCATTATAAAACATCTGCCCTGCTTTTAAGCATGAATGTACCTTTTGCTTCTGGAGTGCTTTATATAGTTTATGCAACACTAAAGTTTAAGAGATCTTCTGTTCACTTTGCACATGGCTTTACGATGAGCAGTAATAATACCATTATATTTCCTCCATATATCTTTTTACCACGACTGAAATTGGATCAATACTGTAAACTTCAGCCTGCTGCATCTCTCAATTTAATGACTTCAACAAGCTGCATTAATCACTTCATGGTCAGATGGATAGCATCAGGCATCCTTGAAATGTCTCTTGATATTCAGGCACTCTTGTTTTGGAGGGATGTGGAGCTCATTCTACAGCAACCATGGCAAAAAACCATTTCTCTGCCAGGAGTCCCCTGAGCACAACTCACTAAAATCCAATAACTCTATAGGCTGCACACTATTAATTTCTCATACTCATGTCCATTCCAGGGCTCTGTAGCAGCTCTACACCATTGAGTTGACTCTATTTGTTCCTCTGTCTTTTTGTTTTCATTAAAAGCACAGAGAAAAAAAAAAAAAAGGCAGCATAAATATTTGCAGTCAAACTTTGTTAAAAAGAGAAGTTGTTAAAAATCAAACCTGACTATGGCAACTGATGGAAAGGCCTTATTATATTAAGACTAAAACACTTGTTAACAAAGCAATTTATAAAGTAATAAAGATGCTGTATAGGTAAAACTGCAAGGCAAATATCTGGTTTAATGTCAACACAACCACTCCACACTTTTCAGTGTTCATAATATATTGGTACCTTTAAGTACGTGATTTATTCTCTACAACAATACCAATGTCAAGACACCTCCTTTGTTTCAACTGGTGGTAACTAATGGCTTTTCTTGGCAAATCTTTCCTTTGGAGTTTCAGTCGGATTTTAAGATAATTACACATGTCAAATAAAAACTATCTGTCAAAGCACCCATTATTTTTTTCAGAATTTGAAAACTTACCTCCAAAAACAGCTTTAAAGAAACATTTCATCCACTAGCTTTAGTGAACTTCCTTTGATTCCCAAATTTAAATGAAAAATAAATGTCATTTTAAAAAAAAAGCTTCTATTTAATTAAATCAAGTTTGCTATCAAATTACATTGAAGTTAAATTTCCATTTGCATGCCTACAGTCGGACAAATTCCAAATTGATAAAACTAAGGGGAAAAAAGTTACCTGATGAAAATACAAAAATGAAGGCTCTGAATAAATGCCCAGTGCTACAGAACTCAGCATTCTCCTAAAGAACAGCACAACTCTGAGCTGGAAACAGACTCTTAAAAATCCTGTGCATTGTGAAACAACCTTTACTTCGGGGGCAAAAACAAGGACGAAGCATGAAGTTTAACCAAGAGTTCCAACAAAGTTTTGAGAGGGAGCAGCACCTACACCCTGGTTTTGGGTGTGCAGGGCAAGACCTGAAGCCAGTGGCCCAGAGGGCAGACATTCAAATAAAGTGCAGAAAGCACCTTTTTATTCTTGCAGGGCAGGAAGCCTGGGAAGGAATGATTTTCTCCTTTCATTTGGCTGTGACTGAAATGTTTTCTGGAGCCCACCACACTCCTGGCTGTGCTACATTTTCTCCTTACTACAAAGCCTTGGCTGCAGACACACAGGCAGGAGGTGGCTCCTTTGAAAAGATGGGTATTTTTCTGAAAAAATAAAATAAAAGAAGGGAGGAGGGGAGACACATCGTGCGAGGCTGTGGAAAACCTGCCTTTATAGAATGTTTAAAGTGCAGCCAAGCTGGGAGTGACAACATCGCTTTTCCACTGCTGCTCCCGGGGAAGCACCACAGCTCCCGGGAAAGCGAGCTGAAGATGAAAGGTGAACAAAACTCCATCCTGCCAAGAGAAACCTGCAGCATCGTGTCCCTGCCTGCTGCAGCCAGCCCTGCCAGTGCAGCTCCTGCAGCTGCCAAAGCAGGAGCTGAGCACAGGGTCCAGCTGCTGGCTCAGGGAGGGATCCAGCCACAATTCCAACACCTCAGCTCCACGCTCCTCAAGGTGAAGCATCTCCAAGAGCTTTTCCTCCTCACCACTTGCTTAGCTTGGAAATTAAAAAGAAGCCATTGATGGCAATTTATCTGCACCAGGGATGGCTGTGAGAGGAACCTGAGCATGCTAAATTGCAAGTCATAATTCTGTGACAGCTTGACAGAACTTCATCACAAAATTTGAAGAGTAAGATTGAGTCAAAGGACAAGAGGACAAAGTCCTTCCCCCCACTCTTCTCACAAAGTTTTTCTTTATAAGCTTCCCAATAAAATCTCTGACTGGGGATGGGAATTTGCAAGTGCCTAAGACACTGCAGGAATTTCTGCACGAAGACACGTGCATTAAAAACAAATCTCTGTGCATGAATTTAATTCAAAATCTGCACAAAAAACTAACGTGCTTCTCATTTCCATACCAGATTGAATGCCACTTTGATGGGAATTACATGCACTCAAATGGACAAAAGACTAAATTTTATAGACCAGACTTCTCTTTTCTTTATGTTAAAAGATTCCTTTGTACCAGCAAACACGAAATCCACTTTTCATCCAGGCTCTTTCTGTGGAATGTCCATATCAAGAGCTAAGCACATATTTCCAATTTGCTAGTGCTCCAAAACCCCCATTATCTTAGGAAGGGGGAGTTTCCCTTCTTATCTTCAATTGCAATTTGAAAATATTTCTTGTCTGTTTTCTTATCTTCTCAGCTTTAAATCAATTTTAGCAGCTTGAGAGAAATGTGGGTACTTGGTACAAAGATGAAGGCATTGGCAAAACGCTGAAAAAATGCTGGAGCCAGCCAAATACCTGACGAGAGGCAGGAGAAGGAAGGAGGCCAAAAGCAGAAAGGAAAAGGGGCAGATGTGCACATACACTGCACATGCAGCTCAGGTAAAGATAAAAAACATGCTATATGCAATAAGCACTGTGCTATTTTGTGCTAAACAGAAATATGGTGAGTGGCTTTCAATAGCACAAATCCCTTTTCCAGGAGCAGTGCTAATCCCTAAAATCTCAGGCATCTGAGAGACTCCACACATCCCTATTAAGCTACAACAGCAGAACAAACTGAGTCTTTTTAATTTTGTGTGAATAAACTAATTTATATTGCTGATTCTCTCCTTCACTGACCCATATTCCTGCACATTGCTTGTTGTGCTTAAACCTTATGATTCTCAGATGGGCAATTAAGGCTGAGAAGATTCCTCACGTTTGACTACAGTTCATCTCACTTTCCTGCTCAGTTCACAAAAGCAAGAGGGAAAGAGACATTTCACCTACCACCTCTTATTTCTTTTAAAATGACAAATGAAATAGACTTGAATGCATTTTGGAATACCATACAGAAGAGCTTGCTTTTGCCACCAGCACCTGAATGACATAGAAACTATCAACAGCAAACCCATTCTATCTGAATTTTGGAATTACCCACCTGGCACCACTAGTCAGTAGTCAATTTGAGTGAAATAAACCTTATTTTTCCATAATCTTTAGATAGAAAAAATATCTGAAGGTAAAAATCTTCTCTGTGGGGGTTCTTTCTATTCTTACAGCAAGCAGCAGGTATGCATTTTACTTGGGATAAAAGAGGCTTCACCCACCTGCTCCCCTCTGCCTTTATTTCCAACTTTCCTCACGTAGCTGCTCCCTTACCTGCCGTGCCTGCAATTGGTGCCATAAACCAGCTCAGCAAAGAACTCATACGGGGGAATCCATGGCCAGCAGCAACAGCAACAGACACTTCCCAGTGCCACAAGTGAAACTAATGACATTAACCCCAATAATGACAGCTGACACTGAGCACAGCTGCCAGCCAAATTGATCTCACAGGGGTGCCCACGATGGTGCTGGCCCTGCAGAGCTCGGGAAGCAGAGGGGACAATAACTGGGAAGTCACTCTGCATCCAGGCTGGTGTGACCAGGATAAAATACTGACTCCTGAGGAACCTTTGCATAAATGGAAAGGGAAGCAAATCCTCAGCAAAAGCCCTGGGAGATCTCCAGACCCAGTCTGCAGAGGAAGGGCCTGCCCAGCCTGGCAGGGGTCAGTAAACAGCACTGAGATCTTTTTCCATATCTCTGGGGAGAATCTTGTTCAAAAATGCTGTGCCTGACACAGAGGCCTCCATTTCATCACTTTGCACAGAAGTTAAAGATATGCTGTCTGAAGATGTGCAGTCTGCAGCCTGGACAGAACTGAGCAGAGCACATTTCCACAGCACTTGCTCCTCTCTGCAGGTGAGATATTGATTTGTGAAACACCTTCGTGCCCTGCAGAACTGATTTCCCACACGGTGAAGCCCCTCAGAAAGATTAGAATGGCACAACATGGAATGAGAGGGGAGATCTGCACAAGCATTTAATTTGGGTGAGGAATAGGCACTTGAAAAACACCCCCCCAATGGCCTTTGCTCCCATTTGCTCCATTAGCACAAGGTCCGAGCCCCTGGGTAATAAAAAAATAATAAATAATATTTTTATATAATAAATATAATATGTAATAAATAAAACAGAGGAATAACACATTTTCCAAACCTCCCATACTGTGGCTGTGGTTTGTTGTTTGTTTCTATTGCTCTTTGCAACTTTTCACTGAAGTAAACTCAGAAACACTAAAAATCACCTGTGAAGGAACTGTGAAATATATTCAATTGAACAAAAGGTCCTGTTCAGGTCAGTATTGCATTGAATTTTATTTTATTATATTTTAATTTAGATCTTTACAAGGCACCAAAAGTGCACTGGTGGGTAGGAAACCAAACAATGAAGGAACAGATTCTGCAGAAGTAATTTATTTATAATCTTGGAACAGCAGGTCATAATAACAGTTGTAGCAGATTACAATGTGTAGCCTTGTTATACATTTAAAATGCTCCTTTATCAAGACAAGCAGCTATTTCAGCTCAGATTTTGCAGCACACTTATCAATAAATCATAATACAGAGTTCCTAAAAAGACCATGCCAAGGATGACCATTTTCAGTGTTTAAACAATCCCTACAGGAGAAGGCTGGGTTTAAAGGACACAGATTTTTTTGTCTTCAGGAAGAGAAGAGAGACCAAAACATGCAGGCAGGACAGAGACAGATTATCAGATTATCAGTAGAAGTTCTGGAGGCAGAGGACAGCTTAGGTACTGACAGAGAGATGAGATGAAGCATTGGACATTTTGAACAAGGACAGCAAGATGCAAACATGCTTTTGCAGGGCAAGGAAAGGTCTATTTTTACCCTCCTTTTTCCAGGCTGGAAGATTCCATGATGGAAAAGAAAATAACGCTGTAACAGAAAACGATCGTGACCTCCACGACGAACCTGACCTCTGCCAGGGAATGTGCCAGTGTGATGAGGAAATGAAGAATCTTAATGAGCTAAGGGGAAAGCCAGTCATCCTGATGCACCGGGCTCCCCCCAGGAGATCAGCTAGACAGCAGCATTCGCTGCATTTTGCAACTTCATTTGGATTCATCCTGGTTTATCTTTGAAACAAAAAGCAGGACTGTTCACATGGAGATACAATCTGGTTGTGAAATTCTTTCTTTCCCCTCACATTTTCCCCTGGAGAAATAAAAATGTACGTGCAAATCACGTGGATGTGTAATGTACATGCAATGTATATGCAAAAAAAAATGTACATGCATTGTACATGCAAAAAAAAATGCAGATGGCAGCTGTAGGGCAGTTTTGGGGCAGAGGGGTCTGAGGAGCCTGGGCAGAAAGCTGGGGACAGGGGGTGGCCACCAGCTGTGGCTTGCAGGAGGAGGACAGGGTGACAGGCAGCTCAGAGCAGCACCTTGTCAGTCCAAGACACAGCTGTGTGTGTCTCTTGGCTTGCAAAGCAGGATGTGACCAAAGTGTGTATTCTGTCACCAGCTGTTCACCCAGCTGTTGCAGTGTTCTTTATCTTCCCCACAGCCCATCCTCCCTCCAGGAGATCTCTCCTGTTCATGGCCATGCAGTCCCAGGGCAGGGCTGATCAAATTCCATCATCCCATTGGGAGATGCTCCAGCCAGGGCAGGAGCCGAGCATTTCCTACCCAGATCAAAGGGGAGATTTGGAACAGCAGAGCAGCCTTTTCCCACTGGATCCCAGAGGAAAACCAGAGCCTTGCACATCATCCCTGCAGCTTTGGAGGAAAACTGCACCTTGTGCAGGAGCCCTGCTCCAGCAGAACCACATCTGTCACTGCAGGAGGATGCAGCCACCATGGAATGGGACTGCACCAACCCTGACTGACTGACGGGGGCAGCTGGGATTCTCACTCTGGCTGTGGTTTGTTGTTTTGTATTACTGTATTTCTATTGTAATTTTCATAGTAAAGAACTCACTCCTATTCCCATATCTTTGCCTGAGAGCCCCTTAATTTCAAAATTATAATAATTTAGAAGGAGGGGGTTTGCATTTTCCATTTCAAGAGAGGCTCCTGCCTTTCTCAGCAGACACCTGTCTTTCAAACCAGGACTGTGTCCCTCGGATCCATTTCTGTGCTGCAGGAAACTGGAAATCTGGTAGCTCAGTTTCCTAATAACCTGGGGAATTAGGTCAGGCTGTGCTGGAACAGGATCTTCTTTTTCACTCAAATTGTGCCACGCAGAGACAAATGTTAAAATTATGTCTATGGCAGTAAATCAAACAGGGCTTTTCCCTTTCCCTGGCTTAGCCTGGGTTTTATCCATCCTGCTATGGGGAGCTGTCCCTCAGCCTTCACACAATTCCCCAAATCCTCCATTTACATCTGGTTTGGTTTTGATTTTCCCGCTGGAAACACCAATTTAGTGAAGTGGTTTTGGTTTACTAACTTGAAATTTTTCTGCTGTGAGATAGCATTAGGAGGAAGGCAAAACAGGTTTAACTTTAAATGGTACAAAGAGAAACTTTATTACTAGAAACTATAAGAAAGTAAAAAAAAATCCCTCAGAATAAAACTTCAGACCACTTTTCCTCCTTCCACGCACTTCTTTTCTTTCACATTGAAAATGTTCAGAAAACAACTCAGTTTATCATCTTTAAAATAGTCTTTCACCAATTCACTTGGGAGAGGAGACTTCTCTCTTTAATCTATAGAGGTTTTCCCACAAGAAAAGTTCATTGTGGCCTCGATGTCACAGTGATCAGCCACCTGGGAGAACAGAATTCTGATAACTGTGTAAAAATTCCTTTTTAAATTAACAGTTTTTCCAGAATTCCAGAAAATTCCAGAATTTTCCATTATTGAGGACATCGACTGGGAGTTGCAAGGTCCCAACCCTGCCATGCAGCACACAAGAATTTAAATGTTAGAGCTGATCATGTGCCACTTCTCAAGCCGGTCCTCTTTAATTTATTATTATAAACCTGGCACTGGAAGCCACATGGCACAGACAGAAACCCCTCACCCTCAGAAAAAAAAAAACAAAAATATTCTCTCATGGACAGGTATCCCACACATGGCCTGAAGGTGAATACAGGCACGTTATTGTCAATAATACTGTTCTTTTCACTTTTATCCATTGTTTCCTTTTTCCACATCTCCTTTACAGGCAGGGAAGCAAATATAAAAATAAAGCCATTTTTCCCTTGAAAAAAGTTCCTCACTGGTCCTTCTCAATCCTCTCCTTTTGTTCCCAGTCTGCTGCTCTTCTAACACAACCTGGATTTGATAAAAGAAAGCTGAAAATGGAGGATAAAACTTTGTTTTTCTGAAAAAGCGTCTGTCATAGAAAAGACACAGAAATTATTAGATTTCAGATGCTCTATCCATGTGAAAGTTGGAGATGATTGTCCTGAGCAATGGCTCCTTTTTAGGCTCTGGAGCTTGCTGAGGTATGGGGGTTTTAAGTTTTTTTTTCAATAGAATGGGAATTTTCATGTAATTTCCAATTTGATCAGGTGAAGAATACTAGCCCATCAGTCTGCCTTCCCACACCCCAATTTCTCCCTTATGCTTTTCTTTTTTAGGCCTCTGTGTGATCATTTTCACAAATGGAGTCTTTTTATAGAAGCATAGAATAATCTGGGTTGGGAAAAGACTTTAAAGATGATCAAGGCCAACCATTTTTGTCTCTCATTCATCTGTGACAGAAACAGACAATTTAAAATGCCTAAATTATGTAGTGGTCACTGCTCACAGTGCAGAGGTGACAAACCAGCAGAGGACATCTCTGCTCACAGCATTTTTCCACCCCCAGCTCTGAGGTCTGGAAATCCAGTGAGCTCCATCAGGCTCTGCTGATTCTCCCACACCACAACATTCTCTAGGACAGGAGTGAGAAGCAGAGTTCTGCAGCATTTCCTTCTCGTTCTTTCCCTCTTTTTTTGCACACAGAATCTTCTCTGAAGTGCAGAAAATAGCGCATGAACTTTAACTTCCTCTTTGTAATAGTGCAAAGATACATTTATACAGTACAAGAATGGCACACACTGAAGTGCTGCAGCCAGGCATGAACTGGAGCACTCTTGATTCCCTTCCAAATTTCAGAGGTCAAAAGAAGTCCAGCACCTCAGCAGGAGAGAAACACTTGATCCTGCTTAGCCACCTCTTCATCAGTGGCACAAGGAGCCATCCAACCTTTTCATTTCCCATTTGAACTTCTTTCTGAACCTCCAGCAAATTCATTGCTATGCTCTGGTGATAGCTATTTTCACTTCAAGACATGGCAGTTGATAGAACCAAATGCCCTTTTACAAATCATGGTGCTAATTTGAAAACTCACAGTGTATTCTGTTACTCAAACAGCACATTCACCTCTTCCAGAGCCTTATGACCTGACAATCCAGACAGCTGAGCAATTCAGACAAAATGATACAAGGAATGGCTCTAGCGGTGGTCCATACTAGCAAGTTACTGTCTGAAAATGTTCTTTTTTGGGCAATTTAGCCTCCATCTGGAACCTTGTGGTGAGTGCTGAACACTTCCCTGCTTGCTGGAACCAGGGTGGACTCAGCAGCAGTAACAGAGACACAGTGAATGCAGTGCAGCACACCCCAGCTTTTTCAGCCAATCAAACATAAAATACACACTGGGATCCAACGTGGCCTGAATGGATGAGCCACTTGGAGCATAAACTCCAAACTGAGCTTTTTGTGACTATTGGACACAAAAGGCTTGGTGGGATGACTCTCATGGTGATTTTGGTTTTCAAGGTTTTTACAGCATCCTGTTTTCCCAGCAGTGCCAGTCTTCTCTTCTGAAAACCAATGACTTTGCCTCTTCTTTATGTGCCAAAAACTGCTTATGCACGTGCTCATGAAGAATACCAAATATTAAAAGTCCAATTGTCACAATGTACCACCAAATCCATTTTGTCTAATTTCAGGTGCCAAAAATTTTCAGCCAGATGCCTTTTATCCTTGTTGAAAAGTTAACAGGCATAGACAGTGAGGCTTGTAAGGCTTCAGTGGGATGAACCCAGAGCTTCGAGACATTCTTAAGAGGGCCTCAAAAAAAGGAAAATAACTTCTTTACCTCCTGGATTTTCACAGTCTGATGCCAGCATGACACCCAGAACAGATAATAGGTAGTTGCCACTGAAAATAACCCAGTCCCATGGTAGAAAGACAAAGTGCCCTGCAATAGATTGTCAGAAACAGGCCACAGCCTCTTTGGCAATCAGAGATTCAGGAGGTCTGAACAGACACATAAATTCCCTGGGAGCTCAGGGCCAGGCACACTTCTCACCAACAGAAGGAAGGAAATTCTCTTCTCTGCAGGCTACTCCTCTCTCACAGTCCTAGCATGGTCTGGCTGTGCTCTAAGGAAAACAATTTCTCACCAGTTTTGCTGTTCTCAGCTCTGAGAAACAGCAGAGGAGCTCTCCACTGAATAAACAGAATTGTCAACCAAGTCCCAATGGCAGAACCAGAACCCCACCCACTTATCTGTGCCTGCCATCACAGTAAATCTGATGATAATTGAGTTGAACAGATGTGTAAATCAGGGTAGAATCTGACCTGCCAGATCTCTATTAATAGGGATGTTAAAAAACTCAGCTTGGCTTTCAGACTCTGGCTGCAACCTGTGTTTCTGTCCATTAAAGAAACAAAGTCTTTAAGGCTGTCCAAATTTTGATTTGGAATAAATAGGGGGAAAAAACCATAGTCCCTAAATTTTCATTTAATGACACCAAATACAACTACATATACAGCAAGTCTGGGAAGAGGGGAGAAATATCAGCTAAGCCTGGGCATACAATGTGAACAAACACTGTTAAGAAGAAGATTTTCAGCAGAAGCCATTATTCAAAGATGTCATAAGCACACAAAAAAGCAGAAGTGGGTATCTTGCACATCCTGGGTTTATTCACAATTAATGATAGCTCCTTACCTGGACAGAAAATGTTTCAATCACATTTTCACTGCGAGGGGAATAAAAAAAAACAACCTTCCCCTTCTCAGAAACAGCAATTTAAACAATTCCTGGCGTTTCAGAAATGCTGCTTTATCACACGATGGTTATGCCTTTCAAATTGCCTGTTTGGCTCGACACTTGTGAATCAATTTGTGCTAAGCAGGCAGGGGGAGCTGAGGGCACGGCTGCCCTGGCTCCAGCAGGATGCTGTGTGTGCACGGCTGCACTGGGACCTCTGGCACACACCCCACAGCTCTTTTTTCTTTTTTCCCCACTCAGCAGCCAAAACACGCATGGTTGCTGTTTCTAGAGAAGACAAGGCACGCATTTCCAGCACAAAACACTTTCCCAGGGTAGGAAAATGGGGTGCATTTTGTCCCCACCCTCAGTGCCCCTCAGTGTCTCTCATCCAGCTGTGCTCCAAAGCCACACCAGCAAATCCCATCGCTCAGGGGTCCCTTGCAGTGCTCCAGCTGCATGGAATAATTCCAATTCCAGCCCACACGAGTCTGGTGCAATTGCCACTAATGTCAGACACGGCTACATCAGCTCTTTGCATAATTGAAGCTACACCAGGGACTGAGGTCCCAAAGGAGGTGTGATCTCTGTCTCCCATCCAGACACTGAAAATTACACCATCCTATTTTAATTCCATGTATCTACATCCCCCACGGGATTTAGAGCTACCAATTTAAAGGGCAATAAAGGGGTTGGCAAACAACTGCAGAACCACAACATTTGAAAAACATCTGAGAAGGGAAAATTTGCAAATGTTAAATCCAACTCAGTTGCTGAGATTCCCTAAATTCATTTTTTTGACAATAGACAGGAAAATCAAAACCATTAAGTGCAGAGGAAAATTCTTCAGTAGAGACGTGTTTGATCTGCTTGAATGGCTGATTTTTATCTGAGAAACTCCCACATAAAATATTTCTCTATGATTAATCAGTAATTACCATGCATTGTTACCAATAAGAATGTCTTATGATGCAGGGCATAGATGTATTGAGCTTACAGACAATGGAGTGAATCATGAAGTCCTTTACAATGATTTTAGTGAATTACTGTTCCAAGTTCCCTTTAAAGAAGTTGACCATTCGTAAATTTTGTTTCTTTTTCTTCCTTTAGATGTCTTAACTGGAGAAAATAGGCAGAACAGAAACCATCCAAAAGACAAAAAATCAAATTCAGATGAATTCATCCACTTGTTGTTTTGTTCTAACACTCTGTGAAAATACAGTGTCAGGGACATGTGAGTTGGAATAGATAATTAATTGTAGATAATAAATTATCTGCAATGCTGTCCAATTCCTTAATTGTCAAGAAACAGTTCTATTGAAATATACTTCCCTTACCTGTTAGTTTGAGGTCTTTTAACAATGCTGCTTCTCATACTGCATTTTTTATGAAATAAACATCTTGCAGCTCTTCAAACATGGTTTTTTTAGTGCTGAAGAGGAACCCCAGAGTTGTGGTTGACATTTCACCTCCTGCAGCCCAGAAATTTTATTCTGCTGGAAAAGTGCTTATTCCTATTCTTTCGCTTTTAAACAACAACTATTTAAATTATTAATGGTATTTTTCTCTGTTATTTAAATTTAACAATTTTTTATTCTCCAGTGCTCGAATACAACTACTTTTATTCTGGAGACTGTGGAATTCTAAATGCTTGGATTCACTCAGTACAAATCTTGCCTTTTAGTTCCTCAAAGCTTCAATAATTCCAGTACTGAATAACAAATCATCATTTTAACAGACACCCGGAGTAGTTTATCCCAGACATAGCCATTACTGCAGCCACAGTGACCAGAAAATCAGTGCTTCAGTCATCTGGAAGGGAATTAGAAACGTTTTCCTTGAGCTGTGATATTCATGGATTCGCTTATCTTCCTGAGTTTTAGTGGCTAGAATTTCCCTGTGCTTTGTTTTCTTTCAACAATTTATGTGTTCCTTAAAATATCAGGGCCTGTGATCAAGTCAAATCATGTCACACTCAATAAAATATGGCTCAGAATTGTCGCCAATTCCTGAAATATCTTCAATCTTTAATTTGCAATTTAAGATTGATATCCAAAAGAGGAGCTATTGAAAAGGAGTGCCACTAAGAAAATATCAGCCCTCTGAAGACAGAGATTTATTAATGTTACATATAACTTCTAAAGCAAATCTTCAAAACTAGATGTGTAAGTAATACACAGAAATTTTGGTTTCTGAAAAAGGAGAAAATTGAAAAAAGCAGAGCAGAGATAAAGATGTTTTGACACCATGCAGACATCTGCCTGTGCAACAGCAAGTATATTACCTTTAAATAGTACATAGACACTGAGTAAATGCACTTCAGTTGTTAGCATTTTAGAGGAGACTCTGGCTGAAATCAGCTCTCATCATGTGTTAGCACACATTAGTATTTTACAGAATTCCTTTAGTGGGTATTTAAATGTGGGCATGCAGTGGGTTTTGTCGTTCACAAATACCACAGAAAAATATTCTTGTTTTTATTAAGTTGTAACTGATAAATTTAAATCAAGAATAACAGTGTGATCTTTCTTAACTTCTCTCAAAACCTGCTGTGACCATTTTAACCTCACTTATATAAATACAATTACCTCCCTCTTTGAAGGCAGACATATGAAAAAAAATCTATCAAACTTGAAAATCTAAGAACAAATCATACCACACTTACTCACACCATACAGTGGTTTACTGTTTTGTTTCTTTCTCTGGAAGAAATTAACTACTTGTCACCAGGCACCAGAGTTAAGCCTTTTATTTATGCTGAGAACACTCCCAAACAAAGTCCCAGTTCACTGTAGGTATTGCCCTGTTGAGTTAGTGCTCCACTAATAATTGGAAATACTTCTACTTAAAACAGAGCAAGGATGGACTCAGTGAAATCATCCTCTCTAAACCTCTCCATCCTGTAAGTCTGGGATAGAAATCACATCAAATATCGATTTTCCATGAGAAATTTGCTCCTTTCTGCTCGCCAGAGGCACTGCTTTTAGAAGACCTTTTTATCCAATATTTCAATAGTTCTTTTAAAACATGCATGTAAATGTTGAGCTGAGGGAGTTAAAAAAGCAGCTCGGGTCATGAAAAAAAGCCTGATTTGGTTTATTGCAGATGACACAGGCTGGGCTGTGGCATTTCCATGTTAATTTACACACACCTCTGGGCGCTCTGCCCAAGGCTGGGGGGAGCAGTTCAGCACATCACACACCCATTTTTGGGAGCTCTTGGCTGGGGTCACCAGTGGGTAGATGGTTCAAAAACTAAAGGGGAGGGGAGGGGAAAAAAAGTGTTGTGTA
Organism: Sturnus vulgaris; assembly: GCF_052056855.1. Taxonomy (NCBI): domain Eukaryota; kingdom Metazoa; phylum Chordata; class Aves; order Passeriformes; family Sturnidae; genus Sturnus; species Sturnus vulgaris. Next base: position 10,730,707 of record NC_142260.1, read on the forward strand.
AACAATTAATGCATCTGTGGCAAAGTCTCAAGTAACTGGGCTGATTTGCCTTCTGCTGCTTAATTAGAACGCTCTGTTCAGTACACACTGTCCCCAGAAAGCAATGCCTCCCAAGCAAATTGAAAGGAGAATAATAAATCTTGTTGTTTTTTTTTTTCCTCCAGTCACACAAATCTCTCTCTACAAGCAATATATACGTACGTAGGTAGAGAGAGAAGACAAAAAAATAAAGTTGCAGGAGGAAAAGAGCAACAGCCATCGTGTTCATTTTTTATCTCTCTGAAAATTAGCTTTGCAGGGCCATAGAGCTGAGGAGAACCTGCATAGAGTTTGGTGAGTAATTCAGACACAGGAATTTTTAGATATATCTCACAATTTTGGCATTGTGCAGATCAGTTAACTGTATTTCCATGTCTGAGAAAAAAGCAGCAAAATGTAAACCAGTTCGTGTAAAAGTTTGAATGGACATCCATGAAAAATCACATGCAGTGATATATATCTATTTTCTCATGTCAGTAATTTTATAACAATTATAATGCATTTCAACACTAAAGATAAATCTACCTACTATGTCTTGCCTTTTTTCTTTCTCCATTTGGCTCGAGTGAGATCCAGCTGTAACAGCTGAGTGTTTTTTCTTACAAGCCATAAATGCAATAACAAGAAGTTTGGGCTTCTCAGCATTAGTATCCTTGTGCTTTTCAAAATGGCCACACTCTAAAAGATGGTTCTCACCCTGCAAGGCAGAAAAAATGTTGCTGTGTTAAGGCAGAATAGTTTACAAAAGCAGTAAGAGACCTAAAGTGATACACAGCTTGTGTTTATAAAAATTCATAAGCATTTCAAGTGCACTCCTAAAGGAATCGTGTAGATGCTGCAACAAATTATTATATAATATAATTAAACACAAAAACCTGGAATAGCAAAATAGCATTAAGGGACAAATTTTCATTGCTGTAGCAGTGGCAGACTGCAAGCAAAGATCCCATTAGAGGTAATGGGAGCCGAAGTTATAATCCACAGTGCAGTGTCAAAAATAATATCCCTGTGGCTTTGGCTTAAACTGGCAGAGTTAAGGCAGCAACCTGATTTCTAAATCTCCCCATTGTGTGCAGACAGGAACTCTCACAATGTCCCTCTTTCCCTTCTCCCCCTCGAACACTTTTTCTTTTTTTAATCATGTTTGAGCACAAAGGAGGGCAGGAGGATGAGGCATGTTATATATGATTGTGCGTTTCCTTTGCTTCTGTTGGTATAATCAAATTTTACTTCATTTTAGCATGGCTAACACTTAGAGCAAAGTGCTACCACCGAGAGTTCTGATGCTTCTCAGTCTGCAGCCCTGGGTAAATCACCTATGGACTGGTGTAGACAGGCTGTTAGCAAGGTGAAGGAAACTGCCCCCCTCTCTAAAATCACCTTTCCCCTCTTGCAGACACGAATTGTGCCTGTGGCCAGGCACACCACGGGCATCCCCCAGTGCTATTGCTGGCAGCTGCATTTCTCATATTAAATTTGTCCTGTGGGGCCACTTTGTAGCCCTCAAGTTCCTGTAACCTGCTGTCACAGGTTTTGCTGTCCCAGGTTGTTTTGCTGTCACCTAAGCTCTCTCAGAGCTCTGTCAGCTTTAGACAGACTGGATGCCCAAACAGAGCTGCTGCAGCCCAGCTCCAATCCAAACCCCTGGGCTTGGGCTGTCTCCATCCTTCAGTTAGACCTGCCAGCTCCGAAATGTGGAACAAAACAATGCCCATGTGGAATCTGGACAAATGTGCAGAGGGGTTTTTTTATCAGTTTTTGTAATTTCTGAGGGTTTGGAGCAGAGTGTTTGTGTAAGTGCTGGGAAAGGGCTGTGCCCACCCTGGGAGAGGAGCTGGGCTCTCACACCCACAGGTCATCAGAAGGATGGACAGACCTGCAGGTGACACCAAAGAGGGGGGAGTTGGAAGGCAAGGCAAACGTTCAGGGGGAACTCAACAAGCTGGAGGTAAAAGCCATCAAAAACCTCATGAAGTGCAGAAAAGGCAGATGTAAAGCCCAGAATGTGGGATCCATCCCCGTGGATCCCTTCAGGGAGGAGACTGACCTGCTGGGCAGCAGCTCTGCAGAAAATAACCCCAGGGTCCTGATGGATGAGTATTGACCCCTCACTGGAACCCCCAGCCTGAATTTCTGCATCGTTCTCCCTTCCCACAAGCTCACAGCAAAGCTATCTAACACGTGCCATGCATTATTATCTGCTCTTCTTCTCCATCCAAACATGGCAGGGAATTAATCCCATTTTATGTCAAGGAAAACAGACATCTGCAGTAGCTCTGATGGCACCAACCACACAGTGCGTCAGGGGCAGAAACAGAACCAGAAAACAAGAATTACTGGCTTCCAATCCTACCTATTATCCATTCAGCCATGAAGATTTTCCATGAAAACCTTGTCTTGCCTGGGACTGCTGCTGTGATGTGTTTTAACAGCACTGAGCACAAGAGCTTTCTGGCCTACAGCTGATAATTTTGGCATTACTGTGATGCAGATTATGCTAATTATTAATAACGTGCTGGGGTAGGAATAAATTATGTGTAATACACAAAATTATTCTGGTGCAGAGCAGTGAGCTCTAACACAACAGGAAAAATAACTTCTGGCAGAGTACATGTAGTAAAGTAATAATTGTCACTCAAGTGGTAATCACTTGGACAAAAGGTTTTTTAGGAAAGAACTGGCTTTTTCATGAATTTTTGTACAGGATTTAGCACTATCCATAATCCAGCCTGCTACATATGATTATGGTCCAAATAAATTCTAGAAAAAATAAAGAAGACATAAATCTGAGACATATAAAAACTTCTTCAATACAGAGAGACAAAAAGGTGAGCAGTATTCATAGAGCAGGGGAAAAGGTTTGCTACATCTACACCTCTTCTTCTTTTCTGACCATCCTGACTGAAAAACATTAATAACTGAGTAACCAGAAAGAAAATTTCTGAATCAATATTCAATAAAATTAATTAACTCTGTTTTCCACGCAGTGCAGTTTTGGATTTGGCATTCTGTTCAAGCCACTTTTATGCTCCCCTATAAAAACTAATTGCAAGCATCAATGTGAATGTGAGCAGGACAATAAAAAAAGGCTTTGAAGGTATTGTCCTGGCCTCATCCATTCTGTCATTTCTAAAATTTCATGGACCTTCTTGTCCAGCAGATTCAAAAGCTCATTCAAAAAAAAAAAAAATCTCTGTGTGACCCAGGCTTATCTCCCAGGGAGAATACCAGGAATCCACAAACCTGCTACAATTCTCTGTAGTGGAAAGGTCATGTACAAAGTCATGTTTTACTTGAACTTTATTCTTTGCTGGGAAAAAAGGGTTTCAGATGAACTGAAAAAAGGAAGACAATCCCCAGAGTAACCTGTGTCCTAAGTCAAGAGGCAAAGTCTATAAATATCAGCCTGAAAGGATGAGAGGATTCTCTGATCTTTTTCAAGATACCTGGGTGACTATTCCACTTTCTGCTCCTGCCACCAACTGTCTGTTAATTGTTTGTTTGTCCTCTGCTTTGGAAATATCCTTTAATACTTTCTATGCTGTCTCTTAATACTTTCTATGCTCAGTGCTATCAGACACGAGTATGAATTACAAATGAAGGAGTACAAAGAGGAATTGATGGCAGAAGCTGAACAAAAGCAGTGCCTATATAAATAACATAGAATACCTCCCTTAAAATGTTCAAATTCTGCCTCCAGCGAAGCCAATGGCAGAACAGGGCATTTCATCCCACTGTTTGGTACAGCTCCATCAGTGTGCTTGAGAAATGAGCAAGAAAATCTAGGTAATAAAAGACTATAAACCCCATAATCCTTGGGTTTTCTGGGTGGCACCTGCTGGAAGAGGAGCAATAATTACTTAATTTATCTTACACTTATAATGTCTTTACTTATAATTAATTAATCTGTCTGTGATCACATGACAGCAAGGGTGACTCACATTTCATAGAGACAACTGGGAAAAAATAATTTTTAGCTCTTGACTCTATTTTTAAGCATTTCTACACCATCATTCACCACAATATCAGTAAAGAGGTTAGATCCTGAAATGGAAAGTCTTCTCAGAAAACCATTATTCCCCTGGGTCATTTATACACAGGGCAGCATTTATCACACACCTTTAGAGTATGCAAAAATATTCAAATGTAGCTCTTAATATACATGAGCACAGTACCCACCCAGAAAAACCATCAATCTCTGGGGACTTTAACAGGAAGAGCACTTTTCCAGGAATGGCTTGGAACTGCTAAAGTCATGGGAATCTGCTCAGGATTGGTGTAAGTAACTAATTTTGTCACCAAACAAAATTGCTGTTTCATGTTCTATTTCAGCAGAGACCTGCTGAAAAAAAATATTAATTCATTATCTCAATTGAACAGAAAGAATTCACATGAATTGTACATTCTGATAAAGTCCTAAAAATTTTACATCTAGAGCTACATTGTAAATATTGCAAAGGTTCATTCTTTATTCAATTTATGATTCAACAAATATCCTTTTTTTTTCCCCTGAATTCACTTATAATTAGATAAATCTAGAGTTGGTGATGGTAACTGTTCCCTGGAATTTTTAATAACACATAATATTAAGTGCCTAGAAATATCTGCAGATCAGAGAGGAAACAAAACAGGATCTTTAAAGAGGAGTTAAAAATTGATTTGTTTCTGGCACGTTCCACATTCTTGACCATGGTATTGTATTATATCAATAATAAATACTGAGATATCAAAGTCAAGGTGTGCCAGACACTGCACAAACAAGAACACAAGAACTGCCAATGTGAAGGGGCAAATTAGCACATGGAGAAGGAAATGTGAAGGGTGATTTCACCCCTTTATTATTATTATTACTATTATTATTATTATTATTATTATTATTATTATTATTATTATTATTATTATTATTATTATTATTATTACTATAAAAGCCTGTACCTTCCTTGATCTGGTGGAATACAATGTCGTTTGTGTTTAGGCTGCTGAAAATTAACCAGTAACAAGCAGCACACCTGTAACACAGCCCAGTGCACAACCTTCCCTATTTAGTTTATTATTTCGTTATTTTTAAAGCATGGGAAGCAGAGGAAAAGACACGAATATCAGGAAACCTCGCTGCTCTTGGCATCACTAAAGCAAAGGGAGACAGGCAGCCAGTCAATAAATATTAAATTAAACAGCAGAGATTCATTCTCTACACACAAAGGGTTCCTTCTAAAAATGAAACTGTCAGATTTGACTATAAATGTTTGTTTCTTATTGATCTTTTGGGACCCACAGTTGTTATGAAGTGCTAGAGATTGCAAACACCCTGTGTTTTGGAAATCAGGCATTGAGCATTCTGATAGCAGAAGACAGGGAAAATGATTCTTCTCTTTAAAAATAAAACTTATTTTATAGCTCTCCTTTTATCAGAGCTTCATTTAAAGTTTTCAGTCTCTCTTGCATTGAAAAAAAGAGTTCTGACTCTGCAGGATACACCCTCAGTGGGAGGTAGCTCATAAATTAATACACAAATTTGGGGAGGCTTCTTACAGCACAGGAGTGTAATCTAGAAATAATTCGAGGAAACACAGATTTTAAAAAGACCAGGGAGAAAACTTTCTAAAACCAGAGAAAAATTAAACATTAGAACAAGCAATTGCACTACTTACTGGGCTTCTACACAGAAAATTGGGCTGTGACAGAGGCACTGGACCTCCCAGTTGGGAACCAGTTTGTCTGCTGGGCTGTGCAGAGCTGCTTGTTCCAAACACACAGGACACTGCTGGTTCACATCATGCATGGAAAACTGGAACAGAAATTAAGGAAGGTGCATAACTCCATGTGCTCCAGCACTGCTCATAAACCTCATTGCACCGAGCCTGAGTCAGCTGCAGAGCAGGCTGGAAATGGGAAACGAGCTGTGACACTCCAGCAGCTTCCTCCAAAAATCAGCTGGGAAATAAAGGTGTGTGTGCTCCTTTAACCCAAGGTGATCCTCTCACAGAGTGGCATCAGGTCCCAGTGAGTCTAGAAACCCTGCTTGGGGAGGAAGGAAGCCAGAACAAGGAAGGTTGTGGTTCATCCCTGTTGGATCCCAGAAACCTGGAATTTTGAGCTTTCTGTGCTGTCTGACACTGACCCCCAGCAGAACACTGCTTTGGACCTGAGGCCTTGGAGAAGGCTCCAAATTTGAGTGATGGAGTTAAAATCACGGGTGTGTAGTTAAATAGAAGTGTGTGATTTCACATGGTGAAGGGTTTTAAGCTTGAGGGTTTTAAAATAAAGTAATAAGTATGGGACATGATGGAGGATTTCAGGTGTTGTCTCTTTCTGTCTTCTTCCTTCTTCACAATTTCAGGCAGTAGTTTCTGGTTGGACAGTCAGTGCTGCACCGTGGGTCACAGGAGTTTGGTAATTGGGTCAAAAGTATCAATAATATCGGTGTTAATTCTCTATTGGTCTGTTTAGCTTTAAGAGACCTTGTAACTAGCTAGGTTCATCTCCATTTTGCTCACTTGTAGCTGGTAGCTGGAAGTGCTGCTGAACTCTCTGTGCTTTAGATAAGATTTAATAAACAACCAAGCCCAACCACAAGAAAATTCATCTCCTTCGTGTTTTTAATCCTGACTCTGAGTGAAGACAGAAGAAAATGAAGACAAGCCATTAAATAAGTGATGCAAACCCCACACCACTGCACATCCCCAGCCACACACACAGGGACCCCGTGAGCCCTGGAGTCAGAGCCCAGGAGGGCTCACAAAAGGCATCTGTGGCCCACAAGGCAGGGGATAAAATGCTCCTCAGGATGTCAGTCAGCCCTCAGTTCTCCTCAGGAAGAAGGGAGCAGTGCTGGCAGGAAAGGAGGATGACAATGGCTCTATTCTCTATTTTCACATACGTTGTTCCCATTCAGCTGGAGCAACAGCACAGGCTGTGTGTGCAAAGGCTGCACTAGAGTGAAAGATGTAGCACAGGGCAGGAATTTTGTCTCTTTCCCATTTCTCATCTTTTTCTGCAGTTTTACAGATCATGTTTTTCTGATGGGAACTGGTAGCTGATGCCATCCCACCCTTTGCTTTTCATTCTTGTAAATTCTTTCTGGGTTAAATTCTGATTTAGTAACTTGGCATAATGTGAAATGACTATAGATTCCAGCTCCAGCCAGGCAAGGAGCCAAGGTAGCTGCATTGTGAGAGGGATGGGCCTTGGCTCTGCTCTTGAAAATTTAACACATTTTAACAATTGATTTTCAAATGAAACATGTCTATGTCAAATCAAAACAGAGCAGCAGCATTCGGTTTCCTCCATTCGTGGTGCTGCTGAGCTCAGTTGCCTCATTTGATCCTAATTTCAGGGGAAAAAAAAAAAGACAATTGATTTCTCACTTTAAAAATACTCAGAAAAAAAAAAAAGGTAACTGCTTAAAAGGCATCTAGCAACAACTTGGGAATCAGCACAGGCACCACAAGGTGACTGCAGTGTGTATGAAGCAATAAAGAACACACAAACTCACCTTGTTCACACCTGCACCTTCCAAGCCAGCCCTAAGCGTGGGATTCCCGAGCACAACAGCAGCAAAAGTTTGCCGTGACAAAGGGGAACTGCGGCAGAACTGCTCCAAAGAGCCCAGCCAGGGCAGAGCTCACAGCAGAGCCCTGCACAGCCCTGCCTGTCCAGGAGCATCTTGGAACAAAGCTCAGCCGCGTGCCCCAGAGCCCAAAGTCCCTCCCCACTGTCCAAGGCTATTCCTCCCATGCTCTGAACAGCAAGAGGAATTCTTCCTTACCCTGGGCAGCTCTTTCTCATCCGTGAAAAACGAGGTTGGCTTTTTTAGGAGATTTTAAAAGGTTTAATAAAAGACAATAAGAGACAAACAGTAAAACAAAAGGTTATAATGGCTGGGTGCTTGGCATTCAGCCAACATCACACCTGCTGCTTTGGAGACATTTTTTAAATTTATTAGCCTAGTGCATATTCATAGGCTTATCATACAATTTTAAACTTTTTTATAAACTATTTTCTGTATTCTAAGAACCGTTTTGCATGGCTACTTTTTGAGACTGTCTTTTTAGAGCATGCGTGGTTTTTGGCTGTGGTTTGAATTTTTTTTTTTTAATCAGTTTTAATTTGGGTTGTGGTTTTTAATTTTTATAGACGGTTGGTGCTGGTAGCTGGTGTCTTTATTGGGTGTTATTCAACCAAGCAGGTAGTTCACTTATTATAAATACATTTTATTAGCTTATGCTACTCCTAAAGAAAACTATATTTTAAAAACTATTTCAACACCACACATGTAGTATCTACGCTAATATTTGTGAAACGCCAATACCATAATAATAAAAATAAAATAATAATTAAAATAAAATAAAATAATAATAAAAATAAAAATAAAATAAAATTAAAATACAATACAATACAATACAATAAGATAAAATAAAGTAAAATAAATTTTTTTTAAAATAAAATAAAATTAAAATAAAATAAAATAAGATAAGATAAAATAAAATAAAATAAAAATAAAAGTAAGTATTTATAACAAGCTCCTGCCTGTAGGAACAGACAGGGCCCTGTGCCATCCTCATACCTCCAAATCACTCAGCTCCCACTGCATCCCCAGCTTTCCTTTGATGGGACTGGGGACTCCAAGAAAGGAAAACACCACATTAACTCTGCAGATTTCCTTTTTTATTTCCTGGAAAAACTTCATTGCAAGCGCTGTGTTCTTTCCTATGAGAAGCAGCAACCTCAGAATACATTTCTCTGTGGTGGATCTCATTGCAGCCAGCTTGTTTGCTTTGATCTTCATAACAGCTGTAAATTCGAAATACTGAATTCATTGTATAGGCAGTCACCGTGTGCAATTGTGTGTATTTCAATCTTTTTGCAATTAGCCAACAAATTTTCATACTCACTTTAAAAAAAAAAAAGCTTTATAACAAGGAGCTTTGTGTACTTTAGCCTAAAAAGGCAATGAAGGTTCAGATGAATAATTACAAATCAGGATAAACTCTGACTGCAGCATACATTTATTAAATTTTGCAGAACTATTCAGGCAAAAGTTACTGGAATATAGTATCACATGCAGTTCATATGCACTGATGAAAATCATATAAAAATAATATATGAGCATAGAGCACAGAATTATGAAGGTCAAAGAAATAAAAATTACTTAGATACATCTTAATGTGAATGAAACCTTGAATAATGGCATCCTTACTTTAGCATTTCTTGTGTCTTGCTTTGTATCATCCTTCTGGTACCATTCAGAAACCGTATAATCAAATAATTCAAAAGTAAATTTTAGACACTACATAAAAGATTTGACAAAACATTACTGAAATACCAAGGACACAGTATAAATAATACCACAAGGCTTTCTAAATCAGGCTTATTTGAACTTGATAGTTTTGTGCAGCAGTGAAATCAAAAAATAGATTGGGGTCTTAAAATAATATAAATAAAAGTGTCCATATCCAGATGTATATTTACTTTAACTTCATCAATTAAATATAAAACATAAAATCTCAGATGGTGAAAAATATCCTGTTTTTTAATAACAATCAGCATCAATTACTTAACTATCTAAGTAGCTTTTAAAGCTGATTTTATTAGATGTTTCATATGAAATATGGGGTTTATACTATTTTCCAGCAGGGTTTTTCCACCCTAGAAAAAGGTAATTTTAGTAAAGGATACCTTTTTAAATGCAATTACATAAAAATTAATTTTTTCTATGTTTACAGTAAGTTTAGAAAGTCTGACCTAAATGTTTTTGCTGCCAATAAAAATATTCCCACTCACTTTAAATGCAGTCTAATATTTAGACTACCTAAATCATTTTCAAAGCCCAATTTACTAACAAGCAAAGCAGCAAAGGGCCACCAATGCTGCACAACTTGTTTGTATCGTTGTCATCACCAGAAATGGGACAGAAAGTTGTTTGTTGTCATAGAAAACGCTCACAGAACTATTTAGTGGGATTATTTATGATTATATTTAGTGGGACTATTTATGATATCTAGTGGGATTATTTATGATATTTTGTGGGATTATTTATGATATTTTGTGGGATTATTTAGGTGGGATGAGGCCACCAGAGGCCACCTCGTCCTCCTGCCTGCTCAGAGCAGGGTGCCTGCAGTGACCAGTGCAGACCAAACCTTTCAGCACTGAAGGCATCACAAGGTGCAGCAGAAGATTTATGTGTGGTACCTGCTGTGCAGCATTAGAGAAAAGCAGAAATAATTCTAATTTCGCCAATCAATGCAAGCAGCAGAGATTCTGAGCATTATTTGAGCAATATTTTCCCTGTCTCTGCAAACTGCAGCGCTGTTAACAGCCATAAATAAATTGACTCTCCATTTTTCAGAGCCCAGACACCACTCCCCGTGTCACAAAATCCACAGCAGCAATGAACATGTGCTAATCCATATCACTGCTATTCAGAGAGGGTGAAACAAAGTGAGATCCAGGCAAGGTTGACAAAACAGGAATGTTATGGCTGCAGTGACCTTATTCTCTTGTCCTAATCCCAGGGGTGGATTGCCACTTAAAGCAAATTACTTGGATTTCCACAGAACATGGTGAAAGCAAAAAGTTTCCCCCTTCCCAGCAAAGCATGGCAGTTCAGTAAACCAATGTTAATGTCATCATCAGCAATTTAACCAATTCTTTATCAGCAATTATTTATCCTTTCCTATCACCAAAGCCCATCATTTCATGCAGTGTTCACTCTATCCAGTCATGCACAAAGTGCAATAAGATCTGAGCAGCTGTGCAGGAACACAGCTTCCAACAAATCCCTTTGTGTTTGGAGAGAGATGTTCCACTGTTTCCTGAGGTATGCACAGAACAGGATGCAGCAGCTCAAAGGTTAGATTTGCAAGGAAAAACCCACAACTGACATTTTCAAAGGCAGCTAGGAAAATGGACACCCATATTGCCTTCATCTTAAATGTAATTTCCCTAAAAATCCAGGATTCTTCTTCCTTTTGCATATCTGGGATTCTACACTCAAAAAAATCTCTGCTTACAGGCTTGGAAATAAGAGTCTCTTCCCTCTTCTTTGTTGCAAAGTTATCAAGGGCCTCTTTGTTCTTATACTGTGTGGTTCATTAAAAAAGGAGAACTTTCATTTTCCCTATAATGGAAATTGTACCTTCAGAAACTACAAATATCCCTGAAACAACCCTATGTGGAATCTGTTGATATCAGACACACATTTCCCTCAGAAACACTCTCACAATGAAAGAGAAATAGCTTTTCATAAAGGAAACCAAAAGAACTTGGAAAGTAATACAAAACACAATAAAAGAATTTATTTCTCGCAGAGCTTTTCTGAAGTGTCTGTCCTTTTGGAGATGTGTCAGAGTTTCCTAAAGGGTTTGTATTTAAAAAAACACTTTAAAAACACACAGCAGGTTTCTTTAGGGATTCTATCAGGCTTCATTTCTAACTGATTCTCCTGAAGTGCATATCTGAAAAGAAAAAATTCTGTTACTCTAAACATTGATGTCAGGTGGCAGATGAGATCCTCCACTCCAGAACTGTACTCATGGTGCACCTCAGGAGGACCCACTGGGGAGAATTCCTTTTTCCAGCTCTACAAAAATAAATCTCTGCCCTCACCACACCCCACCTCGGCCATTATTGAGGGAGCTGGGTGTAAAATGCATTTGCATTTCAGTAAAATGTATTTTTAAGAGCCTGCTAATGCTGCCCACGCTTGCTTGGACACACCACCCCCATTTTCAATCGCAATGGTAAAATTGGACCCTTTCCATTGCCCTGTTTTCCCCACTCAATAATCCCTCCTATCTCCAAAATTCCTTATCCTTCCTGTGAGCATTTATCTCAGCAGCAGGCTGAAGCACCAGGCTCTGCTAACAAGGGGAAAGTCCCTAGTGAATGCTTGTCTGGTTTAATCTTTATTTTCAGACCACTTCTTCTGCAACATATACCAATTAATTACTTTCCACATTTACTTGCCAACCTCTATTCGGAACCTCCACTGTGATTTCTCTCCCTTTCTCCTTTTCCCTCTGACATCCTTTTCAGCACCTCCGAATTTCTGCCTCTCATCAGGGCAGCTGGAATTTCAAACACATTACATCTTTGACCTGTCCCTCCACTGATAAAAGACAACTTTAGCCTTGCCTTCATCTTCTCAGCACCTCAGCAGTCACCCCCTGAAAGGCTTTCCCATGCTGTACACCAGCCTCAGCCAAATGCCACTTTGCTCAAACTTCTCCTCAAATTTCATTTTCTCATTCAAAACCTTATTTCAGTATTAGCAAAGGTCAGAAATGTAAAAGGTTATAATATCCATTTGCCACCCCTACTTAGATTACTTTGTTATTTCAGCTCAGAAAAGGAATTGGGAAAATAATTTAGATAATTTATTATATTTATATACATTTTTATATATATTTAGATAATGGCACTTGAGTAATTTCATTATTATACCACAGATGTTTTCTCTCAGCTTTAGGTAAGAGATTTTTCTTTCAACTAGGTTATTCAAGCTTTGTCTGAGCCCTCACTTTTTTTCTGTAATAATCTTCAGCAGACAAATCAAAAGAGGTATTTCTCAAATTGCCCATCCTGGAGCACATCATCCCATTATTATTTTTCGTGGCACTGACACAGGTGTGGGTGACATTTGTGCACATCCACCCTTGGGTACCTTACCTGGATACATTCCTGCAGGATTGCAGTTCTCTGGGGGAGGGCAGGAATGAGGCACTTCCCTGCTGCCCATGAAGAGCAGTAAATCACATTTCAGTTCGGTGCTGTGCAATAATCAAGAGAGACATCTGCTGGCAATAACAACAAAGAACCACCACCATCAAAACACTACACATTTACCTGTGTGGATATACAGCCAGCCGTGAAAACGAACCTTCCAGGGCTCATTAGAAATTACCCAATCTGCTGAACCCACACATTTGCTTCCAGGACACCCTGTCCCAGGTGCATCCTGCTCCATCTGGATGCATTTCCTCTGGTTTTGTTGGATGTGGTTTGCTGCTTTACTCCACAAATGTGGACAGTGGGATGGCTGCAGCTTAAACAAGAGGTGTTTATTTACTGAAAGGATCACACATCTGGTTCACAGCTGGAATATGTGCTCTGAGTGCAAGTTATTTGATAAACACGAGTCCTGTTATTTTAGCAAATGAACGAGAGGATGCCGCCCATTAACCAATTAGTACACAGCAATTAATTGTAAACGATCCAGCTTTGATGATACCTTAACTAACATCACCCAGAGCAATGGCACCAAAGGAGGTGTGATCATTGGCACAGCTCCAGGGGATGACAATCCAGCCAGCCTTCAGTGCTGGAGCTATTTCCCTACAAGTGGGACAAAGGTTATTTTTAGCCAACTTTCATGTGAACTGTAAAGGAAAAACTCTTCTTAGGCAGTGCCTTGAAGTGACCCTTAGCCACAGCCTTGTTAGCTTGGTTTGGTTTGGCCTGTGGCTTAATATTCATATTTTGAACTTTATCAGGAGCCAAGGAGGAAAATGTGCCATAGGTGTTCAGCAGGACATTTCAAACAAACAGTGAGGCACAAAATAACCCTTGGTCACAGCAAGGCAGCTGATGCAGCTGCCTCACATTTGCTTCCACCCACTTTTTAAATTGTCCAGCCTTCTTTTCCCTATCAGCCAGCACTGCCTTTCAGCCCTGCTCAGGGAGCAGCCCATTCTTCCACCATCCCCTGCAAGGTGGGAGAGGGCATCCACAAGCACAGCTGCTGTTCCCTCTCCAGGACTCAGCCTGAGGTCTTAGGAAAACTCTTGTGACCAGACTTTCCATTTTCTTTTGGAATACACCAGACTGCCCACAATACCTGATTTTTAGAAAGCAGCACTCTGGGGGGGTCCCTTATGCTCCTGACAGGACACAGGGTCCTCCTGTGTCCTCCCTGCTCCTATTTCTCCCTCTAGGGACAATTGCCTCCCCTCCTTCAATATTTATGTGAGTGTGTAACAATATTCACTGTATTTTCCCTCTCTCCACCCCCAAATGTGCCTAAATGAGATGACCTGTTCACATTTTTGCTCTAATTTAGTACTGAAAGTAAGAAAACAGCAGAGGTGGCTCAGGTTTAATTGAAAGCTCATCTTTCTTTGGATCAGGCCATTGAATTGTTGTCCAAATGAGTCAATTGCAGGGACAGGAAAGTAATTTTACAAAAGGCAGCAGAAAATTTACAGTAACACATCAGCCTAAACGGTAAAAAGCTCTAGAAATACTAATGCTTCAGGGAAAATACTAATAACAGAGGAAAGCTAAACAATCAGTCTACAGACACCAGTTGCTATTTCTGTTTATGAACCACACATCTTGTTTGGACACTTCAATAAAGCAGCCTTAATAGAAAGAAAATGCCATTTTTCTCATAATTCTCATAATTTCTCTTTGTCAATGCATGGCACCAGTAAGAGTGAGCACAGGCATATTGCTCTCAAATACTGGAATGGCATTTCTGCTCTGAATCTGCTAGGCTGGCTGATGAAAATGACCCTTAATGAAACCTCTTGTACCATTATAATACAGTCTCAACTGCAATCAGCGTGCTTTTGTGTTTGGCACGAGGCAGTCTCGGTGATTCTCAGTTAGTGTAAGTAGCAAAGATTGCTGATAGGATTTCACATTCCTTGACAGGACAGGCTGCAGCTCTGGATTCACCAGTGAACCAGAGACCACTCACACTCCTCTGATCCTGTAATTAGAAACCATCTACATCTCCAAACTGCAGCACTTGTAATCCTGAGGATAACCAGGATAAACTACCTTTCACAGAAACTACTGCAAAGTGTGGGGAAAAACTCTCTTTACATGCCAGTGATACTTATACAGCTCTGAAAAAACATTACATTACGACCCTTAAAGATGTGGTAAGCTTTTAGCACAATGCTTAGTCTCTAATTGTAGTGTAAACTATTAAAGAAAAAATCTTACAGACCCATGAAAAGACTTTTTTGCTAATGCCTATTTGAATTAAGGTATGAGCATGTGCATATGCACAGTGAAATCCATATAAATTTTAGTTGCATAAAGCCTCCCAAATAAATTTTGAGACCTATGGATCACACCATCATCTGAAAATGCACAGATCCATGGCAGTGTCAATTCCCAACACACAAAGAAAAACATTTGTCTGACATGTAGATTCTCTCCCAACACCTCTCAATTGAAAACAGGAAAAAGCAAAATATCCAGCCCATTTGAACAGTGCTAAGTAAACTTTATTATTGTCAATGCTAGTAGTGCTTATGGAGCCAAGATTAAATGGTTCTACAATAGGAATTCCAGGTTTTGGGAGTGTGGCACAATAGCAGCCAGGAGCAAGATGTGAGTCTGCCTTCAGGACTATTCATGAGTTCCATTATTTCAAAGCTGGGATTGGGATCTCTTTAATTTTTTATGTGGTGAACTGTGCCTTTTCTGAGCAACCTCACCTGCTGTGATGACTCATTTCAGTAGCACTGAACCCAGATCTCCTGTGTAAAGCTCAGTGGAATTCAGCTCTCTCATTTCACAGAAGGTCTCATTATTTCCTTTAAATTGCCAAGTACACAACTAAAACAATGTAGTCTCCCGAAAAGAGACAGCCTATGAAAAATTACATTTCAGAAATGAGGCCATCCTGGAGATATATTTGGAGAGAACCATCAGGGTTTGACAGAGTTTCATGTTTAAAGAAAAAACACCCCTTGTTAACTCAGGTGCAAACACAGCTAATCAAAGTATTTACCTGCTCAATTAACATGCAGACTTTACTCTGCTCTAGCAAAATAATCTCATTTCTTCTCCCATCACCCTACACATATTCCTGCAGAAGACAAAATGCATAAACCCAAGGAATTTCAAGAGAAATTTTCAGAGACCCTGCAGGTAGGTCAGTTTTTAATGCTGCATTTATTCCATTTATGCACCCTGCTCCACTTTGTCTGGTAAAAATGTAACATCTAAACCCCTCCAGAAACCACCAGATTCCCATTCCCAACACTGCATAGAGCAGGACAGAATGGCAAAGAGGATAAAAACCTCAAAAACATACAAAGGTTCCCCAGTTACCAGACTTGAGTGACTTTAAGGGGCTCCTGTCTACCCAAAAACTTCGTTTCTTACCTGCTGTTGTGCTCTTCAAATAAGGCAGGAATTTTGAACTCAGTGGCACAGAAATCCTCAGAGAGAGGCAGCCATGGCTCCTCTGCCAAAATCTCCAATTTTTGTGACTGAACACAACCATAAACACTGTGAGACTAAAACAACACTACTGAAAAAGAGTTTGATTTATCTCTTCTAGCCAAAACTGCACAACTTCTTCAGATGCTAAACATGGCACAGACTCACCTAAAGAGAAAATAAAAATTCATTTCTTACAGAGCTAGAGCTTTTTTTTGCATTTCTGTTAATCAGTCCAAATTTCTATTTCAGGCACTAAGTCTCCAGTTAATTTTGTATTTCAATTGAAAATTCACCTCTTAAAAAACGTTTTAATTAGCACTTCTTTCAAGGTGTATATTTTTTAATTAGTTGCTTTCCGTTAATTTTAAGTTTGCTGGCAAAGTTTGCTAAGTTTGCTACAAATAGCCCACTTCATGTTTAGTTTGAATTACTGGGATGTGACACATGTGGCAGGCCAGACACACATCAGGGAAGGGAGTGGCATCCTTCTGGAACCAATGCCACTGAGAAATCTGTTATAAACTATATAACTATATATATATTTATCCTACATATAAACTGAAACCAGGGCGAACTCGGGAAAAACAATTGCATGTTATTAACAGCAAATGAAATTTCTATTTGTAATGAATAATTAATTAAATATTATAATAATATTATAATAATATAATAAATATAATAATAATTAATAAAATTAATACCATTTCTGTCACACACTGTGGTAGAGCTCACATGTCTAAATCAGGATTGGGTGGAACAGCACCAACACCTTTTCAAACAGAAACAAGAGACAAATTAGAGGCAGGACAATCATTTCCACACAGAGTGGGGCTCTTCTGCTCCTCATTAAAAAGCAGCACCAGAAATGTCACAAACTGAGAGACAAGAAGCACAAGGAGCAGAAAGGAACAAGGGGAGCAGGAGGGTCACAGTGAGCTGTGCAAACACAGCTTTGGGAGCACAGCGGCTCCCAGAGAGATTCTTAGACCCTGGAAAGGAGAAAATACAGCAATTTTTGCTGGAGAATCTGAGTGACAGGCAAAAAAGACTGGGAATTTGGGAGCTGAAAGTGGGAAGTTGATATAAAATACATTATTGGACCAACCAGGAACTCCCATACAATGAAATCGACTATAAAAGGCAGGGGAAAAGACAACTCAGCTAAAAAAAAAAGCTAAATTAAAAAGAAGAGGTGGCAGAATATTAATGCTTGAACACCAACACAACTGGGTGCAATAATGTGATTTATTAGTATACATTTTAAACACATTAGGTGTTAAATCCAACTTTTTGCTATAATTTTTCATGATACGTCAGGGGTGAAAATCTGGGAGTTTTTAACTGACATTAAAATTTACCATAAAAGGGGAAGAGCTTTTGTGGCTTTTACAGATACCTGTGTGAAAACATGAATTCACACACACACAGACACACTCAATATTTCTGAGTATCAATAATTATTGTCATTAACACTGCAGTCTAACTACTACTGCCATAATATGAGAATATTTTAGCTGCCCTCAGACTTCGTCATTTCAATTCACCATCCTTTACAAAGCCTTTCAAAGAGCTGTTATGTCTGTATTTAGAGAAGTAGTGCAGGGAATAATGTCACTACAGACTTTGCTGGCTAGATAAGCAGAATATTTCCTTCTCCAGGACAAACACTTTCATAAGCATTTCAAATAACAGCACTTAAACACACAGCGATGAACTGTGCTAAACAAACTGTGTGACAAACTGTGACACATCAACAAGTGTGTGTTTGCCTCCCTCTGCCGGATCACATCTGTGTAGCTACAGGACAAAAAAACACACACAGGCATCTTTTGTCCCCAAACTCTGCTCTTTGTATCGTTTATGGCCAGCCTGCCTGTATGCAGAGCCCAGGATTAAATGCTCCCAGTTTTGGTAACAAATTTTCAATGCCAGAGGTGAAGGGAGGTGTGTGACCTGTGTGTACCACTATAAATAAGGCACATCTATCATTGCTGAAAGAGTTTTTCTCACATCTCATAGCATGGCAGTCTTGATGTGCAGAAAAGAACTGTCTGAAATTCAGCAAAGGCCCAAAGGTGCACCTGGGGAGGAACAGCACCGTGCACCAGCACAGGCTGGGGCCAACCTGCTGGAAAGCAGCTCTAAGGAGAAAGCCCTGGGGGTCTTGGTGCACAAAAAACTGCCCATGAGGCAGCAGTGTGTCCTGGAAGCAAAGAAGGCCAATGGTGTCCTGTGATTTTCCCTCCCTCTACCCCCAAACACGGCCAGCAGGTCAGGGGGGTGATCCTGCCCCTGAACGTGAGGGAAAATTTATTTACTGTGCAGGTGACCAAGCACTGGAACAGGGTGCCCAGAGAGAACCTTGCTATCAGACTTCTCATCTGATCAGTGTTTATTCCCAATATCTGTGCTCCGTTCACAGAATCTGCAGCCCGTGCTGGGATTACACTGGAACTGGAATTTTAATTAGGTAAGCACACAGCATGTAACACAACATGCAGTAACTCTAACTCAGAGCACACTCCCTCAATACTGCACATTAAAATAAAATACTGAGTGACTTCTGCCACTATTTTTCTGTCCCCACTCCTTTCCAGGGCACTGACTGTCACTCTGGTGACAGCTAGCATCTGTAGATGTGACAAGTTTCAAAACATTCACATCAGCACTGGCTCACAGCTCAGAGCACTCCACTTAAAAGTACACAGAAATTCTGCTTCTAGAAAATAGTTTTGTTTTATTCAAGGAAAGGTTTGAAAAATGGAATTTACTCCAGAGAATACAGCAGTCCCTTAGGGGCTGTGTACTGTTGAAGTCTGCTCAAGGCTGCATTAGTAGTGCAGTGGGATTTTCAGCTCATTTTAAGTGAATTTACTGCTCCTGACCAACCTCCACAGCCCCTGCAATCATCAGTACTTTATCAACAGTACTGGTACAGCACCTCTCTTACTAGGGTTCTCCAGAATACCTCAAATCAGTTCAAATCCATCCCAAAAGTCCTCCTGCTGGAAGCCTGAGAGGATCTTTTCAGCCTGCTCTGAGCTCCATAGAAGCAAACAGCAATGCCCTCACTTGCTGCCTAGGGCTGGAGTGGGGGGTGTCATGTTTAATGGAAAGAAGTAAATAGAAGAAAGAAATAGGCTGAATAATCACCAAGCAGTATTTAATAACAGGTTTCATCCTCAAACAAAAACAAACAAAATGGAAAATCCTAGGGAGTAGGGGAACATTTATCCCCACCCAGCAAATCCCCCACAACCCCACAATCCTGAACACCAGATATGCAGAGCATCAGCTACCTGTGAGCAGCCACCTGAGGATGAATTTTCCTCATTTCATCACCAACGCCCTTCCACCATCAGCACCTGGCTTATTTCACACACAGCCTTGAAGACAACATCTAAAAGTTGACTTTTAGGACAGCACCTTCCTCACCTCTTTTAACCAACGCTCCTTCCAGAGGTCAGTGCACCCTTTCAAGCACCCAGAAATAAAACCATCAGGTGAAACACCTGCCCTTCCACTGGAGAACTGGGAAGATTCTGGGGAGAGGTCGGGGAGAGAAGGAATCACAGAATCACAGAATGACTGGGTTGGAAGAGACCTCCAAGATCATTGAGTCCAACCCATCCCCTGACACCTCAACTAAACCATGGCACCGAGTGCCCCATCCAGGCTTTTTTAAACACATCCAGGGATGGTGACTCCACCACCTCCCCGGGCAGACAATTCCAGTACTCTATCACTCTCCATGAAAAACTTTTTCCTAATACCCAACCTACATTTCCCTTGGTGCATCTTCCGACTGTGACCTTTGTTCTGTCAGTGCTGCCTGGAGAAAGAGACCAACCATTACCTGAGCACAGCCACCTTTCAGGAGCTGTAGAGAGTGACAAGGTCACCCCTGAGTCTCCTTTTCTCCAGGTTAAACAACCCCAGCTCCCTCAGCCCTTCCTCACAGGGTTTGTGATCCAAGCCCCTCCCCGGCCTTGTTAGTCTCCTCTGGATGTGCTCTGGAACAAGGGAGTGTGGAAAACGAGGTTCACTTTCCTGGGATTTTAAAAGATTCAATAAAAGACAGTAAGAGACAAACAATAAAGCAAAAGGTTATAATGGCTGGGTGCTTGGCATTCAGTCAAGAACACCCCGGCTGCTTTGGAGACAGCCCTTAAAATCATCAGCCCCTCGCATATTCATAGACCCATCATACATTTTCAAACTTTTCTATAAACTATTTTCCATATTCCAATAACTGTTTTACATGGCTACACCTTGCATTTGTCTTTTTAGAGTATGTGTGGTTTTAATTTATTTTTCTTATCAGTCGTAATTTGGGTTGTAGTCTTTAATTTCTGCAGACGGTCGCTGGTAATTGGTATATCAGTAACAGGTGTCTATTGGGTGTTATCCAACCAAGCAGGTAGCTCACTTACTACAAAGATACTTTATCAGCCACTGTTACTCCCAAAGAAAATATCTTAAAAACCATTTCAACTCCACGCATATAGCACCCACCTAATATTTGCGAATAGCCAATACCATAATACGTATTTACAACAGAGGGAAAGGAAAGGGGCAGGAGAGGAGAGTAACGAGCCCAACCCGGGCGGCTTCCGCGCGGCCGGGGACAACGGCGGGGACAACGGCGGAGCTGTCCCGGGACGGCTCGGGGAGAACTGCGGGGACAACGGCGGGGCTGACCGGGGGAGCCTCGGGGACAACCACGGGGCTGTCCCGGGCCGGCTCGGGGACAACCGCCGGTCTCAGCGGGCGGTCCCGGGGACAACGGCCGGCAGCGGCCGCGCTGCCCGTGCTGTGCCATGACCGTGCAGCGCCCGTCGTGGCCGCCGCTGTACTTCCCGCACTTCCACGGCAGCGAGCCCGTGCCGCGGCCGGCCGGCGGGGCGTGGGCGCCGCTGGCCGCGCTGTGCTGGCCGTGGCAGCCGCTGCCGGCCGCGGCCGGGCCGCCCCGTTACGCCGCGCTGCCCGCGGCCGTGGTGCCGGAGCCGCCGCGCCTGTGCTGCCCGCCGGGAGCGCCGCGGGCCGGGGAGCTGGGGCGGCGGCCCCCGGGGCTGGCCCAGCTGCAGCTGCAGGAGGAGATGTGCGAGCTGGGCATCCGCCTTAAGGAGCTGGAGCTGGCGGCGCTCATCGGCGACGGCTTCGACGCCAGGCAGTGTGCGTGCCCGTCCCGCCCCAGCGCTGCGCGGGGCGGTGCGGGCGGAGCTGCGGGCACCCGGCACCGGCACCGCCCCGCGCAGCCCGGCCCCGGTGCTGGCCCCGGCGGCGCCCCCCGGCACTGAGCCCTAGAGCGGGATGCGCGGGGGGCGGGTTTGGGGTTTGTCCGCCCCGCAGCGCCGTAGAGCCAGCCCGGGCACGCTGCAGGTGCGTGCGGGAGCGCTGCGGGCACAAAAGGCTTTGTCCCGTGTCAGGCAGCCCGGGCATACTGCGGGGATAAAAGGCTTTGTCCCGTGTCAGCCAGCCCGGGCACACTGCGGGGATAAAAGGCTTTGTCCCGTGTCAGCCAGCCCGGGCACACTGCGGGGATAAAAGGCTTTGTCCCATGTCAGCCAGCCCGGGCACACTGCGGGGATAAAAGGCTTTGTCCCGTGTCAGCCAGCCCGGGCACACTGCGGGGATAAAAGGCTTTGTCCCGTGTCAGCCAGCCCGGGCGCTGCTGGAGGAGCCACAAACCGCGGGTGTAGCCGCAAAACCCCCAAAGTCATTCAGTGACAGCAAAGAAACCACGCAGGCACCAGTCAAGCGAGAGGGAGCTCGTACTCCCGCAATGTGTCGAGTAGTAATGGGACTCTGCGGTTGTACATCAGCTTTGATATAAAATAAAGGCCGCAGATAGTCGGAGGCATTAAAAAAATCCCAATACCAGAACACGGCCGCCCCCCGCCCCCAAAAAGAAAAACCCAAACAACCCACACCAAGAGAAACCACCAATCAAAAACCCTCCAGTTAAATCATAAGTGAGCTTGGCGTTTTAATTTTGCAACCTGCTGGCCAGGAAGAAAATGCAGGGAATGAAATGGTTCAGCAGGTGATGATGGAGAATTCCAGTGGGAAGGATTTATTTGATGCTCATGGTTTCCTGCAAGGCCACAGGCGGCCAGTCAGGAAACTCTCAGGAGTGCAAAGGTTACAAGAACACAGGAAAAATGCCCATCAGATTCGAAAGAAGATCTCAAAGAAATTCCAGTTAGCATTAGCATTAGTTTGCATATATTTTCTTCCTTCATTATAGCAATACACACCTCTTTCCATTTTTAATACCTACTTTTTTGAGAAACTCTGGTTTTCGGATATTTGCTAGCCAAGGCATTGTAAGGATTATTAGTTTGCTTAATAGATTATTGGATTTACTTAAAACTATTGTAAATTGTTACTGATATCATTAATGACAAATTATGTTTCATTCCTGTTTAGATAAAATTCTGAAGGCACTGGAAGAAAAGAAGATACAAAGCATGAAAGCAATGCAGAACCTGAAGTAATATCCACCAACATACTGAGGAATATTTCAGCTGGTTGTTTTGCCATTATTACTGTGGAATATTTTAATAGGTCTTCAATATTGGCTTTCTACTCACTACATGCTGTTCTCTGCCAAATCAAAAATATAGCATATTGTTGACTTCTTTTGTGTATTAATTGTCTGGTACTAGTTACTGGTAATATTATTGTATATTTTAACTTTTTTTCCCCCTCCAATTACTTTATGCAGGAGGTATATAATATTTTTTTTAAAAACACTTAGAAATCAACGCTGTTTTTGTCAGCATTACCAGCAGTCCATGTCTACAGCTGGAATACACAGAAAAGGCAATATAAAATATGGCTGGGTTTTGTTTTAACGCTTAGTATATTAAGTGCAATTTTGAGTAAATAGGTATGGCCAAAGTCCTAAGCTCCTAAACCGGCTTAAAAAAAACTACTTTCACGTTAGCATAAAAATCTTTGTTACAATCACAGTTTATTCCTTTCTTGTCTTTAGTGTACCACAAAATTACAGAAGCTGTGGCTTGAGTTGGTTTTTAAGAGTCAGGGATGGCAGATTGGACTGGACATTCAAAAATAATGCCACACATTGATAACACCACAAAGTAGTAAATAGGCTTAGTAGTAAATAGTTTTTTTATCAGACTGATAAAAAAAAATTCCAATTACTTTTTCCAATTCCATTTCCAGAGCAGTAGGTGGCAGCATGAAATAATAAAGTTGCCGACCCTGAAGCTGCAATATTTTGGCAAAGAGCTTTATTTTTAAGAGTAATATTTTAATCTGTTTTTTTAAACTATGTTCAAATTGCTCGACTGTGAAATGTTTTAGCACAATACAATACCAAAATTTTATTTCCTCTTACTGCTTATTGCAGCATTCATCCTTATACTGCCTCAATCTTTCCAGCCAGATTTTGATCTACTGTACACAAAGTTTATATTTAAAAAAACCCCAAATCTAGTTTATAACTCACATTTGTCAATTATCAAACTATAGCATTCACATTTTAATGTGATTATAAATGAACACCAGAACACTTTGGAAATGTGGGCTGCAGTGTTTCACTGCTCCCTTTGCAGAAACAGGAGAAAAAGTCTCTCAAAGGGATTTGAGGCTTAAGCAGAAATGGTTAATTGTTGTGAACATGTGAATGGTTAAACTGAAATTGTTGATTACTACGAAAATGAGAATTGTGCTAGTGCCCAAACTAAATTACCAGAATACAAATTTGGGTTGGACAAAAAGGGCCAATACACAGAGGCCCTCAAAGGCTTTGTGGAGAAGTGAGAGCTTTAAAATCAAGTTAGGTAATAGAGGAACTGTCTTCATTTTCTCAATCTCCAGATCAAGTTCCTTCCTTAACCACCTGAAATTTTCCAAGGTTATTGCAAGGGCCTACAAAGGTTTCCATTACAGGGAATTGCTGCTTCCTAGCAATTAGTTCTCATCTTTTATCAAGTCTTTCACTTTACATCCAGCTCTCATCAGCCATTATTCACTCGGGTTTTCTTGGCTTAAACAGAGCTGCTTTTCATGGCACACAGTTTAAATATTTTCCATCTGTTGTTCTGTTTTTCATATGGAGTGCTTTATGTCAAAACAGCACTTGGTGTTTAATTACTGGGTGGTAATGCAAGGAATAATGTCAGTTAATATGTAATATCAGCTAGAGTTGCCTGGGCACACACATCTCCTGGAAAAATCAGCTGGATCATGGCATTTAGCAGAATGGTTGCCCTTGGCCAGTGTCACCCACAGCACTCCTCCATCAGGATGCTTTGGTCAAAACCCTTCCTCTAGAAAAAAAAAACATTGATACATAATGGCACATGTGCTGGTTTTCATTTGCCTCTAAACATTTTACTTACCTTTGCTTTTCTGCTCTGTTTCCACCCGACTAATTTGCTGAATTAAATACACTAATTTACTCTCATCTGAGGGCTTGTGGTTTCATCTCAAAGCTGATCTGTATATTGTTTCTTTTGTAAAATTTAAACCTTGTATTAGACTAAATAGAACAGCATTCTCACTGCATTTTCTTTTATTCAAGAAGAATGTGTCATTCATTTTTTTAAATTGTTTCTCTTCTCTTAGATTGTTCAAGGGAGGCTAAACCTGACATTTAGATTCTGGCACAGTTCAGATCCCTTTCGTGTAGCTGCCTTGTGACTCAACAAATCTATCCCTGTTGCATTCAAGAAAGAGATTTCAGTCTATAAATTTGATTCACAGGCAGAGATCTCAAAACATCAGTAGGCTGCTCCCGTTTCCAATCCTAAACAAAGCAAGCCTCTCAAAAAGCAGAGTGTCACACCCTCACAGCCAGCCCGAGGGCTGAGCAGGGGGAGAGCCACGTGTGCACCTGCAGGGACACCCAGGTGCTCCTCAGGGAGAGCCCTCAGCTCTCACTTCTGAAACCTCAAATGGCCTTGGCTGCTTCATAATGGGGAAAAAGAGATACAAAGCTATTAAAAAACCGGAATGCATTTCAAATTTAAATTATTTTATACCAAACAATTGGGTCCATTAAATTTCAGACTGCTGTGTTTGAGTTTGCCACATTAAAATTCTCCAAATAGATATTCAGCCTTATTACAATGGATCATTAGAATTTAAATTAATCTTCAAGTCAAGCTGCCTTAATTAGTTCAGGGACAGATTAGAAGGAAATCCAAAAGCAGTAAGCCATCATGAAATGATTTTTCTGTTTCCAGCAGTATATGCTGCATTTTAGGTCCACCTGCCCTGAAAATTCAGAGCTAATATCTCAACGGGAAGTAGGGAAATTGAGCAGCACTTAACTCTGGGAAACTTGTCCTCCTTTGTTTGGCAGGTAGAGTTTTTTAAGGTCGCTGACATCTAGATGTTGAATCAAGGAGCTGCCAGTCAGGAAGCATTCCGTGAGTGTTGCATTTGTCTTTTCCAAGGAAACGTAAAATTAACAATAACATTGAGCTCTGTTACACACTAAAAACATACATTTGTGAAATAACCTCAGATTTGTGTCTTGAGGAAAGCCAGAACAACCCCTTGAGGCAGTTTAAGTACAGTCACAGCATGTACATAAAATATATAAATACATATATACATTTAAAAAGTTATATCTTAATTAGGGCATCTGTCTAGACCCTTAGTAGTGATACACACACTAGGAAGTTCATTTATCCTCCATTTTTGGAAGATCTTTCCCTGCCTCTTTTTTCCTCTGAGACTACAAAGCAGTAGTAAAGGAACTTTTTATTCCAAATTTCTTGCATCACAAATTATACAAAAGCAGCCCTGTCAAAAGCTGCATTTTCCTCTTCCTTTTACTTCAGACTGACAGGGCGAAACTTAGGCCTGAGTAAATGATATTAAAAACCACAAAAACTGGATCTAAAGAGGAGGGCACAGCAGGAACAGCCAATAAGTAGCAACACAGATTTTAAGACATATTTTATTTCATGTGCAAAATTGCCAAGGAAAACACATGTACAACTTCAGCTAAGCTATAGCCACTAACATGAAAGGAACAAGTCTATGTACTCGTAAGCTTTATTTCTAGAATCACCCTATGGCTCAGAGTAAAAACATTGTAATTTGGTAATGACCCAGAACATTTTAAATCCCTCCTTTTCAGTCATATGTAAATTCTACCATCAGCATGTAGTTTTACATAACAGGTCTTGGAGATTTTCCTTCTGATTGCATAGTATAAAATTTTAATTATTTATTTTCTTATTCTCTTGATTTAATCCCTAGACTCGGCTTTAAATTTGCTCTCAACTTTGCAGCTTCAGAAAGTTAATTTTCCCACTTACAGCTGAAACACTCGAAAATTTTGAGCAAGTTTCACAGACACAGCCATTACAATTCAGTTGAATCAAGCTGTGAACACCAAAGATAACATGGATATTTGTAATCATGCAGAGTAGTCCTTTCCGTAATTCAAAGACGTAAGAAAAGTTCATTTCCTTGGTAAGTGAGATCTGTTGCCTGGGAAGTGAGACAGTTTATTGATAAAAATTCTGTAAATCTCTGTAAAAAAAATGTTGAGGTTGTTATTGGAAAGGCTTCCTAGAACATACTGAAATATTATCAAGAGGTGGTTTTTTTCCTTGTAAATTCACATATATTAAAATGCTACCATAGGAACAGGTAATTTATAGTCCTGAACAATTCCCGAAGCTCCATGAAGGAATAAATAGTGCTTCTCACTAAAGTCCCCACTGCAGTCCAGGGGTCGAGTTGAGCAGGGCAGTGAGGAGAGGCACTCCCTTCACCCTGCCTACAGATGGGACACTGAGGCACAGTCACATTTTGGACCAACCCAAAATCCTGAAGAGGAGCAAACTGACCTTCCATCTCCCAGTTTCCAGCCATCCATAACCAGACACATCCTTCCTCTCTTGGCACAATTTTAAGACATTTGTGATGGCTAATTTACTGGGGGTGGGGGGTACTGGCTCAGTCCTGTTCTCCTTGAAGGGAGCAGGTGTTCTGCCAGTCAAAATGAAATTTATTACATATGTGTTTTGCCTTAACACTAACAGGAGAACACGAGATGGGCTGAAGCCATGCAATGCCACGGTGTCTTGGCTTGCAAAGCAGGATGTGACCAAAAGTGTGTATTCTGTCACCAGCTGTTCACCCAGCTGTTGCAGTGTTCTTTATCTTCCCCACAGCCCATCCTCCCTCCAGGAGATCTCTCCTGTCCATGGACATGCAGTCCCAGGGCAGGGCTGATCAAATTCCATCATCCCATTGGGAGATGCTCCAGCCAGGGCAGGAGCCGAGCATTTCCTACCCAGATCAAAGGTGAGATTTGGAACAGCAGAGCAGCCTTTTCCCACTGGATCCCAGAGGAAAACCAGAGCCTTGCACATCATCCCTGCAGCTTTGGAGGAAAACTGCACCTTGTGCAGGAGCCCTGCTCCAGCAGAACCACATCTGTCACTGCAGGAGGATGCAGCCACCATGGAATGGGACTGCACCAACCCTGACTGACTGACGGGGGCACCTGGGATTCTCACTCTGGCTGTGGTTTGGATTTGTTCTCTGCAATACTGGATTGCTATTTTAATGTTTCCTAGTAAAGAACTCTTATTCCTATTCCCATTCCTTTGCCTGAGAGCCCCCAAATTTCAAAATTATAATAATTTAGAAGGAGGGGGTTTACATTTTCCACTTCAAGACAGGCTCCTGCCTTTCTTAGCAGACACCTGTCTCTCAAACCAAGACACATGGCGATTTAAAAATTCTGTCATGTGTTGGTTGCTGCTCCTGTCACACCAACAGCCTATCAACCAGGCAAGGAGTGCACTTCTTTGTGTACACGATGTAAAAGTCGAATTCAGAATGCACAGCGATGGCAGGAAAGACATTAAGTGAAAATGAAAAGTAAAAAAGTGTTGGAGTATCTGTGCTGGACAAACATGCTTTCTATGAGACCCAAAGAAGTGCCCAGAACTGCCCCTTTTGTTGTGCCTGAGCTGCTTCTGTTGGGTTGCTAAATCCTGCATCAAAATTTATGCCTCGGCCAGATGGGTTCTATCATATTTTCCAAATTTCTTGGCTTCATTCTCTTTTTTTTTTTTCCTACCAAGTATGACATTGAATACAGCTTGCAGAAGTCAGCACCAAGATGAAATGAAAAAGCCTTCCCAGTTTCTTTGTCATGGAAAGAAATACTAAAATTTGTTTGGCGTAGGATAAAGTGTTTGGATTTTTTCCTCATTGCAGTGTGGAGAGTATTAGATAAAGACACGGATAAAGAAAAAAATTCAAGATTACTTACACCCAGATCTCCTTGCCAGATACACAAAGACCTGAACTGATGCCACTGTTTGTTATGGAGTTTAGACTGGTTTACACAGCACAGAAATGCTCTGGGCTCCAGCAAAGAGGGAATACTTTGGAAGAGAAATTCACCTGCTCTCGGTGGGATCATCTTTGTTTGTGATTTACAGTCCTTCGCACCCATTATTGCCCAGGAGGTAAATGTGCGTTTATAAAGTTACAAAATTATTTACACAATGCAATATTGTAGCAACTTACTCCTCGGATACCTGGAAAATTCATGAAGTCAAACTTCTTAAAACAAGAATTATTTTTAACAAATGAAAAAAAAAAAAAAAAAGAAGAAAACAAAAAGAAAAAAATCAAATTCCTGAAACATCTCTTCATGATATTGTAATTATTTTCAGGACATCATTTGACCACCTAATTACTTGAAGCCCATTTCTCGTCTTTTATGAGCTTCATAACAGAAAAACTCTGAGATTTATCTCTTCATTACTGCCTCTGTATCCCTTAAGGAACCTGAAATGAGTGGGGACAAACTGATGGACAAATAGAAACAGTTTTGAAAAAATATTTTTTGACATACACACACACATATATATACACACATGAATATGATACAAATTCATAAAAATATGGTCCTAAGGTGATTTTAAAAGCATGAAATATTGTATGATTTGGGGGAATTTCAACTGTTTTTAAAATCAGGACCTAAACTACCTTGTGCAATGCAGTTATTCCCAGAAAAGATTCTGCAATATTGACCAGCTTTGCCTTTATGACTTGGCCATCTTGAAAGATTCTTAAAGAGCAAGCCAGAATGCAATTTCTTTACTGACCTATATATAAATCTCACTTCTACAAGCTGAGTTTTGCATTATTTATTTCTGAGAGAAAGGCAAAAGTTCAAAAAGAGCATTCTCAAAGAGTACTCTTATTCTTAAAAATAAAATTTAAAAAAAACTATGAATTATTTTGATAAAAAATAAATCTGTTGCTCATTCACCTGGAGTTAAAAATTAACCCATGAAGGGAAAGCTGCCAAACATAAGCATTTTCTGGCATTTTCCCTTTGCCATTTCGTGCCAGTGAGGGCTGGGAAGCCACTGGGATTTGTTAATGTGTAAAAAAATGCAAGAACAGGACAAAAACTGGTTGGACACAGTGTTTGGAGCTGCTGGGACGAGTACAGGAGGAACAGGGGCAGCAAAATGCAGTGACTTCTGCAAGCTCAGAAAACTTGCTGCTTCCAAGCTCCATCAGCTTTTATGTTGGCAATGTAAGAATTAAAAAAACATAAATTTAAATGTGATTAATTCTTTAACAGTCAGACATCTTGAAATGTAATGGAAGCTCTGGTCAGCTTGGTATGTATGGGCCCTTAAACAAAATAATTCTACTCAACCCAATGTTGCATTTTCTACCTGCCTCTCATTTTTATCTTACACTTCTTATGTGTCTCATCTTTCAAAGAGAGTCTGAAAAAGAAATGATCACTGCTTAAGATAATACCCCCATTTCTATATATAGGGTTTGCATGCACTTCTATCGAGCTCTACCCATAATATTATGACACACAAATATTACTCATATTTCTAGACTGAGTGCTAGAGCTTCTCTCCAATACAGATAATATGTCAAGAAATGACTGCCAACAAGTTCCCTTTTATCCTTTTAAAGTTACTGTTCTACTGATACTAATGTATGTCACACTTGATTTTCCAGCTGAAGGTGGTCAGCACACACATACCAAGAAGGAATTTTATGTTGTTTCATTTGCAACTTTTCTACTGATGATTTACAAATCTGAAGACAGATAGTGGTTAGAACATCAACATTTTGTGTACACAGTAAACAATACTTTCACCTACACATTTAACATATCTTTAAAGAAAATTGGGGCATTGAGTAGAAAAAGCTAAATTACTACTTTGTTCTCAGTAAAAATGGCATGGATATATCTGGATGAGGTTATAACTTTAAACACAAATACTTTCTCCTTTGAAATCAGTATTGAAAAACTATATTGTAATTGTAGCCATACAAAATGTTTATTATATTACAAATTATTTGTACACTATATTTTCACTTTATCATTGCTTTGTGCTCAGACAGTATAAATATTACAGCATGATTTTTCTTTCCCAGGAATGTCCTAACTGTCTTGATATAATCTTACTTTATACTTAAAAAAAAAATACAGAAACATATTACAAAGAGGATAAAAAGGCATCATGAATGAAAAATGTAAGATGGTTTTCTGAATAAAGTGCACCACAATGGTTTC
This sequence comes from Sturnus vulgaris, assembly GCF_052056855.1. Lineage (NCBI taxonomy): Eukaryota > Metazoa > Chordata > Aves > Passeriformes > Sturnidae > Sturnus > Sturnus vulgaris. The sequence goes on from NC_142260.1 coordinate 10,761,509, forward strand.
AGAATGATGGTTCAGGAAATATTCAATTAGACTGCACATCATCCATAATAATACCAAACAAAATTAATTTTGAAACTCTAACAGGTCTTCCTCAGAAGTATGAAGAGTACTTTGTTTAACTTTACTGAAATGGTTTTTCTTTCTTGAAGGTTATTTAAATGCTTTTGTTTGGGGGTTTTCCACTTTCTACAGACATTCAAACCCTGGACATCTCTGTATTTTCCACAATTTTTCGTTTCCAGTATGGTAAGACACATGATTCATCGTGTTAAGATATACGAGACTTTACCCTCACACATTTTTCAATAGAACTATTAAATTGCTAAAATTTAAGAATGGGAACAGACCTACAAACAGAGTCCAAAAGATGCTGTTTAAAACCGGAATGCCCTGCTTCCTGTGACATTTTTGGGCATACATTGTTACATTACCCTTCCCACCTCTGTGGCTTCAGTGAGCCCATCCATGGGATCATGACTGCTTCCATCATTTCAGCCTCAGGATAACTCTGCAAAACTGGAGTCTAAGCTAGAGAAATTTATTACACAGCACATTTCACCCTCACTGCTTAGAAGGGCCCATTTACCTGCAAAATTTCATTGGGCTACATAGAAGAGTCATTCAAAAATTGAGATAATAAAGCTGATTATCAGGCTGCCACGTTCTGGTGTAGGTTTCACTTCCAGGTTAGGTCAAGCCAGCTGTGAACCAGCTCAGGCTAAATAAAAGTCAGCTGCTCTTCCATTATGTCTGCACTTATGTTACTGCCAGGCAAATAATTGAAAAATAAACAGAATTCTATTCAAGGGGGTCTAGTGAAATTTGCTTTTGTAGACAAAGCCCAACAGACAAACTCAGCCTTGCTCTCAGTGAGTGAAATTCCCACTGAAGCCAACCAGAACCAGTCTTTCTGTGGCACACTGAGTTTGAGTATTTTTCAGTTGTTATTCTAAAGTGTGATGCTCTCTGCCAGCTATTAATTCAACCCAATTTGGCTGTGTTGTATTACACTGATAATATCAATATTATCTGGCTGACAGGTAACTGACACAGCAGTCAGCCTTTACTAGACTTGTATTTGTATGAAAAGTTGAGTTTCTTTGGTTGTTTAGTATCCAAGTCACCCAATTGTATATTTATGTACTCCAGACACATTTATATTGATTTATATTGATCAGTAAAATTACCAGGGTTTTTTTCCTTTCTTTCTTTTTTTTTCTTTTTCCATTTAATTTATGGAAATTTTCTGACTATAGCAGACTAGTCACTTATATAAATATACAGCACATATATACATAGAAATTACAAAAATACATTTTATTTATATCTGATTTTAAATAATAAAAATGAAATTTCACATTTATTGAAAGATTAACTAGCATTCCAAACACTTCTGCAATATTCAAGGTATTGAAGCAGAAGAAGTCTGTATATTCTAGGATAATTATGCATCACAGTCTCAGTCAGGGTTTATAATATAATTATTAGGGGGAAAAATAGCTCTGCTTTAAAAGTTTGTGCTTCATCAATTTCTTCTTCTATCCCCTATTCTAGTCTTCTCTCTCCTCTCAATTTACTGATGGCCAAAAAGCTAAACCAAGTTCCCTTTCCCACATCAGTTAAGACCAAAGAAACTCAGGGAAATGAAATGATGAGACAAAATAGTAATTGAGGATAACAAAATAACCCACTGAAATGAAGGACATTACCTTGAACTCCAGTTGACATCAAACACGCCCAACACAACAAATTTCGCAACAACTTCAGTTCCTGAGGCTAATTGCTGAAGGAACTGAAAACAATTGTTCATGATCTCCAACTAGTTTGTACAACTGCAAAATCTTAACTACTGTCCCATCCAAGTGGTTTGATTTCCTTTCGGGATTGGATTCCTACCACAATGCAGTGTAACAATCAGTGACCTTTATCTTGCACAATATAAAGTCAACATCATTTCTGGCAATGCTCTCTTTTTTCACAGAACATTAGCATTTTTGTTAATCCATGTAACTGTTAACTTATTTACATGTTAATATAGTAATTAGGTCCTCTACATTCAGAACTTCCAGGGTGCGCATTCACCGTGCCAGCGTAATCAAAATCAACTGCAGCTTCAGGTAGCACTTTCTGGCATCACTTTAGTAGATAGCATTGTTAAAGAAAGAGAAAAAAAGCGCTGTGTTGAACAGAGGTTTCCTTGTCCAAGCAGGTGTATTCATTTTTCTAGGTCGGAAAGATTTAAAGGTCTCAGGTTTACCAGCTTCACATGCATTCAGAGTGAAAAGCCCGATTATAGAGTGAACACGAATAACCTTTTCTCATTTCTCTTGGAAGCTTTTAGCACCAATATCCTTTGCTGGCTCTTCATGCATTGTATTCTCTCACGCTGAATAAAAAATCTCCTCCATAACTCATCAGTGGCACTGAGGGACAAGGTAGCCACCAATTATCAAAATGTCATTCACTTTCTTCACAGCCCTCTCCTCTTTCACTTCTTTGCACTGTTAATGTGATGAAGAGACACGGAGCTATTTACAGGACTTCTATTTGTATTACTTAATCATCTTGAATTCTTTTGGTTTGAATACAGTCTCTGGGATGAAAGGGCTGGAATGACTGAAATCAGCACCCCTTATACAATGTCCCACAGCAAACAATTCACATGGCCACTGCCACGCCAGCAAACCCTGCTCTGCAGGTTTTTTCTTCTGGAATCAAAGTTTTGCCATGCAGGAGATATTTTCAGCAGCTCTGCCTCTGGGCCTGCAAATGAAACTTCTTGTGGCACAGACATTTTCAGCAGCATCTTTAGTGATGATGGGTCATAATACGAGAGCAAAGTGACAAACAATTGCATATGGTTGATCTCATCAGTATGAAACAGTTTCCTGGCAGCTTTTCCTTAGCTGGAAAGCAGAATTCCATGTCTTCAGAGTCCCGTTGCTCTGCTTTAAGTCACTCCATAGCGTTGACTTTTCAGACAGATTAAAATGCCGTCGCTTTGGCACAATTCACAGGAAGTTTGTCGCTGAAAATTAAAGGAGTTGCTTTGTTGGCTACCCCAGGCGGCGAGACACAAACACTGCACGCAGGAGCTGCGTTAGACCTGGAACTCAAACATATCCGTTTGCTTCTTGGCCAGCTTGGCCACTTCTTCCCGGATAGCCTTGACGAGGGCGGCGGTGGAGATGTTGCTGAGCGGCGCCTCGGGGGGCTCGTTGTCGGCCAGGCTCTGCTGCGAGGCGGCGGCCGAGGCCAGCGGAGCCTGCTCCAGGCTGGGGTGCAGGCTGCCCTGCTGGCTGTACTGCCGGGGCAGGCGGGACGGGGAGCTGTGCTGGTACCGGGGCCTGGGGTACGCCTCGATGTAGCCGGGGAGCGGCACCTGCGAAGGGAATTGGAACCGCTCAGAACCACGCGGAGCGATCGACCCGCCTGGCACCACAAACCTGCCCGGGACACTGCCAGGTGTGACAGGCAGGCGCGGCTGAAGGGAATGCAAAGCTCAGAATTCCCAGCTTCTCTTTGCAAACCCCTATCCTGGCACGTGCCATTTATGCACGTGTCAATGTCCCAGATGTGGCAGCGAAAACATCTGCTCGTCCTCATTTATCAGCACCTCCAAACGCCAGATGTGAGCTCAAGCAGAAGAACTGATGTCGCTGTAAGGCTGGGGAGCAGCGAAAAAATACAGCAACACAGGCTTCATCCAGAAAGCAGAAGAAGGGATTTATGGCAGGAGCAGACACGTTTTTATAGACTGGTTCACTGAACCAAGGATAGAATAAGCTCATTGGTCCAAGCAAGGCAACACCTCTTATAAACACGCTTTTACCAAAACATCACGTTCCTCACACACTCCTCCTGTCTACAACAACAGGTGCTAAACTTTGTTATTAATTCTTTCCCTTCTGTTTTCCTTTGAGTAGCCTGGGAAAACTCAAACTGCTGCTTTCCCTGGCTCTCACCAGCATCCATAAATTGATCTTTTTTTCCCTAGTGTAAAAAAAAGAGCCCTACATTTGAGAAATTGTTTCAAATATGATAAACTAAAACCAAGGGAAAGGGTTTTTCTGAAAGTGTGCTCTCTGCTTAGCAAACACTTCAGGTTTAAACAGATTATTTTTAGTATTATTTTTTATGATATTAGTACATCAAAAAGCCCAGAACAGAAAAGCAGAATTTTCTGATGTGCAGCCAGTGTCTGGTCTCTCTGCTCCTGACAGAAACTCACTAGATCCAGACAACAGGGATAAGCTCAGGTGCACCAGCTTGGAAACTCAAGACTCAAAGGGATGCTTAACTGCTCAGAAGTGTCAGGATTTCTGGCCATGTTTAACAGGATTACATGAGGGATTCATAATTTTTTGTAACTTCACAGATTTCAGCCCCATGTTTCACCAGCTAAAACTAAAACAATAATGTAGGCCCTTTAGTCACGGTGAGAGATTAAATTACTTTCACAAATCCGTGAACCACAATACCAGTCTTTCTGGCACTCAGAAGACCTTAATGCATCAAATAAAAAATAGTATTTATGATTTCCAAAAGTCTATAAAGCAAGAATCTACAGAATCTTGCTATAAAGCAAGAATTTTAATTTTGAAGAAGGCTTTACTCAGGCCATTAGGACTTACACATCCTCAACAAAGCCTTGAGAATCCATCAAATGCTGAAGAGAATAACAAACATTCACTGTGGTGTGATGAGACAAATGCAGGAAGTAGGTATGATGTGAAAGTGATCATTAGACGTGGGCACCTGAGTTTAGTTTACAACAGGCTCTTCAAAAGGTGATTTTACTAGAACAACATGTGAACACGCCACTAGAGGCCACCAAGTTCCTGTTTTCACTAAGCAGCATGTTTGGAAAATCAGTGCTTTGTGGATGCAGATGCCTTGTCCCACAAAAGTTAGTGTTTCAATACCTACCATTTGTCTCAGAGAATAATATATTACAGTAATTGAGCTTATATAATAATTCCTTTTTGTCAAATCTCCTGTTTCCTCTACTCCCTTGTTTTCAGTCTAGGCTAGCAGAAATGTGTGAAAAATAAAGAATCCTATAGATATTAAGAATCTGTTCTCAATAATTGTAAGAAAATCTTGGGAGTGTGATCAAGGTATAATCTAGAGGCCCAGAAACCAGGACACGTCCAGAAATTCAAGCCCTGAGTATTAATGAGAAAACCTGAGTATTACTTCAGAATTTTATGCTATTCACTTATTTTCAGGCTTTCTGAATGTGCTGTTTTGCTAATGCTATTGCTAGCTCCTCCAGTAATGACTTTCAAATCAAGACAGTTTCTTGACAGATTTACAAATTCATTCTAGAAACTGCAGTAGTTTCTACATTTTTATCTCTTCTGCAAAGCCACTGGAGGGCTGAAAACCTGAGTAACAAGGAGTTGTTAAAGCTCTGCCATGGGTAAGTGAAGTTAAAAGGGATGTTTGTTTCCTTTGCACTCTATATTTCCACGGTTATTTTTCTGACAGATTTTCACATCCCTCTCCATTCCTCTTTCCCTGAAGACAAGGAAACCCACAACAGGGTTTTACACTCCTTGCAGAGGAAGGACTTGGGGGCTGGAGACTTGGTTTGCAGTTTTGAGCTGTTTGTTTCAGCCTCCACTTCTGAGAAATGATACCTGATTCTTTTTCCGTGGGACTGCAGTCAAGAGTATGGGTATAAAAGGGAGAATGAATGGAAGACAAGTAAAATTTCCTTATTTTTTCCTTCGTGGCTCTTTTCCTTCTTAGAGAAAAAGTTTTAAATCATTGCTAAGATTCAATGAGCCTCCTGGATTTAAGATGTCAGAAGGGTTAAAAACACACAAAAAACCAATAAACTAAAACCAAACACCAAAACAACAAAGGAAAATAAAGCTTTTCATGCTTTAAAAGGCAGCTCTAAGAAGAAAATTTATACCAGAGCATCACAAGCCTCCAGGTGTCAGGGGCACATCAGCAGGTGTGCTCAGCTTACAAATGAACAGCTTTTTTTCTGACAGTTCAGCCTTCAAATTCAGACTTGCATCTCAAAGTCATAGTGAATTCTTCTCCTCACAGGCACTGGGAGCAGTAATAAAGTTCCTGTTGCCCCCAGGAACATTTATATGACTGTGTTGTCTCTTGCTTAGCTGCTCAAAGCCAACTTAGGTTTCAACTGCAATTCATTAAAAAGTTCTGTTGATGATTTGCACAAGGAAATTGAATCTATCTCCCAGGTTTTTTAGCCAGAGTGGTTCTGCATAAATGCCAGATGTGAGCTCAAGCAGAAGAATTGATCTTTTTTTCCCTAGTGTAAAAAAAAAGCTCTACATTTGAGAAATTGTTTCAAACATTATGAACTACTGCAATTCATTTCAGGATGTTTCAACTTCAATTCTTTGAAATATAGGTTTACTTTGGGCTAAAAATTACATCTGTTCCAGTCTGGGGTTGTGCAATTAATTATTTGATTTATGATCTGTCACTCCAGCCTTTGGGAGGGTTTGAACACTGCACAGCAGGGCTGGGAGGTAAGGTTTGGGAGCCAGGCTGTCTTGAGAGAAGCCTCCAGGAAGGTAAGATGCTTCCCCAACTTTTAAACAGCTGCTTTGAGAGGCAGCATCACCTTCTCCTGACAAGTGTCTATCCAAAATGTAACCTTTCTCAGGAAAGAAAAATGACATCTAGCCCACCAGCTTTAAACAGGTGCCAGGCCCTAACCTAGTGAATGATTCCACCCTCTAAAGACCTTGCTTACAGTTCATATTATGAACAGCTGAAGTATCTATGCCACCTCTTATGGCTTTTCACTACCAGAGATTATTCCCATTCAAGGAAAAAAATTTAAAATTATCCTTTTCAGCTTCTTTGTAGACCAGTGAAGAATTGCTGAAAACCCCTGCTGTGCAAAACACAGTAAACACAGGTGGTTAGAAAAGCAAGGATGCTTACAGAGTCTGCCCACTGCCCTGGTAACTCGTTCTCTCCAGCATAGGGCATCCAGGCTTGGTTCCTGTAGGCAGTGGGAGGAGTTGGGATAAAATAGCCCGTGAAGCCAGGTCTGTTTGCTGGAATGGCAAACACTGCTGGGACTGTGTTTCCTGCCAAATAAAAAGAGAGTAGGCATCATTAATAGCTGAGATTTTCAGGTGTAAATCAGAAGATAGTGCTTATGAAATATGGACTTGATGTTTGTTTGTTGACATTTCTTGTTTGGGGCTTTGGTTGTTTTTCTTTTTTTTTTGTCCCACCATCTGACTAGAGCATCTTCATAATGCTGGGAAATACTGAAGAAGGCAAGATTTGCAGTTGTCCTCATAACCATGTACAGCCTCCAGGTAAAGAGTCCCTAGGACTTGATCCTTGAAATAAACAATCTTTGTCAAAACTTTGACTCATTAGAGAAAAAGCTTTTTTCCCCTTAAGTCTGCTTCCTTGTATTCAATTTTCAGCTGTTGTTACCATGGGTTTCAGTGTAATGCACCTTTCTCTTCACAGTTTACCCAGTCTTTCTTAATATATCTAGGCAAAAAACCTACAAAAACGAGTGGCTGATATGTTTAACAGTCTGTACTCTCAACAGTTCCATCATAAAACTTCAATGCTTCTTCAAAAAATACCAAGGTTCTACCTGCTCAGTTCCTTTCCCAAGAATAGTCTATGACTGCCATAAATTACAACTTAACTAAATATTTGTCTAGCTACAACTTAAATGAATATTTCTCAATTCCAAATCTGGTTTATCACCTCTTGATTAAGATGCATGCATAGGAATATCCAGGAAGCCTCCTGGATTAAAATCTCACTATCAGACTCCAATTTGTGTGGAGGGAGCCAGCCATGCTGGCATCAATTTCAGCCAAATCTCTGGATATGGTCACATCTGCTTTCAGGGATGGTTTATTCCTGTGGCCCACAGAGGTGCAGAGAACAATTTGGAACAGAGATTATCCACAGGCTATTACTGGACTATCTAGAAGACAGCATCCTAATGTGCATATTTCCCTTGAGATTTGCTATAACTCCATGTATTTGCCTAGTTAAAAATAGAACACAAACAGCTTTCTTGCCATTAAAGTCTTCCTTCCTCTAGTGTCTATTTACATGCAAAGACAGACTCCAGCAGTGAATCACCAACATCACACTGAAGGCATGAAATCCTCATCCCTAAATCCTGGATGGGACAGCTGCAAATCATCTTTATCAGTTATTAGGTTTTTGGTTTTTTCAGTTATACTACATGGACATGTCTTTTACTTTCCAGGTTCACAGAACAGAGCAAAAATAATATCACTGACATGAAAGCAGAAGGACAGTAAACCCTTTAAAAACACAACAAAGTACAACTCCAATATTTTCACTGAGGAATGGAAGCACAGTAACATTACACAGCTGGGCAGATTCTCTGTACTAGAATCAGTGCAGAGAAAATAAAATTTCTCCCCCTTCCAACTGCACATCATTTGAATATTGCTACTAATTGCTCTCAGTAGCTATGATACCACTATGCTGACAAAATCACAAAGACATGGGCTTTCTCCTGAAATTCATATGGAGCCTAATTGAATTACCATCAATTACTGGCTGCTTCAAATATCCATCCCCCAGAATCTCATTTACAGCCCTGGCACATTTTTTGCTCCTGTACAATCTACAAGAGCTGCCTACTCTGCCAGATGCTGGGCACAGGCACAGAGACTCCACCAGTGACTCCATCCATCCCAAGCAGTCTCCATAAACCCAGATATTTACAGTTTCTCCATGACCTCCCATGCAGTCCCAGACCAGAATTGCTATGGATGCAATCAGGGTGTGAGAAGAGCAGTAAAATATGGTTTGTAGCACATTTTTCTCCAAAGCAAAAACAAACCACTTCTATCCCAGTTCCTCCAGCCCCGTGGTTTGGAAGAGGATGGGCTAAGAGAAGAGGTGTGGTCAGCCTGGTTCTTCCAGGTCATAAACAGCACAAGGGTTGCCAGTTTAAAGGAGTTAGCAAGGTTGAAAATGAGCATTCTTCATACATGGACAGAGAAGAAAGTGCTGCTCCTGTACATGGCACATGGCTTCTACACCAAAACACTCTTTTAATTTAATCACAGCAAAAGGAGGTACTACTCAAAGTGAATATTCAATAGGCTGATGTAATACCTTATCCTAAATTATTATTGCAACATCTTTATCTTAAAGCTGATGCTGGGCTGCATGAGAGTGACATTAGGCATTAACATTCCAAATCAGCACCTGCAGCAATGTTTCTTCATGTATTGAGGTTATAAAAACCTGTTTTCATATCAGAATGTTAGAAATCTTGTATTGCAATTGCACATTTCTCACAGTTGTCCTTGTCTCTACTTGCCTGTATTGCAGTCTTTTGTAACACCTGTTATATATGGAAGTTTCCTTCAACTCCTCCCAGAATTATTCTGGCAAACTCCACAACGTACAGGAAGTTAATTTTGTCTCTTCTGAACTGCAGCCACTTTTCAGCAACACACAGCAATAAAATCTCCCCATCATTGGATCCAATAAAAAATTATACCCTACAGATCACATTACTGCACTCAGAAAGAAGAGGTCTAGGTAGTGTGGCATATTTTATAGCTTGAAATGTTATGAAATGGGAGGGTGAGCATCTGCTCCTTCCAGGTCCTGCACCATTTGCAGAAGGTATGACAAAAAGTGAGAGTAGAATGGATCCTTCAAACCTACTGTATTTAATTAATTGTCAACACATTTGCTGAGCCACACTGTGACTCTCAGTCGGTGATGTCAAAGACAGTGCAGATAACTCTCTATTTCTAAAGAAGGTAATTTTTTTTTTCCTGGCAGATTAACAGAGCAATGTATAACAGACCTACTAATTTCAAAGCTTTGAACGAATGGAAAATTCTTTTGAATATTGTAAGATCTTTTCCATAACTCTTCAAGAAAACATATTTTGCCAATAAGAAGCCATTTCAAATATTTTTCCAGCTAAATGTTATCCATGTACCATCAAAACAGTACATCAGCTTCATCTCATTATTAAATCAATTTATAAATACAACTCATATCAAAAGGACCAGGAACTGACTAGGCCTTTAAAACTGGGACTTTTAGATCTAAAAAAAGTTCTGGGCAGAAATTATATTCTCCAGACCAGGAGGAGTGAAGAGCTAACAGATTACCTTTGACTGTGCAATGGCACCCCTGCCTTGTGTTTTGAAGGGAAGGGGCCATGTACCTTCAGTTTGCCCTCCTCAGCAGCCCTCTGTTGTGACAAGAGCAGGGGTAAAGTTTCTCAAGAGGAAACAGGGAACCTTAAAAAAATTTTTGAGCATTTGGATCAATATTCTTGACTGATAAAATATTGGAAGGATCCAACCCATTTCTCCCCTCATTTCTCCCCCATTAATTACCTGTCTGTCCCACTTTGCTTGGTTGGTACAAAGTGCAACACGAGTGAGTCACACAGCAGTCCCAATACTGCAACCTGTTTTGCCACCAACACTCTCTATACCCTCCCTAAAAATTCTACTGTGTTTTGCAGTACAGATGAGCAGTTTTACTGGATTTTATCAATTCAGAGTCTTGATTAGTGTGCCAGCAGAATGCCATACTTGAACACAGAACATCTGGGACATTACTGCTGTGTCCTTCCTTCAGAAAAGGCCATTTCCTGGTGCTTCTGCAGGATGAGTATTTTAGGATGCAGCTGGTGCTGCACTTACAAAGGGACAGGCATCCTCTGGAGGGCTCCTTCAGTTGCACCAGGAGAAACCCCACCTAATACAGTCTGTCTCCAAATAATCATTTGTTGGAACCCAGAAACCTGGGAGTTTTGAGCTTTCTGTGCTTTCTGACACTGATCCCAACACTGCTTTCGACCTGAAGCCTTGGAGAAGGCTCCAAATTTGAGTGATGGAGTTAAAATCACGGGTGTGTAGTTAAATAGAAGTGTGTGATTTCACATGGTGAAGGGTTTTAAGTTTGAGGGGTTTAAAATAAAGTAATAAGTATGGGACATGATGGAGGGTTTCGAGTGTTGTCTTTCTGTCTTCTTCCTTCTTCACAATTTCAGGCAGTAGTTTCTGGTTGGACAGTCAGTGCTGCACTGTGGGTCACAGGAGTTTGGTTATTGGGTCAAAAGTATCAATAATATCGGTGTTAATTCTCTATTGGTCTGTTTAGCTTTAAGAGACCTTGTAACTAGCTAGGTTCACCTCCATTTTGCTCACTTTTAGCTGGTAGCTGGAAGTGCTGCTGAACTCTCTGTACTTTAGATAAGATTTAATAAACAACCAAGCCCAAACACAAGAAAACTCATCTCCTTCGTGCTTTTTAATCCTGACTCTGAGTGAAGACAGAAGAAAATGAAGACAAGCCACTGATTAGGTGGTGCAATTAACCCATTTACAATCATCCTTATTTGCTCTATCCCATACATTCATTTCTATCCAAAGTAACTGCTGAGGCTCTCAGAGCTCCAAGTTCAATCTGCATTATTTCTTCACCTGAGTGAAAAGCCGATTGATCGAGCGGACCAACAGACATGGGAGCTCTCGAACCCGCTGCAAAAGGGGTCTGGTCGTGGTGCTGGGCCTGGTCTGCTCCACTGGACTCAGGTATTCTCACTTTGCTGCCAATATCTGATGTAGACCTGTGCGTTAAGAAAAAGAGAGAACAGAAATTTTTGTCATTCTGACCTACAGATGAGGATTTGTGGCCACATCCACACTCATGAGCTACAGCAGGGCAAGGCAGCGAGGAGCAATCTGTCCAACTTTGCTCTGCATGACAGAAGTGTGGAGAACAGCTGGACAACAGGAGAAGTCTGGAGAAGTTTGCAAAGAACCCTTTAACCTGGCTGCTATTACACCAAAGCATGTCATTACCATTGTATAGGGGCTTTGCTTGCTGCTTCAAACAAATGCCTGTGAAATGCAGCACTAAAACCAGAGCTTGACCATAATTGCCCAGAGCTTTACCATAATTGCCCAGAGCTTTGCCATATTTCACCAACACAGTCCACAGACAGTCCCAACAGTGTACAGGACATGGTCTCATACAGCAGGAGACCACTGTGGGAAATAGCATTTCCTGCACTTGGGAAATGTTAATGTCTTTGGAAATGTTGCAAGTCCTTTCCACACAGGAAATTTAGAGAATGGTGCTGTGAATGATGCCTCAATCCAGCACACCATTATGTGAGCTGGGGCAAAGAATGCTTTAAAAGAAACAAGAGCCTGCATTTCCTAATTTTATTGACACAGACTAGCTAACAGAAAATTCATTGTTATTTTGTTTTGTGTTAAAATGAAATAAAACCAGCGTGTTTCTAATTTCATTACTGTGTCTTTTTAAGTGCCTTGTAAGTGCCCCCTCAGGGTTTGCCCCGGTTCTTATTACAACAGTGGGTTTTAGAGATCATGCCTAAAATAAAATAATAGATAAATACCTCCTGAGAGAGGCAACAGCCACAGGACCCGTTCTGGGAGGGACAGGAGGGGGAGGAGAACCCATTACCATCTCAGGAAGCTGAGAAAATCTATAAGCCTGGAACAGAGAAAAATAAATATTTTCTGAAACACCGGTAGATCTCAATCAAATTGAAACAAACAAAAAAAAAATCAGAAATTAAATCCCTGCTCTGTGTGCCAGTCAACAGGAAGCTAGCTTTGTGTGCCATCAACAATAATTTCATTTATTAGAGAATTTACAGTGTTCTGGTGACTTTGGAATGTGGAAGAAAACCTGAAAATGAGCTCAGAGACAAGATGAAGTCTAATTAAAATAAAATGTATTAAACACTGTCTCTGTGACATTTGTAACCTGCTGGCAAAGCAGATCTGCTGTGATTATGTGAGACTCAAAGACTGCTTTGGATCATGGGAAAAAAAACCTGAGTATTTTCACTTTCTGCAGGAAAAAAGTATTTCAAAGATTCAGAAAGAATCCTCAGAGCAGTGTGTGTACCGTGCTGAAGCCGCCTGTCAGCAATCCATGTTTCAACCTCTTCCTTTCAGCCTTCAAGAGATGAAAAGAAAATTTTCCACAAAACCCCCAAGTTCTGTAACTTTCCAACACAGCAACAAAGGCCTGGAGCAGTTCTGAAAATGCAGACTGATCCAGAGGAACACCAGGCCCAACCCACAAAGTCACAAAATTAAGCAACTTGCCCACAGTAATTCTGAATTTCATCACCCATACATGTAAAGGATGAATAATTATGTGCACCCAAGAAATGACACATAGTACAAAATTTTCTTCCTAAATCTTTTGCACTGCTGTAAATTAGAGGCCATAATTTTTCCAAATACACTTAAAGACAGAGGAATGATATCTCAGTAGATGCTTCACTAAACTTTCCTTCAACACATCATGGGTGAGGGGTTTTTTTTGTTTTCCTATTGGTTTTTGGTTTATTGTTTGGTTGTGATTTTTTTTCTATTGTGGTTTTCATGATGATGCTTCAGAGCAATGAACAGGAATAAAGATAAAATCAAAGGAATAACAAATAACAAATTTTGGAAAGGCTGACCACTATGAAGAAAATGGCATTTTGATATGTAAAAATGGAGTCCAGTGTTGGGACTTTGGCCCTCTAAACAAGAATCATCTGGTTTAGCCAGAGAAGCTCCTCCACAAACAGCAGTAAAAGTTAAAAACACATTAAAGCACATGGGATGAGTCACACTCTATCTCCTGCCCAGAGAAAGAGCCTACAGGATTTACATGATTATTTCAGACTTACCACCTACATTTAAGTTGGAATTTGGCAATATCAATCCCACACTATATATCAGAAAACACTGTCTTTCAGTAATCATCTTTTAAAATTACACATTTAGAGCATATTCCAACTACCTTCATTCTCAAGTACCTGCAAAACTAGGTCAACAAAAAAGGAAAGGTAACTTATCAAACTGAATTTTGATGTGTCTCCAAGGGAAAAGCAGTACAGACCCAGCATCTTTCTCTGTCCTCTCACTGCTACCCCTTTTAAAGCAGATTAGAAACTCTCAAAGGCATGTTTCTGAAAATATTTTTTTTCTTTCATGCCACCTACAAAGTCTCCTAATATTTACTTTCACCATGCTACCATGATATTTAAAGAATTTCTACATTTAAGCGGGAAGGAAAAAAAAATCTAAAAAGACACTGGTACATTTCTTAGCCAGGGGTTGGAAATGCCGATTTTTAATGAAAGAACTGTAAGGAAAAAAACAAATGCCATTCACATCAAAGAAAACCCCAATTATATTTGTCCTGGTAGTGCTGGAAATGAAATGAAAAAAAAGTGAAATGGTCTGCAATGTCTCTTCTGTATCTCAAACGCTGGCAGTGCCCTGACTGAACACTCCCTCCTGGCTCCACGAGCCTTTCATCCCACATCTTGCTCTCAGCATGCATTTGTGGCAAGTATGAAATCCTTTTTATTCCCTGTTTTAAAGGAACAGCACATGAGATGATGTTTTGGAGTGGAAAATGACTCCAGACACTGTTTAGCAGGGTAGGCAGAGACTGAGGAAGGTCTGGGTTTTCTCTTGTGTGTTGTGCTTTGGAATACAGACATCAAAGGAGGTATTAGGTATTTTAAGGGATCACAGTTCACAAATATGCTGTGACTTGCACTGGAAATTTCTGGGAAAATAAGTAAAATAGAAAATCTAAGCCTTTCTTTTGCTGCTTACACGGGAGATGAACAATTTTGAGTGAGTGGCAATATTTTGCTAATGGCTGGGCAGAGAGAATCCTGTTAGGGTGAAAAATCCTGTAAAAAGATCTGCTACACCACGCTGAGGAACAGGAACAGTCTGTCCAGAGGGGACAGGAGCCAGCCCTCGTGCCCTGAGCTGCCACACACCAACGTGGTGTGGGAGGCAACTCCAGTGAAATTTCTAGACTTTCTCCAATGGGTTGGGGCATTAGTGTTTTCCTGCAGGCAACATATAAATGGGAAAACAGTGTTCAGATGCCAAATTACATCCAAGTTTTACCACAGAGGTCTGTTAAAGATTTTTATGAGCCCTTAGGCTCTTGGCCAACTGGCATGATTGTAGAATTAAAGTCACTTCACCATTGTGAAAACAACAAACAAAAAACACAACCCAGCACATTTCACAGATTTGCCTGATTTTACTCTTCAGAATGTATTTATCCTTTTAAAATGATCCCTTGTTTTTTAGGAAAAAAAACAAAACAAAACAAAACAAAAGTACTAAACAAAAGGCCAAAAAGAACAAAAGACAAAAATCTTAAGAAGGGAAACATTCTGCATGGGTTCCAAACTCTATTTTTTGAAAAATGAGGACGTGTATAATACAAAGGCTGTAACCATCACTGGCAGGAGTTCTCACAGCTGAGATCCAGGACAGACTGCACAGGTAGCAGAGTGCAGACCCCGTGCCACCCTTGCAGACAGAAATGCCAGTGAAGGACTCTGCTGCAGCCAGAACACTGACAACTTAAAAACCAAACTAATAAATTATTTTTAAATAATTTTAAGTGCAGCTTAGCAGCCATTGGGCCAAGGACAATAAATCCTCTGGAGGATGAAGTCCAGCCACCAGCAGACACCTGCACCATTGTGTCCTACACCCCACGACAGCCCAAGGACCTGTCAGGATCTAGAAAGGAAAAATCACAGAAAGCTTTGGAAGGGACCTTAGAGATTATCTAGGCCCCTTGCCACAGTCAGGGACTCTTTCCTTGTTCAAAGCCCCATCCAGCCTGGCCTTGAACACTCCCACAGATGGGCCATACACAACTTTTTGGGCAGCCTGCTGCAGTGCCTCACCACCCTCCCAGTACAGAATTCCTTGCCCATATCTAATCTAAGCCTGCCCTCTGTCAGTCTAAAGTCATTCCCACCTTCCTATCACTACATCCCTTGTAAAAAGCCCCTCTCCAGCTCTCTTGTAGCTCCTTTAGGTACTGGAAGGTACCCTAAGGTCTCTCTGGAGCTGTCTCTTCTCCAGGCTGAACAATCCCAAGTTTCTCAGCCTGTGTTCACAGGCCAGCACACAATAAGTATGGGCCAAAGCAGAAACTTTGCAGTTAGTTTTAAGGCTACATTTCTCTAGTTGCAATGTTTAAATTTTACCACTTTCCACTTACAGATTGGTCTTGGGTGAAAGTATTCATTGTAGCCTTCTAATGACAGAAATATCCATTTCCTTACATCTCACCAGAGGAATTAAAAGGTCAGCGTCCTTGTTAACTCACTGAATGACTAAACTTATTTTATTATAAAACTGCAATCCAGGAATAATGCAAATTTATTGATTTGCCTTTGCCTTTATAGCTGTCCTGTTTTATACTGAGCAGCTGTTATTGGAAGTGGCTGGATTTTGGTAAAATACTCCCACTTTACCTCTGTTAAATGAAAGGGAGCTCTGAGGACAGGGATACTTTACCAGTCTCTCAGGCTGTAAGTGCTGGGCATCAGTCTGTGGGTCTCACCTTGGGACCCAGAGCTCTGTTACTCTCACTCCTCTCTCCAGAGCATTGAAGAGGAGAGATGGAAACTGGGCCAACTTTGTGATGGAGAGGGTTTTCTTTCCTGTTCTCAGCTCTCACTTGACTCAGCTGAGCAAATTTCCAAAGCTGCATTGTGACCAACCAAGGCACGGAGCTGGTGTCACACATTCAACCCTTGAACTCCATCCCCCAGTCACAGCACCCCAGCTGGGTGCCAAGGACTCAGCCAAGTGTTACTCATCATGTTTTTGGAAGCTCCACAACAACAGGGAGATTTTGCATTTCAGTGGTTTTCCTCTGCCAGGAGAAGATGTGAGCCCCACGTGCAGCAATGGTCTTTTCACAGGTCACCCAATGGGAAGGGTGGCAAACAGGCATTCCCTCACACAAGCTACAGGTAATTTTGGTATTAATGGCAGCATGGACAGAAAAACCCAACCAAGCAAATAAAAAACACACAGAAGGCCTCAAAAGGGAAAAGAAAATGGAAAAGGAAAAAAAAAGATGTGTGCACAATGGAACGATACACAAATGTTTGATGGTGGGACTAGCCAAGAAGTTGACTACAAAAAATCAAAGATCCACAAGTTGGAGGACATCTGAAGAAACACAGAACTAAAGAGTGGCTCTGGACCCTTCTGCACTTGTTCCATCTAAGCAGAAAAAATGCTCTTGAATTTTCAAAGATTGAATTTTCATTTTCAAAATGCTCAGTGTTTTGAATCGTCACAGCACTGATGATGTTGACTTTTAATTGCCACTAAGAATTGAATTTTAAGAAAGGGCAAAAAAGACTAATTCTTGGCTTACAGAGGTAACAATCATTGCAGTGCACAGGTGCCTCTCATCCCCAAAGCTGGGGATATTTTCAATTCCAACCCTCCACCCCCCATGAGAACAAACCAGAAAATGGGGTGGTTGGAGCACGGTGCATATTCATGAAACTGATATGAAGAAAATGATGAATTACCAGCCCATATCCAAAGCCCAGGAGTCTGTGCCTATCCCAATCTGTGACAATCAACTGGCTTCAGGGAATTTAACTCTGTCTTCAGAATGCCAGAAAGATAAGCAAAAGGTCCCAAACACCCAGATGATTTAGGAGAGTTATAAGTCTTAGAAAGACAAAAGTGAATCATTCACCATAAAAAGGGTGGCTATTATATTTTTTTAAATCCTCTCACCATATAATATTTTAAATTTCATTGTAGAAAGATTCTTTGAAATGTCGAGGTAATTTGATTCCCCATTAGCTGTCTCTTAAGCTTTTAATCGAATTCTAACCATAAAATATGATTATATACTGTACAAATTCCATCAGACCAATTTCAAAGTGCCAGAAATAACCTTTAGCATGATTTAAATAGGATCAACCTGAACCTTTGCAGGCAGTGCCACTGGCTTTCAGCTATGTTCAGAATAGTTCAGAAGCAGCATCCCTTAATGTATTTTTTATTGTCATGGACGGAAGTCATGGTAATGGTTATTTTGAACTGAGGACATTTTTCTGCATTATCTTCTTATTCTAGCCAGAGTTAGGGACTCAATTTGAAATACATTCTTTAAAAAAAAAAATCTGACCAAAAAAAAGCCTTAAAATGAACAATTTATCACACCGGTATTGTAAGATGGGCTATTTCTTATCTGAAAGCAACCACCTCTGGTTTAGATTTGTATCTGACATAAAAGAAAATATATGGTTGAGTTTCACATCACCATATGTGGGAATTCAGGGGCAGTTTCACATGTGAGGGTGTGCACAGTGCTCATATCACTTCTGTCTAGACACCTACAAAATTCCATTAACAATTTCCACCCTTGGGTTTAAGTTCCTAATTCACATATTACTTCTGCGAGGTGAGGACGTGTTAGCTGCTGCTTGAGGCTAGAAATTGAAAGATAAAGTGAGGTATAAGGTCAACTAAGAGACCTGTGGACTTAAATCTTCTCTAGATTTCTCCTCTAGAGACCCAAGCCAATAGCTGTAAGTGCAAGACTACCAATAACAGCCCACATTTCAGGTTGCTCTGCAGTGGTGAACCTCTCCAATGATGCAGAAATGTTGGTCTTCTCTAACTATCACCATAATTCTTCCAGAAAACCACATTACCTCCTAATATGCATTCACTGAGTAGAAGGAGATGTACAGACAGGTTTGGGATCTGTTGAACAACCTGTAGCCTATTTTTTTAATTCTTAGTGCAACTTAGACAAGGACAGCCTTGCTGCTAAAACAGATACTGAGTCTTTCATGCTGTGGCTCACTCATCCTTCCAACTGCAAAGTCTAGGTTGGTGTCTAGTCAATGTTATAAATACATATTATGGTATTGGCTTTTTGCAAATATTAGGGTGGATGCTCTATGTGTGGTGTTGAAATGGTTTCAAGATATAGTTTTCTTTAGGAGTAGCATAAGCTAATAAAATGTCTTTATATAAAGTGAGCTACCTGCTTGGTTGGATAACACCCAGTGAACAGCCATACTGATATACCAGCTACCAGCACTGACCATCTGCAGACATTAAAGACCACAGCCCAAATTAAGACTGATAAGAAAAATAAATTAAAACCAAAAAACACACATGCTCTAAAAAGGCAGACTCAAGAAGTGGCCATGTAAAACAGTTCCTGGAATATGGAAAATAGTTTATAGAAAATGTATGATGGGTCTATGAATATGCAACAGGATGATGAATTTAAGGGGTGTCTCCAAAGCAGCAGGAGTGCTCTTGGCTGAATGCCAAGCACCCAGCCATTATAACCTTTTGCTTTATTGTTTGTCTCTTACTGTCTTTTATGAAACCTTTTAAAATCCACCAGGAAAGTGAACCTCGTTTTTCACACACAGCAAGCACATATGTATATATATATATGTACACATACATATATACATTATATATATACATATATATATATTCACCACCCTACACACACTTATTCTCTGTCAACATCTGCTTTTACACACATAGATGGGACTATTTAATAAAAACACGAGGCCCAGCATAGAAACACCCTTGTGCCTTCAGAACGAGCAGCCGCACTTACGGGCCTAGGCAGGCTGTACTGGTACATGTCCGGCCTGTAGGTGGGCACCCACTGCACGCCCGCCCGCGGCCGGCTCATGGTGCCCGGGGCGCTGGTCACCACCTCGGAGTAGGGCAGGTGCGGGGCCGAGCCGTAGGCGTCCTGCCGGGGCTGGCCCCCGTGGCCAGCGGAGGCCAGGCTGAAGGCCTCCTCCAGCAGCATGTGCATCTGCTGCCGCACCTCGTCGATGGACGGCTGCGAGCTCAGCGTCGACGTCTCCGAGTGCCCCTTGGCCTGCCGCGCCCGGCCGTAACCCCGCGGCTCGTTGACGCGGTCCACGTTTGTTTCTTCTATGATTTCAGGCTCGGTCTGGTGGGGAGGAATGAAAGTATTTGTTAAAAGTTTTACAACACAGTGAGACACTCGGCCATAATTCCGTGGCTCATTGATGTGGTCTACATTTGTTTCTTCCATGATTTCAGGTTCAGTCTGGTGGGGAGGAATAAATGTATTTTTTTTGTTAAAGGTTTTACAGCACAGTGAGACACGCGGCCGTAACTCCACGGCTCGTTGACACGGTCCACGTTTGTTTTTTCTATGATTTCAGGCTCAGTCTGGTGGGGAGGGAATAAAAGTATTTGTT
This sequence comes from Sturnus vulgaris, assembly GCF_052056855.1. Taxonomy (NCBI): domain Eukaryota; kingdom Metazoa; phylum Chordata; class Aves; order Passeriformes; family Sturnidae; genus Sturnus; species Sturnus vulgaris. Next base: position 10,781,625 of record NC_142260.1, read on the forward strand.
AGTTTTACAGTACAGTGAGACACCTGGCTGTAATTCCGTGGCTCATTGATGTGGTCCACGTTTGTTTTGTCTGTGATTTCAGGCTCAGTCTGGTGGGGAGGGATAATGGTATTTGTTAAAGGCTTTACAGCACAGTGAGACACCTGGCCGTAATTCCATGGCTCGTTGATGTGGTCCACGTTTGTTTCTTCTATGATTTCAGGCTCTGTCTGATGAGGGGGGTAATAAAAGTATTTTTTAAAGTCTTTACAACACAGTGAGACACTCGGCCGTAATTCCATGGCTCGTTGATGTGGTCCACGTTTGTTTCTTCCATGATTTCAGGCTCTGTCTGATGAGGGGGGTAATAAAAGTATATGTCAACGGCTTTACAGCACAGTGAGACAATAATTTTAGAAAAATCAAGATTTTAGCTAAAAGATAGATTCGCTAGAATTAAAGCAGATAGGTAGATAGGCCTTGCTGGAAATAATTAAGAGTTCATAGTCAGTTAAAAGAAACCGGACTTGAGATAGTTATCTCGAATTTAAGTGACTAATTGCTTGTCATCTCTATGTTTGCTCAGCTGGGTTTGCAATGAGAAAAGGAGAAACTGATAAATAGATCTAAAGAAACACAAACAATTGTAAATCTTTTGTATCTCGAAACCAATTCAAAAGTCATGAAGGGAGTAAACTGGAGATCTCCCAGAGCTCATTTGTATTGTCATCTATGGGAGGGGCTGAAAGTTCTAGGTGAGGAAGACTCACCTTACTTCCTCTTTTCATGACCCCTCCCCATAAAAAAGACCACAGACTCAATTGAGAAAACAAACCACGCATGGTTAGTAGCCTTTTAAGCTAAGGAAGCAGGGAATGGGATGTGCTGGTGTTATGAATATGTAATCATTCAAAACTTTTGTAAATAAATAGACTCTGTGATCACTTGTGATTTCGCAGTGCATTTTAGGGAATTATCCCACACAGCTGCCCAGCGCTGGATTAAACATTCACTTTCTAACTCTCAACTCAGAGAGGCTTTTGTCCATCACCGTTGGGTATCAGTATTAGATCAACACCCATATTTTAGTAAATCAACAGCATTTGTGCTGCTTCAGCATTCTCAAACACAGGTGTAACACGTACAAATCGGGAATTGTGACAATATAGACTCTCAGTGAATATTGGAAAGAAATTATGTGATGCAGGGAGGCATAATAGCCTTTTATATTCTACATTGCTTGCTGGGAAAAGTATCAGAGTTGTGCTACTCTGTAGCAGATTAAACTGTCAATGACTCACTTAAAAACAATTAGAATTAAGGTTTGAATTCTTGTCTTAGTTGTGGTATCAATGGCAGTGTAACTGTGGCAGGAAGAGTAGGGTTCCCTAAATAATGCCATCACTGTGAGGGACCCCTTACAAGGGACAGCTTATTACAGCCAGAGAGACTGAAACTCCTTTGTTCATGCTCTCACATTAAGATTTCTGAAGAACTAAATTTTAGGAGTTTTTCTGAACTTCTTAACAGTGACACCACAAATCCAGTCCTGTATTTTGCAGAGAACACCCTGGCCCAGCTCAGGGGTCTTACCCAGCCCCCAAACAGGAGCTGCAGGTGTTTATACAAAGTGAACCTGGGGACAGGAATGATGCACATTCTCCAATGAGCAGACAGTGCCTGGGCAGCTTGGCTTGAGGGGTTACACCTCGGGTGAGTCCTGCTCTACACATGGCTACAAACAGAAATCACCTCCATGAGGTTTTTTTTTTTTGGCTGTAACTCCATGACAGAAAACAACCATCACATTGCAAGAAGTTGAGAGTGGAATAACACAATTCATTTGTACTTTGTAAGATCAGTTTTACAGCCCGGAGTTTTTTTAAATATATGTTTTAAACCAGCAACTGATTCCTTATAATTCTTTAAATACCTGTAAAATGCATTGACTATGCCAGGATAACTGGGATGAGCAATAGGATATGTGCCTCCTTCTATACATAGCATGTGGTTAGAGACTGTGCTAGTGCTTAAAATAGCCACAAATAAAAGAATACAACAGGATGTTCTTGTTAAAAATTCCAGCACTATCCTGATCATTTCAGTGTTCTCTAGCTCCTAGTGTGGCATTTTTTTCCCCTGTAACAATGCTTTTCTACACCTGAATAGATAAGCAACTGTGCCCCCAAGCTTTGCAAGCTATAGGACACTCAGAAAATAACATTTTAATCCTTCTTGGAGGGAAATATCAAAGTGGTTTTCTTCTTCTGTCATCAGCCACTCAGGAAAGAGTCACACTGATAGTAAATCTAAGTAAAAAAAATAATTTGCTCTCTCTGTTTTAAGTATACTATATTTCGTATTTAATGAAAGTATTGCAGTAATTAAGATAAAAAAATAAATGTTTGCACATTAGAATTTAACCATAATTTACATAGTTGTGGTTATACAGTATATTATCTAAATTCAAAACCACAAACACAAATTCAGGCTTCCCACATGGCACACACATCAGATTGGGAGAGGAGGAATGCAACTGCACTATATGACCTTAAACAGAAAAACTTCGTAAGAAATCTTCAACTAAATACTCTTCCTTAATTTTATTCCTTCATTTTGATTCCATTGTCGTTTCTGTTGCTACAATAAATAAAAATCAGACACATTTTAGAAGGCTGACTGTAAAATGCAATGCTAGTTTGTGTAAGTGCAGCCAAAGAGACTCTGAAATCATAATATCCTGACTTGATGATTAATAACCATGGTTCTTCTATTTGCTCATGCCAGCAAAAATGAGAGTGGAACCCCACATAGAGCTATTAGTACCCAATGCTGAAATAAATCAGGTTTTCTTCTACAACTCACTGGTGAAGCCATTAGACCTCCACAGAATGTTTAAAATATATCACATGCATACAAGATGGATATTCACAGCCAACATTAAAGCAGCTTTGATTTATTAATATTAAAGCTCACGTGAAGATTTTGGAGGAGGGTAATAATCATTTCTTTTCCTCATACTTTAAAATCTATTTCAATTCATTCTACCACTTTCTGAGGTATGCCATTTGCTATCCTATCAACTGAAATTTGTAGCTATCATAAATAGAGGCCACTACATGTTAATGCAACCATTACATAAAATCATACACAGTTACTGTAATAGAAAGAACTAAAAGTACATGAAGAGGGCAAAAAAACCCCTGCAGTGAGAGACTGACTTTATACACCTCTCGAATAATTCTGCTGCTGCAACTTTATCAGTAAAATTCTTTGTGTGAGCGTTAATCTATAAGCTTTGGGATGCATTGCATTAATTTAGCTATATCAACAAAATTATGCCCGTGAATTATTTTGTATACTGATCTCTTAGACATGTATAACAAGGTCATTTTCTTCCATACCAAAAACAGCCTAAAGATTTTCTGCTCTTGTATAAATTTCATTAGAGCAGTCTAGAGGTTCTAGAGTCTTTCATTATGGCATTTACTCTACACACAGTTGTTCACAAACTTGTGAAAAATAATAAACATGTTAATAAAGTCTCCTTAATCTAATTCTTAGTTGAAGGTGATGATAGCAAAACCTGTTGTGATTGTTTAAAATGGAAAGCTAGGTACTGTTCAATAATAGTTCATTTATAAAAGACACTATAAAGGCAAATAATATACTGAGAACATCAAACAATAGAATGTACACTCCATAATACATATATATTCCATATGGACAAATATAGAATATTATATCTTTATCCTCCTCTCCTTACCAGTTTTTAGCCCTGAGAAACAGAAACATGGTTCAGAGAAGTATCACAAAAAATGTAATTATAGAGAATGAAGTATTTTTAGAAAAGTATGAATGAAGTATTTTAGAAAACCATTTAGAAATTTGTTATTGAAAGGAAAACTTGTGGTTGTGCACATGACTGAGGAATTCTTAAGCAGTTTTCTTAAAGAATCTGGGAAATCTCAATTTATTTCTTTAAAAATAAAAGCATTATTATCTTTGGGAAGAAAAACCTCAACACATAACCTGGGTATATTGGTAACACCTCACATTCCCCCCAGAATTTTTTATGCTGTAAAAAAGTCTCACAACAGGAAGGCAATATGAACTATTTGATTCATAAATTGAATTATTTGGCACTGCTTATAAAATGCAAATTCCACTATTCTTTGGCAGGACTTGCTGCTAAACACCATGCTGGGAGGAAGAGGCTAGCAGCAGTCTGAGAAGGCTGGAACACTCAATATGACAAATCAGATGTCAAGAATGGTACCAGGTGTTGCTGCACGAAACAGAAAGGGCACAGGGCACTCAGAGCAGCCCTTTCTGACCCACGTGCACAGGTGAGGTTTCCAGAGGTGCTGTAGCAGGTGAGATCCATGGATCCCGTGGCTGCAGCCATCACTGGGTATCCTGGGAGATGTCACACACAGCTCCAGCACGAGTGGGGACCAGCCCACGCTGCAGGCTCAGCCTTGGCAGCTGAATCTCAATATCCTGTCCCATTTTCCCGGTGGCATTGCTGTGCTTTCAGATGGGGAATGCATTCAGAGCTGGGAGAGGTGCACTGCAGTGAGTCTGCAGTCATTGGGCACAGGGATTTTATGTAACTTTATCAGTAAAGCACTGTGCCAGACACAGGTCGCCCAACTGCAGCACCAAAGGCGAGGCAAAAGGAATTTTTTCTGTGATGTGCACATATCTCAGAGTTTATAATTACCCTGTGGACACTTCAGAATCTGCATAAGCTCATTAATCTACTTTCAAGGTTTTTAACAAATTTACTTTAAAATATGTTTTATATATAGCATACACAATATATTGAAATACATTTTTAAAATCTGATGCCATGAATGTTTTCAGAATGTTTTCAACATTGATTTCCAGGGAAATATCCCCTGTGAAAAAACAGTTTTTATTAGCATAGTATTGGGATCCTAATTCCTCAGAAAGCAGTGTAGCAGTCAGCCCACTCACACGGCCCCACATGACCCTGCAGTCTGATGGGAAGTGGCCAAATGCAGGGAATCATTTTGGAAATCTGACAACTACAACACGTCCTGAAGGATTCTGTTTAAGGTTTAAACTTCCCTGAGCACAACCCCCCACATTTGGTACTTTCTTCCACCTTGCTAAAAACACATTCCTGGCAGAGAAAGGGTTGACAATGAAACATCCCCCACCAAAAAGTGTTTTTCACCTAGAATATTTAGAGGATGGGCAAGCACAGGTAAACTTCTAGGGACTGATCTTCAGGGCTGGTTGAGCTACAGTAGCTTGTACACATGACAAAGAATTGAAAAACTCGACATTGCCCCAGTGTGGGGACTATTTTTAATTCTCCTTCGGGGTTCACACGGTGTCAGCTTGCACCCAGTGTTTGTTCAGACTGCACAACACAACCCCTCTGCCTTGTGCTGGCTGCATGAGCTCCTTGGACCATAAAGCAGCTCTCCTCTGAATGGGTTTGACATTTACCTACACAAAACCTTCCCAGTTCTGATGGGAGCAGGAGGACAATACTTGTCCCCAGGGGATTTCCACAAAACACTGACATTGGGACTTAGGTGAAAATCCCAGAAGCTGGCTGCTCATTCTTCTGAATCAAGAGAGCAGCTCCAGGCTGTTCTTCAGAACAAACAGAGGATTTTAATTGCAATGAAAAAAGCTCACTGGCAAGTAGCCACACATTTAGAAGAACTATCTAAATTCAAGATTTAATACTTTGGCAAATAATGGGGTTTGGGCAAACGCTTTGATTGCACCTCAGACTGTAAAATGATGTAGAGTGATAAAATACATGAAGGAGTCTGAGCTCACATAAACTCCTGTAACACCAAATATCTCATGGCAATCTGTCTTGTGGCTTATCAATAGTTCCCTGGGTTCAGGAGGAAGTGAAGAGTTTCCCAATAAACTTACATCATATCCACTGTTTCTGATGCCACGTCTAGGCCTTTCTCGAGTCACCAGAAGATCCATCTCAGTCTCCCCTGGGCTGGGACTGTTCAGGGACTGCCTGCTCCTGTACACCGAGTTCTTCAGTGGCTGCCTGGAAAACATGAAATGAGAAAACAGTAAAATGAAAAAAAAAAAATTAATGACAGGAACTAGCTGTCAATACTCACCTTTATTCTAAAATTATGATGTTCGTAAAAATGCCACTTTGTTACAGGATATTCTTTCTACATATATGAAGTGCTAGAAATCAGTAACCTTACTAAGAGATGATTAATTGTTTTTTAAGGTTTAAGGAAAAAAAAGTTACATGATAGACATGGACATTGTAGGTGGGAGCTTATCAGAATATGTCCCAAGATGGAATATGTCCCAAGAAGATATCAGGACTCTTTTAACTACAGCTCATATGATTCAAATGCATTTTAAAAACACATATAAAAAAACAACAGCCTCTCCCACACACACAGATGGGGAGTGGAGATTTTGGTTGCTGCTGATCTTGAGCAATGAGAGAGAAGCAGAAAAAAGCTCCACTGAAACAAACCCCCAGCAAAGGGAACAGGAAGAGACACAGCAGTGGGAGGAAACTGCTTGCAGGATGCTGGTTTTAAATAGCCAGATTGGTAACTGGCCACAGCTTTCTCAGAGAGCTGTGCTTCCTGGAATTCAGCTGCTCCACTGAGACCAAGTGCTGCTCATCCCTGGGCATTGGCTTTCCACTGCTGGGTGCTCCAAACCAAGGGGAAGCAAACACGATAGAAAGGCAGAATAAAACTGAATATCCAAAATCCCCAGTAATCCCTCCAGCAAAACCATTTCTGCCCCTGTTGCTGGTTATGTAAAAACAAATGCAGCATCCCTGTGTGAAATGCAGAGCATATCTGTACATATCTGCAGGAGGCCTGGCCAAATGGTGGTACAGGAACTTTATGCTTCATCAAGCTGCATCTTTTAAGAAGGCTATTTCTACACCCACAGAGTTTATGTGTTGTTCTCACACTGTATCTGGCCATTACTCATTTTGTTGCACACTCCAGAGAAGCACTGGCTCTGAAGTAGATCAGTAAGAGATGAAATAATGGCATGCCAGCTTCATTTATTAACACAGTAATTACACTGCTAGAGCCTGATACAAAGTTATCTTTGCCTAGCCATGCTGTTTTTCTGCCTTGTGCAATTACTCCATTCAGAATATTAAAATTAGATCAGGTCATCTAACACGTCCCTGTGCTGCTTATTTTACACAGGGGACCTGCCAGTGCTCATAGTGAAGTAAGACAAGTTGCACTATTATGTCTGAAGTCACACTTTCAAGTCTCTTCATGGTTGAACTTCTCAAGAACCATCAATGAAAAGAACAGACAAGACAGTCCAAATTAATTCACTGATAAATAATTCTTCCGTTATTCCAGATCTTGTTAACAGCACTTTTTTCCTTGACAGATCAGAGCATCAGAAACTGATTTGCAGAAATGCAGAAAGTAGGACATTTACATGATCAGACAGGATAAAAGGTAGGGGGGGAAAAAAATCAATTTCACGCTTCTGATTTAAAAAATTACTCGGGCATGTACTTAGTTTTAAGGCAACTTTCCAAAACTTCTGTGTGACCTTTGATCACAAATCATCATGCTTGTGTTGGAAAGTCCCAAGTGCACTGCCACAACAGAAGACAAGCAGAGTTTTGGCATAAGTTTCCCCTACAAAAATTATATTGAATAAATTCTTTCTTCCTGTGTAGTCGTTCTCTGACTATACCATTGATATTACCAGAAAACAGATTATGCACAGGGTAATCTGATCTGACAATCTTCATCTTCTTACATCAAAGATCTCTAAAATGTCATGTTTTACAGTATGTCCATAAATACTTAGTTGAGGCAATTGTGATATATTTTCTAAGGGATTCGAATATACAGCTCTATAAAACATGCAGATTCTTGACCTGATTACAAACTATTAAAGAAAATCCAAGAATAGTGCATATCATCAGTAGGCTCTTAAAAATTACCTTGAGATTGCCAATTACCTCATTTAAGAGATCTCTACTAATGAGAAAGGAGGTATGAACAGGAACAACTGGCATTCAAATGGGTTAGGAAGTGCCCTCTGGGAACACAGCTGGAGTGTTTTAAAACATGAGGATTATGACTGAAAGATACCAAGAGCACAAAGCTCTTTGTTCTGAAAAAAACTCAAATCATTTAGCAGCAATGTTTTGTAAATCACTTTTAAATACAATTTTGAATTAATCTGAAATATAAAGGTAACCTTGAGTAATCAACTGCATCCCTATTTTCTGATGTGTTTTGGAAGTGCTGTAACAATGGGACTTAATTGAGAGGAATATATACAAAAGAGAAAAGAGGAGAATAGACCTTTTCCCTAGAAACTTTGAAATCTTTGACTTAGTTTTTAGTGATATCATTTTAAAATTTGCAATTTTTCAAGTTTTAATTGCTGTAACAATGATTCAAAACAGAAAAAGATAGAAATAATTTTTTTTCAATTAGATGCTTACCCATATTGCTTTTAAAGCAATTTCATTACAGTACAGAAATGCAATTGCATTTATTAATCTATCAATAACCAAACCTCACATTACCTTGTAGTATTTTTCAAGGCTTTCCTCCAGCAGTGGACAAATTTTAGCCATCTTACAAGATGGAATTTTAGTCATCTTATTTTTGTTAGAAAAATAAGGACAATAATTGTCATGCGTGTTGCAGAATATCAAATTCACTTCCAGGTCTTAATATGGAAATTTTAGCACAGAATTCAGAACTGGTTTGTTTGTAAACATTTGCAGCATCTGTAGAGTTCATTAAGTGTTCTGTGTCTTCACAGAAATTGCATCACAAGTGGTTCTGTCTCCTCATACAGATAATATATTTAACAAGTCCAGCAGCCAGCCTTTTATGGTGCAGCTAGACTTTGGAATTGCTCTTGCACAGGAGTTTTCCTGCCTCCTAACACTTTCTATCGTGCCAGAGACCACTGTCTCAAACAGACTGTGACAGATTTACACAACACACTGGAAAACACGCAGGAAAAGATGTGTGGGATCTTCCCACACACTGCCACGTGAACAAACAAACAGCAGTGTATTTAACAAAAAGCCACAAAGTGTGGTGGTGTTAAAGCTCCAGGTTAAGGTTTTAAACATCTCCTGAGAGCCATGTGACACATAATGAACGTCCAAATTAATGCCTCAACCAGTCACAGCCACTCCAGTGTGTTGAGGGAATTTTCCAGCTCTCTGGACTAAATGCATTCCTCAACAAGTGTTTCCCAGTGCTCTGTCTGTACCTCCTGGACAGAGTGTGCAGAGCAGGGCTCTCACGGTAGGAAAGCTCCATTTCTTACCTTCTCAGTGCACAATAAACTGGAAAACTGCACAAGGAAATGCTGCCCCAGGACATCCAGCACGAACAGAACATACACCTGAGTCAGCATCTTTTCTCCTCACGGACCAGTGCAGCCCTGGCAAACAGCTCTTCCAGAGCAGTGTCCCTCAGCCACTGAACTCTGGGACTACAGAAACACATCTGATCTCAGCCTTCCCCCATATGCTGAGCCAGCAGTGCTTTTGTGGTTCCCATTACAGTCTCTTTCATCCCTGTGCCCCGAGGGTAATTGCTGCAGTTGCACTGTGTGCAGTGCCTGTGTCACCAGCCATGCAGACAATTTGCACTCAGAGGAAAATTTTGGTCTGAGCTTTCCAGGAGATTGCATCTCCAGGTCGGAGGGCCATTTCCAAAGGAAAGGTGCTTCAGTGTCCCTTTTTCTCTCCTGAATCACTTGATGTTAGTCCCTGATTATAGTAAGAAGCAGAGCCCTCCTGTGCAAGGTGTAATGGCAAACACACTCTTTTATCATCCTTCACACCTCCAGAACTTCCAAGGAAGAGGAATCTGCACCCTGTGCCGTTCCTGGGGCAGGACTGCTGTGATCTCCTCTTTCCAATGTGCCAGCTTGTGTTTCAGAGAGCACCAGCAACAGAGCACCCACCCAGCAGCTCAGGCACAACCAGCACCTGCACTCCCCCCTCATTTCTAAATCGGGGTTTGGAATGCTACTCATATGCCATCCTCAGGAGACAGGGAAGTGTTAATCAAACATTGGTAATGTTATACAATGTGCCAGCTTCACGTGACAGAGGAGCAAATGTTGAATTTCTCAGTTAAAGGCACAGGATGATCACCAATAACAGGCACACACAACATCTTACAGATACTATCACTGCAGGACTTACATGGACAACGCACTGGTTCTAGCTCATGCCCACTGCAATAGTTGCATTCAGATTAAAATAATGACAAAATACTAACACCACTGTATTTTGAAAAAGACCCAATTCAGATGCTAACTTCCTGCCTAAAGTCTGCTCTGAGTATCACCAATAACATTACTACCACTTTTTCTGTTTACCTTTCAGAATGGCTCACAAGAACTTGCAACAGTCCCTTCCCTTATTTTGTTTTTCTTTCCATTTGTTTTTTTTTTTTAGCCACACTGCACCTTTACCAGAGGACATGCTTTTCATAGGCTGTATGAATTTTCTTCATAAAGCAGAAGGGACCAGTGACCATATAATGAACACTTGGCTCATTAAAACAGCCCCTCTGACTCCCAGGGCATCAACTCTCCTCCCAGATGAAGAACTGCAAATAAAAAGTCTCACCTGTTCTTAGGCTCAGCAAAAGGAGATGAGACATCTGCATCTGGATCCAAAATGTGGTCAAGTTCTTTCTGGTTTTTCTCATACATCCTTTTTCTGTCTGTCAACGCCTTGCTATTATCAACCTGTGGGAAATCATAGTACCCTTTCCTCTTGGCTTTCAGGCGCAGCTTGTTGCGGTAGTGCTCTATATCAGACTTCTGCTTCAAAGCCTTGTTCACCTAAAAGGCAAGAAGATGTTTCAGGGCTGCTGGTGGGCTGGCTACCTCCAGAGGATCTTGTCGGCGCCGCGTGTGTCATCGCTCCGTACCACACCGTGCCATCTGCAAGCAGCGAGGAGCTGCAAGTGAACAGAGTCGCTGCATTTTTATGGCTTGGCAGATGGTTAAATAATTTTAGCCTAAAAAGCTGTGTACCGTTACAACAGTGACTCAGAGACACCCACTGAGGAGAAACACGGGCGGTGTCAGCCGACTGCCGTGACCCAACGCCGCGCGCGCTCCGGGGCACCGCGGGCACAGCTCACCCGTGGAAACCCTGCTGGGGAACACAGACAGCACAGCACCCCTGACTGCACAAAACCTTGACTTAGTCACCACTGGTGGCTGGGGAAGAACTCCAGTGAGATGTCATCAAATGTTTCCTTTAAAGTGTGTTTACATGCTTTCTTACAAATCTCTTATAGGCTCAGAGAGGAGCCCTAAAAAAGGGGTGTTAGGTCTGTCCTGGTACAGCTTAGACCCACGGTTTCTCCTAAGTATTGAGAAAATTTCCCTCCTGCTTCAAACTGCAAGTTACTTGGAAATAAGGAATTTACTTGAGCTTTGTGCCTCCAGAGGCAAATTCTACAGTCTTCTCAAGCTCTAGGAAGTGTGTGTGTAAGGCTGCACACAGCAGCAGCAGTGTCATCCTGCTGCCTTACAGAAAAGAGATGCTGAAAGCTAAATAAGCCTTTCTCCAAGATTGGAAGTTACATGGCACATCAGGACTTAGAATACAAGTATGAAATGGAGCACAACAGGCTGCAATAATCCAAGCCCACATGGGACCTCTGATGACAGTCTTTTACAGTGTCCCTGGCAGCAGCCTTCCCTGCTGCTTTTAAACTGGTTTTAGATGTTTAAATGACTGCTGCATTTTGAGTTTGTAAACAAGGCACCTCTGTGGCTTGTTCCCATCATGTTCAACAACTTCCTAAAAGCCTCAGTCCTTTGTAAATGGACTGGTCTTGATTAAATCTACATCAAAACATAAGTATTGCAATCAAAGCATGATTTTTTGGCCAGCATCTGGAGCAGACATTTGTGCCACCCCACTTTTTTCCTTCAAAACAATTGCACCCTCTGTGCAGAGCAAGGCCATGGTCCCACTGCACCCCTTCTCCCTCTGATTGAGATACATTGCTCAGTAGAGCTAGATCAGCTTGGCACCCAGATGATCTATACATATTTTCCTACTCAGCCACAGAATTCATGTAGGAAAAGATCTTATTCTGCTTTCTGCCTTCATGACTCACTTTTTTAAATAGGAGAGAGGGACACTGGGAGGGTAGGAATATAGAAAATCACCTCTTCCAAGGCTGCAGACATTCACAGGTGCATTGTGAAAGAGCAGATCTTAAATTCTCAGATCTCTGAGCCCACAGTGCTAATGGAACTTTATATAGCATAAAGGTGAGAAGCTCCTAGCTGCCCTCAACTCTAACAGGCTTAAGATTGTTCAGCCTGTGTCTGCAGCCAAGGAAGGAGCTGGAGGCACTCTCAGGCAGTCCTACCTCCCCATTGATGATGGCAGACTCCTGGCTCCTCTCGGAAGCAGCATGGACAGCAGGGAGGGCCACGGGTTTGATGGCAATGAGCTGCACCGAGCCCGAGGAGGTGTCAAAGGGGTCCACGGCTGACTTGGCAACGTTGTCAAAGAGAATCCCTCCTTCCTCTTCATCACTCACGGCCACTAGAGCACAGCAAACCCACTCAGCACAAGGACACAGACATTCCTGCTGCATGCTCAAGGGGAAATTCAGCAAGCACACGCTTTGGGTTAGTGATGTGCTCGGTGCACTCAAGGTGCAGAGACCTTTACCCCGGGACAAACATCCCATTAGATCACAGGAAACATTATGAATTCAAAGGATTATCTGTCGCTTCCCCAAAGAAGGTTGATTTCCAATCTGTGCTAATAAGACGGAAAAAAAGAAAAATGACACAGGAAATTATATGAAAATGACAGTGAAAGTTAAAGTAGATGTTGGTGGAACCCTGAACCCTGGGAGTTTTGAACTTTCTGTGCTGTCAGGCACTGACCCCCCCCAAAAGAAAACTTTTTAACCTGAGGCCTTGGAGAAGGATTCCAAAATTGAATGATAGAACTGAAATCACTGGTGTGTAGTTTGAATAGAAGTGTGTAATATCACAGGGTGAAAAATTTAGAATTTGGGGTTTTACAATATAGTAATATATGGAGGGCAAGATGGAGGTTTTGGGACAGAGGTTTCTTTCTTCTTCACCTTCTCCTTCATGGGTATAGGTGGTACTTTTGTGATTGGATAAAAAATGCTGCACTGCAGGTGATGGGTGTTTGGTCATTGTGTCAAAAATAAAAATAATTTAGGTGTTAGTTTTTAATTGGACAGTTAGGCCTTAAAAGACCTTGTAAGGAGAGAGATACATCACCATTTCACCATTTTTAGCTTGTTGGCTAGAAGTGCTGTAGCACTCACTGTAACATAGATAAGAATTAACAAACATTTGAGAACACGAAATACCATCTCTCATGCAATTCAATTCAATCAAGAAGAGGAAAAGAAGATTAAAAAGTGATAAAGTGGTGCCCCATGTGAGGATTGAACTCACAGCCTTCAGATTATGAGACTGAGATTGATTTGCTAGCTTTCACATGGAAATGCACACACAGGTGCCCACGTGCCAAGGCATCAGTAGCTACACCTGACCAAACCCAAGAGTTTAGATTTTTTTCTGTCTTATGCTGGAAAACCAAAGGCATTCTCAAAATTTGCTAAAATAAGTAGGTTTCTCTTTCAAAACTTATTAATACTAAAACCACCATTTATTAAAATAAAAGCATTTTCCACTGTGTGTTAAAAATGCTTACGAAATTGATAGTATCCAATTTTATGTTAATTTTTTGCTTTGCAAGCAGTACCTCAGGTCTCTGTGAAGTTAAACCATTAAAATTTCTTAAGAGCCAGAAAAAGGCTTCTGTAAATCTTTGAAATTAAACGGCATGGCAAAGCATCTTTAGTTTTAGATTTGTATAAAAATGGATAACTCTTCCACATGCAATTGGGCCCTTTCTCCTCCAAATGTTCTTTGCAACCCTGCATCACTTCATCAGCTGTTGAATCTGAAAACTCTAACCCACATTTTGAAATGAAAGAATGACACTAAAGCATGAGCACAAATTCTACAAAGAGATCCTTGCAAACATTTTTGAATAATTATGCTATTAGAGGGAAGAATGCTTGCTCCATCTCCTAACTGACAGGAGCAGAGATCCTCTGCTAAAGAACAAAGTGGTCTGCTCTAAATTTATTTCCTCTGAAAATACACTCTGGTTTAATATTTAATCACTGCACAAATTACAATGGACTTGTATAAACTCAGCAGTTTAGACAGCCAATGATTTTGGTAAGGAAATATTTGACAGCAGTAACATAAAATACAAACCCACAGAGTAAACTCATTATCCCTGTCTGTGCTCAGTGTGACTGGAGCGAGCACCACTTGAGCTTTTGAGCAATAGATGGCTTAAATCACTGTGTCACAATTAAATATTGTCCCTGCAGCTCCACAGAAATGTCCAAACACGACAGAAGCTTTAGTGAGTGTTGGATGTCCCCGTCCCTGCTGGGCTTGTTCAAACACTCCAGAGGTGTGTGCCCAGTGGAATGAGTGGCTCAGTGACAGCCACCCAGAGTGCCAGGGACCAGCAGGACAGCACAGCAGCAGGAGCAGAGAACGAGGGGGGCACTGGGCACATGTGAGCAGGGAGGCATCCACGTTACAGTGAGTGTAAAGGTAAAATGTGGATGCTCTTCCCTGGGGGGATTTTGAAACCCAGTAGCCACAGAGAGCTCAGTTACCTGCAGATGCACGGGGTGCCCCCTCTGACCTCATTTCAGGTGCAAAAACCAAGAGTTTTTCTTAATGAAACAGAATTCCTCTAGGACTTATTAAAGGAAAGAAAAATTAAGGGTGGAAAGAATCAGAACCCCCAGATGACAGGTAATTCTCACGGGGAGCACTTACACCACAGAGCACCCTCAGTATCAGCCCTCTCAAAGGTGAGCACAACTCCTGCACCCACTGCAGTGCTACCAGCATGGAAATGAGAGTCAAATGGGACTAGAATTTGGAATTTTATTCCACCTTACCTTAGTATTTGTTCATTTATCATACAAAAGTAAGGTTTTTTTCCCACTTCCCCTTTATCACTGGTAAGTGATAAGGAGAGCCTGTGATCTGCAGCCACTGGCACACTGCTATAATCTGCATTGGCAGTGAACCATAGCAAGCACTGGGAATTTCATCATTTGCTCCTATCCATCTCCTCCCAAGAGAATTTACAGCAACCTTGTATGACATGGCTGAACCTCAACAACCTCCAAACGTCAAAAAACAAACCAGAGGAAGTTCAGAGAAACGCTGGAGAAGTCCTGGAGTGTTTGTTTCTGTTGTGTATCCCTGCCCTGGGCCAGTCCACCCATCCCAGCATCTCAGCTGGGTGAGCAACTGGGAAACTTTGGGAAACTGCCCACACATCCTTTATAGTCCCTCACGATAATCACCCTTGCTTATTACAGTTAGCAGCATGGTTTAAAAGTGATGTTTTAAATTTCTGTTTTCAAATGGATGCGTCCCAGCACTATTGTGGAGCTGTTCTACCCCTGCCTGCACTGTCTGTGTGAGACTCAGAAGCTCAGAAAAGGGCAAAACCCAACTTAAATCACTACTTAGCAGCACTTTCCCATCTCTGAGATACCTCGTGCTGGAGATCCCATGCCCCATGATCCACCGAGGTGGAATTACTCCTCCTAAGCCTTCTGTGACTGCAGCACACGAAGATCTACCCGGAGCAATCATTTATTGCAGTGCCAGGTGCAGTGAAGAGTCGTGGCCCTGGGTCCCGGAGGGGCAGGAGCATCCCTGGAGCTCTGTCCCCACTCTGTCCCCACGCCACCATCAGCACACGAGCCCTGCCCCAGGGATGCTGTTCCTCCCCTTCCCACGCAGCTCTGCGCTATTCCAGCCGGGAATGCCAGCAGGTGGTGCTGCCCACCCGGGACCAGCTGGTCCCCAAAGGAAAAGGGGCTGTGGGACTGCCTCTCTGAACGGCTAAAAGACAATTAGACACGTGAACTATTCTATTTTTATCTCGTTAATAATTTAGAGTCAAAAAATGTGATACTTTTGTCAGCCAAAGATTTCAATGAATGCCACAGAAGATTCCTTGTCTCCTCTCTCTTTCCCTCTTCCTTGTCTTTCCTCCCCTCTCCCTCGTCAAAATATGCTGGAATGAAGAAAAAAAAGGACTGAAATACTTGCACCTAAAAATAAAATAAATAAAATTAAGGACATTTAAATTACCTGCGAATCAGGTAAACTTCTAGCCGGACACCTGAAACAAAGATTTGTGCTGTCCTGCTCAGAAGCAACCATTTGAAAGATTTTGGAAGCCCTCAGACAAAGAATGACATCAATAGTGAACAACACATAAAGCCAAAACTTGGGAAACACCTGCAAGCAGGTGGACGTGCTCTGCCTTTCCTTACATCAATCAATGAAGTATTTCTGAAGATTTATTTTACATTAAGGGAAGGCAAACATTGTAACCATACCTATAGAATATACCTGCAGTTGGAAAAAGAGCAAGCAATGTCACCTACCTAAAATAACTTCTTAAGAAAAAGCCCAGGTATCAGTACTTCAAACTGAAATCCTGACTCCTGAACTTGATTTAATAATGGGGAACTAATTTTCATTTCAGAGAAAATCTCTATATAAAGAAAAAAATAGACTTTTTTCTATATCACCCAAGTCATTCCTTTGGTCAAATGACTATCTCCAGAAAGATACAAACATGAGCTTTGAAAAATTAAAAAACTATCTGTTTCTGAAGGAGTTTATAGGCCTTTAAGTAAAATACAAATTTCCCAACATTAGTATCTGAACCTATCCTGGACAGAAGCACCTCTGTAAGATATTGCAGTGTAACAAAAAACACACTGTGTACACACACACCCTTTGACAATTACACCCAGCTCTGTGCAATGCTAAACCTCTCACAAACAGCACAAATATTCTATTTTCAGGATGAGTTTACAGCTTACACACTAATGGGAATAGCTCATGGTTCTTCCTGGACAGTATTTCCTTGGGTGTAAACTCTGCTAAATCTTGGTGATGTTGCAGCCTGGCTTTGCCTGGGATCCTGAAGCAGGGACCTGAGCAGGTCATTTGAGGTCTCCAAATTTGCAGGTTTCCAATGAAATTGTGTGCACAAGGTGAGTACTTGTCCCTTAGCTGCTTGTTTTGTTCCCTTTCTGTGAAGGTTTCCTGTCCTTATAAGCAGGAGCAAGGATCTCTCTCTGTGGTTATGTCTTCTTCTCCAACCACACCTACCTCATCTTTCTAAACATCAAAGTCTTTCAAAAAGAGATCACATATTTCATAATGTTTCCAGTGAATCCACCAGTCCCTTCTCTTGGCTGACACTTCTGTAACAAGTAGGTACATTCACTAATTAAAAGAAAATTATTTAACTGACATGGATAATGAGCACACAAAAGACAGGGAAGACATGAGAGCCTACAACAGAAGCTTCTTTAAGGATATGGTGGCCCAGGAGTTTTAAAAACCTTTGCAGAAATAGTTTTCTGTTTGCACAATAAAACTGTACATTTGCCTTCCTCAGTGCTGACATACTAGTGAAAAATCTCAGCCACCCAGACTGGCACTGGGTCTGAGGGCATGAACATCTCCATGCTCTTTACACTACAGCTTGGATGAAAACTCCTGTCAGACTCCATTAGTGGCAGAGCAAAAGTCATCCAGAGGGGAAGGCAAATGTGAAGGAAGAAATATTTAATTGTGTGATCACTTGCAGATCCCAGATCCCTCAGAGATCTGCTGCAACAGGCACCTTAGCAACACAGCATGCAGTATTTTTATTTTCTTGCCATGAGAACAGCAACCAAAAAGGGTTAAAAAATAAAATTATAGAGTAAGTCTGAAGAAAAAAAGGATTCACAGTCACCAGCAGGATGCTAGCAGGGTCACAGTGCTCTCACTATTTAAAGCAAATAAACAACAAAAAAAAGGGGAATGGAAGGAATGGAAACAGTAAGGAGAAGAATTAGTCTGTGTCACACAGGCTGAAATCTTAGGAGAAAAGGGAATCTGTGTCAAACTTCTGGGAGGTTCAATAGCAACTGGTGCCAACACACAGGATTTCAGTTAAACAGGTGGATTTTGTTTATTCTTGAGGATTTTTACCCCCCTGTGGTTAAATGTAGTAAATCACTCCAAAAAGCCTAGGATTTTGCTGTGAGGAGGTGAAAAGTCAGACAAAATCCCTAATTAACATCCTTTTGAAGGCAAATGAAAACAATGCTTCAGGATGAGGGGAATGGATGATGAAAGGATTAGGCTCCTTTCTCTACACCACAAATTCTTCCCAGGAACCCAAATTTCTTAGCCCTTTAAAGACACAGCCATCATGAAGGGGAATCATTTCACTCCCAAATCTACACAGGTGCTCCAATGCACCTGTCAGGGCTCCTTTCTGACTGGATTTTACCTCTGTCCCAGCTGGCCATGACCCTCTGGAAGCAGCCCTTTCCATTCTGACCTGTACTTTTCCCAGCACAAAAAAGGCAGAAGAAGGCTGCTGGATGTTTGCTGGGATCCAGCAGCTCCCCCAGCTAACTCTGTGTCCAAGCTGCTACATCACTGCCACTAGACAATGTTGCTGTTGCCATATTTCACTTTATTTTGAGTCACCATAGACAACTGCTCAGAAATTCAGAAAAACAGCTCTGATGCTGAGCTGCCACATCAGACAGAGGGAAAACTTGTGGCCCACGCTTTTGTAGAATAAAGGAGGCAATGTATCAAAGCTTGGCTGACTTACATCCAAAAAACCCTTTGATTTTACCTAAACCAATAATACAGACAAGTTTTTTCCCCTACCACTTTGCTCCTGTAAACAACTCTTGCCTGGACAAAGTAAATAGTTTTAGAGATTGGTATTTTAAAAAGGAGTGAGGCCCTTGACTGAATGACTTCTGAACAGTTCCATCTGTTTTCAAAGACAATGTCCAAATGATTGGAAAATGAGAAATTGGTCCAGCTGGGGAAGGTTTCTTACACAAGGAAGTTTGACTCTTTGGAAATGCTGCTTGTACATCTCCACTTGTGGTGATGAGGTTTAAGTATAAATGTGAGCTCAATTACACAAGTTCTTAGCCCAAAAGTTGGGGAGTCATATGCTTCATTAAAAATTGATAGTAAATCAAAACTTTTGGTTTTCTCCAAAAAAAGAAACAAGGACTCACACTCTTCCAAAGATATTAATGGGAAGGTTGCAAGATCAAGCACTTAATGGTTGAAAAACAACCTGCATCAATTTCATTGACTTCATTTAGTCAATTAGGAGCTGGTGAAAAGAAAGGCTGCAGTGTGGGCTGGTTTAATTCTCTAGGTCTGAGTGGGTTCAGCCATTGGCTTCTCCATTAATGATGTTTGGCCTGATAAATGATGGGCAGAACTGTTCATATCCTGTTCTTCTCTTCCACATTCTCTTACAAACCCATCTCAGAAACTGCCAGTACCTCTGTTGGCTGATTCATCCACTGTATAGTCCTCTAACATACATAACTGGGCACTTTTTAAGAAAGGGGTGGGGTGGGTTGAGTAAATGAAAAGTAAATTATTTTTCTTTTTTCTAAAGTAAATGAATGTAGAAATCATCAACTTTTAGAAAGAAAACTTTCTATTAATATAATAGTAAGTGCTCTTCAAGAAAAAACATGTCCTTATCTTACAAACTATTATCACTGTTAGATTCCAGATATGTTGTGTTTCCTGTCAAAATAATGCTCAGCTGAAGAGTTCTCCTGATCCTCCAAAGCATCAGCTCCTGAAGCCAAGCCTGTCAGTCTGTGCTGCTTTCACATTGTTCACTCACAGCCCTGACACACTGCATGTGGAGCCAATTTTGATACAAGCCACACAGAATTTACGTACTGAGGTAACATCCAGTGCTGTCATTCCTCCCTGTAACTAAATGTCAGCAAGAAATAGAATCTAAAAATTGGTCTGTAGCTATGGCAACTAATGAGCCATTCTGACTTGGAGTCCCCAAATCCAACATGTGACCATCAAGGGATTCATTCCAGTTGGAGGATGCTGCTGCTCAGAGGAGAAAATCTGCTGCTGCTTTTGCCGCGCGCGCGTGCGGGAGCCACCAGCCAGGCTGGGGAGCTGGAGCAGGCTCGGGCAAACAACTGGGACACGAGCAGCTTCCTGCTGAGACTGGAAGGAAAAACAACACCTTCTGTGGGTGCTAAACACTCTGGGAAAGGTAAAACCCTGCAGAAAGCACAGACTTTCAGAGGTGACAGCGGTGTTGGTAAATACAGCACGGGGGAGCAAAGTGCAGGATCTGAGATGAGAAGTAATGGGTGCCTCCAGGTTTTGGGTTTTAATTTCAATTTCAATAAGTGTCTGGGATTACACAACTACATGCTGAACTCCATTAATTCTGACAAGGGGAGGTCATTTCATCTGCCATGACCACGTCCTCCTTCTCAGAAGCTGTTCTGAAAGGGTTTGTTTGAGGAAACTCCTAAACATATAATAAAGATATGCCTACAGCTAAAACCTTCCCTTCTCTTTACCAGGGAACAAAGCATTTATTCCCTTTCCTAGCTCTGCCAGATGGCCAGGTGACCCTTTTTAGTGTCATGGCAGTCAAGTGAAGAGAGCTCCTCCAGAAGGAGCTGAAGTCTCTACTAGGAGGGCTCTGCAGATGAGGTGTCTCATGCACAGGCTCCTCCTAGATTCTATTTAAATTAAGATTTAAAATAAAGGGTCACTATTTCCTTCTACTACATTCAGAGATTTATTTAGGTAGCATGTGTATGTTCTAGAAATGCACCACAGCCCAGATCAGAAGAAAAGTGCTAGTCAATTCTTTTAAAAATCAAACAAAACTGAGTTCTTACCAATTTTCTTTGAAGATGTAAAACCTAACGAAACAAAAAATACCTTCACTAAATTATTTTGTCCACCCATGTAAACAGCACTTGGCACTGGCTTGAATCTTGGCTTTCCTGGGTGTGTAAGAAAGATGACATCATAAATTATGCTTTTAACTGTGGAAAACACAAATGTTGTTGTTCTGTAAAGTGAGCTAAATTTCATACAGTGAAAAAATAATTAACCCCCTTGAAACTTAGCCAGTTTTCTATCCATAAGGAAAACATAGCTATGGGAACAAAGCTATAACTTTATCAGGAAAAAAAAAGCAGAGAGAAGAAAAGCAAGGAAAAAAGGGGACTGGGTACTTCTCTCACAAGGTCACCACCATCAAGTAAGGTCTTGTAAGAAACATACAGTGTGACATCCCAGGTGCATCAGGAAAAGCTGACAGCAGGTGCTAATGACAAACAGGTGTGCCAAGGATGTGAGGAAAGAAAAAACACTGCATGTTTCACACTTTCTCAAATTAATTTTTATCTAATTAATTCATCTTCATCAGACCTGGGCCAGCTTAGCAGCAGCAGAAGAGGGAATTAATATCTTAGGGATCTGCACAACAAAAAAAGCTGCAAGAAGCATCACATCTTCATTAGTTTCCTGACATTCCAAGAAAAAAGGGGGGAAAACAAATAAGCAAGAAAACTTGCAAAGGCCCACACCCAGAGCAAACACCGTGATGTTTCATGGGGTCTGGGGGAGCGGTAAAAGGGGAAGGAGAAAACCCAACAGATGAGGCACACACGGAGTGCCCAGGGGCTGCTGAGGGCACCAGAAGCTGGTGCCAGGGTCCCTGGAGGCCGCGTGGGGGTGGCATGGCAGTGACACAGCGAACACTTCTCACCATTCCTCTTCCTCCCTTCTTCTTTCGCCGCTTTCTGCGGGGCCATCACTTTGTGCAGGGAGCTGCGGCCGGAGCTGGGCTTGCCCGAGCCGTGGCTGAGGATGGAGCCGCTCTGGCTCGGGGACCGGCTGCAAGGAACCACAGCAACAAGGCAGGACACGGTGAGTTCCTCCTCCCAAACCTCCTCCCAAGGTCATTTCAGTCCCCAGCCTGCACCACTGCGTTTGCACGGCTGATTCAGCACCAGAAGGAGACGGAATAGAAACAGCAAAGAGCACAGCAAAGGGAGGAGCAGAGGGATGGGAGGTGAGCACGACTTTCTCAATTAGTTCAGGGCTCATGGGCATCTCGGTGGCTTGGGATGCAGCTGCTCCTCATGCATAAGCCCCACAATGATAAAAGTGCCACCACCGAGGACAAAAAGCCCCATTGTCAATTCAGTGTCATTAACCCAGACAAAATAAAGTAGACCTTTGTTTGAGGATGTATGGCTAAACTGATTCCTTTATTATTTAGCCTGCATTTGCAGTCAGCTGTTGTCAGCCACAATGCAAATACACTCGTTCACTTTGCACATATGCACACACAGTGATGAGAAAATTCTCCTTTTCTCCTTTTGGCACATACCATGGTTTAACCAGCACCCTCACTGGCTGAAAGCCCAAAGGAAATGTTTGTTTTGATCAGCCATTGCATATCCTCGTCCTGATCTGGTCCCTGCCCAGGGTGAGGAGGGAGGGCAGGGCAGAACCTCTGTGCATTCGGTCCCAGCAAAGAGCAGGGACAGAAATGAGCAGCAAGCTCCCACCACAGCTTCTCTGCTTTTTGGGTGGACAAGTTACTGAAATCCTAATGCAGACCACAGTAGAAAATAGTACATTGGGTGCTAGTCCACATCCAGGCACCGTCACATTTTTTTACATGTGAAACTTGCCACAAAGGGAATGAAACCTCTCCACAGGACCTGTGTAGTTATTCACAAACCTATCTGCAATCTACCACTGAGTTGTCATGGGCAGTGACAGGGAGATGTAAAGAGGTTACATTAGAGGAAAAAAATGGGCCTAGTCACAGAGGCTTCCATTTACAGAGAAAAAGAATCAAATCAAATTCTATTGATGTCACAACAGTTTTATAACCAGAAAATGGTATTAAAACAAAACAACTGTCAAAACCATCCTGTAAATCATTGCCAATATTGTACCATCAGCTTGAAACGTTCATTTACCTTCAGGTCTGGCCACCCTGCCTGGTGTAAGTAGAAAGTATTTACTGTGGTCAAAACAGCAAGGGACAAATAGGAGAAAAACAATTCTTGGGGATTCCCTTTTGAAGATAGCCTAGGTGGAAATATGTATAATTTGAGACAGGCTCTTTCCAGCTACAGGGGTCTAGGAGAACTCAGCATGCATCTCAGCTCACTCCAGCCTGTGGGTTTCCTTGGGAAATTCTACTGAAAATAAGAATTTTCGAGAAGCAGGATTCCTCCTTATAAACCTGTCACTGCTAAATTAATAATCCCAGCCCAGTAAAAAAAATTCATCCAGGGACAGACCAACACCTGAAGAAAATCTGCTCAACTTGGGAACACAGAAAAGAAGTGAGCATAGATAACTTGCACAACAATTTCTCTGGTGACACTAATCCAAATATTCATCCTTTTTAAGTGGCCCTCATATTATTAACTGAGAAGTTTCTTTCAGTGGTGATAGCAGAGAAGATACTCTGATCAGTTACCAGCCACTTCATGGCTGTCTGGTTTGAATTGACTTTTCCAGGCTGTAAAATACCCTGAATGAAAGGGCAAACACATAAAGGTCAAGAAATATTTCTTCATCTTCAGCAACCATTAAATTCCATTTCCAGACACAGCTCCTGGGAATGAAAAATACTGAAATTCTACATGTTCTCACTTACTCAAATAATCACCCTGAAGGAGGGAAAACTAACTCTTAGTTATTTGCTTAGAAGGGCACAAGGTTCAGCACATTTTATAATGAGAACTTTCCTGGATCAAGTTTGTTTATCAGCATTTGTTTAAAATGGTGCAAATTAAGTGGAGGATTTTTGTGCTCACTCAAAGGACTAAGTGAAGTGCTTAATCACTTTGGTTAGAGGATTAATTAACAGGGCTGGTTTACATTTTTTATATGTATTTACACATGGCTTTGGAGAGGCTTCAAAACATTTTAAAGAACAATTCCTGCAAAGACTTGACCTGCCCAGCACCAGCAATGCCTGTGGGTATCACAGTCATCTTCCATTTGTCATTTCTCCAAAGGATGGAAGGCTTTGAAAGGGACAGGTGCTGTTTGCTTCACGTGGACTGTAGGACCTACCCCTCACATTTCAATGATTTGTAGCACGGACAGCACCTCCCTGGCATTAAATGGCAAAATAAGAGTTTATATCCAATTGCAGCTGGCTCTTCTCTACTGGTACTCCCTGCAGACAGCTCTTTCCACATTCCAGGTGATTTACCACACAGCCAAAGGAGTGTGACAAACCAGGCACCAGCTCGGGACCCTTCTGTCTGTTTTTCTGCAGGGAAAACCTCAGCTGATGACCCCCCAGAGGAGCAGCAGTGTGGGTCTCCAGCCCCACACCTTCCCCTTCCAGCCTGTCCCTGTCACAGTGTGCAGCAGCACCGTGCTGAGTATTCCAAGCCTTCCCATTATTCCAAAGGGGGAAATGTTGGACAAGATGAGGTGACTCAGCTAGGAAGGCTTGGATTTCTCTAGCATTTCTGTGCATTAGTCAGCTGCTTTTCTTGTATGTTATCAAATTCCTTCAGGAGGCCAGGCTGTGTAATGCCTGTGAGCTACACAACAACAGTTGCCTCTGTTCAGGCTGTTTACCTAACAGGTTTATTTTCCTCTCTTCCCTTCAGTATCCATCCTCAGCTCCATTCTCATTTCATACCAAGGAGAGTGGGTCAAGGAAAAACTGGCCTCAAGGCATGCCAAACAGCTGGGATAAAGGGATAATCTGCTTTCCTTGCCTGCAAGGACTGAGACAAGAAATTTTCAGCTATTCTGTTGATGGTTGAGGGCAGACATGAGGTAAAACTTCCTAACAGGAAAGGCAGGAGAGAACAGATTGCTGGAGGAGGTTGTGATCATCCCACCAGTGGAAGATTTTAAAGGAAGGTAGATAAAGTTGAGTTAGGGGGGTGTTGGACCCTGCAGCAGAGAAGAGGAGCCATAAAGTATCCTGGGGATCTTGAATCCATGATCCTACAAGCCTAGAGACATCATATGAAGAGAGTGCAAACCTGGGACACTTTACTCTAGACACTGACATTATCTAGTCTATTCTTACACTTCAAAAGTTTTGTCCTGCCATAGATGCTTTGGATCTAGAGATCTTCCATAATTTAGTGGGTGTTCAGGGCTTCCCCTTCTGCTATAGTGAAGGCATTGGGTCTAGTTCTGGAGTGACAGCAATTTACAGTGGCTGAGGACCTGCTTTTTGTTTCCTTGAGGAATTACCAGTGCTCATGCTACAGGTCTCACATTTCATTTGGGCTCATCTCTTGTGCAACACCAACATGGACATAAAAGCCACTTCACCTCCTCTGTAAAATTTCACTTGGTTTTCTCTCCTATTTTGAGAGAAATCCAGCACAGACCAGTGCTGTGCCAAGGATAAATCATGGAGAGGAGCCATCTGCCATACACAGAGCCTGGGAGCCAAACCTTACAGCAAGCAGCAGCACAGATCCTATTAAACCCCTCTGGAAAGGCACCAGATCCAGCCCTTACCTTTTCCTGGTTTCGTTGGATTTGGCAGTTTTGATGGTGCTCCCATCCTGGGTGGTTTCTCTCTCCTGGGAGGCAGGAGCATCCCTGACTGGAAGTGGAAGGATGACAGTCTCCTGAGTCACAGGTAAAACCTCATCCTCTGCTCCCTGCTGGCCCAAGTGTTGCTTGGCGTAGTCAAAGCCTTGTACTGGCTGCAAAAAACCAGGAGAAACGACAGAAATTTCCAGTGTGTATTAGACTTAGTATAAATTCTCAAATTCCATGTAAAACTTTTCACTGTTCCTTAAGTGACAGGTAAAAATACATAGATTACCATGTGAATGCCCAACAGGAAACCAATTTTCTGATGAGACCTCCATTCCACACACTTTAAACATGATTAGTTAGTATAAAATTGATCTTGGCTAACCCTTCTTACCCTGCTGTAACAACCCCAGAATTTACTTTGACAGACAGTGACAGAACGAGGATGTGGAAGAAAAAATTAGGGGTAAAAAAAAAAAAATAAAACCATTCAGAAAACTTTCTCTGACAAAATCCTTGTGTTTCCAAAGAGAGTGGGAGTAATTTATTCCCAGTCAAGCCAAAGTAAAAATGGCACACATCAGAAAGTTTCATGGGCAACATTTTCCAGAAAAGAATCTTTTTCAGATTAGTGAAATCATATTTCCCCTGGCTTGCCAGGTACCTACTGGGAAGGATATTCCTGACTTCACTTATTTCTCTTGGGAAGTGGCATTTCACCAGAGCCTTGCAGCAAGGCAGTTCTTGCCCAGCAGAACTAACACTTGCCTTCTGGGCAAAGCAGCCAAGGAAAGGTGGATTCCCTCCATGGAAAAATTAAACATTTAGACAAAACTTGACTTTCCAAACTGCATTTTCAATTGGAAGGAAAAGAAAAGGGGGGGAAATAAAATAAAATTTAAAAAAAAACCAAACTGACCCCCATGATCTGTTGGAAAAAAATGAAAAATAAATCACTCAAAGAAATTCCTGACCACCTCTGGAAAACGTGTTCCTGCTACACTAAATAAAACTAACTTACCAAAAACAGGAAGGTTGCTCTTCCTGAAGTAAAAAGACTATTGACAAAATGCTAAGAAAGGAAAAAAAACACTTCAAAGTTGAGAAAGTGGTGATTTTAAACCTCACTCGTACTTTGGGAAATACTTTGGAATTAGTTCTTGACTGATTAGTCACTCCAGGTTCCTGTCATGTCATCACTGAATATTTTATTTCCAAAAGAAAATCAGCAGGAGAAAAGAAATGGCTGCTGGCACAGAAAAAGGACAAGTTCTGAAAAGCATTTTCTCTTGTTGTGCCCCTTACTAAATCTGGGCTGCAGCTCTAAATTCAGACACATTTCACAGGTGATCTTAGTCTGAAAAGAATGGGGCTGTTTTTCACTTTTTGAAACATAAAAAAATGATTTTTCTTTACGTGGCATTCCCAATCTCCTGTTCAGACTGAGGCTAATGGCTCCTAATGTGTTTCCACACGTCAGCATTGCTCTGATAAGAACCTTCAGCACATTAAGGAGCAGGTTAATGCTGATAAGGGAGAGCAGATCACCCCCATGGAACCTGCAATATATCAGAGAAATGCCAATTCACCATCACCCCTCCATGGCAAGCAGGGTTCCACAAAACAGCCACCAAATGAGCTCCAGAGGCAGCAAACAAAGCTAGGAACCAACACTGCACAACATCCTACACAATCATATTGGCAACTAAAATAAGGTTTTTCAACCTCATTATAAGTATTAAGTGTCAGTTAAGACACCCCTAGATATTCTGAAAAAAGGTAACAAGAGAGAAGAGGTGAATAAATCAGTTATTTCTCCCTCCATGCCTTTGAAAAAGTAAAATAAGTTTCAACTTTATCTCTTATTTTTTTAAAAATTAAAAAAAAAATTAAAAACCCCAAATAAATAAAAAAAAAACCTCTCCAAACAAAAAACAAACCAATCCAGAAACAGCAGGACATGAGAATTACCAAAGAATTCTGCAGTGTCCCAGGTCAGTGCTGCCACAGGAAGAAAATGAAGGATTATTTTAATCAGAGTTCTACTTACCACCATGTCCAGCAACAAACTGCAATAAAAGGAGAGCTGAGAAAGTCATCCTCATCAGCAGACTCATTGCATTAAATAAAATTTGCTCTTGGATCCCTGCTCTGTAAAAGCCCACAGGAGCAGATGGCTCTGCCACCCCTGGAGGGAACTGGCAAGGCTAAATCACGAGCAGGCACGGCTGAAATGTAATGTCCAATAGATCCAAAATACTGACAAAGACTGAGATTCTAATATGGCTTTGGAAAAAACACATGGATACACACACTCTGCCTGCTGAAGGGCAGACTGAGTGCAGAGAGTTGTTTCTGGGACTCTTTTCCCTTGTAATGATCATGAAAAAGACATTAAAGATGATAAAAATAAAAGAGGAAGGAAGAGAGGAAGAGAGAAAGAGAGAGGGAAAGAGAGAAGGAAGGAAGGAAGGAAGGAAGGAAGGAAGGAAGGAAGGAAGGAAGGAAGGAAGGAAGGAAGGAAGGAAGGAAGGAAGGAAGGAAGGAAGGAAGGAAGGAAGGAAGGAAGGAAGGAAGGAAGGAAGGAAGGAAGGAAGGAAGGAAGGAAGGAAGGAAGGAAAAGAGAGAGAGAGAGAAAAAGAAAGAAAGAAAGAAAGAAAGAAAGAAAGAAAGAAAGAAAGAAAGAAAGAAAGAAAGAAAGAAAGAAAGAAAGAAAGAAAGAAAGAAAGAAAGAAAGAAAGAAAGAAAGAAAGAAAGAAAGAAAGAAAGAAAGAAAGAAAGAAAGAAAGAAAGAAAGAAGAAAAGAAATCAGTTCCTCTCCTCTATTTGTATATTCAGGTAGTTTCACTGACTTTTTCTCTGTGCCCTTTATCAAACTGATAAGGCTTGTTTTCCCGTGGCCTGCAGCACTTGCTTTTGCTTGTGGGTCTTAGACTACAGATCTTATCTCTCTTTACCTGCAAACTTACTCTTTCATGGCCTAAAAAAAAAAAAAAGAAAAGGAAAAAAAAAAAAAAAGAAAAAAAAAGTTGAGGGGACAAATGAGATTCTAGACTTTTAAAAAGCATGCTGTGAATTAGAAAGCAAAGGAAGCAAAAGTTAACATCCATCCAAAACCTCAAAGCAAAAACAGGTACTTAAAATAAAAACAGCATTGAAATAATATTAAAATAAAATCCCATCAGAATTTCACCCATTTGAATTTATACTTCTTTCATTTTACAGCTAGGGAGAAAATTGGGGGGAAAAAAAAAAAGGTATTTTTCAATTTTCCTTTTCCCTGCGACTGCATCCAAATGTCCCTGACTGCTGAGGCAATTCAGAACAGCAACACAATTCCCAGGAGAGATGCTGGGATATAAACTGCGCTGCGTACGAGAGGTCATTCTGCAAACTTCATTTATTTACCCTTCAGCCTGCCGCGACACAAAAGTCACGCCTTAATTACCAGGCTGAGGCAGCAGCCCCGCTGCTCTGCTCCATCCCCTCAGCGCCTCCCGCTGCCGCACACGGATATTCGATGGGTATTTGATGGATATTCGATGGATGTTTGATGGATATTTGATGGATATTTGATGATGGATATTTGATGGATATTCGATGGGTATTTGATGGGTATTTGATGGATATTCGATGGATGTTTGATGGATATTTGATGGATATTTGATGGATATTTGATGCTGGCTGTGTCATTACCCCGGCGCTGTGTCTGTACCCGCTGTCCCGCCCGCAGGATGCGGGATGAGGGGTGTGGGATGAGGGATGAGGGGTGTGGGATGAGGGATGAGGGGTGTGGGATGAGGGATGCAGGGTGCGGGATGAGGGATGCGGGATGCGGGGTGTGGGATGAGGGATGCAGGGTGTGGGATGCAGGGTGCGGGATGCAGGGTGTGGGATGAGGGATGAGGGATGCAGGGTGCGGGATGAGGGATGCAGGGTGTGGGATGAGGGATGAGGGATGCAGGGTGCGGGATGAGGGATGCAGGGTGTGGGATGAGGGATGAGGGATGAGGGATGCAGGGTGTGGGATGAGGGATGAGGGATGCAGGGTGCGGGATGAGGGATGAGGGATGCAGGGTGTGGGATGAGGGATGAGGGATGCAGGGTGTGGGATGAGGGATGAGGGATGCAGGGTGCGGGATGAGGGATGCAGGGTGTGGGATGAGGGATGAGGGATGCAGGGTGCGGGGTGTGGCCGCTCCGTTCCGGCAGGACCCGCAGCTCCCTCCCGCAGGAATGCAGCGCCAGCCGTTTTGGAGCAGGGCTTCTGCAGCCCAAACACAGAGAAAAAACACACCGGGGAGCCCAGCAGGCTGGGATGCCCTCGGATCCTCCTCTCCTCCCTGCTGCTGGATGTTCAAAAGGCATCGCAGAATTGCTCCGGTGATTCTACAGCACATCTCGGATGCACAGAAGCAAAATACTGAAAGGGCTGCTAAAACTACAAATCTCTCCGGTGTGACTCCCCTCCGAGCAGAGTCAGCATTAATCAGCAGTCTCAGGCACTTTCCCCAGCCGTGAAACACAACAGACTCATTTTAAATGTGACATGGAGATGTGCTCGTTTGTACTCCCAAACTGCATGAAATATGGCAATTACAGTTCAAGCAACTACCACTATCCCTAACACTGGAATTAAAAATAAAACTCTTCCTTTCAAAATGACCTTCTTTCATTATCTTCTCAAAACATGTTTCTTAGCCTTATTTTAATTAAAGATGCTGAAATCAGGAATGACCAAACCAGTCCATTCCCAGTCTCCTGCGGGATTTATCTTCCTCAGACCATATACCAGCCTAAACTCTAAACTAGACCTGGCAGAACCTTCCTGATGGAGCCATCATTGTGAAACTAAATGGAAAGCAATTCAGCTCTCATTTGGAAACGCATCACTTTTCAGATAATGAATTAAATTAAATTTTATAGAGTCTCAAAATAAACCGGAAAGGGGAAATGCACTCTGGAAGGGACCTTCTGCACTGCAGCTGCAAGGAGAACAAGCCTGCAGGAAAAGCTCCTGAAAGGACTCTGCTGTGAGTGCTGGCAGCTCGACACCAATTGTTTTGTTCCAGCAATTGCAGATCCAGCTCCCATCTGATGGCTGATGCAAATGTGACCTGACTGAACAGGTTTTAACCTGAGCGTGTATCTCACAGCCTGATTAAATCTGGTTTCTCAGGAATGTTAAAAATCCAATTTTGTCTTTCTTTTTGGAATGAAAACAGTGAATAAAAATACGAAAATAACTTTCAAGTTTTTCCTGTGCTTTAGCCTCAACCAGCAGTAGTTTGGTTGTTCTTTTTTTAGCAGCAACTTTCTTCAGCTGGAAAGCATCCCATAATGATGGGCAGTTCATAACAATGAACAAGTTTTGTCATTTTTTTTTTCTTTAGTTCGGACCAAGATTGTACATAACAAGAATCAAATGGTGCTTAGCATTTGCAACAGCCCCTAATAAAGTATAATTTGCATTTTAGGGGCTTCCATGGGGCATCAAATAGCACTGCAGTGATATTAATTCTTGTCTGTGGTTGTGATATTGTGTTTCACTTTTGCAGGTCTAGTCTTAACCCTGGATGGATAATAGTGGATAAATAGACAAGCACACTGGAACCAGAATGGAAATGTCTTTTCTGGATCATTTTTTATACAAATGTCTGGTTTCCAACTGGCACCAGCTGCACCCATCTGCAACGAACCTAAGATAAGGAGAAAAGAGCTGTCAAATGCATCATGCCTTCCTTCAACTCTTCTTCCAATATACATTTTTCAGCAGAAGCAACAGAGCTGAAATCTCAATAATCCTTCTGTCTGTAGCATTAAGAAACCAAAGAAAAAATTCATCATCTCAATCCCATGCCAGTGGAGAAGAACAAAGCCAGCTAAAAGGGCAAAGGAACAATCTGACTTACACACAGGTTCCATAGGCTAAAAACTCCTATCTTTGGGTGGACCTGATCAAGAGCCATCGAACAGAAGCTTTGAGAGGGGAGACTTTTTCATTATGGAGATGACACAGAATTCTGTGACATGTTTCTGCCAGAGGATCAAACTGGAAGTGCATTTGATTTGGGAAAAAAATTCTTGTAATTGATATGGACTTTAAGAAAAACATAATTGTACGAACCCAACCAGCAATACACATAAATGAATTAGAAAGTCCAAAACAACTAAAAGAAAAAATAGCAGTAGGAGAAAAGAAAAATTCAAAGCATGTCTATTCTGGATTAGCAGTTTGGGAGGAGAACCTTGGTTAGGGCCAGGTCTGAAGTGCTGCCAAACTTCAGACATTCCCACGTTCAGCAGGCAGGAACAGCTCAGGCCATGGGTTTGGAGATGTGCTGGTCCAACCCTTCCAACTCCACACATCCTTCAGCTGCATCTACCCAAGAGTCACAGCCTCTGCAGCACTTTTGGATGTAGAGCTGGGCCACTGACCTTGGCTCTCTGAGGCAGGTTCATCATGGTGTCTGGTTTGAAGTCGTTCTTGTTCTTCCTGCAGAGCACAGCAGTGATGATGATGATGATGACGGTGACCACAGCGATGGGAGCCAGCACGGCTGCGATGATCCACAGGTTGTTTGGGGGGTTCTTCACCACAGCTGCAGGAAAAGGCACACCAACATTGGTAAGCTTCACTGGGCAAGGCTCCTGCTGCTCCCAGCCTGCAGTGGCCTCCATGTAGAAATTAGTATAAAAGCACTGTAAGTAATCTAGCTTTCTATATAAGGATGTATGAAAACAATACCTTCTGTATTACTTCACTAGGGGAAAAAAGGGAAAAATCAGCAGCACTGTTGAGTTCACAAATCCCTGGGCTCTCTTCTCTTAGTTTTATGTTACCTGGTTATATGCAAAAGTAGACATCCACTCCAAAGTCAAGATGGATGCCATATAAGATATCACTCCAATGGTTCATTTACACAATAAACAAACAAATAAAAGGTGTAAGTAATGCATCCTTAACTATTTTTCAAACACAAACCCAGCCTAGAGCAAAGTAGCATAGCATGTGTGTTAAAAGAACACACACAGAGTCCATACATGGTGTCAAAGCTTGCCTGGCTCAGCAGGAGTAAACTGGCAGAGTTTTTTAAAAAAAACAATGAAGCTAGCTCAAATTATTATCAATATCAATAAGGCAATAAGAAGATGCTTCTCTTGTGCTCTAGAAAGAATTTATCATAGTTAAGGTCAAAAAGAATTCATCATTTCTAAAGGAGTGGAAATAACAAGGTTGAAAAGAGCTACTTGCAGATACATTAATGATGGCACCAGGAAAAAGGTGCATTTCAGCAATGCAGTGATGCAAAAACATTTTAGATTCCATTTCATCTGAATAATCTCTCTTAGTATGATCCTTCAACTTGTTCACACATAAGAGACCCTCCTGTGGCACATTCGCAGTTCTCTCATTTCATTTCATTTCTTTCTGGAAAAACAACCAGACAACCTCCTTAAAATGCTGAACTTTGCCATAGTGGAATATTTAGTGGACTTCCCCATGCTACCCCTGTTTATTTTGCTGTGGCACTGGTTGCTGGTGTGGGCAGGCAGTTGTGAGAGCACCAGCACAAAGCAGCCGTTCCCATTTCCTGGGGGACTGGTGCTTTCAAATGTCATTGAGCTTATGAGCTGTCAGAGGCACTCAGCATCTCTCAGGATCAGACTTCAAATGCAAAGCAGCTTGTTCTGCAGCAGCCATTAGGAACTCTCCAGTTCCCCAGCTGAAAGCCTGGCTGGAG
Source organism: Sturnus vulgaris (assembly GCF_052056855.1). Taxonomy (NCBI): domain Eukaryota; kingdom Metazoa; phylum Chordata; class Aves; order Passeriformes; family Sturnidae; genus Sturnus; species Sturnus vulgaris. Next base: position 10,814,909 of record NC_142260.1, read on the forward strand.
CCTGAGCCTGTTTTCTTTGTAGATTTGCAACTTTTTGCAAAGCAGGTGAAGTTTGTTGGGTGATGGAGGAACAGCACCATTAGGATCAGAGCTTGAGCACAAGACTGCAAAAAGGCCAGGTTGGAGACTTCCAGGGTTCACTTTTCAACAGACTCACAGAATTCTTAATTATTGACTTTGACATTTAGTCTGGGGATGAAAGGACTGTGGGGAAGGAAACAGAATCTGAACTTTAAGCAATAACAGAGACTTTAATTATAGACTGCTGCTGTGGAAGCAGCAAACAATGGTTGAACAATTATATTTATTCCTTCTAAGGGATGCAGAGGAAATGATGACCTTATGGCTAATAGGATAGGCATTTAGGAGTCCTAATTTACATCTTTAATTCAGTTACCAGACTCCAATGTGACCTAAAGTCAACCCACGGTTCATTCAACTCAGTAAGACTTCAGTGGAATTTGAAACAAGCCTTTCATTCTGTTGTAACTCAGTCTCTGGCTCATAACACAGGAACATCCATTTTTTGTGTTATTATTTGTCTGTCTCATCTAACCCAGCTATGAGCTCCCGAGGGTACGTGTCTTTTCTTACAGTATTTTGGGACAGAACTTTTCATTCTGCTAGCACAGAAATTATAAGGAGCAAAAATGAAATCCACACAAAGTATTTTCTGTGGCAATACAAAGACAGACTACAAATAACCATGTCCAAAAGGAAAGAAATTGGTTTTTTTCCATAATAAGGTAAAAAGATGGAATTACTTCCTACATTTCAAATACTCTACCTTCAGAATCTCAGATACCTCAGGTCACAATTTCAGTTTCTGTATATTCTCTTTTTACAGTGTTCTATGCATATGTGGCTGGTATGAAAATCTACAGATGAATAAGGCTGCCTTATCAGACCATGGAAATACAAAGTTAGCTGGTGAGCAGTAGATTCCATAATTGCCTAAATACCCTCGTAAATATAAATCATATCACTGCACAAAGAGCTAGGAAACTGCTACATCTATATCTTCTCTAGCAAAAAATACAGTAAAGAAATATTCTCATGGAAAACAAAATTACTTGGAATTTAAATGCAGGAATTTATGGAATGGAGATCCTCGGGTTCAGCTGAGTTAAAGTCAGTAGCAGACCACGATCAAGTCAAGGATCAGACACAGTACATGGTGCATTCTCTGGAAATTATATCATATTTCAGTCTTCTTACTCAATCCTATGTTTATGGATGATATATAAATTACTAATTACAGTGGTCTCTTCTTTTCCTGTCACCATTTCCCATCATTATTTCGGCAATTTCAGTAATTTCACTGCTCCTCCAGGCAGATATAATTGCACCAGGGACACCCATTTTATGTGCTGTTTCACCAGTAAGGAGATCCAGTGCAGAAGTCCACTGTATAATTTTGATTCTTTCTAAAGAAATACTTTGGCAAAGGCGAGAAATCCAATTAGCAAAAGGCATGGATTTGTACACTGAGCTGTCAAGTGCATGAAAAAACACTCCAAGCTTCACCACAGGTTTATGACTATGGGCCAAGAATACAGGAATATCTAAAAAAAAATTGAAAGAAACCTGTGTCCACAATCACTCAGTAACTGAGGAAGGTCCTGAAAGAGAAATTTGAAAACACTTTACTTTACAAGAATGGATTATTTTTGGCCATGTTATTCTGAATGATACTATCATATCTTGAATCTGAAAGCTGCCCATATGCACAAGTAGCTCTTTTCAACTTCGCTTTTCTGATTTGTGTCTAAACAATATCTTTAACAAACATGTAGCTTTCTTGGTGAAAATTATAATTAAAAAAAATAATCCCTTTGAGACAGAAAGAATCTACACTATTTTGATCAAGTCAAAAATAAGGAACATCTTAATAGCCACCACATTTTACTTTTTTTGGCCAAGTTATATGAATGTGATGACTTTGCCCCACTCACCATTAGTCTGTGGTATTATGGTTTTGTCAGCACCAGAATTAATTCTGACTTTCCATGGTGTTCAGTTCATGGAATAAAACAATGATTAAGCATGGAATTTTTAGAAGGACTCTTACGGTCAGCTTGAACTTGGATGACATAGCCCAGGGTCAAGGCCATCCTCTGGGAGTCAACTGTACTCAAAATTTTGGCAGCTGCAGTGCCCAGCAAAGGCTTCCCGTTGTATAAAGTGTAATATGTCAGTTCAGCTGGCTCCTTGGGTCCTGGAATACGTTGAATTTTTACCATCTTTAAGGGAAATAAAATAAAAGAAAATTATAAATAAATAAATAAAGGGAAAAAGAGAAATAAAGTGTCTTCGTGTTATACCAGTGCAAAACTTGCCAGGAGCTATTTGGAGGCAGTTCCCACAAGGAACTCCTTCAAGGCCTCCTATAAGCATAAGCTCCATGTAAATATTCTCAGAGGATCAGAGCTTCTCCCCTTCAGAGCCCTGGCTATTAAATCAGTCAGTCAGAGAATTGACTAAAATTTTTCTTAAAAAATATTTAAACATAATGCTAAAGTAAAACCCTACACTAAGAAAAGCATGCAGTAAAGAGGAAAGGATCAAATTTTTGGACATTACAGTCCTCTGTAAAGGGGGAATTCTTACAATCTGTTCTAATACTGAAAACTCTACTGGCTTATTTCAGTTGAAAAACAGCCTCACATTTCACTTCCATACTCATTATTTTTTCAGTCCCAGGTTGATAACAAAGGAATCATACTTTTTCCATTTTATTCTGCAGAACACTGGCAGAATTTTTCCATTGTACCTCTACCTTTCCTGAAAGTGGAGAAACATTTCTAATGATGAGAAGAAAAAGGAGTTTTGTGATTCTTCTCCATTATGTTATGGACTAAAATTTCACCAAATTTACTTTTGGCAAGTAAAATGTGTTCCTTCTTTTAAATTATTTCAGTGGAACAATCCAAAGAACTGTGTGGGCAAATGGGAAATGTAATAAATTGTGTTTATACTTTACAACAAACAATTATTGAAAAACATAATTTAATTTTTTTTTAACTAACTAATCTTTGAAGATGGAAGAAGAAATCTTTTAATTGCTGGTAGCATCAGTTGGCTTAATTGGTGAGAAAACAAAATATGATCAGTTCAAAATACTGAATGTAAAATGCAGTAAATAAGAGAAAGATGATTAATAAATTGCTCAAGTCTGAAGTCTCTACTTCATAACGTGATCTGGGGCCACATGATTTGATGACTAACCCTATATAAATAAAGGCTGCTTCTTTTGCTTACTTTTTTTTTTTTTTTAACAAAAAGATAAAAAAAGGAGAAGTTCTGGCTTTGAGTTACCTAGGAAACTTTTATCATGGAGAAAAAACTTGGAACTCTTCATTCTGCTGAATACGCTAAAACATGTACTTTGTACCAATCCTCATAGCAACCAGAGAGAAAATATTTATGAACCCTGATTAACTAATGATGATTTCTGGAGGATGACGGGCGTGCCAACACGGCTGGCTGCAGAAAAAGGCGCCATCAGCAGCGCCAGCCCTCCCTGCTTTGATACCCGTGAGAAACACAGGGAATTCCAGCCCAGAAGTGGAGCTAGGTGTGTGTTTTAGAGGAAGTGGAGCGGGGCAGGTTTGAGCCCAGGTCCCTGGAGCACCTGCACGGTGTAGCTGCCCACGGTGGTGGCGCGTCGGAACCGCCGTCCCTGCTGGTGGGACATCATGAACAGCGGGGCCAGGCGCTGCTCCATCAGCCGGGCAAAGCTCTGGTTGTTCAGCCCCAGCAGGGCAATGTCAACCCCTTGGATGACTGCGGGGACAGAGAAAAAAAAAACACATATCAGCCCTCCAGGCACGGACAGGCAGAGTGGCACAGTTTGGGACAGGGAGGTGCAGGCTAACTCGGAAGAAAAATTCTTGGACATTTTTTTCCCCTCTCAGTAATTCCCTGTGGGGGTATAACACACTTCTGTCTCAGGCCCTGCACTGCTCATCTCAGATAATGTCAATGATGTTTCAGACAGTAAAAATCTCCAAATACCATTTCTAGGCCTTCAGTTTACCAAAATGGCTCAGGGGAGCATCTACTCCATGATCTTCAATGTAAAAATTAGGTTCAAACCTATTTGAGAGCTGCTGGGTTTATGCTTATTGCCAGATGCTCCTGCTAACCAGTTTCTATCCTGAGGATTTGAACTCTGAAGTTTGGATTTTGTACAGCCTCAAACAAAATATCCTGTTTGAGAGCACTGAAACCTGAATAAATATTTCTGAAGTATAAATGAATGCAAGATTTAAAAGACACTGGATTCTAAAGTTCAAAAAAAGTGATATAACATGCTGATTCAATTGATACATATGTACGGTTTTTTCAGTATTATTTCAAAAAAAGTCTTCTGGGACCACCAGGATCTTTTTGAAAACAGATTTTCCATTGTAATATCAATAATAATCCATCCCAGCGAGTGCACAGAGGTGAGAAATGGAGTATCAGGTTCACAGGGTCCATACTGGGAGGAGCTGTACCACTCCCTTCAGAGGATCATAATCTCTGCATTAAATTGTGTTTTATTTCAAATTTATGAAAAGATGGAACTGGTACCAAGTCTATTTCATGTCAGAGCCCTTTGGTCTTGCTTTCCTGAGCATTAAACAATTCCAGGTACAGACACAGCAACCAGAGAGGCTTTGGTATCACTCAAAGATGTCTGAGGGAAAGGGTCTCTTTCTTGCCCAGTTATCATTTCTGAAGTCAAAATTATTATGCATGAAAATGTGGCACCTGTGAAATGACTTGATAAAAGAAGAATTTTGAAGCCTAAGAGCTTCAAGTAAAAGATGCAAAAGTCCCTGCACCCAGACAGTCAGCAAATCATAACAAAGTTCCTTGGTGTAACCTTTGTTCCTGGGTTATGTCTACGTGCCTCTTTTGATTTCAGATTTAAATCCATATCCCAGGGTTTAAAAAAAACCAAAAAAAACCAAAAGTCTATTTGTGTCTCAAGACTCTCAGAAGATAATGCTGCTCTCAGAATTGTTTCAACCAAAGGGCTACAGATTCTGAGGTGTGTGTTGGTCATTGGAGATGTCACTGTTCAAGATGAGCAATCACTTATGCCCACAGTGACTGTAAGTATGTTTGCCCAGCTGAAGGCAGGTTCAGTGGGCAGCCACTTATTTCTGTGTAAAATTACTGCACCACTGTGTTCATATAAATGAGCACTAAAAATTATGACCTGGAGTGCCTGGAGGAGGGAAGGACATTAGAAAGTACCTGTTATCACCCAGTAGTCTCTAGTTGATTCCGACACATCAAGGTTTGGATACTCCAAAGCTTTAAAAATAGAAGATTAAATTACATCATAAGATTCCAACATCCTACACATTATGCATCTCAAAACTGGCTACCCAGACAGCAATAAAATAAAATAAAATAAATAAAATTGAACTATGGCCCGAGAGGAGATCTAGAGCATCATTTTCAGGGCTACAATTTCTCTTCTGTCTGAAAAGGAACACCAAGTGCAAACAGAAGAAGCACTGCCATACAAAGTAGAATATATATCTCCTGTTCCAAAATACTGACTGGGACAGAGTCTGGGATGAAGCCCAGGAATGCCCAGAACCAAGAAGGATTAGTAATAGGTGTTGTATTCATCTCTGCTGCTTTCTCCCCTGCAGAAAACCAGATGAGACTCCATGATGATTCTGTGATTAATCCTTATATAGCCCAGACCACAGTTTTAGCCTAAAACAATATGAAAATATAGCAGGGTCAGACTCCACATGGATTGCAAAGGAGACTAAAAAAACTGTGAGCACACCTTGGAGTGTGGAGCTCTCTCACTGTGCACAGTTTAAGGCATTACCACCGTATGTGTCTGCATCTGTGAGAAACTGGTATTTGCTGTTGTGATGCCTTTTGTTAGCTCCTGCACCTCCAAAGTGCACTAGGCTGTAAAGCTCAATATGCTGCTAATTCATTACAGCTCAGCATTTGTTCAATAGATTAATATTGGGAACTTAATTCAGAAAACATCCACGCTCTGCAGATTGATAGGCTGCTACTGAGTCACCTTGATTTTTAAAGCCCAAAGTGGCTCGGAATAGTAAACATTGTAAAGGATTTGATTTTGCACATTAGCTGCTTTTGAGGAGGATTTCACAGCGTGCCCTGAGCTGTGCATTTCCACAACAGACTGCAAAGGCTCTGGAGGAGCCACTGGAGCCTACTGGGAAATAGCATGCTCAGAGAACAACCTCAATATTTGTTTGATAAACTGAGACAACTACACTGCTACATGAATAAGCATCAAACGCTCTTCAAAGGAAACATTTTCCAGACACACTATCAGTCTGGAGCCATAAACACTGCTCGTGCATTAAGTTCATGAGTTTGCAGTACAGCTGCTGCACTGGGAATAAAACCAAGAGCTCCAAAATGAAATATAAGCCATTAGTTGTTAAAGAAACACTAGCTAAAGACTTTATCAGGTCTGTTCATCATGTGTGGGGACCAGCAGAGAGCTGCAGTACCACATGAGACTTGCTGTGTGACAAATGGCTTGCACAGCTCCTGACTACCAAGCATATTCCTGTACAGCCTTTGTGAGAAGCACCACAACCCTCTTCCCTTACAACAGGCCGATTTTGGAGGCCAAACACTTGAACTGAGCACAGCCAGCATCAAAACTTCCTCCAGCATTCTCCTTGTGCTCCTGGGTGGCCCATGAAGACACATCCTGAACACAAGGCATCCACCAGCCATCAAAAAGGATGAGAAATGGGGAACATCCCTTCTAGGTCCATGACCACCACATTTATCAACAGCCTCTGTCTCTCTGCCTCCCCTTACCTGTGGAAAGACTTCATGAAATCACAAGCCCACCTTGAGAGGTGTCTCTTACCCCATGATGGAAACTCTGATTCAAAAGTGCACCAACACAATGCAAGCACTTATAGGGCAGTTCCACCTATTTGTTTCCAAACATCATAATTTGATAGGTAATGCCTCAAACACAACAAACAAACCTCCTTTCCCAAAGATTTGCACAGTCACCTAAGTTAGCTGTGATTCCTGACTGCCCACAGCAGAGAGAAAGCACTGATGCCACAGAAAGCTCACTGTGCAAGTCACTGATGAAGAATTGCACCATGTCATTTCTCTGCTGTTGGGCTGTTTGCAAGCAAGATGGACTGGCAAAAGAAAAAAAAAAGATAATTTGTGTTTTCCTCAGTGCTCACTTTCCAAGAGTCTGCTCCTGCACTGATGCACCCAGCATGTCCCTGTCTCTTCTCACTGCCAGCAAACACAGAACTCCAGTCTGCAGCAAGCTTAATTTCACACATCACATTAACAAGCAGATTAAACAGAAATTCCCATAATCAGGTGTCTTGTCCCTTTAATCATTTTAAAGAAATTAGCACACAGAGTCAGGGAGCACATCCACCACATGGGCTGCCCACACAATTGTACCTCAGATCCTCCACAGCAACTGGAATGGAAGAAAACCATTGATGCCAAAGTACTCAGACCACTGTAAACTGGGGATGCAGTTCAGCAAATGCACCAACAACTTTTTAAAATAGAAGAACAGATGGAGCTCACCCCACTACCCAAACACACTCACAGCCTGAGCCCAGCCCAGCCCCTGGAGCAAACACCAGGCCTGAGGATTCCACTGAAGCAAAGGACTATGCTGAACTAAAGTTCATTCAGTGCTGTGCTAAGCATTCCTGAAATGAAGACTTTGGGACCTCTTGTGCTTTGCTTTTAACAAAACTACAATTTCATTTTATTTGAAACCTGGCACAGGAAAATTTTTTAATTAATGACAGAGTATATATGTTTTTCCTTAGTTTTTTGCCAGTGTTGCTAGCAGCCAAAATAAACACTGAACCCAGGGGGAAAAAATCATCTAATTCCCTCTCTTCCTTTTTTTTTTTTTTTTTTTAATAAAATACAGTTTAAAAAGTAGCTAGAAAAACTACCCTGAGCTTGACAACAAAGCCAAATTCTGGTGCTGGCTAATCTTGATGCTGGGAAGCACATACTTACATTCAGCAATGGTGAGAGGTGGGTAGGTGAGGTAGAAACCCACCAGCTCAGCTGACAGCTGATTAAGAAGGTTGCTGGAAATGGTGCCATTTAGAGTTGTGCTTTGATTTTTCACTACATAAAACAGAGTGACAGCTTGGGAGACATTGGAGGTGTTCAAAATCTGAAACAGAGGCAAAAAAATAATGTGTTGCTGTGGTTCAGCTCATTAAAAAAAAATAAAAACCAACCAAAAAAACCCAAATGAAAAACACCAAGGCAGTACAAAGAAACTGAGGAGATGTTAACCTGAAGAATGGATTAGCTACACCTCGTTCAGCTCTACCTGTGTGATGCTTTAATCCCTGCTTTAGCACTTGCAGGGTTCCTGGAGGACACCAGCAGGCAGAAATGGTGCAGGCAGGACTGAAAATGTTTTCCCCTGTTTTTAACAGAAAATGTGGGATGAGGAGAGGATTCTTATCAGAAAAATCAGCCAGTGCTTGATGCAGAGAAATTGTCCTGTTTATCTTGCTGTCTTTGCTGCCTTCCTACTGTTGGTTTCTAGGCCCACACATTTTCCATATTAAATTAAAGTTTCTGCTCCTAACATATGAATGCCTGCTCTCCTCCCCACTCTAGCTCAGTGCCAGTCTCTTCCTGAGCCCAAATTTCAATACCACATTTTGAGGACCAATTCTATTCTGCAAGTGCTGGATGAGATTCTGAAACACCAGGAACAAAACCCACATATTTTCTTGGAAAACTTATGCCCAGGGGCAAGTGGGATGGCATTATTTGGGTACTGATAGGTAGGCCTGACAGCATTCATGAATATTATTTAAATACCCATTTTTATGGTTTGGATCACCAGGTTAAAAGAAAAAGCCATGGTATTAAAAAAAGCATCAGAAGAGCTCAAGGTCAGACCAAAAGTCTGCCTAGCCAATGTCCACTTACAAATGGCTGGAGCAGAAGGTTGGAGAAATAGCCCAGGACAAGAGGAATAAATGACTTTCAACAATGTAAGATTATCCTACAGCTATGTCAGAGCCATAAATCATGGCTGGGTTTAAAAAGGGTTGATGACTTTTTATTCTGTATCTTTGGTCAAACGTTTTTTGTCATTTCCCTATTTTTTTTTCTAGTTACATCTGGACATCTTTATCACACAGTGTGTGAAAGGATGCTTCTTTTTTATTTAAATTTGAGTAGTTCTGTTATGGGAAACTCCAAGTGACCACTCCTGATTCACTACAGCACTCATGCCTGGAGAACCATGACCAATTTCATTTCTCCTTACATGGAAGATGTTTCATGCCTTTTACTCACCTGCCCTCTACTCTCCTAGGGCAGCAAAAGTTCTGAACTGGCTCTGCCTGCTCCAGAACTGTTCCCCAGTTTTCAATTAATCTAAAGCCCTCATGCAGTGTTTTATTGCACTGACTTAGTCTTTTGCATGATACTGGTATAACTTCAGAAAAATTGATCATGAAGATCACACCCTCGAGCCTCTTGCTTCCCAGCTTATATGTTGCCTCCAGGACCTCCATCCTATCTCTTCTTAAATTGGCAATACCCACAAAAACAGCCACTACCTTCTTCTAGGGCTCCTTCCAAAATTGCTTAGGTGCTTTGTGAGATCTCCAATTTCCACCCCAAGCAAATTAGCCACCATGAAGTTCCCCTCAATGCCATGGTTCCAGCTATTGAAAAGGTGAGTAAAAATCAGGCCCTCTGTGGTGAATTTGTGCCTGTGAGTATGAAACTGAAATGGATACCATGAGAAAAAAATCCTATTCCGTTATTTCATCTTTATACCTGAACAGCCTCACTGAAAGCAACTAATGTGTCAGAATAACATGTTCAGTAAAGATATCAATCTGGAAGACTGTGTTTTTATACTTGGAATTTCATTTATATGACTGAACTGCAAACAGTAAAACTCCAATTCATGAAAAGCAACAGCCTTCTATAAATCATACATTTATGAGTTCTCCTGCAATGCATGAAACAATCTTATTGCAGATGAAAACATAAACCTCCTTCCACAGTGGCTAGCAAAGGCACTGTGTTGGAATAAAATCATACACATGGCAAAGAATAACCAGGAGGGTTTGGCAACAGGCACTGGCACAGCACCCAACACTGTACCTGAACAGTTAAGTTGTTGCTGGTGTTTAGGACCTTTCTTTCAGCATCCTGAAATGCTCTCTGGAGCCGCTGTTCCATGGTCTGAACAAATTTGCATGACTGAATATTGTCTGTTTGACCCACAAACTGCAGCTCTGGAAAAAGGAAGGCATTAGAATGTGTACAAAGTATTCTCAGCTGCAGCACCAAGAACAAAATGATCAATTTACACATTAAGCAGGTGAAAATAATGCCACTTCAGGAACTGCACTAAATTAGCCTTAATTAAGACAAAATGTACGAATTAAATTGCATTATTAGAACTGATACTCTCCACAAACAAATGGAGATTGTTTCTGCAATGATATATAAGATGGTAGGGCCTGCTCACTGTGCCCATACTTACTCAGAGCCAGGCAGTAAGCAAAGTCATTCTAAAAGACAAGTTATAATCTTAAATCTTGCAGGTCATTTGGTCCTGCAAAATATAATCAATCATAATATTGATTCTCATTCTGCTTTATTTTCACTCTAGGAAAAATGTACTTAACTGCCATAAGTATGTGTATACAAACATTGTAAGCACACATGTAAGAAATATTTTCTATCATTTAATATACATCATTTCAGAGCACTCTGCCCTCTCCTAGCTTATAGTGTCCTGCAATTACTCTGTACTGATGCTTGCTGCCACCTCTCCTTGATGCCTTTTTGGGACTACTTAACAGAGGCTAGACAAAACTAAGGGAGTAAAAAGTGGTTATTTTTATTGGAGGGCCTTCAGGTACACTTTGGGCCCCCAGGATCTACACCCATAAAATGGACAAATGGTCAGGTGTTTTCAGGCTTTTATAAGTTTGGGCCATTTGCATATTGGGGGTTGATCTCTCAATTACACCTTCAGATAATGAAGTCATTTTCCCCAAATTTGCTCCCCCCAGTTCACTTTTGTTTACATTTCTGGGGCCTGAGGCAGTGAGGTGTCCTTGATTCCCAGGCCTGGAGAGGAATTGTTGTGTCTGACCAAACTGGGAGAACAGTAGCTCACACTCTATATGGAGTCTAGAGTTATGCACTAAAGAATTGCAGGCTTACAAATATATGGAAAATATAAAAGCTGAAACCTTAAGACATCACCCTCACAGCAGTGCCGATGGCCCTGGCAGCAGAGCACTGGGAAGGACAGGGGTGCCACAGGAAAGCAGCAGCAGATCCTGTCCTGCTGCCATGTCACTGCCCCAGAGAGCCCCTGGGCACCAATCCATGGCCATACACCCAGCCCAGACAGGTATCCCAGCCCAGACAGGTATTCCAGTCCAGAGAGAGTATCCCAGTCCAGGCAGAGTATCCATCCTAGCCCAATCAGGGTACCCCAGCCCAATCAGGGTATCCATCCCAGCCCAGGCAGGACATCCATCCCAATCCAATCAGAGTATCCATCCCAGCCCAGGCAGGCTATCCCTCACTCACCTGTCTTCAGCTGGAAGTGGTAGGCAGGCAGGGGCTGCCAGGGCAGGGCCAGGGCCACCAGGGCCTGCAGATGTGGCACGTGCAGCCTCATGTCTGCCGTGGCGTTGGCCACGCCGTAGGCCAGCAGCGTTTCGGTGACAGCAGCCGGCGTGAAAACCATCCTGCCCCGAGTGACATAGTACCCCACCGTGAGGTTACTCGACTGCTCCAGCACTTCAACCTAAAACACACAGGGAGGCACGGGGCTTTATTATTTTGCTTGCAGTTCAGCCACTGTTTGGTGGGGTTTCTCACTCTGTGTCCCTTGTAGGGTTTTTATCCTTTAATCCCCTATAAACACTGTGGGATCCGTTAGTGTCAGATCAGACACGGTATTAGCAGAACTGCTCTGAGAGTTTTAGGCTCAGCCCATGCTGAGCTCTGATGGGCTCCAAATTGAAGGAGTGCAGAACTGCAAACCTTCAGGTTAGGCTGGGCTTCATTCATGCACAGATACTGGGACATTTACATAGGCATGGAAAAACACAGAGAGCTTCCAGCTCCTACTCCATGCCTGAACTTCACTGACTTCATGCGTGTTTCTGATATTGCAGGTTTACAGACAGATTTTTGAAAGACAGGTTTCCAATATTTGATTGGGCTATCTCTTATCTCCTGTTCTCCTGTGCTGTCTGAGATAGTTAAGTCTATGAGTGGACCTATACAAGTGAAAATGCCAAACCACAAGAATAGACACACTGTGAGTCAAAACATGGGCTCAGTTTTACCTCAAAATTCTGTATTTTCCATAAAGTTTTAGCCCTGGAACTGGTCGGCTTCACTAAGTTTTAGCTGGTTTCCTCTGTTAGAAGAAGGCAGCTCCCTTCAAGTTTGCCAAAAGGTAGGGGACTAAACCTGGCAGTTTTTATTGCTGCTGCCAAGGAGCACACAATTCCCAAACCATCCTCCACACTTGGAGCAATAAAGCGTGAGGACCAAAGTCAACCTGGCGACCTCTGTTTTGAGAAAAATTGCTTTTTACCTCCCTAGAAGCTTGGTGAGTGTGGCTCCTAACAGCCTTGGACCCCACACAAATCCCAGCCTGAGGGAAGCCGTGTCCCAGGGAAAAGGGCCCTGGCAGCCCACCCGAGCCTGCTCTCACACACAGCAGTGCACAGGTTCATGCAATTTAGCTGCAAAGAGATGAACACATCACCTCCATTTATTTTCAATAAAACAGGGCTCTCTCCCTGCTCGGGATTCTTGTGGCTGTGAAATTGCACCTGTCAGGTGCTGGGTTTTCAAAGCAGGGAGGGAGCTGACAGCAGTGACATCCCATTTACCAGCCGTGCTCTTGCCATTGATCCAGGCTGAGCACAGCAGCACCCGGCTGCCCCTGAGCAGGAGTCACTCCTGAGCTGTAGGGGGAAGAGGAAACTGCTGTCAGTAGTTATTTCCCAGAACCAAAAAGAAGTTCTTCTTCATCAAATTAACTGCTAAAAGTTTTGGAGTATTCCTTATATTTTTAGAGACCAGAGTGGGTGCCACCTCTGGCTGCTCTCCATAGGAAAATCTCAGTGCTCCCCTCCAAGAGGCTTCCTGTATTCCTGCATGCAGAGGCAGCACTGGAGCTGCAGGCAGCTGCAGTTCTTTGGTGGAAGAGCTGTTTAGGTGAAATCAAGCACGGAAAGCCAAGCACACCTACCTGAGCACTGACGTTCTGGTTGAAGGCTTGTCTCAGCACTTGGTTCAGGCCTTTTCTCACACTCTCCCTGAAGGCATTGCTGATCATCATCCTCCTTGTGTTCAGAAACAGAACTGTGGAGCAACAAAAGCCACAGGGTGGTTTGAGACATCACCATGCTCCTGTTTGCTCTCTTTAATTGTTTTACATTGGGCTGGCTGTGCAGGGATCATCAAAGCAGCAGCTTGGATTAGCAGCAGCTCCAAAGACAAGAACTGAGGGGCTCAGCAGCTCCTGAGCTCCCTGTTCATCCCATGGCAATAGTCCATTGTTTCCATGTTTCCAGAGCAAGGCCTAACAAGTGCAATTTCTTTAGCAGCAACAGCAAGTCTTTGCCATGCTGCCTCTCCAAGGAGGCTTGAGGCCACTCACTGCCTGAGGACAGACTGGCACAGCATTCCCAGGGGACTGAGCCAGAGCTGCACAGGCAGGCTTCACATATTCATGGCCACAGCTACATAAAAGAAATCTGCTGCTCCACTCTTACAATTATTTTCTATTTAGGAAACATCTCTATGCTTACTTTAATAAAACTATCACTATCTTTTTCTTTTTCTCTTGTAATTTGCAGAAAGACTTTTATAGCTGTGCTTGAGTACTTTCAATCATATACTGTACACAAGCTACTTCTATCTTTAGAAATAGCTGTTGTATTCATCACACTACTGATGGTGATATTTAGCAGCTAACAAACACACATTAGTTCCAAAAGCTGCTTAATTCACTGTAGCCTGTATCAGGCAAGGTCACAGACTCTATTCTTTGCTGACATCTCCAAGACAAACACATCTTCTGGTGCTGTGCTGCCACAAGGAGTCCATGAGAAGCTGGGCAAGGTACCTCAGAGTTCTTACAGCTGAGGAGAAGCTGTCCATGAATAAACAGCTGGAGCCAGAAATGGCACTGTTCACATAGAAAATCCAAATCCAAATCGTCCCATTTTGAAGTGTGCAACTCTAGGTGCTAAACATAATTTTAATGATAGAATTAGGTGTTCATATTAGAACAGAAGAGGTTTTTGTGCATTAACAGGGCTGAGGACTAAGGCAAGTTACTGCACTGTCCTCTTCAGCAACACAGACTCCTTACTGCAAAGCAGGCACCAAACCACCCCAGCTTACAGGGCTGTCCCTCCTGCAGTGACCCCTGAACTTCACAGCACCTCATCTCACCCCTTCGTCTGACACATTCATGTTAAAACCCAAGCCACGGGCAAAGCCAGCGCCGTTTCCATCCAACAACCCCGCTCATACCCACCCGGTTCAGATCAACCACTGCTGCCCCACATCCCTTGACACTGGGGCGTGTTCCTCACACCCCTCACGGAACAGGAGCCCCCTGCAGCAAAGCCAGAGGCTGGCTGCACGTACCTGTTTTCACCATCATGTTGGCAGAGAGCCGGCAATCCAGCGAGGGAGCTGCCGTCATGTTAGCGAAGGCGGCTGCTGCCGTGGTGCCGGGAGGAGCAGGGGGAAGCCTAGTTGTTTTCGCTGATGCTGTAATAGATGTCAAAGCTGCTGTCATTGTCAGGGGGTATGGGGTTGGCCTTTTGGTGATGTCTGAGCTCGGGAACTTGTGGGTGTCAGTTACTGTTGTTTCTATCTGCCTCGGTGCGTGCGCTGTGGGTGCGAGTGTGGAAGCCGTGGCCGTGCTGCTCTTGGGGGTTATGAGCAGGGCTGGCGTGTCCAGAGGTGAGGCAGTCGTGTTCCTCGTTGCAAAAGGAAAATCTGCCCGTGCTCCTACTGAGCTTAGATCCGATGTCAGTTTAGTGGCAGTGATATGTTTTGTTAGTGTCGGTATCGGTGTGCTTAAAGCCATCACAGATGGCAAAGGTGTGGTTTCAGTGCCTAGAGAAAAGAAGGAAGAAGCTGGCACTGGTGAAGCTGGAGATGATTTTCTTGTTATTGGTTTTGCTTCTGAAGTTTCTACTGTAGGTATTGCACCAGAAGATACTCCAGATAACACTGTAAGAACAGAATGGGTAAAGTTGGTTGTTGGCAAAAAAGGAGACTCTATCTGTGTTGGTGATGCATGGACAGAAGTTATGATGACTGCAGAGCACTGGTGGTAGGGGTTTGCAATGGGATGCCTTTGGTAGCTTTATTAGATATGTTACTGGGAGCTAGACTATGACTTGTAGCACTTGTGTCCCACTCCTCCTCACTGCATATGGCTGGATATTTATCAGCCATAACCAAATAAGCAGGGGACTCCAACTGTCTGTGTGCAAATTCTGGAAAACTTCCAGAACCTTTGTCTTCTCAGACTAAACTATTTAAGAGACTTGAGCCAGAAGGCTTGGTTACAGGGAAGGGGGACTGGACTGGCAGTGTGCTGAGGCTGACACTGCTTCTGTTTGGGGCTGAAGCAATCAAGTGAGCTGAAAAGCCAACACCAGTGCTGTGCCTAATGTTTTGGTCAGTAATCCTTCCAGAATCACTTGTTTGGTGTATTCTAGAGAGCTGGGGAAAGCACCTGCAGCATTAACAGGAGGCACATGTAAATGGAGAGATGCTTTCTCATGTATACTGATAGAACATCTCCAACACAGAAGAAATCAGCAATGTTTTCAGCCATGTTTCCATGCTTTTTTTGCAGAGGTATTGTCAATGCAGTAGCAATGGATGAATATCGAACAGGAGATGTTTTCAGTGCAAATGCACCTACATCAAATCCTGAAAAGTTATTCTTTTCAGCAAAGGGTAGATTTGAAATGTTTTTACTAGGGCATGTATATGTATAGTTTGCTGAAGGGGTGGAGAAGAGTGGCTGCTGATTTATATTAATTTTGTTTTGCAGACTTGACACTACTGAGTGTGGTGCATGGTACTCATCTTCCAATGGAAAAGTACTTGGTGCAACTTCCCTTATTTCCATTTGGACTGAAGGTTTTACCAAGTGAATGCTAATGCCAGCTGCAGACAGCAAATGCTTTATTGGTCCACGTAGAAGCTGAAGTTACAACTTCAGGAAGGCTGACAGGATCTAAATTGCTTTCAGAGTCTGCATTCAAAATCCTGGAAGAGCCAGAGCTGTGGCTGTCCATCACTGTTGTCATGGGAACAAGTGATGGCAGCGTACCCCACTCTGGAGGCATGACATTGGCGAGTGGCTTTTTATCAACTGAATGCAAAGTCTGGCCAGAGGTTAAATGATTTTAAGCTCTTGGAAATGAATATTCTGCATGTGGGGTCACAAGAGTGGGTACTTCATCTTTCTGTCTTCATTTACAGTTACATCTGAACTTTCTGCACTTCCAGGTAGAGAACATGCAGTCACAAAAACAGCAGTGGCAGAAGTACTCGTGGTGGCAGGTTCAGGTTTTGAAAGGCGCCCAGTGGAAGTCATTAATGGCACTGCAGCTACATCAGGAGTTGTCATGGCCATCTCCAAAAGAATGTGTTGGATCCTTGATCCTATGAAGAGTGTACAGGTTTGGATATCTGGAGAAACTCTGGAAAGCTGAGTTCCATAATGCAGAGCTTTATTAGCATTAAAGTTCATGGACATCTTTGCTGTCACTCCTCTTGTGAAAGGCTGTAGAGCTGTCCTCGCCACAGGAAAACCACCAGGATTTGGGAGAGCAGGGCAGAAGCAGCTGGGAGTTTATTTGCCTGCTAAGTTCCATCAGCCAGGCCCTCTGCAAAAGTCTGATTCAGAGGCAGCAGTGGGAGGGATTTGCAGCCTGTCCTGGTTGGCTGCTGCCGCCCTGGGACTGGCTGTGTGTGCTGCCCCAGTAAACACCTCGTTTGTCTCAGTTAGCAAGGGAGACCTTGGGCTTGTTGGAGAGGAGTGAGCTGCATTTCTAAAGAGAAAATCTGTTTTGCTTCTAAATTCTCATACTGGCAGCACTGCACTGCGGGCGTGCTTTGCATCTGGGATGTGTGATAATGGCAGTGAAAGGGAGGATGTGCTCTGTGCCGAGCTGGAGACCTCAGCCAGGCTCTTGGAGGCTGGTGACATGACAGGAGCAGGGTTAGAGCCTGTAGTGCAATTAGTCAGTGCTGTGAAAGACTGAGGGTGACTCATTGGCAGTGTTAGATGTGGAGTACCTGCAGCATGGCAGACTGATGTAGGAACCTCTGCTTTATCCTGAAAAACTGATGATGACAGACAAGTGATACCACTCATTCTGCCAGTCAGTGCTGCCCTAAATGGCTCCAGTAGAAGAGACATTATACATACTCTTATTAAGGAATCCTGACAAACTTTTGGAAGTTACTGTCAGGGGAGACTGATGCATTTTTGACCCAGGAATATCAGAGTATACAGATGACAAAAAGGTCCTTTCCAAAGGAAACCCTTTCCCCACTAACTCTGTGAAATGCACTGCTGTTGAGCCAATGAAAAGCATGGCCCCCATAAACAAGTTGGGACCCCTTCTATGATTCACCACACTGGAATGCACCATGCTCAGAGCACTGTTCCTGCTTTCACTAACCTGTGAGCTAGCTGAATCTGTGCTGAAGAAACCTTCAGGATCTGCAGACAAAGGCACTTGGATGGGCAGTACAGCTGGTTTAGAAAAGTTAATGGCATGAGGTGACTGAATTACCAATGAGGAGAATGATGGTGATGGAAGAGCAGCAAGCATGTCTGATCCTGGTGTGCTTTCTCTGGAAATGGAGGGTGGTTTCTAATGGCACTGGCTGGGGTGGCACAGCTGTGCTCGAATGTGTCACTGGTGGTGTGGTGGGCAGTGTGGCAAACATACCAAGCTGAGGCAAACCTGTTAGAGCAGCTGTGTCATCTGCATCTTGAGATGATGGCCTCAGAGGTGACTCAGCTGAGACCTCAGCAGGGTCCTGGGGTGCACTGTTCCCACTGCCTTGATAGAGGGAGGGGGACAGATGCATCTGATCCAAAGTCCTGGTGCGTGCGCCAGTCAGCGTTGTTCTGATCATCTGAAGCAAGTCTGCATTCTCCAAAGTCTGCCCCAGAGAAATATCAGCTACTGAGGGAGTCTTGGTTTCTGTGGAAGGCCGTGTTGGTGATAGGATAGATCTCCAGTCAGGAAAACTTCCTGTAGAAGGAGCATCATTGATATGCTGTAGCCTGATACCTGTAAAATAATAACTAAAATGAGCATATTCTTCCCCAAAATGAAGAGCTGTTATCTTGTTGCTACAAATCCCAACACAAAATGCATTAAGTTTGGTAAAACAAGTGAATTTCTTTTGTTGTTTACAGAGTGCATAAAAATTTAGAGAAAGTTTACCAAAAAAAATCCCAAACATGAAACTCAGTGAAAGGCTCAACACAACAGATTTTAAACCCCTAACTCGTTTCATCTGACAGAAGAATAAGGAAAGCTGCCTGGGCCATATTATTCCAAAATCTTACTTTTCCCAGGGATGTTTCAACAAACTAAGACACATTCTTAAGCCTGAGACAATTCCTGAGGTTATCACGAGTCACCCTGTGACAAAATATTGTGTGAGAAGATGGCTTTAGAAGCAGTGCAGAAAGGGTATGGGTTTTGACAAGCAAGATCAGTGCCTTGGCATGCAGTGTGCCAGGGGAATAGAGGCAGCACTGGCTGTGTTCCTGTAGGATGCATCTGGAGGTGCTCATCCTGCCAGCTCTAATAACACACGCCATTACAGGCACAAAAGGAAGAAAATAAACCACGGATGAACAAGAGGAGAGGGGGGCAAGATCCAAAACAAATTAGGACATTAAACTCATTTTTTGACATGTGCAGATGCACAACACATCATTTCAAACACCAGTTTACTCTGCATTCAGCACCATAGTGTCCCCAGGCTTTGTTTTCTTGAAATGATTACAGTTATTCTGAAATCACAGAATAGGAACGCTCACATTTGTATTAATTTAAAGATTAGGATTCACTCAAGAGTAAAATTTAAGGTGGTGGGGTTCGGTTTTTTCCTTCCCCCACATCAAGACAATGGATCAAAACTCAGCCCTGGCACTTGGTACCATGCCAATCTGTGTCCCCTTGTACAGCCAAGCAGAGAGAAGACATGGAGATAAATCTGCCCTCCAGCTGCAGCACATCTGGATCAGACACAGGGGATGCCAACCTCCTCCACAGCCCCATGAATAACTCAGTATAATGGTGTGGAAGAGCAAGCAGGGAGATCTTGAGACACACAATGGGCTGGGCATTGGCTGCAGCCACCCATGAACCCAAAGGTCAGCAGAGGCAGCAGCACCAACTGGGATCAGCCCACAGGAGCCAGCAGCAGGAGACCTCACAGCACAGGGGAGGAAAATGGGTCATGTTGCACCTGTCTAAAGCTAAGTTTCTTTCTTTGTACAGTTTTCTTTCCTCCTAAGTTCCTACACCACCCATCATCCATATGCACAGGCCACAGGAGATGATTAGACCAGCTCCAGGCTCCCGTGTGCACCCCACAGGAATGTGCTGGAATTATGGTTAGCAATTTTTCTCTCTTAAAAAAAAAATACACAGACACAAATAAAACCCAAGAAAAGAAAAGAAGGAAACCCAAACCAATCTTCCATTTTATGCCTGTATTTGAGTTTTATTAAGCCATGGTGAAAAAGGGCCTTTATTATCTCCTTCACTGAGATGCAAGAATAAATACAGTCTCCAGAAGCAATTTGGTTTAGGGAAGCAGCTCCAGAACGGACAACAGAACAGAGCTCTGCCCTCCAAGCAACCAAAGCAGCCCCCAGACCTTTCACCTGACACAGGTTAATTTGCACACAAGTGATCTGGAGAAAAGCAAAGGGAGGCAGACACAGGGAAATGTGAGACAAGCAGGGGAACAGGGAGCCCAACCCACTTCTATGGAGCTGCTCCAGAGGGTCAGCAGGCTGGACAGAGACTGCAGAGTCCACCAGGGAACTCGACCCACCAGGAGAGGTTTGCAGCACAGAAGGGACATTTTTATATTTGAGCCATGGCTGCTATGTGTCACCAGGGGACTGGAGACTGGTGTGGCCTGGTTTCTGGGTTTCTGACACTCTACTTGCTCCACCCTGTGTTGGAAGGCACATTGTGTTCTAGGCTGGGTTTTAGTGGCTTTTCCTTTCTCATGAGTCCGGCAGATTTTTAACAAAAGGTAGGGAAGAAGACAAGATTAATTTTGCTCAGCTAGAATGGATTCAAGCATGTGCTTGAAATTAAGAACTAGCTGATGTGCTTTGCAAAACCAAGCTTTAGGCAACCTGCAGCTTAAATATCTCTGCTGGTAAAGTCATCTTTACCCAACCTATAACTGTCTTGTTTCACCTCAGAACTGAAAAGTGACTGCAAAGCCTTCACATGGGATTTCTTCTAGCACTTAGTCCTAGAACTAGTCTAGCACAAGTCCTAAAGGGGAATTAAGCAAGTCAATGTTTTCTTCTTTTCTAAAACAACAAAACTTGTCAGCATCAATCCTCTCACAGATTGCACCATTCTTCATACATTTCTTCACACATTGGTTTAATGAGAACGATTATGAGCAGAGACAGCATAAACCTGGAAAAAGCAGTGATGTTACCACATATTGACAAGAAGTGAAGAAAAGTTCAAATATTGCAAAGAAGATAAAACACTGAATAAAAATATCCTCTAGCCACTGCTTAACTCCAGTCCTTCAGTTCTTGTTCCTTCCATTCCCTACAAACTGCCAATTTCTCTGTTCGTGCCCGTTAATGAAGTAAAGCTCCTGAGTTACTGAAGCATTAAGAAAATTATACAATATTTTGCAACCTATATATGATGCTGGCATTCCACTGCAGCAGATTTTCTTTTATTCTATGCCTATGGAAAGATACTGACTGTCAGTATCTGTTTCAAACTGCCACAAATTCAACATCCTGGTCGTAACCAGACAGACACAATATATGGAATTTACACTGAAGGACAAACTCTTTGCTTGACAATTGTTAGGATGGTATCAACCACTACAGCTCCCTATCAAAAACTGTGCAAAGCTAGGCTGTATCATGGAAAAAAGGGCAAGCAGGAAAACATTTCACTTCTACATCTATCAACAGCTGAACACACTCGATGAAGGAGGAGAAAACCAATTCAAATCAACAGGAAAGCCACAATGAGAACTCCCCACAGTGTGCATTGTGCCACTGCTTGTACACACCAGGATCTGCTCCTCCTGCCCCTAGATTACCTGTCACTCTTTCCTATTTCAGCCTATTGATGAACCACCACCTCCAACAATCCTCAAATCCATCTAGCAGTAACCTCATTACAACAGCCATCACTGATGAGGGACCTTGCCATTAGCAATAATGAGTAACATTTCCAATATGCTAGAGCAGGAAGTTAAAAATCACTCCAGTTTGGAGAAAACCTTTTTTTTTACATTTCTGAGCACTTTTGTGCATGCCTGAAGGCGTGATCAGGATCCTCACCCCTCCCCTTTAATAAAGTGAGGGTTCCCAGGAGGGCACCCTCACCTTCTCTTCTCCAAGCTGAGCAAACCAAGTGATCTCAGTCACTTCTTCCACATCTTGACCTCAAGATCTCCCATCACCTGCATCACCCTACTATAGACACACTCTCACAATGTCCTTCTGCCACTTCTGAGCCAAGACAAAATATCAACTCAAAGGCATCTCCAACAACAGAAGATTTTTGTTGTCTCAACTTTGGTTGCATTACTCACAGATCATCTGGATTAATGACATTTAAAAGTGAAGCTAATAAAGAGGATCTTCAGAAATTTTATTGCATGACTGACAAAGGCATCTTCCCCATTATATGTCAAGTATGTATCTTTACATAACCTTCAGCATACTGCAGACAGAATTTTAACTTCCTAATCAAGTTGCTTTAATTATTCATTTTTAGACCAAAAAAAGACAATAATAATAACTGCTATTAAGTATTGTAACGGCTAAATTTTAGGAATACAATGATACCTATATAATACTAATTGTAGCCATATAAAGCACAGCAGAAATCCAAGCATTATATTACATAAGGCATCTGGATTTTACACAGCTCTAAATCCATAAGCCCTAAGGGAGAGTAATTCCAAAGACACCTAATAAAAAAATCAGACTGTGAGAAATACAATTACTTGCAAACAAACACTTCAGCAAAGCCTTTGATAATGTCTGCCAGACGTTCTCCTGGAAAATCTGGCAGCCCATGGCCTGGAGATGTGCACTCTGCTGGTTAAGAACTGGCTGGATGGCTCAGAGTGCTGGGGATGGTGCCACATCCAGCTGGGGACAGTCATTAGGGATCAGTGTTAGGGCCAATCCCATTTAATACCTTTAGTGATGATCTGGGTGAGGGGATCAAGGGTATCCCCAAGAAGTTCACAGGCAACATTAAGTTGGGCTGGTGTGTTGGAGGCTCCTGCAGAGGGATCTGGACATGCTGGAGGGATGAGGTTCAGAAAGGAAAAATGCCAGGTCCTGCACTTGAGTCACAACAACCCCATGGAGTGCCACAGGCTGGGGGAGGAGTGGCCAGGGAAAAGGACCTGGGGGTGCTGGTCAAGAGCTGCTGAGCATGAGCCAGCTGTGCCCAGGTGGGCAGTGACCCCTGGCCTGTATCAGCCATGGTGTGGCCAGCAGGAGCAGGGCAGGGACTGTCCCCTGTGCTGGGCACTGCTGGGGACACACCTCGAGTGCTGTGTCCAGTTCTGGGCCCCTCAGCTCAGGGAGGACATGGAGGGGCTGGAGCCAGCCCAGAGAAGGGCAATAAAACTTATAGAGGGTCTGGAGGAGCAGCTGAGGGAGCTGGGGTTGTTTATCCTGGAGAAAAGGAGGCTCAGGGGACACCTCATGACTCTCCAGAACTGCCTGACAGGAGGGGGGAGCCAGGAAATTTGGGATGCTCTTCACTAAGGAGAGCCTGGACCAAAGGAGGCTCAGGGGACACCTCATCACTGTCCAGAACTGCCTGACAGGAGGGGGGAGCCAGGGGGGATCGGCCTCTTCTCATAGGAAACAGTGACAGGGTGAGAGGACACGGCCTCCAGCTGTGCCAGGGGAGGCTCAGGTTGGACACCAGGAGGAATTTCCTCACTGAAAGGATTGTTGAGCACTGGAAGGGGCTGCCCAGGGAGGTGCTGGAGTCCCCATCCCTGGAAGTGTTCAAGAAATGACTCAACTAGGCACTGTGGTTTAGTTGGCATGGTGATGTTTGGCCAAAGGTTGGACTCAATGATCTCAGAGTCTTTTCCAACATTAATGATTCCAGGATTCTAGAAAAAAACAACAACCCATTCACAAGCATTGCTGAGAGACCCTTTAGCATTTTACCCCACTCCATCCAGGACCAGATAGGGCCCTCCTAGGGCTGCATCTCCTCTTTAAAACAGTGCCACTAACATATCCAAAAAATGCAATTTTTTTCTTCTCAAAAGTACAATGCTTCCCTCTTATTATTGTTTTACCACGAGAGATTAAGTGACCAAAGGTCAGATATGACTGGTAGGGGATACAATAAGAAAATTAACAGAATTAACAGAAATTAATAGTAATCTCTGTTACACCAGTGAAAAAATGCACACCCTAATCACAGGGTTCTGCAATTTACTTCCATTGAAGAGCACTAAGCCTACACTGTATGATGACAGCACCACTTCAGAGTTTTCCTATTGCTATCTTTTTTTTCATTATTCATTAAGAGTTTACAATTGGAGAAATGGCACAAAAATACAGATTTTGTGAGCCAAAGGATGAATGAAAATACAAATGCTCAGCAAAGCATTTGTAAAAATAGCTATGTAGCATATCAAAATTTTGCTCACTGTGCAGAATGGTAAAAACTATGCCTTCATCATATGTTATCCCAATTATACATTGATGAGATCATTTCATGCCAACCTATGTATCCCATACATCTCACTTTTGGCATCATTCCACAGGCATTTGTAGCTTAATTACACACTTCTTGCAAAACAGTTAATGTGTAAGTGTTCCCTAGCCCTGACAACAAGCCAACCTGCAGACTCCTAATTCTAATAGGTTTAGAAGAAATGTTTCAGGTTCGTGTTTTTAGCTCATTGGGTAATTTGTAAATAAAAATTCATGTATTGGAGTGAGAGCTCTCTCATTGTCTCTTCCTCCATCATCATCATCATCATCATCTTCATCATTACCACCACATGAAAGAAGAAGAGGAAGAACAAGAAGAGAAGAACAGAAGAAGAAAGGCCAGGGAGCTTCTGCCTCTTGAGACTCTGGACCAGGCTGCAGCTTCTCCCTCTTGCACCTGGGAGCTGCTTCTGCTTTAATCAGGACTTTATTCCAGAAAGCTTTACCGTGGACTTTAACACTTGGGACTCTTTGCCTTTTGAGACTGATGTATTTTACAATAAAAATTTTACAGCAACCAACAACTGCTCTGCTCTTTGAATACCTAAATCCATAACAATCCTGACAGCAGCAAAAATGCACTTTTTCCCTGCTTTTGGCATGGCCTGCCTTGCCTGGCTCACCCAGCCCAAATGTCAGCTGCCTGGAATTCGGGAGGATTCTGCCACCAGCCCTGCTCCGGGAGGTGACAGCATGCTGTGACACGTCCCGAGTGCCAGCCTGGCCTGGGGCTCCCACTGTCAGCTCTGCTGGGAGGTTTTAATCGGCTCCAGCAGCAGGGAGGGAGCTGAAGAGCAGAGCAAGAGACAAAGGGTCAGCCAGGGCGAGAAAACCACGCTCTGGTGGCGAGGGGGACAATCCTGGCAGCGGCCAGCCCACCGGCAGCATCTGCATCCCCTGCAGCATCTGCATCCTCTGCAGCATCTGCATTCTCTGCATCCCCTGCATCCTCTGCAGCATCTGCATTCTCTGCATCCACTGCATCCCTTGCATCCTCTGCATCCCCTGCATCCTCTGCATCCCCTGCATCCTCTGCATCCCCTGCACGCAGGATGCAGGAGCAGCAGCTGGGCGGGATCTCCGGGAGGAGCGCGGCACAGGAGGGAGGGTTCATCACCACGGGATAATTGCATTTAATCACTCAGAAACCAGAACCTGCTCCGGGGCCCTGCCCTTGAGCCTGCCGAGCGTCCCCGTTACCGCTTCTGCCCGAGCTGATCTGGTTTTTCACAGTTTAAGCTAATAAATAACGTCTATATTTATGTATTTATTGTTATTGTATGTATTTGCTATTATTATAGTTAATTTTTAGTGCTTTTTCAGCAACACTTTCAGGATAAATACCTTTGTGTAAGCATGCCGCTTATCCATTTATTTGTAAACAGACATTTGCACAAACCTTTGCAAAGGAATTGTGTTTATTCGGGAAAGTTTCTGTAGACACTGCTGGCATCAGCATAAATGATTTCATAAACGACATAGCAAAAAAACTCAAGGTCATTTGGGAACTTACAGCAGCAAAGCTGCCAGTCCTCCTGCTTTTACCTTGAGTTCTACAATATTTGAGAGGCTTTTTTATGGAACAAACTAAAGAAACACCCCCTCAAAAAGCTTTAAGTAAAACACACTCTATTAGTAGTTGATTTTTAATTCTTTGCATGAAAATTCTGAATTCTTGAGGTTGCAGAAAAAAAAGAAAACTAAACTATTTTTAAACCACATTATTTTTTAAGCACATGACTTTTTTACAGGACTGGCTAAAGTTATTTACTTATTTTAAATTTCCAGAGCTAGGATGGGCTAAAAGGGTGGCACCAAATTCTCAAGAAGCATCAGAAGAGTTTGGGTTGCAAATTCTGATCTTCTGGAGTTAGGCAGCAAAATACAGGAAGCATGTAGCAGTTTTGCTACTGTCAGTAACTATATATAATAGTAATAGTAGTACAGGTCTATTATGATATGCAACAAAAATAAATATTTTCTTAACTAGAAGCTACTCCTTTAATAAAGCTTTCAGAGTTTAAACTCCCCAGCAAAATCAACACAAGAGGAGACCACAGAGAGCTCCTGCTAAAATCCATTTAATTTATTCTCCGAAAGAAGAAAAATCCCACTGTTTGCAGAACTTTCCTAAAGAAACGACAGTGCTTGCAAAAGGTTGAACTGTGGGCCAAATTACATAATACAATATATTCTGACATGCTTGTTGAGCAATTGTGAATGCTCCCTTGAGCCAAAAAGCTTTCTGCTCACCCACCCAAGCACATCTCGAAGGGAACATTTGAGGCCAGAGCCCAGGAGCAGGGAAGACCCTCTGGACAGAGCTCAGGGAACACAGCCCCTCCGAAGGGACCCCCAAACTGGGGCTGCAGGGGAAGGCTAAGGCAGGACACCAAAGCAAAGGTGTGCAGGTGATCCTCAGCACCCCCAGCCACTGCTGCTGCTCACTCAGCTCAAGGGTTTGCACCCTCACACTTCTTCATTTCAACTCATTTCAACTCATTTCAACTCATTTCAACTCATTTCAACTCATTTCAGGGCTTTGGGGGGTCAGTTTGTGGAGGTAACACACACCCACACACGGCTGGGAGAGGACAAGCCCTGTGTGCTCTTCAGCCACTGTTTGAGCCAAGGCACGAAGGGCAGGCAGGGAGGTTGTGCCTGGGGGCAGATCCTGCCTGGGCTCTGCTCCAGCAAGAGAACCAGGAGAGAAGTTAATCCTCCCCACGGAGAGATGCAATCTCAGAGGTGCCAAGTACACAGGATCAATACAAGGACCGAGGTATCCACAATTTTTTATTTTTAATCCACAATCTTTTGCTGCTTTCGAGCTCTTTCCACTGCCTGTGATGAAGGATAAAGAGGTGAAGACCAGGAAAGGAATGTAGGTCACACACAGAAGTATCCTGCCTTCTCTGCAGAGTGTTCAACATAGCCCCACTGACAATGCTTTCAAAGTACAAAAGTCTCTGCTCTTAAAAAAAAAAAATTAAAAACTCATATCGATTTTTAGATTAGAAAGCTTTCAGATCATACTGAAGAAAGGAGCAAATGACATACCCTTTTTTAAAAATGCAACAAAATAATCAAATCCAAGTTCTATTTTCTCTTCAAGATTTGCCCCAAACAACCAGTTTTTATCCATCCTGATATACAATGTAATTTCTGAACCCAAAAAAGTGCAGTCTATTACACAGCTTCAAAATGCAGAAAGGTTAAAATACTGAATATATCAATGAGCCAAATATTTGTTGAAATTTTGGGACATTCTTCTTTGGAGGGGAATCCTCCTTATGACCATGAATGGGACTTCAACCATGAGGTGTTGCTGGGAAGGAGTCCACATAAAATGCATGGTTTTTCTTAGATTAGAAAAACTATATTCTGGAGCAGGATCGACAGCACTGAGGGTAAGGGACAGCAAGAAAGCTGCTTTTTAAGGCTTGGGATTTTCCTCTCTCCCCACTTAACAGGACAGAAACTAGGGAAAAGGTCTTAGACACCACCTTGTTCTTCCTTGTATATAGGCCCTTTGGAAATTATCAATTTAAAGGAAATCCCTTTTAAATAAAAATCTGGGGTTTTTTTCTATTTTAGTTCAATACTGCCCTTTTATTCCTACCTTTTACAAATGTAGCAGAGGCCCAGTCTCAAAAAGGGAAAAATACTTTCCTGTGGAACAAACTTTCAACTTCCAGGAAGCAGCCAGAGAACATCCTGAGGTCAAGTCAGGATGACAGGCAGCAATTAAATTCTTCTGAACAACAAATCAACCTACAACTTTGCTAGGATCTGCTGTGGGCATTCAACACCAAGTGCAATATCCATTACATATTAATGAACTATGCATATCAACTAGGTAATTAATTTTTAAGCTGCTTGTCTGTTCTACAGTAAATGAAGACTTGGCTCAGGCTACAAACTATCATGAAGCTGTTTAAAAGTTATTTCCATTTTCTATGGCTTTCATTGTGCACAGCCATTAGCCTTTATTTTCAGGATCTTTTCTTTGCTGCATAAAACTCTCAATAGCTCAAGTTTGTAACACTTTGTTGTCCATTCCCCTTTCTCACATCTTGGAAACCAATGCAAATATTTACCTGTACTGTCCATAACAAAAACATCAGCCACATTCATGGACAGAGGACAAGAGGCAAAAAGCAGCAAGGGGGAGCCCAGACACTGGTGGCAAAAAGGTTAAAAAACTGCCCAGTCAAATTGCACTTTTCAGCCCATAATTGGACTGAAACGATGCAAATACATGGGATGCAAATATATGAGAATTGCTTCTAAATCTGAAAAATCAATAAGAACATTGGCAAACTGTGGGATTCCCAAAAATGCTGGAGAATTAGTTTAGATCCCAGCCCAGCTTCAGGCTCCCCTGGGAGCAATGAACACTCAAACCACCACCAGGACAAGGTGCCTGCACCTGCTCCTCACCTATTTTCCTGTGAAAGTGATGGATCTGTCTGAATTTAATATCCAGGTATCAAAGCAGCAAAGCCAAAACTCAGGAAGACCCCAAACACAGGGATAAAGCAGGTGGATGCACCCAAAGGTCACAGCTCTGAGCTTGCTTTGGCTGCCTAAGCACAAAAAATGTCACTGCTAATCAGAGATGTGGTGTGAAAAAGTTGATTCTTCTCCCTGAGATAAAGGCATTGGTATTTTCTGTCAAATCATTAGACAACATCTTCCCTGTGAAATGACAGGAGCCCCAAAAAAATCATTTTAAAAAGCAGGATCACTGCTACAGGGCCAACAATATTCTACACTAAGAGCTGAAGTCACTTTTAATTGTAAATGGTTAATGATTACCAAGTGACCAGCTGGCTTCTCAAAAATAAGACATTGCCTGGAAGAAAGGGTATTATTAGATAGAAAAGATGATACCATTTCCAGATGGTGAAAAGCACTGCACAAATTGGTGGATCTCCCAATTTAAATCTCCAAGGTACAGGAGAAAGATTTTACTTAGTATCTTAAATAGATAGCAAGTAAAAGATTGCCTCTGGAAAGTTCAAAACAAAGCCAAATGGGATGCATTTTTTCCTCCACAGTAATATGATTTTCTTGGCTGCCTTCTGCTGTGCTTGCTCATGGAACTCACATGCTCCATCCCATTGCACCTCACAGAATGGCAAGCATGGCTCTGGTAGGACAGAACTGAAATTCTTCCCTCCTGGATCCCCAGCTGAACCCCCATCTCCCCAACTTCTAGCTTAACTCAGAACTAAACCCCCAAAATCCCATCTCTGTGAGCCACTTTGGGTACTGCCACAATATTTCTTGTCACTTGGTTGCTGCTCTTTTTGCTAAAGTTTCATAAGATTCTGTTCTCCAAAAAATTTCTGGGAGCTATTTCTAAAAACAGCCTCAAACAAAAAGAGACCCTAATTTCTTTCCAGCCACTCAGTTAATCTTTAGGGACATGCATAGTCACTTCTAACAAAAAGAGAAAGACGATGCCATACTCAGACAGGCTTTTCCTTTGTGCACACACTGTGGAAACATTTTGCTTTCATGTCAGTATAACTGAATATCTGGATTTTCAAGCCCTCAGCCTAACCAGGATTTTAGGAGCTTTACTGCTACACTGTCAAACACATGCACTGTATAGTGTTTAAGAAGGTTTTCCATTAATCTGCTTTATGCTGCTATTGTTATTTAAATGAGCTAATTCAAATGAGGTAGGGATAACCAGGGGGAACTAATGAATACAGGATATTTCTTAAAAATTAAATAAAGATATATGAAGGGAAATGGCAGGAAGGAAGAAGGTGCTAAAACTTTCAGGTCATGCAGTCATTTATCACTCATTTTACTCAGCTAAGAGTTTCTCAGGTGTCAAAGGATCAGCATCAAGATCCGAGTAGCTGATGCTACAGAAAGCACCCCTGACCAGCCAAGGTTTGCTCCAGGAAGATCAGGTGCAGAAGGTGAAAGCCTCTTCCTGACATGTGACATATTGCACAAACCAGGGCAGCACATCTGCAAATTCCTGAAGTCAGATTTATGCCACCTCAGGAACTCTTTCAACACATGCACTGCAGAGATTTACCGGGCTGGGTGTCAGCAAAACATCTCAGGAGCTGTGAGTGCAAACACAGAGGTGACACACCTCACTCAGGAGAGGGAATTTTCATGCAGAGGTTGCTCCTTTCTGTCATCAATCAGGACACTGGCACAGAAAACTGGTGACTTCATGGGTGAACATGAACTAAAGCTGTGAGTCCAGTAAAGAGTTACAGGGTGGATGCAGAACATGAAAATATCAGAAGATGCTTATGACAATTTCACAAGCAGAAAAAAAGTGGCTAAATTATTTTTTTTAAATATTTGTTTGCCTCAGGTGCATCTACCCCATGATTTTTAAAATTCTCCCAGTGAAGTGTGCTTCATTTGCCACCTTTTCCTCCAGTGTCCTCTCCTTCCCTGCCCTGCTCCCCAGCAGTTCTCCCCTCCTATTGCAGCCCTATCTGCTTTCCTGTCCTCCCAGGACAGGACTAGGCAAGAGTGTGGATCATGAGTTTATAAAGAATTAGAGCTCCTTGGGGCAAAATTAGCCACAGGGAAAGTCTGGTTTACACAGTGCAAAAGGAGCTGCCTTGAAAGAGCAGAGCAAAGCAGCTGAGGGGTGCAGGGGGAAAAAAAGCTGAAAAATCAAGAGAGCTTCTGTTTACACAATTTTCTATGGCCAGTGCCAGGTCAGAGCTGAGCAGAAGGAAAGCCCAAAATGAGCCCAAGTGAGATAGGGATAACCAGGGGAAACTAATGAATATGGAATATTTCTTAAAAATTAAATAAAGATGTATGAAGAGAAAAGGCAGGAAGGAAGAAGGTGCTAAAACTTTCAGGTCATGAAGTCATTTATCACTCATTTATTTGTACCTGTGTGACATGGTGAACATCACTGTTCCAGCAGTCCCTCACCTGCTGGAGACTCCTCTGGTCCCACAAGAAAAGGGACACACAAGATCCCACACCTCAATATTGGCCCCAAAACCAGGTGCCATTCTGAATTACCTTAAGCTGGA
Organism: Sturnus vulgaris; assembly: GCF_052056855.1. Taxonomy (NCBI): domain Eukaryota; kingdom Metazoa; phylum Chordata; class Aves; order Passeriformes; family Sturnidae; genus Sturnus; species Sturnus vulgaris. Next base: position 10,846,064 of record NC_142260.1, read on the forward strand.
GCCAAATGCTTTATTTGCAGGAAAGGGCAGAAATGAGATTGTAAATTCTGGTCGTAGTCTAGAGATTTGTCTTGTTGGCTTTCCCATTAATTTCATTTTCATGGTTTTACCAAAAGCAATCTGAATCTTAAGAAAAGACTAACAATTAATTTCATTCTTCACTGGCTACTGCTTTTTCATTAGCAGGTGATGCTTAAAAGAGTACGAGCAGTGTTCCCAGAATTCCAATTAAAAAATGAAATAACGATTTTCCACAAAGATTTGTCATCTCAGAAACTGTCATTGCAAACTCATAAACACATTTCAGTCACACCCCCTTCCTGCAAACCATGGGACACCATATTTCTCAACCAAAAGCTTCTTTTACTGCATCAGTTATTTAAAACTCTGCCTAGGAACATTAAAATGCTTACAATAACAAAAATACATTTTGACAACAGAAGGCAGTATATTACACGACTTAATAGCATCAATCAGTTTGCAGCTATCACAATGAGGCTGCACTGTTATGAAATAAGATGGTTCATTGGCAGTGCAAAATTTAGCTAGGAGCTCAAAAATTAATACCACCCATTTATCCCCATCACAAAGAAATAATGCTACACCATGGATTAGAAAGAGCCTACACTGCAGGGTGAGCCAGGGTGGGATTAAACTCTGTCTCCCTGTGTGTGACTTGTGTTCCACCATGACAGCACAGTCCTCAAATATTGGTTCCATTTGTTTAGGAGAGAACTCTTTAAATGGGAACACAGCCAGCTTTCTTCTCAGACAACTTTTTTCCTTTTTTTTTTTCCTCTGTTTTTAGTTATTTACATAAATACATTCCAAACTACTGCAAACATGGTAAGTCTAATCCTCATTGCCCTGAACCTGCTGAACCACTTGAGTTTTAGTAAAGCTTGTCTTAACTGAGATCACTTAATACCAGCTCATCTCAAGGAAGGGACTGGAAGTGCAAAAATATCTTGGCTCCTGTTTTTAAAACCTACCCTTTCTAAGAATAAAGGCTCATCTGTTGATCTGGCAGCATTTTGATCTTGCTTTTCACAGCTGCAAACAGCTGCAAGAGCAGCAGGGCAGGATGAATCACACCTGCTGCTTCAGCACTCAGATCCAGCAGGCTCTGGAAAACTTGGAGTATTTTTTTAAAATCCCACAAAAATATGCCAGAAATAATCAATTATTTCTATTTTATTACTATTTTTACTCTTTTTGTTTTATTTTTTGTCCTTATTTTTGGTCCCCAGCTTTCCAAAGGACTCAAGGCTATTGAGAAAAATGAAAGTACAAATGAGAGATTTCTGGGAAATCACCCAGCAGCACACACAGTCAGAACAGGTGGAACAGCAAAGGAAATGGACAATCCAACAGGCAAGTCTTACTTTCTGAATTCCAATGAGAAGTAAATTAATTTTCATTTAAATTCCTGTCTGTAGCTTTTTTCCTCCTTTTTTGAGAGCTTTTTTGTAAGTTATTCTGGGAATCACCTTAATTCTCAGGTACATATGAAATATGTGAAACATCAGTAAGGAAGTGTGCTATATATCTGCAAGTAATCTAGTCATAAAAAAACAATCCCCAACTTAAATCTGATACTCAGTAGATCAAAATTGAGTGGATTATAGACAACAGCTTAAAATGGGAGACTGGACCTCTGCTAAGGCAAATTCAGGAAATCCAATTTACCAAGAACACCAGAATGGAAGCAGTGCAATTACTGTAACTTTCAACATCAAAGTCTTTGAGATCTCTTGGCACTATCATATGAAAAAATAAATCTTCAGGAACTTTATTTAATTGTGGATGCACATTAGTCACGCTGTCACACTGCACTTGGTACCACACAATGTGCCTCGAGGTATTGCATCCCAGTTATCCAAGAAATACCACAGCCAGCTAAGTGAAAACAACATTTAGGAGGCAAAAAATACCTTCCAGTGGTTCCCCTGAGTGTGGCAAAGGGCTCCAAGGTTAAAAATAAATTGGTATATTTAGTCTTCTGTAAGAGATCAGGCATTCTGCACTGATTCAGCCTCTGAGCTGACCTGAGCCATTCCATGTTTGCTGAGGGATTTGGAGGAAGAGTCACCAGTGATTTAACTGCAGAGTCACTCCTTGCTGGCCCACTGCTTCTCCAGGAAAATGTGATCTCTTTAAGCTTTAAGAGACAAATCTTGGGGTGATGTTTGCACCAATGCTGAGGATAATGTTGCTCCATGCTTGCAAGATATAATGCCAAAAAAAAAAAAAAAAAAAAAAAAAGCACACCATTTAGAGAAGTATCACTAAGATAATACCATTGCCTTAGAACAACAGGCAGAGGAGGAGTGTGTGTTCAGTGATCAATGACCTGCTGCCTCTGCAGACGAGCCATTTCCTTAAAAAAGAGGAAAAAATCCACACCATTGCATGTTTAGGTAGATAATTAATAATGTTTCTTACATAGTGAGTAATACAGATAGAGTTGCTTAGGTAAACTGCAGTGCAGCCTCATCAACATCCAGATGAGTCAAAGCACCATCACAAAGTTTCTATCGAAAATACTGAGTATCTTCTTTAACTGAGCACTCAAAAATTACTTTCCTGTGGCCACTGATTTTCCCTTTTTACCTTCTCTGCTCTCTCTAGAAGGTTTCAGACCCAGCTTTGCCTGCCAGGCACCCAAGGAAAGCTGCAATGAAGCACAAACCTCACCAAGGCACAAGTTTGGACACTTCCACCAACCCACTCCTGCTGCAAATCATTTCCCTGCTGGGGCAAATCCCATCTCCATGGTCACCCACAGCTCCTGACTCATGAGCACATTCCCTCAGAAAGGATGTGTGGGTCTGTGCAGTGTTTTCCACGAAGATATTTATTCTCTCTGTGGGAAGGAGGAGGTTATACAGAAACATCACAGAATTCTGTGCCCACCCAGCCTCCCTTCCCTTCATCCTTCTTTCCTTCCTTCCATTTTCCCAAGGCTGTAGGGACCAAGCTGGGAAACAGAGTGACAGTGTTGTGTGATGTGTCAGAGGGAAACTGCCCAAAGCTTTCCCCTTCAGCAATTTTACTTATTTATTTATAGCAACATTGACAAACTTGGTGGACTCAATTCCAGACTCAGCCACCAAAACAGAGCAACCTGCTTTCCTGAGTGAATATCTGCTCATTACCCAGTGACCAAACATTTCAAGAATCATTTACAAAGATGGCTAAATCTGGGATTCCTGTCCCCAAACTAAGACTCCCAAATAAATGCATTTCAGCTATTTGGCTGAAAGTACATTTGTTGCTGAGCAGAGACACATTAATTTCTAAGCAAATGAAAATACAAAGAGAGGAAGTTAGAATTAACAATATTGCATTCCTGTGGGGTTTCTTCTCACCAGCCCTCTACATTGAGGTCACTAAACAGTAATTCAAAATTCTATGCATTAAATATTTATATGGTAGCTTGGTCTTCAGTTTCTGAAATACATAAACACTTTAACACGGTATGAAGGATCCTCAGAGATTTGTCACAGTTCGGGGAGCTTTGGAAGTTCTTTTTGGGTTTTATAAATGTGCACATAGACACATATCCACATATTTCTCAGTAAAGAGGTTCAGTTTGCAAGCTACTCATCAGCTGAAGTGCCTGAAAATAATTTCATAAACATCTAATAAGTACTTGGCATTTACAAGCTGCCAGGCACAAGGCAATCAACGTTTTCATGCAGAGTCTGGACATCTGCCCTCTGTCATTTGCCCTCTCCAAAACTGAAAGTAAATGAAAAATAAATTATAGGTATAAATATTTATGTATTGTGCTCTTCTTTTTGAGGTGGTTTTGTGGGGTTTTTTACCTTTATAAAAATAAAGTCTTGGGTACTTTGCTACTTTGGGTAGGTAACTGAGCATTTTTATAATGGTGAAATTCAGCACCGAGTGCCAGTTTGTGGAAATAAATCTACTTGATTTACACTTGCTGGTCTAACTGGTACTAGAATTAAAATCAGGGCAGAACAAAACCCAGAGAACTATTCCAATCCAGATAAAAAGAACAGGAAAGAATTTTTAAGGAAACTATTTATAATTAAATGAAAGGCAGGTAAATTATCTAAGCCATTAAAGCATTTTGATTTAAAAAACAAACAAAAAACAAACAAACAAACAAAAAACCTTACAAGGAAATATTCCTGAAAATACAGTATTTAAAATTTTCATTTTCAAAGAAAACATTTTCTTTTTAGACCTGCTTAGAGAATAAGCAATGGCAATGGAAATAATGAATGTCACCCAGGGAGGTGACAAACCTGCTGCTGTGGAACTACCAAGGAATGTGGCCAGGCACCCACTAAAGCCTCTCTACCACTAAAACAAACTCAAAAGAAACTAAAACAAAGGGTTGAGATAAGGCCTGGAGGAGATGACTCACAAAATATCACAGAGCAAAACAGGCTCAAATTGGAGTATCAACTAAATTTATTACTGACAAAAGCAGAGCAGGGTAAGGAGAAGTAAAATAAATCTTAACAAGACTTTCCCTTCACCCTTCCCTCCTTCCTTCACAGAAGGGTAAACACTTATTTCTATATCTAAACTCTCTGACTGGGATGCTCATTCCAGATACAATTTATTAAAAACCCACAAACCATGAAAACAGATGTGCTTGTACCCAGAAATAAAAGCAGATCATTCTTCAAAAAGGCTGAGAGAAAACAAATATTTTCTTCTGTCAGTAATGTAACAAATTTGCTGCATTTCCAGTGAGACCAAGAACAACCTTTTCCACACACAGAGGGGCAAGATCCTACAAAGTATTCACCCAGAACTAATGTCACAGTACCAATTCCCAGGGGCTGCTCATTAAAATATCATAGCACCAATAGAGAGGGCATAAAATACACATTTTTCCTAAATTCTTCAAATGCCAGCAAGATGAAGAAATGCCTCTGAGGATCTGACTCAAGAGAAAAGGAGTCACAGCTGGAACACAAACAGGAGAGGCTTTCTTGTCACCCTGCTGACCCCACATGACCTTGCATCCTCCTGGATCCTTAGTTTGAATTTGGAGCCTGTGCCAAGTCCTGAGCTGGTTTAAGTGGCCATGGCCAAGCTTGCAGCAGGGGAAGGGGACAATTCCTCCCTGCCCATCCAAACACTTTTTTTTTCCCCCCCCTAACTTAATAAGATAATGATTTTACACAGAACCACGTGGGGGAAATAAAATATTGTCATCTTTGCATGACAAGGAGAGAGTCCTGCATGCACATCCAGTCCTCTGGAAAGTTGCCCTGAGAGCCCCAGAGGAGCCCAAACACACTTTTACAACCTCTGCATCCCTGCAGCCATCAGCTCTGTTCATTCAGCTCTAGGAGAGTTTATTCTTGTTTTCTGTGGTGTGCTCTCATCTCTCTGCTCCCCAGTGCAGACTTTGATCACCATTAAAACTAATCCTGTGCCCTGAGTGAAGTCCCAGCTGGACAGTTCACAAGGCTCTGGAGAGAAACATTTTGGAATTCTTTTCCCCTGTCCCTTGCTCTGCAGCCCAGCCTGGCCACAGCATCTGCTTCACCCTGCAATGACCATTGTGTGCCTGCCCCTTCATGCTGCAAAACAAATTCCTCCCCCAGCACAGACACTTTTCCAGCCCCAAATGCTGCATTTGCTCCTGGAGCAGCCACAGGAGCCCTTCATGAGCTGCCAGATTGGCCAGAACCGATGGGTCCCACTCCACCAGCAGGAGGAAATCAGCCCAAAGCCTGCAGTGAAGCAAGGGAGGAAAATCAGGTCACTCCAATAAAACCTTGCCTTTACTTCAGGCCTGCTCCACACAACCTGATGTCTTCAACCCAGCAGAAAATTCAGCTTTTACTTAAACCAGGTCATTTATTTCAGAGGGATAAGGGGAGACTGTGGCCAGGGAGGAATTTCTTCCCAGACATTGCCAGCCCAGCAGCTCTGAGCTGTGCTGCTGTCACCTTGGAAGAGCAGCCACAGCATCTGCCTCCCCTGATTTACAGCCCTGCCCTCAACAATTCCATGGCAAATATCTACAACAATTATGGGAGTGGAGAAGCTGGAGGTGAATCCTCCTCAGGGGGCAACTCACCTCCTTGCCTCCATGAAGCTCACTAATAGGGTTAGTAGGTTATTATTAAAAAGATTTTCTGTGTGAGGGATTGTCTTTATAATCCACAGTCCCATGGCACAGGGAAAACACACTTTTCCAATCAGTCAATAACCATTATTTTAGTTTTTAAACTGCATAAGTAGCCACAGGACGATTAAAAATCTGCATTAAATGACTCATTTATGCTCACACACCTGCCTCTACAGAAAACCCCATGGCAGAGAGTCACAGAACAAGCACACCAAAATTACATCAAAGGGAACTGGAAGAGTCAGAAGCCCAATTTTGCTCTGATTCAAGACAAAGAAAATTCACAGGTCAAACCTCTAGGTACTGAGAAGGTGAAGTACATTTCTATTTATCACCTCCCATTCCTTCTTTGCTCATCAAAAGCTGGGTGTTGCTTGTATCAGTCAAAGAGCAAAGTGAGAGCAATTACAATACTGTATTTTCTCCTAAATGGCAGCACAATTTTTTGTAATTTATTCAAAAGCAAATGTAATTCACACATTTCTTGCACATATTACTGCAGGTCCACAATGTCCTGAGAAAACCACCTCAAATTCCTCAAAAAAATCAGGAAAATAAGTAAAGCATATGAAAAAATTATAAGAAATTGTTAAAACTTGATCATTTCAGTTTACCACACATAAAGCACATCAACTCATTAGGCAGAAATAAGATTGTTTTCCCACCATCATTAACACATCTTCATGATCCCTTAGCAAATTAAAAGCAACTTAAAAAATCATCTGACACTTGTATTGGCAAAATACAAGAACGTAGAAAATACTTCAGAAGTTACTTTTCTGGAGAAAAGTAATTTCATTTTGGAACAGTGAGTGGCTGTTGTGCACACACAAAGGCCTAAGAACATTCCTCTCTGAAGCACAAACACATCTTGGCCATGGCTTACATTTTTCTCTGCAACTTAAGGCCAAACTAACCCAAAAAAAAAAACCCTGAGGTGAAGGAGTTATACAAATCTGACCTGTCAGCATTACAAGAGCAGCTCTGCAGCAGGGCACAGGTGATTTTTACAACACCAGGAAGTTTTCACTGTACTAATTCAAACAAAAAATGGGAAATTAAAATATTTTCTGTGCTTAGATCCCAGAAGTGCTCAAATGTCACTGGAAGTGTGGCAGTATCAGCCACATTTCAGGCATTCAGCCTGAAGCTCTCAGCCATGGCATTGAACACACCTTGTGGTGCAGGGATGGTCTAGGTAATGCTTGACTGAGCTAAATGTACAAAAAAGTGGCTTACTCTATTTAATATTATTTCTTCACCTTTTTAATTTGTAGTCATAGCAATACATACAAAGTTCAGAAGTAAGGTGAGGTGGAATGGTGATTTGACTTCAGGATAACCCGGGGCTTTAACCCTTTTATTCCTGGACTACACATCAACAGAGCAGGTCTTCTCCCCTCCATCTGGAGAGGAGAGGATGAAAATTCCTAAAACCTCTGTGATCCTGGAGATTGCCCTGATTCTCCTTCTTTCAAAGAGCTACACATGGACACACCAGCTCTTTTCAGGCACTTCAGTTCACTCCTCCAACCTGACTCCCAGGAATTCTGGAGGAACCACAGCTTGGTCCCTCAGCAGCTGCACCTCAGCTAATGGCTGGGGAGAGGTGGGGAAGATCTCAAAGGTTTTTCTGAGCAGGACAAAGAAACTGAAGAACTGTGGGGCTCAGGAATGATCACTGCCCTCCTCTCCCAACCACAGAGACCAGACAGGTCCCATTGCCAAGACCCCACCTCTCCACAGCAGCTCTGCCAAAGGCAAAAGGGACAACTGGTGCCACCAAAGTGCATTTCTTTGTTCTAGAATGAGAAAAAATAAGGAGTAAACCCTAAAAATACCATGCTGGACCAGTGACTCACACCCACTGCTGACCCCCTGCCAAACCTTTGGAACTCCCCCTCGTTGGAACACCCACTCCCAGCACACAGCCCCAGATGTGACAGAGGCTGTTCTCTCCCAGCTGTGCCACACCAGCACCTTGGGGACACTGCAAGGTCACAGCACAGGGACCAGGCTGCAGCCACCACAGCCTGACACAGCTGCACACGAGGCTGCAAGACAGATGGTTTTATTTTAAAACAAAACTCCTTTCACTCATGCTGATCTCCCAACCCCTCTCCCACACGTGCCCAGAGGAGTGTGATGAAGAGCTTTGGACCAAGAGCTCAGTGACTCCCTGCTTGCAGGATGTCCTGTTGGATCCCAGAAATCTGGGATTTCTGTGCTTTCTGGCCCTGACCCCCAGCAGAACACTGCTTTTGAGCTGAGGCTTTGGAGAAGGCTCCAAATTTGAGTGATGGAGTTAAAATCACGGGTGTGGAGTTAAATAGAAGTGTGTGATTGCACATGGTGAAGGGTTTGGAATTGGGGGGTTTTATAATACAGGAATAGGTATGGGATAAGATGCAGGATTTTGGGTGTTGTTTCCTTTCTGTCTTCTTCTTCAGGCAGTAGTTTCTGGTTGGACAGTCAGTGCTGCACTGAGGGTCACAGGAGTTTGGTTACTGGGTCAAAAGTATCAATAATATAGGTGTTAGCTCTCTATTTAATTGTTTAGCTTTAAGAGACCTTGTAACTAGCTAGGTTCATCTCCATTTTGCTCACTTTTAGCTGGTAGCTGGAAGTGTTGCTGAACTCTCTGTATTTTAAATAAGATTTAATAAACAACCAAGTCTGAACATGAGAAAATTCATCTCCTTCGTGTTTTTTAATCCTGACTTTGAGTGAAGGCAGAAGAAATTGCAGACAAGCCACAGATTAAGTGGTGCAAATACCACTGTACATGTCCTTTGTTTCAGTCTGGGTAAATCCCTCCTCTGTGGCACGTCCTGTTTCACTCTGGCACCTTTGTCCTGCCATCCCTTCTGCCCCCAGACACCCCCAGCTCCCACACCAATCTCACCCGCCCCCCTGTAACAGAGCACCATGAAAACATCTCCAGATTTACAGAGTGCACTGACATCCATTACACAACATCCCAGAACATATTTTGCTTGAGCTCACTCCATGCTTTTTCCAACACAAATCCTAAAAATGCCACACAAGTGGGAGCTTTCCAGTAGGTGTTTCACCTACAGCAGCCAGAGAGATCAGCATGAGGGAAGACTGATGGTGAGTGAGCAACTCAAGTGAGAATTAATTGGGGAAGGATGACATGATAATAATTTTACAAATGGACTGCCAATTACGTCAAAACAAGATGAATTTTAGAGATTTTCCTCGATTACCACTTATTTAATGGCCTGCCAGACTCAGAGGTCACACAAAGAGAGTTTTTTTGTGGAAAACCCAAGACTCTGAAACATGATTTATTGTTAACAACAGCCTTTCCCTCACTGATAAAAGCAGGATTTTAAATCTCATCTGGTGGCTTCAAGGCAATTATAAACACAGAAAATGGGTACTTTGATTAAAATGAACTGAATAGAAATAAAAAGTATTAGTAAGTCTGAATAGCTTCTCACAAAGATACATGTGATGTTATCTGGCAATAATTTTAATATATAGGAAGCCTGAAGGAGAGCAAAGCACTCTGTAGCAAAGCAACCTCTCCAGTCAAACACTGAATTTATAATCCCACCTTTAGACCACAGCAGCAACAGACTTAGTTTCAACACAAAAAAAAAATCACTGATAAATACAGCAAAAGTATATTGTGATCCTCATAAACAACAAAATCAGTGACATTTAAGGTATGTGAAAAAATGAGTGAAACTCCAGTATCCTAATAGAAATGGTTCCAAAATTCATATATAAATGTCCCTTTATTTTTTACACATCCTGTAATGATAATTCCCAAAGAAAATCATGGAGTGGTGAATCCAATAATCACATTGTGTACAAAATGAAGGAGAGGTTAATCCAGTAACATATTCCTCTGTCTGCAACACCAAGCTGATCCTTCCATAAAGTGATATTTCCAAATATAAACTCCCATTACCGAGTTGTGTTATTCGGAGGTGCAGGACCTGGCACAGCTGGCAGGGTGAATTCCCAAGGGCTGAGTCTTCACTCAGAGCCCTGGCTCTGAGCAGCCCAGTGCCATGCTCTCCCTTTCTGGTATTTCTACTGACATGACATAAAGATTTTGTACAACAGTGCTGAATATCCCATTTAATCAAAAACTGAAACCTGATGTTATAAATGTTACTCAAATTGGAAAGTCGAGTGTTCCAAAATTAGAAAATGTTCCTCTTACAACAGCCTTTGATTGCAGACCCTTTCCTCCAAATCCTTGCTTCAGCAGAGGGACTGGATAGCAATCAGGAATTAAGATGTCAGTTGATTTTTTTTTTAATCACCCCCTTCACACCATACATTTGGCACATTTGCTGCCTGCACCATGTTTCAGTCATGAGTTCCTGTTTCCTGTTTATCACTGAGGATGCTGCCCCTAACAAAATTGTCTCATCTTTTCCCTAAATGAAAAGGGGAAAAAAAAAAATGTTTTCACACCAAGAATCTGAGGTACAGGGAAATCAATGCTAAAATTCATCTGCTCCTTGCTGCTTTTGGGTAAGAATTTGGAATCCCAAGAATCTGATTTTTCTAAGCCTATTGCTCTTGGGGTGTCAGAGTCCAAAACAGATATTAAATGTTCATTTTCTATACTGTCTTTTAAAGAAAAGCAAGACAGGAAAATATAAACAGGAATGTAACTGACATATCTGCGAGTACATGGTATCAGGAAACTGAAAGGACTCAAACTCTGTACGTTTTTCATGTCTTAAAGAGCAATCCATCTCTTTCTCATAAGGTCCTCAAAGATGTTCTAATTCAAACCTCTCTACCTCTACTCTGAGCACCTGTATTGATGCCTTTAGCTTTGCAGGCTGCTGCTCTTCTTCCAGCTCTAAAAGATGCAGAAAGGCCTGTGCATCTAAAACAGGAATTCTGTCAGCTCTGAGATAAAACATCTCATCTATAAACATTGTCCTGCTTATAACCCTCCACCATCCCAACAGGAGGAGTTGAAAAGGACAAAGATCATTACACAGAAAAAAAATCCGTGAGATGCTCTTTTTTCCTCCACCCTTTTATCCCCATCAGAGGTTTTGCATACATTTTATAGACAAAAGCATCAGCAGAAAGGTACAAACCCTAACACCTAATAAGCCAAAGGCACAGGGAAGGGATAAACAAACTCACCCTTATCCAGATGTGTACAGACAGCAAAGAAAAAAATTTCCTCACTTGGTCTATGAATTAAAAAACACCAGAGTCTTATTGAAAATGATCCTAGGATTTGCATCCTTAAAAAAAAAAAAAAAAAAAAAAAACCTTAAAATTGTGAATACTGAGAGCAATATTCCCCACAGCTATTTCCAGTGAAGTTGGTGCTACATGGGAAGGTGTAAACATTTCTGCTGAATTAGGGAAAAGTCAGCTATTGATTGCAAGGGTTAAAAATAGCTAAGTCAAGTGATTAAAAAATCATTAGTATTTGTGTTTTCCTTTGTTCCTGTTGAATGCAACAAATGTCTCATTTAGCAGAAATATTCATGGTTAAGAGATGATTTCTTTGCAGAAGAAAGTGAGACAAATGGCATATTTTTAGGAAACACTATTAATTTCCAGAGTGGGTTTTGATGTGCCTCTGAATAGCCATATTTCTGGCTGCCCACTTACAGAAATCAGTGCTTTCCTAGAGGACTCTGACTTGAGGTGTGTGCTTCATTTTTCATACCACTCATCCTTTAGGCAGGAGGCATGATTGGTATCCTCCTCTTCAAAAGAATTTCACATGTCCAAGCAATTCTTTCATTTCAGTATCACCACAAAGTGCTTGTGAAGTAAACAAGTATAATGCAAGCCAACAGCACATTATTAAATAACTGTTAAATTAAATGTAGAGCTCCCTCTGCTCCACACACTGAAATCAGGAGAGGCAGGATCAAAGCTGCTGTGTTGCTCACTCCCATTAGATTTTCTCTGTCACAAACCAGTGTAAATCCACTGATGGTCAAAGTATGCCAAGAAAAGACTTGTCCACTTCAATATTGTTTCATAATCACTTGAAGAACAGATTCTTCATGGAAGCAAGGGCATCGTGTTCTGTTGCAATTATTTAGCATTTTAATGATGCTGTTTACTTGTGATCACCTTGCTTGAAAAGTGTTACTTTTAAGAGAAGAATTTGTGATTTCTCTTTGGAATTTATTTAAATGCTTAGAAAAGAGCAAAGGGGGATTCCTTTGGGGCCAGTCCTGGCTGTAGTACCCGAGCAGCACCGATGGCATGGCCACTGAGGTCCCTTCTCTGTTCCTGGGGAAGGAGGTGCCAGGCAAAGGGAGCTCCCCTGAGCCAGGGGAAGCAGGTGGGACAGGCAGGCCAGGAGGAGATGGGGAACACGTGGGTGGTGTGTGCAGGCAGGGGAAGGGTGAGAAATGAACGGCTGCGGTGGGATCAGAAATGATGCAGCCACACATTTTATCCAAATCATTTCCCTGCACAAGCTGAAGTAACACTTCCTGCATGCACTGTGACAGCAGAGCCCTAAAAACAACCTCACTGTGTGGACAACAGTGAAATAAGAAAGATTTAGACTTAAAACAGCAAGCTGAAAAAGAACTGGAGTGCTCCCCGACACTGGAGGATAGATTTATTGTTAACTGAAAGGATTTAATTGAATGCACCTTTAAAAAGCAGGTGACAGAGCACGTGAGAAAGTCTTAAAAAAAAACTTCCTAGTCTTTCTCAGAGGGAAGTAGACATTTTCACAAAATGCACAGACACAATACAAAAAAAAAAAAAAAAAACCTACTCAAATATTCATTAGAGAAATACAAGTTAAATCAGAATGTGAAGAGACTCAGATTTCCCCCTCAGATGAGGGGAAATGAGGTGAGATGAAGATTTTCAGGGCAGCAGCTTGGCTTGCATTTTGACAGTCAGAGCAAGCAGATATTCACCTGCATAAAAGTGCACGTGCTGCAATTATATTCCACTTCAAAAGGTGTTCTTTAAATGTCTTAGAAATTCACTTTCCTGCATCAAAGTCCCTGAAGGGTTCAGTACTGCAACAGCCTCTGCAAATATAAAACCTTGCCCTGTTATATCAGCTCCTTCAAATCTGAGACTCATGAATCAAATCTCTGATAGCTTTTCTATGAAATACAAACAGGCTTTAATTAAGCATGTGTAGTAGCTAAATCAAGAGATCAAAGGTACTTTCATTTTGTGTACCCTGTATACTCAGCACCCAGGGGAATTGCGTGAGAGATTCCTGCAAATCTGAAATGGATTTTGGACTCCAGGGCTCAGCTTTGGACAATAATTCCTTGTGTGAGCCTCTGGACAATATTTAATCTCTTCATGCTTTTGTGCCCCACTTGCAGTAGGTGTAAAGAGTGACCAAGTGAGAGGCAGTGGTCTCATTTGAATTATTTTAATATTTACAGAAGTTCAATGAAATTCTTGAATACAGGGGTGAATAAAGGGGTTGCCACACATCCTCATGGCACCTGAGGCAGAAGGGTGAGGTATTTCAGAGCTGAGAAGAGTGGGGGTTTATTAGGAGAGGGATCTGCCTGGTGGATTAGAGACCTCTCCAACCAGGGCTGTGCTAGGGAGACACACCAAATGAGAAAGAGGCAAAAAAAGAAAATCCTAAATGTGTAAAAGAATTCGCTTTCAAAGTTACTGTAGAAACACTGATGCATAACAATTCAGCAGCACAAAACTCAGATTGAGATCTGTTTATTGCAGAAGGTTTCTGTTTCCCAGAGTGACCCAGATGATCAGTTAGTTTAGCAAACACTTCCCTGCAGTTCCCTGGAAAACAGCTCATGGTAATGAATAAGGCACAAAGTAAACACATCTTGTGGGAAATTCACTCTCATCACACACAGCTTTAGAGCTCCTCTTATAAATCCACTGCAAACAGTCAAAGCTTCCAAATCAGCCAAAAAAGAATCTGCCCCAAGCATCTAAAATTTGCAGGAGGTTATAGGAGGTCTGTCCTGATGGGATTAACAGCCTAGGTCTGTGCTCAGAACATTTCTATCATCAGAAAATGTAAATTTGGTCTTTGAAGTGGTCTTCCTATAATGAACCTCACTGCTTTTTAACCAAAGGGTATAGAAACTGCAACACACAGAAATTGTAAAAATCAGTTTTTAGTTGAACCCTTGATGCTGTGACTGAGGCAACAATATTCCATGCTCTGGATGAAAGAGAGTAATAATTTAGTATTGGAAGACACAAAAGGATTCATTTTGAAGCATGCAAGATCCAACCAGCATTGCAATTATTTATTTTATGGCCTTAAACAAATAAATATTGAATAAATAAAGAAACAAACCCTTTTTAGATTTAATTTTCGAAGCAACTCTGAAATGGTTATTTTGGGGGGGTTGATGTAATGGAATTTTTACTGAATGAGAGTTGCTACTACCAAGAGATGGAGTCAACATCCCTGTCAGGAAGATGCAGATCTTCATGTCTTCTTCCCATGGCTAAGGAAATATTTTCATAGAGCAAGCCATTCTGGGGGAAGAGCTTTGAATTTTCAGCCCTTTGAGCACAAGCCAGCCTTGCAGATGGCAATGAAAAGAAAGATCAGTTGTGCAGAGGATTCTCCTGTTCAGACAGAGAAGGAGCCATAACTCACCTGTGCTTTCAGCCATCCTGCCACAACACTCACAAGGCATTATTTCAAAGTGGTAAGTAAGGAAGCAAAGCCACTGAATCCTAGTCCATGGATTAATGGAAATTTTATGACACCACTGAGCTGGTTTTGGCTGCCTTTCTACACATAAGGCCTCCCTATTGGCAAATATTGTCTGAAAATTACCAACTGCATGTACATCATGAAACAATACTACAGTAATAGGCTGATCAAATCTGTATTTATCTATCCCATGCAGGAAAAAAAATTACACAGCAAGAGAAGGCATTAAAGGCAAAAAGTTGTGCTAACAGAGACTTTTCTGGTTCCCAGGAGCACAGATGAACACCTAGGGTGGCTGGTGAGTGGGAAGATGCCTAATAGGCAACACAAGTGAGTTGGTAGATGTGTCACTAGAGCTCCATCAGCAGCTGTGTAATGCAAAGATTAGATATTGGTTACATTTTGTCATTCTTCCCCAAAGGACTTAGAGCTCCGTTCCTGTCCCCAGGCTAGAGCATAATCACCACCCAGGCAGAAATCTGCATTCTGTGCTGCACTGGCATGTCTCCACACTGGGCTGGAGAAGCCTGTTAGTCACAGCACAGAAAATGCATCTGTGAGATGAAAGTAAGCTGTGAAAGGGCTCAGGAGCTAGGAGCAATAAATAAAATGCTTGTTCTGTTACCAAACACCAATTCATTCTCCTAACCCATCTACATTATCAAAATTACTAGCATGGGCAACAAGTGCAGAAGCAGCATTAGGTAATACCTCTCAGACATAATAATAATAATAATGCATCTTTCTCATCATAGGTTGGCAGCAGGAGAAGCTCTGCAGTTTTTGATCAGAGAATCCAGTGAATTTGTCACACTGTCCAAATAGAAATGTATCTGCAGCTTCATGCTTTTCTTTACAGCCAGATCTCACAGCAGTTCTGTTGGCTCCCTCTCTGTTACATTCAAATTTATTTTATTTTTTTTTCTCCACACGCACTATCTGTATTTTTTCATGCTGTGCAGGGCTGATTTAACAGGCTCTGCCTACCCCAGTCAGATGCTGTTTCCCCATAGTTAACCTCCAGAAGATGCACTGCTCCTGTCAGCTCCTGAGGTATGAGAACAGCAGCTGCAGGAGATGGTTCTCCCGATGGCAAAGGATTTTTAGTAAAGCTAATCCTCCCCCAAAAAAGGCAGCAGACAGAACACAGCAATATTTTTTCCTACCTAGACAAAGCTTAGGACTCAGAAAAAGCTTTGAATGGATGCACTGAGTGTCTCCATCGAGTGGGACACACTCAGCAGGACCACACTGAAAAATGGCTACATGTATAAAATAAAGCACAAAAAAAGGCCAGGAAAATTAACAGCTAAGCTATTCTGTGGTACAACAAGTATTTAAATAGAATCAACAACCTAAGCTAAGATTATAATACACTGTTCTTACAATCTGGTTTTGTGGGATTACTAAACACAGTTCAGCTTCATTTTGCAGGTCCAAGTCTCATCCATTTTTCCTGTTCCATTACCAGCACTGGATTTTTTAAGTTTCATGTAAAGCATTTGCAGCACAGAATTTCTTAGGAGTTCCTTGCTCTTCCACAACGACCCTATAATTTATGTGCCATATTTTTCTATTCCTCATTTAAATTCATGAGATTCCCTTGCTATTTATTTTACTTTTAATAAAGTCTGAAAACAGTTGGCATCAATGTATAAATGTATCTACTAATGGGAAGGGATGTTATGAGTAATATCAAATTATTAAATCAGGATTTCCTTTTTCAGTAAGGAGTAACTGCTACATCCTCTATAAAGCTCTCAGAGTAACTGAGACTGAATCAGACTACAGTGTCTATAGGATATTTCAGAAAAACGAAGTGAGAACACTTTTACATGCTCTGGAAAAGAGATTTGAAGTTCTGTACTGATTTACTCCCAGAAGATATCAACCCAAATGCAACTGGTGAAAAAAAGATTTTCCACCACTAGGCAAAGACAGACAAGTACAGTCAAGGATTTCTCAAGCTCTACATAAGCATAAAGGGATTGCCCCTCATCCCCACACTCAGGTCAGCAAATACTGTGAAATAATGTGTCAATCACCTGGGGAAAACGTAGTTTTGGGCTGCATGAAACAATTAACAAGTTAGACCAGTCTTTTCAGAGAACATTCTGTTGAGTGTAGTGAAAGTTTCTGTGCTTTGCCCACAGTGGAGCTCTCCTGCTGCTCACAGCTCATCTGAGAACACTCAGGTTTGGCACAAGCAAACAGCAAGTGACAGGTGTGACTCAGCCAGCTCTAGCACAGGAGCTATTGACAGATTGAGGGGGAAAATGGGAGAAAAGAGAGTTATGGTGATGGTCTGAGCTTAGGAGTCCAAGGGACATTTTTAGAGTCAGATTGACTGGGACAGGCAGGTCTGACTCACAGTGGGGCTGTGGCAGCAGAGGAATGTAAATGACAGAATATGGCAAGGTGTGCACACTGCCTGGCAGCAATAATGCCATCACCTCTCACTGGCAAACAGCTGAACTTTATTTCCAATGTGAAATTAGAACCTTTCAGATGTGTGCATGAAAAACCCTGATAAATCTCAGTTATTATGAGGCTTTTTCAAAAGAAGTCGAGCTGGAGAAGTTTTGGTGCAGCTTGAAAAGGACATCCTGATCAGGCTGCAGGATTGCATGTGATGGTCAACATTATCTCATGTTTTCTCTGTCATCTGCTGGAGTTCTTCTGCCCATTGGTGTAATTTTGCTCCTGAATACCAACTGATTCGATGTTTCAGTTGATTTAAGAATTACAGCTGACATATTTGATCTTGTCAGAAAGCATTTGCCTCTTGGGGAAAGTCAAACCAGGAAGCAAGATACCAGAGGGAGGTTCCTTCACTGCCCCTGGAGCTGGGAGACCTGCAGGGTACAAAACCCTTGATACCACTTGACATCCAAAGGACAACAGGGGGACAGAGAGAGAGATGGAAGCCAAGGGAAAGGACAATGGAAATGCAGACCTTCAGTCAGGCCAAGGTGCTGTAGCAGTAAAGATTAGGTTTTGATTAGGCAGATCAGTGCTGTGTGGAGGAGAGCAGCCAGAGCAGGAGAATCTGTGAGCTCCCTGCTGCCACTGGCAATAGCGGCTCCAGGAAACCACAATACAACAAAAACACCTAAACACAGGTGCTTTACCTGCCAATAAAACTGTCACATTTCTGCACTGCACCTTAACCTGAACCTCAGGATCCCTTTCAGAGCCCTGTGAGCAGCATCACAAAATGCCTGAGCAGAGCCAATTTGCTGCAAGGCAGCAGCACCATCTCCTTCCCTCCCTGCTCACTTTTGCTGATGCTAGTTTTTATTGTGCCACTGGATCACTCTGTGTAATGACCCACGTTGAAATCGTTAGGAAACTGTTCATTAGTGATTGATACAATAAACTGTGTCTTATTTAACTGTTCCTTTGTCAGAGCCTGTAAATATAACATATCAGAGGTAAGCAGGTCAGCTCGTTTCAGACTTAATTTTTCACTGCCTTTCTTTCTAATGGTCTCAGCCAAATCACACAGGGATACTTCCAGTGTAAATTAGAAACCCTGTGGAAGAATTCCTGTATGTGTATGGATGGTGAAAATGAAGCTGCAAGGCTGAATTTTACCTCCATGGAACTGCATAGGATTCAAGGTGAGTTGAATTAAACCATTAGGAAGGGAGCTGAAGGGATGAATTTGAATGCAAATATTGATTATGTTGGGAGCTGTATATAAAACTCTACCTTTCTTTAGTCTAATCACAGATAAAAGCTGGGCCCATAATAATAAAATCAGATATGGCCAGTTTCAGGTGTCTGTTTCACTCTAGCAGTTCTAAAAGCACACCTCCATCCTTCTCCACATTCAAAATACCTACCATGGTACCCTGGTTTTCAAGCTTAGCTCCTGCACTGATTCTGTGGTTTTTAAGTTCCACACTTTGTGTCATTTTGTTTTGTGGGTGACCTCCAATTCTGCAAAAGCTTTCAGGTGTGGTGTTATAAATTTATGTCTGAAATGAGCTGACCTGCTTAATTTAGGATGCCCATAGAGTTTAATGGAACAATTTAGTGCTTCGGGGCTTTTTTTTGTGCCAAAGGCTCCTGATTTCTCACGGCTACAACAGAGACATCTAAACTGAAATTGTCATCTATAATGCTGTTTGTAAAAAATTCTTCATAACCTGGTCACATCTTCAAAGCCTATTTCCCACAGGTGTATCCATTCTGGGGAAACCTTGCTTCTTGTATTTGACTCATATCTTCCTGGAAAACCTTTAGTGCTTCTCTCCCCTCTTTGGAGGAAAAAAATGTGTTTGGTAATCTCAGGTCTTCACAAAAAGGTGGACTTGGCCAGTGCAGCTGCTGGAGAAGGCACAATGCTCCCCTGTGTCACACAGGGCCAAGCTCCTGGCAGGGCAGGGCAAAGTGAGTAGGTGGTCCATGTTTCTGAACAATTAGTTCAATTCTTCCTTGCTGGCAGATGCAATCTTCTTTAGACATCATTTTAGACAAAAACCTTGTGTTATCAACGTGCTGACTACTTCTCCTACCTCTGCCTTCTGCCATCTACTGCTCTCCTGAGCCATTTTGAAGCTGTTTCTTCATTATTGCCTTCCCCCAAGCAAGGCAGCAGAAGCCCTGCTGTTGTGGCTGAGATCCTGGCACCATGCAGGGTGTTCATGGCTGACACCACCCCTGTTTTACCTGACTAAAGTTCTCCTTCCTGAAGGGGTTTTGTAAACCATCACCTCAGCCTCTGTGCAGTGTTGTATATATGTTTAATATATATGACCAATGTATATATTGTTGTATATATTTGACCACCCCCACAGTAAAATAGGTTTTTTCTGCCAATGAGAATGGCACAATGAGTAAGCTGAGGTTATAAACTATTTTTGTTTTTTACGATGAAGTACTATGAAATTCAACAAATTTCTGTGGAACTCTCCAATGACCCTGTAGAAATTCACAGAGTGCTCTCTGCTGAGCTGTAGAGATTTTAAAAGGAAGTCTCATTTCTATAAAACCCACCAATCACACCCATCTAAAATTCTATAGGCGTGTTCTCCTGAGGTTTGTTATCCCAGAAATCCAGGTCAAGAGCAGTGTTCAGTTATCACTCACTCCAAAACTCAGACTAACAAGGCTGGGACTGCACAGCACATTTTACAGCTGGGCAGGTGCTTTGATCAGCACCAGTGCTACCCCTGCAAGCACTGCAGGTGATGGTCACACTCTCAATAATGAACTAAAATTGTGTGATCTGAGCACAGCCAACTGCCACTGGAGAATTGTTCACTATGAGCTAGACATTTTCAAAGTAAAATGTCATAAAAGCAATGGCTACACATCCAAAAAGGGGCTGATGCAAGCTTTTGATGCAACAGGAGGTGCACAGGTGAGGGGCAGCCCAAATGGTGCCAACTCCTGCCACAAAACCACAGGAGGAACACCTTCCAAGCAGGGAAGGAAAATGTCTCTGCTCCTCTGTTATTGCACCAGTGGCTGAGTCACCACAGCCTCAGCAGACATTCCTTAATTAGACTTGTTCATTTTATCAATACTGAGGAGCTCTGGAGAAATAGCTGTAAATATTTATTACCATTTCAAGACTGAAGTCGTTTTGCCACGTTGCATCCTGCCAGGTACCTGTCTTGGCAGCTCCTTTAGGGGGGAATGAGCATTTCCCTCTGAAACCAGAGCCCGTGCTGTGAAACCCTCTCAATAAAGCACCACAAATCACAACCCACTGAGGACTTAAAAAGAAGGGAAGGCAAGAAATCCCCCAGTGCTGATGTAGTGGACTGGGACAGGTGAGTTCAGTTCCCAGATCTCACCTGCAGCTTTGATCGTGGCACTGTGGATGTGACAGGAGGGGCCGTGTCAGAGGCACCCCTGGAAGGGACTCCTGCAGCTGAATTCTTTCCATAATGCCCTATTTTCACTTCTTTCTGCTTTCTAAACTGGAATATTCAAGAGGAGGTTTTATGCAGAGATGATCCTTAAATCAGACCTGGAGATAAAGGGATGTGGGTTTTCAATAAAACAGATTACGGGGTTGGTTTTTTTTAGAAAAGAAAATTCAGGATGAAATTTGCTATTCTGTCCTCACAGAAATTCCTGCAGCTCTTTCTTTGAGAAATACAAGTATACAAATTCTTCTGAGCAGGAGTGTGAAATACAGAAATGTGTCATTTACTGTCCCTATGATTATCCAGCCAAATCTACTCATTACAAGCCTCTGAAAAATGACAATTCACTCATTCTAAAGACCTGTTAGAATTTGGCAGCATTGTCAAAACTCCCTCTTCTCATCACATATTCTAAATCAGGCCCCAGATTTCTCAAACTAGACACTCAGGGAAAAGGGTAAACTCAAATTTGATTTGAAACATTTTGCATTAGCATCGTGAACAAACCCTCTTGTGCTCACTCTGCATCCTAAAGCACCAAGCCCATGGCAGCTGCCTTGTCCCAAGAGCCTTTCCCTTTCTGCATTTGTTCTCCACAGCAAAAATCATCTTCCAAATCCTACAGCTGAGACAGTGCTCTCACTGATAACAGCCCTTGCTCATTCCTAGGTTTTGATCCATTATTTACCAAAATAGATAAAAACTTTCAAGGGCTTTAAAAATAAGTAAGAAAAGAGACTATGAAATTAAAGACTATTCTGTAGGTATTCAAAAGCAACATTTCCCTATTTCCAGATTTCTGTGCCCTCCTTGCAGCATCACTGCTGTGTCAGTGCATTTATTCTGATTACACACCAATAAAAACCAACAGCTTCCCCTCACCACCAAATGGTTCCCAGACCTGAGTATTTCTCATTAAGGTGAGATTCTTTCCAAGAACATGACCATAAAGGGCAGGTCATGAAGTGATTTTACTCCACAATCTGAAATGCTGTCTGGTAACACTGCCCAAGCAAGAAAAAAAGATGATTTACCCAAGCAACCATTAAAAACTCCTTACCTTGGCTATAACTAGTGAGCTTTAGTGTGAACTGTAAATTGCACTGGTTACACTTGAAACTTAAAATCCAGTCACCTCATCACTTAATTATCAGCATACATGGCACAATAATAGCTCCTTATTTAATTGCTGTAACAGGGAATTCTGCTAGATATGTAAAGGTAAGAGTTAGTAAATCATGATGCACCATTGGAGTGCTAGGACCAAACTGGAGTGTGTCAACAGCAATTCAACAAAAACAGTCACATGGAGGCTCCTCCTACCCTGATCAGCAATATTCAGCCATTTCCAATAAATTAACAGCAAATGAATTCTGCTTGCAATGCAGAAACTATCCCATAATGAGCACACTTCAGCTGGAGAGAAGTTAATGGAAGATGCTTCAGGTGCCTCGTTCCACATTCTCCCTCCACTCACTGAGCCCCTTTAGAGGACAAATGAGCTGAGAGGTTCAAAGAAGAGAGTACAAAAACAGGCATCCTGTGTTCTGACAAAAAATTACCAGGTGTGAATCAAGCCCAGACTTCCTGATGCCATAAACCATTAATAACAGGAACACTGCCATTGTACACCTTGAGGCATTAGTGTAACACTGCTCATAAATGACATTAATAACACAGTCAGTTCTCTGCAGGTGAGGAAAATCAACACTGCTGTGAAATCACTACGTTCATTTAGAAATGAGCTCATTAAAGATGCAAAAATAATTAATGATTAGCCCTACACTACATATGATTTCCCATTTTGATATGAATATGAGTTTATTACACTGCACTTTCAGTCCAAATATCTGCCATAGCAATTTGATATAATTGGCTTTTTCTGTTAATTTCATTGAATTACTTTCAGTGCTCTAAGTAATAAAGTGCTGACTTCTTTTCACTGCTGACTGACAGATTCTGCTCAGTGTTCACTATCAAGATTTAAACTATGTTCACACAGTTTGGAAACCCTGCAAGCCCTAATCCAGCAGATTTGAGGATAAGTAGCAGCCTACCTTAACATCATGTTTTACAAGAACCACGTAGAATTCAGTAATTCCCCAAGAATTAGGAATGCCAAAAAAGTAGAAGGTGGTAATGGAAGAAGGTTTATGGAAGAGGTCTGATAGAAAAATATTACCTTGGCATAACAGAAGGCATTTTTGGAGAACCTCACTGTACTCCTCTCCTTTATGTTTGCAAAATGATAATTGGAAAACAACCCTGAGCTACTGAGTTTAGTACCCATTATCCCAATCATGTAATGCAATGTCAACATTTACAGACAGGATTAATTAAAAAATGCCCCATGCAACTCCCTGAAGTAAATTGGCTGCACTTCCAGCTAGGAAAAGTGGAAGACAGACATTTTCTCACTTGCAAAAGCTTTCATCAGCAGAGAATGCATGTCTGGGGAAAGGGAGCAAAATCCAGTTTTGTGGTGCCAGAAGATCTTCACATTTCATTCCTGATCACCTGATCTAGGAACTGTGTTGCCTGTATGGGACAAAACATCCATAGATAATTTGGGAAGTTGGATGGAAGAGGAAAACTACTCCAGATTAAGCCCAAAGCAGCACAGAAGGCTTTGCCCATCAGCAGGGGGCTGAGCAGGACACAGGAGCATTATGAGCTGTTGGGGAAAGGTGACCTTCGAGCCTGGTATTTGTACAGCAGTCAGTGGTTTACAGAGATATGTAGCAAATAAATACAAATAAATGAAAAGAGCCAGTAGTGAGTCTCTATTCACTACCTTGATCACCTCCAGGAATGGTAATTCATGATTGCAAAAAACTCCATTCATATTTTCAGGCTAAAGAATTTTAATATGCTCGTTGCTCATGAAGCAAAGGCAGTGATGGAGATGCCCAGAGAGCTGGGCAGTCAGGATGAACAGGGGTGTCCATCCACCTCCTGGAACAAACGTGTCACCTTCCCATGCTCCTGTCACATCCCTCCCACTGCTGAGCACCAGCGAGAGCAGTGGCACAGGGAGCCACCCTGGAAATGTGCACATCCCCTGTGCGGCCATGCCCAGGTCACAGCACACCTGCAGAGCGTGTGTGGCACCTTTGGGGCTGCAGTGCTGCTGTTATTCCACCAGCTCTGGGTGTGCAATGTGTGCTGCAGGGAGCAGAGGCTGCAAGGCTTCCCCAGTCCTCCCCAGTTTCCAGGACAGCTTTGTGAAAGGGCTGTTCTGGTGTGATGATTTCCAGCATTCTGCCCGGCTCTCACTGGGCAGGTGCCTGATGCAGTTGTGTGTGGAGGATCTAAAGGGGAGTTTGGAAAGAAGACAGAGTCTGCAGAGGCAAAGAAGCAGTGTGAGGTTAAATACCCCAAAAACATGAAGAAATCCTGCAGCCTGTCCAATTTAACATCCCAGCCGGGTGTCAGGCAGAGGTGTAACCCTGGTGGCATCCCTGCTCCTCACTGCAGGGGGAAGGCAGATCTGCACCCACAGCCAGAGTGAGGAGGAGACTGCTGTGCTGCAGAGCCCTCCCCAGCTACACCAACCTGTGTGGAGCAGTGTGGGTGGCTCTCGAGTCAAATGCAAATCAGCAGTGAATACAAATTTGAGGAAATAAATATAGGGAGGGAGCTAGTTTCCATTTCTTTCATATATTCTGAAATTGCAGCGATTGTTAATTCATTAACATAAATCACAGAGCTGGGCACCCTGTATTGGATCAAATATTCGTGAAAACTCTAAAGATATCATATATATATTCAAGCAACTCTAAAGATATCACCTTCAGATAAACAGATGCTAGCCTTACAGAAACATGGAGGGCAAAGCAGGGATTCAGAAAAGCACATACATGCATTTACATACAAGACATACAGTCACATACATTTACTTAATATTCCAGTCTAGCACAGCTACCAAAACATTCCTTGCCACATGAAAGAGCATGAAACACATATGAACACACGCACAGGGCAAAGATTCTTTCACCTTTAAAAGGGGATTTGTGCCTCTTGAGAGCCATAAGTCAGAGTCAGAAGTAAGCAGCAGTCTTTGCTCACAGGCAGCACTGAATAGCCCAAGCACCTTGCATCAGCTCTGCTTAACTGCTGCAAAATTAACGCTGGTGTGTGCCAGCTATTTTTAATTCTTTAAGTACTAGCGACACGAAGAGCTGGTGCTTTATGTTCAACACCAAAGGCAAGTAAAGAGATTTTGAGCAGAGCGAAAGCTACTGAAAGAATGACCTGCAATACATAACCTTGCAAACAAACCAGAGCAGGCAGTGCCTGCACAGATGACAAAACAAACACGAAACTAATACAGAGCTTGGAACAATTCATCACAAGTGCCTCAGGGGCAGATTTACAAATGAGGCATGTAAGTGCCTCGTAAGACTTGCAGGAGCTGCCAGCTAACACCTACTCACTTGAGGAGCCACCAGCCCCTGGAAGAGGCAGTGCAATTAAAAAAAAAAAAAAAAAAAAAAAAGTGTCTGAATTCCCCCAGTGATCTTGCAGGCTCCCATCTGCAACTGCAGGCACCCAAATGCCTCTGTAGCTCTCAGCAGCCAGCTCTGGTACTACTGACTCACTGAAAATGACTGAACCCTGCTGCCTATGGTGCTTAAAACTGAGCCTTTAGAAATCCCTGTATGCTTATAATGGCTTGGGTTTTTTTCCTTTGACAAAAGGGCAAAAATGACAAGAAATAGGATGCTGTAAAACCTCAGCTAGTCGCTCATGAAAGCCTTGATGTAAATCTTAGTTGTAATGTTCCACCCACCAATGAGGAGCAGCACTCCATCAGCTAAAACACCAATATCAGGACACAGGGAGGAACCACACAGGTGCTGCACTAGGTTGTCACATCCAGAGAATTCCAGGCAGAGTTCAGCAAACTCAAAATAGGGATGACTTCCTGCTGGGATCCTCCCTTTTCACTCCTGTAACCATGGGAGCACCTTCACAAGCCCTGACCCAGCTACCAAGGAGTGATGAGCAGGTTTTAGCTTCATTCCAGGAGGCAGCAACTGGGATGAGCAAGAGAAGCTTCCAAGAGCCCGACTTGCTATTTACTTCTGAGCATTTTCTGAAAGCTCCAACTGGAACATATTGCTATTTTTGAACCAAAGTTTATGTTAATTTCATCTTGTTTTACCATAAAAGCTTAAATCACACTTTGTGATAATGTAATCACTGATCTGAAAACTCCCCACTGCAGCATGTACTCTTTACTCTCTTTCTCCAAAGAAATGGCTGAGCACCAGTGATTTGCATCACCTCTTCATGGGATTACCCAAAAACATGATATCAGTTAGTTCAGCAATTTTTGAATAATCTCTCAGAGGAAAAAAAACCACTAAAGTTTATTTTGAGAAATTTGAGTGTTTGACACTTGATAACTTAAATGCAAGATATTTTGGAAGACAAAATATAATTTTGTGTCTTTGAAATGTGCACTGAGAGAGTTTGGAATGGTTGTTTGGTTTTGGGGGGGTTTCTTGACAATCACACTGTGGAAAACTGCTGAAAATTTCAAATTATTGCCACGGTGATAAGTGCAGGACCCAGAGCTGCAAGGGAGCACTCAGCAGGATAATGCTTGTGGAATTAAAGAGGACTATTGCATGTGTACATGTGTTTGTGTAAACAAGAGCCAGCGCTGACAGGAGTTTTGTTTCAAATGAGAAAAGCCTGGAGAAATAGGTCAGACCTTTTAAGAAACAATTTGTATTTCTTGGTACCATGTGTTGGAGGAATGAAACAGCAGCTGTGCCAGTAATGCCTTTGCAGCTGCACCCATGGTGGTTGTTTGGGAAGTGGAGGCAGGGGTGACAGACTTGTCACCCCTCTCTGTCCCTACACCCAGAAGTGGCTCCTGGCTCCCCATCCAGCACCATGGCCAAATTCAAATTTGTTTGCCAGGGTCAGGGCACAGGCCAGTGCCCCTCTGCCACAATAAAACAGGAATTGATGGGGAAGTTCATCCCTAGCAGAGGAATCCAGCGCTCCCCCCCCAACCTTGGGAGCCCCTTCCCCTCTTCCATGCCAGCACCCCCACACTGTCCCCAGAGCTCCCAGCCCTTCCCCATGTCCAGGCTCCCTGTGTGCCACCTGAGACAGCTGCTCCATCACACTTGTGCTGCTTGGGAGCATCAGGAAATGGCAGATAACAGCCCAGCATTTGTTATCAGCTCCCCTCCATCTCTGCAGGCACGGAATGTTATGAAAGCAGGAAGAACCTGAGACAGCAGACAACTCTATCTCTGGCAAACTTGATGGAAACTGGCCAAAGGATTAAAAAGTTCCTGAGAAAGGTTGTACTTTGTCAATCTTCCAAATGGACTGAGAAGAGAAAGGTAAAATCCATGGCTTTAGTTTTTTTTTCCCTAGGAAAGCAACCAAATTATTTTGAAATGTTACCTCGTGTTTCTTGCACTATCAAATGGTATCAAAAATCAATGCATTTGCAAAATCCCAGAGAAGTCAGAATCGTTTTTGTAAAAGATTTCTGCCAGCACCATCGGGCAGGGAGCTGCCCGAGGGCAGAGAACCGTGTACCCCAGGGCTGCAGGCAGGCTCTGCATCCCTGATGCTTTGGGTGCTCCAAGCTTCAGGGTCAGTGCTCCCACCCTTTCCATGGGTTCTGTGCCAACCACTGAGCAGCAGAATCCAAATGGAAGTCAAGAACAAAATGCTACATTTGTTTTGATCACATTAAAGTCAGAAGGAGCTATTAAAAGAAGTTGTAGCAGATGACTGGGTCCCAAAGAACCACGGGCAATAAATTCACATGGCAGTTTTGTTTCATAACTTCAGTCCTACTTATTCTTTCTTTGTCTATTCTAATTACTCCTTGATATGGAATTAATGCAGAAACCAAATTAACTGCTCAGGAAAGTGTATGAATCAGCTGGCCTGAAAGAAACAACTATTAAAAACAATTAGATAAAAACAACAATTTAGAAATGCACAGTGCGTTTCTGCCGGAGTCAAAGAACAAACACAAAGACAAAATGGAGAGCTGTGATGCCAGGAAAGGAGCAGCCTCTCAGGGTGTTATGGAGGTGTTTGACATCACCATGTTGGTGGCAGGTTGGTGGCCTGCTGCCTTCAGACAGTGTCAGGGCTGGCAGGTGGCACTGAGGAGAAATACATCTGTACTGCCTCTGCTGCAAATCCTCCCCAAAGAGGGCTGTCACACTGGGATGGCAAACACTAAATTTGAGCAGGGATATAGCACTGGGACCACGCAGATTGTCTGATCTGAGTCAAGCCAAGCTAACATTAAAAAGTGAAGATGAAAATTTGATGCTTTACTTTGATAATAACTCAGCAAAAGCAACCACAGGTAAGGAAACACGTCACAGAAAAATGGATTGGGGCCCTCCCTCTCCTCTGGATTTAGAAACTACCCCATGACCACTGTTTCCCAAAAACACATAAATATTAGATTTTTATCTTCTTTTTTCTCTGCCTTCAGTCAGAGTCGGGATTGAAGCACAAGAGACAAAGTTTCGTGTTTGGGCTCAGTTGTTTGTTAATTCTTATCTATAGTACAGTGAATGCTACAGCACTTCCAGCTAACAAGCTAAAAGTGAAAAAATGGAGCTCTACCTCGCTCATTGCAAGGTCTTTTTAAACCAAACAGTCTAATTAAAAGCTAGCACCATTATTTTTACTTTTGACCCAATGACCACACACCTGTGGCCTGCAGTGCAGCATCCTCTATCCAATTAAACAATACTACCCAAACCCAAGAAGAAGAAGAAACAAGAAAGAAGAGGCAATGCCCCAGAACCTCCATATTGTCCCATACCTATTATTATATTCTAAAATTCCAAATTCCAAACCCTTCACCATGTGATGTTACACATTTCTATTCAAACTACACACCCGTGATTCCAGTTCTAGCACTCAATTTTGGAAGCCTTCTCCAAGGCTTCAGGTCCAAAGCAGTGTTCTACTGGGGGTCAGTGCCAGAAAGCACAGAAAGCTCAAAACTCCCAGGCTTCAGGCTTCCACCACATAAAGAAATGGGGTTTAATACAGCAAGCTCTATGAGTGTATCACTGACTCTGCACTGGTGATGCTCCTGCAATTCATGACATTTTGGAAGCCAAATGTGCAACAGTGTGGATTGCAGAAGCCTGAGCTCACCAAATGTAAATACTGCTGTTGGTGTGGCAGGCACAGACACTCCTCAGAGTACATTAATTCTGCAGAGCTGATGGCATGAATAAGTGTACATAATGGCATCTCTGAGCAGCTCTGCCAGCAGGAGCCATGCAGCAAGACCCAGGCAGAGTTTAGCTAAAGCCTTTCAGACATTTGCACGCCCCAGTGAGGACCAGACGTGTTGGACACATGCCCACCCTGTACTTGAGGAATGTTAGCTTGGAGTCCATGCAGGAAGTGCCTGCTACCCAGAAACCCCACAAAACTAAGGGCACAACACATGCAGCACAATTCCCAACATGGAAACCTCAGAGAAGAGCTGAAAACCTCCAGATGAACCCAAAGCTCCCTGTGCCACAGCCACTGCCCAGTGGGGACAGGCTTGGTGGGGACCATGGGATGTCAATCCTCTGTTTCCTCAAGGAGATTAAGAACTTCCCCTGCTTTTCCAGCTGAGAGAACACAAAACAGGAACACAAACTCCTTGCTGGGGCACCCACAGGAGATATTTCCTTAAGTGACTTCACTGTCTCTCCCCTCTTGAATACTACATGGTTTTTCTGGCAAGGGAAGCTTACCCAGTGAGCCTAAAAATATTCCTAAGAACAATTTTTAGCACACAATGGGATATGTACAGGTTGGGAAGAATTTTAAAATAATCCCTATTGCACCCCACTGGCAAAAATACACAGCAGAAACCTCATCTAAATGCCACTCTATCAACACTGTCAGTAAACATTTTAGGAATTAAAAAAAAAATGAATTCTTACATAAAACTCCATTTATTCTAAGTTTCCCAAATCATATTGCCACCTCAGTCGCAAGAATCCACTTGTATTAAATATAAAACCTTTCTGTGATCCAAATTGAGATTATGTTCCCCTTTTAGACATGAAAATTATCAAAGGTGCAATGTTAATATTCACAAAAAGTCGTTTCCCTAAGGAGACTGTGGCATCAGCTAAAATAGCAATCCTTCAGTTATTTACAAGAACAAATGCCAATATTATCACTGGGAAAAGTACTGATATAGCAAAAGAATTCTAAGTGTTACTCGGGGCTAAGTCTTACTTCATACAGAAATAGAGAAATAAAAGACATAACTTTTCATTATTTAATTGCTATCATTTTTGTATAACTTTTCACACGTTTAAATAGTATTGAAGAGAAACAATAACTTACTCTGATATTAAAAAGTCTGTTAAAAGAGGAAGGTGCTCTGTAATTAATAAATCTTTGTTTGCAGAGGCACCCATTGAGTGCTTAAGAGGCAAAACCAAGTTATTTCTATCAAGATGTGCTGAAACACCCAGTTAGACACAAAGATACTGAAAAAGTGGAATTTGCTGCTTGCAGCACCTTTCACACACACAATGTGACTGACTTTTTAACTGGTAGAGGATGTGAGGTAAGATCTAGGCACTTTTCAGGTTAATTACTCCCAAACTAGATTTCTACAAAAGCAAAGAAAACAAGAGAGACTATAGACTTTTTCTAAAGAGGAGGATAAATCAATATACTTGTCTTTACTCTCAACAAAAATGTATTTGGATTTAAAAACAAAAAAAAAAACAAACAAACAAACAAACAAAAAAAAAATTAAAAAAAACCACCACAAAATAAAAGAGTGACAAGACTTATAAACATATCACTGTATTTCTTTCTTCTTTCTGGAGAGAGAAATCAACAGCATCAAAACAACAACTGTGCACCACTCTGAACTGGAATAAAGTTCACAGCATTCCTGAAAATGTCACACTCACACAGAGCAGAGGCAGAGATGTCTCAGCACTACACCAGTTTAACTAACACAGGTAACTTCACACTCTGTTGTCTGGCTAACAATTACATCTCCTGGAAAGACCTGCCCTTTACTGAAGGGGGAAAACCAATTTTAAGAAGGCACAGATGACTCAAATACCACACTGCAGTTATTTATCTTCCAGATAAATTTTATTTATTTACATGGTCCCAGTCACTGAAGGGCTCAAGAGATGAGCAGTGCAATTTGCTGGGCACCTTAAAATGGCAACTTCAGTTTGTTTGAGCCTGCCCTTTAGGAGAGCATCAGTGTCATCTTCTATACTTGATGCTCTCCATACTGGTTTCACCTTTTCCCTTTGTCATTACTGCAGAACAAACAAGCAAAATCCTGAAAACCTCTGAAAACCTCTCCACAGCTGGATCCCTACAGACTTAGAGGAGCCTAAATCCATTCTTGAGACCCAGCTCAGTGCTCGGACTCAGTGCCCACCCACTGATGTCCCCACCATCCCTCCCCTAACCAGCCCAGACCTCAGAGTCAAGACACTCCTGGTGACACCTCATTAGCCATGGAAATGCCCAAGCACTTGAAGCATTTCAGCATCAATTCAGTGAATTTAGGCTGGCTACAGCGTTAAGAATTTTGCTCTGCCTGCACGAGTAGATGGCATTGATTTCAGCAATAATTGCCTAGAAAGACAATTTTAGAATCAAATTAGCAGTTAAATAATTGCAGAAATTATACAGAGAGATTTCCTTGATTGGACAGCTGTAATAATAGCTGCAGAAATCTGCCCCACACAGACTCTGCACAATATGCTACATTATTGTAGCCTGAAGTTAATACTGTGAAAAACACACTGCATTCTGAGAATGCACTGCTGTAAGATTATTTCTTTGGGGTGATTTTAATTATCTGCATTAATTATCAGAAAATATTGGCTATATTGAAATATCTGATAAACTTTGAATATTCCAGGCAGTATTATCTCAGTCCTGCTCCCATTATCTATTACTTTTAATTCACCACTGAATTTTTTTTTTTTTTCAAACAAGCTGTTGGTTTTTCAGCAGAACTCACGTTGTCCAGGCAGCCCATCCAGCAGGGATGAGTTTTCTGCAGCACCTTGGAGGGCTGGAGTGTAATTTCAGATAAGCATTAGACGTGCTTCCCTCCAAGCATTCCAAGGGTTTCATTAATTGCAGCAGCTGACTTGGGGCCTTTTAGAGGACAAAAAGAAGATTAATATCAAGATGCCATTCCTTCTCCTGCCTAGGGCACCAAGGCTGCAGAGCAGAGGAAGCCAAAGGAAGAGTCCAACAGGCAGAGGGAGAGTGAAGCATCACTGACTGCTCTGGAACAAGGCTTTGTTGGGTTTTTTTCCCCTCAATTGTTGATTGTCTCCTTATTGCTAGTGCTAGGAGACAAATCAAACAAAGAACAATATTTACTTTTGTTCTACAGTATTGTGACATTTAAACAGGGTAAATGAGAACTGTCAAATAGAGATTTTGATATTGATGACAATGATAGACTGGATTAGCTGAGAAAGGATTTGATTGATGATGGAACAAAAAGAGGATGGAATAATTAATGCCCAGGATTGAATTTTTATGGACAATGACCCACTTTAAATTCATTTTATATTTCTATTCGACTAAATTTTTGATCTAGTATTCTTAAATTTCATCGAGGCATTTGACTTTATATCTCACATTTTGATTAATAAAACATAAAATTGATACGGTGCCTATGCAATAGACTTTAAATGATTAAATTGAGCAGCAGTGCTTTTAATAGACTCACATGGGGACTGATTCACAGCCTTGCAGCCAACATCTTTGTCAGGAGGAAGCCAAAACTATCTGATAAAAGTTCTCAGATGACAAGTGGGGAGGTGAGGAACAATGGAGCTCAGCAGATGCAATTAAGCACCAGACCACACATTTGGAAATAAGGACTGGAGACTGATTTTATAGGGTGAGAGTGTCCATGAGGGCAGCTGTGATGGAGAGCTGTGGCTGCTGAGCAGCTCCCACAAGCAGGAGAAGCACTTGAGCTGCAGGGTCATTAATCTTGCTTCTCTAAATTCCACCAAAGTCTGCAGAGATTTGTTCTAAAAAAAAAAAAGGTAAGTCTTGGAAGCAGAGATGAATAATCAGATCAATGGACACCACTACAGAAGTAACCTTAATTCAACTTTTATATTTGGGAAGACCAGCACCACAACAAAAACTTGTATCACATGTGACACTGCTGCTGATGGCCATTGCTGGTGAGCCAGGAGCACCAGAGCAGCTTGGAGGGACAGCAGACTGAAAACTCCTCAAAGAGGAGTCACAAGGATGATGGAAGATTGGGGAAATACACCTTTATTGGAACCCTCTGAGAGCTCAAAGCAAAAGCAGCTGTGCCACACAGGCATCAGTCACTAAAAGAAAGAGAGAACTTATGGCTCACGTTACTCTGAAGGCAAATTTGACACCAGCAGCTCCTTTGTGACCTAAATGCCCGGAAATGTTTTACCAGAAAAACTTTTCCTGTGCTCTGTTCTCTTTCTGATGTCCACCCAGTACCCTTCTCCAGCTTACACTTATTTATTCCTTTGGATATGGGATTTATGGGATTACTGGAGGGAAAGCTCCATGTGCTCAGAGGTAACCCCAGCTGGTCAACAACATTTTTGTGCATGGACTCTCAGTAAAACACAAAGGTTTGATTTCACTCAGTACCACACAAAGAGGACCTGGTAGGTGATAATCTGGTGAAATTCCTTTGAAAATAACTCAATAACTTCATGTTAATTATGTGACAGGAGTCCATAATCTTTTCATAGGTGTTGCAATAGCTAAAGAAAACGTATACATAGAAAATAATGGTTTTTTTAATAGCAGGAGAGCCACAAAGAACACCTCATAAAATGTCTAATCAACACTCCCACTTACTTATTTAGCAAGAGATCATTGCCTGTAGACAATTTAGAGGTCAAGCTCTAACAGTCCAATAAAGTCAAACATTTTAGATTCCAAACTTTGCACAGGGAAATATAGTGATAAATTCAGGAGGCTGCAGCTTTGGAAACATCCCTGTAGTATCCACTATGAGAGCTCTTGTCTGTTTATGAACTGACAGCCAACAGTGGACAGGGTTTTTTTTTTCCAAGTCTACTTTTATGTGTATCTAATTCAGCAGCTACACTCAGCGAAAAAACAAACAAACAAATTTAAAAATAGCAACCAAATAAACAAACAAAGAAAACCACACATCAGGGTTTGAGACTTTCAGAATTGGTGAGCACCAGGAAATTCAGACAAACACATCAGAGAATACTGGACAGCTACAACAGCCAAGTCTGCAGCAGTCTTAAAAACACTCAGCCAAGACCACAAGGTCACAGAAGTACTTTGAAATTTACAGTATCATGGAAGACCAGACCAGAATATGCTAAATAAAATAAAAAACCTTCCATTTTAAGAATTTTTGAAAACTAGCCCTAAAAATTTCAGCTTCAAGACCTCTCCTCTAAGACAATGACAGAAAACTGTCCTGATTAGCCATGACCCCAATAAAAATCCAATTTTTCACTAATGACACATTCATCTGCCAAAGCTACTCATCAGATTAAAGGAAAACTACACAAAGGAAGAAACTTGTCAAGTCTGTAATGGTCTCTTTTAAATTAGTTTTTTAGAACTTGAGTGACAAAGAACATCACATAAGCTAAATCATTTTCATTATTTTCAAAACAAAGAACAGCTATCTGGTAAGAAACTGCTTCCTCAGATAAATTTCCATATTTCAACTCTTTTCTTACCATATTTACATTGGTTGCCAAAATATTTTGCTGGTGTCAGTTATTTCATTGTTTAAGAAATAGTACAGAAAACCAATACATCTTTGTTTCCCATTCCTTTGGAATCTAGGGGGTTTTTTGACATTTTGATTTCCATTCATCTCAATGCTTAGCCTTTTTCTTGTCTTAGCAACACTTAAAAAGCAGTCTCTTAGCCTTGTGAATGACATGCATTTATGTATCAATCTTGTGTTAGCCTAGCTAGGAACTATACCAGGTTTAATTTACAAAATCCATACCTCTCAAAGCAGGGCACCAATTTGTTTAAAGACTTTTCCCATCTTTTCAGCTGAAGACACTGCAGTGAGATCATCACATCACTGAGCAGCAGAGTGGTGCAGGAGATTTCTGCTGCTTTTTTATTACCTGGGATACAGATGGATTGCAGTTTGCCTCGGCTCCCTCCAGGAAGGTTTTATCACCACCCATGTGCAGGAGCACTGAGGAAAGCACACCCAGTGGGAACCTCATACACAAAGACTTTCCTAGAGAGCAACCAAAATCTCTGCAGTGTGCACAGAGGCTTTCCAGCCATAACAAGGGAAATGCAGACACATGAGGGCAATTCAGGAGAAATTTCAGATGAAGAGCTACAGCTGCTCCCCTGCTGACGCACCAAACCTGAGGATAATACCTGAAAATTGGAGGCCCAGACTTGCACAGATTTTGCTGTAATTTCTCCCACGTATTCTTCCCATTCAAAGTCAGTAGGAATCAGCTGGAGCATTTCCCTAAAGAGGTTGCTAACAGGTGCTAAAATGACAGGCAAGGTGTTGTAGACACATATCTGCAGTAATGTACAGTGGAGCAAACATGGAAATGGCCACTGTCCTATGAGTCTGGGTTTTTATTGTTTTCATCTTTGAATGTTCTTTCATTTTTCCTTCTTTCCTCCTGCTCCCAGAATGCAGGATGGTATATCTTCTGATTTAACCTCCAGATCAAGTAGAAATATGTGTGTTACATTCTGCTATATGTGCTCTTAAAAGTAATCATTATTTCAATATATTAATTACACATTAGAAAATATTACATAATAATGTATTACAATATATAGTGTCTAATTAATTCTATATTCTAGATTAATATCTAGTTAATATCCACTAACTTCTAATTAAATACCCTCACTGGAAGTTTATCTGTGTGCTGTTTGAGCTGAGAAATGCCCTGTCCAAAGCCCCTCAGTGCTACCCCACCTTGCTGGCTTAGCAGTAAAAGGCAGGTCAGCTGAGGAAGTGCAGTGGTTCCTCCACTGGACTTAGCAGAAGGGAGTGAGAACAGTAAATAACCACCAAAATACTCATTTCTTTTTTAATGAAGTGCTGACATGTTTGGACATTGAAGCCTAAATTCATCTGCAAACATGATCAGTATTTACTGCAGCAGAAACAACCTTTCCCACATGACTAAGAAAGTAACATAAACACAAAATTACTCACAGTGCCCTTCCTCTTGTTCATTGGCCTGACCTCAAGCAAGTGTAAAAGATTTTTAAAAACAGCCCAGTGAAGACTAGGAGGATACAATATGCTACTGGGTGAGTGAACATGTCAGAAAATAAGATTTAAAAGTTGTTTTACCATAGGCCTTAAACAGCCAGTCAGCATTTCCTACAGGGGAAACATGGATACCTCTCAACCTACTCTGAGCTGCTTGCTTGTCTTAATCTACAGAGAACAGCTTCTTCAGGATGGTTTCAGTATTTATGAATTTAGAACATTCTCTATCTATATTAAAACCAGGTTATTTATTGTCAGCTGGTTATTTATTGTCAGCTCAGATCCAGGAATGCAGTAGAGGAATGTAACTCATGGCTGGAGGATCCATGCCAAGCAAATCCATCAAAACCTCAAATCCTGCCAAAGAAGCACCCAAAGTATCCCATCC
This sequence comes from Sturnus vulgaris, assembly GCF_052056855.1. Classification (NCBI taxonomy): domain Eukaryota; kingdom Metazoa; phylum Chordata; class Aves; order Passeriformes; family Sturnidae; genus Sturnus; species Sturnus vulgaris. The sequence continues at coordinate 10,882,445 of NC_142260.1, forward strand.
TTCAGCCCTTGCTGCAGATCCCTGCTCTGATTTGACTGAAATGAGGCAGAACTGGAACTTTTCACTGCTCTTCCACAGGGTACCTGAGATGGCTGCACACATTTTGCTCTGTTGGGGTGATCAGAACATTGAAAGAGCAACATGACTGACTGAAACTATTGATCTTCTTCTGGTATTTGTGGGGAGCAACCACAGGAGAGGGAGGATGCCTTCCTCGACATCCTCATCCCTGTCCATGGTGCAGAGCTGGGTGTAGGGAAGGAGCCGTGTGCTCACAGCCCCCAGCCCTGCAGCAGCTCCTTTGGCACTGAGAACCGACCTGAGCACATCCAGCTGCACCAGTTCTGGAGATTTTTGGGGGGTTCCCGGAGCTGGGAGGCAGCGAGGCAGCGCTCAGGGAGCTGCCATCCATCGGGAGCCGTGGTCTGTGGGAGGTGGCACTGGCAAGTTAGCAGCTGGCACGGAGCACTCTCCGAATTGTTCAATCAAAGCTCCAGCTGCGAGAAGCAGCCACGGCGCTGGAGGTGTCCTCATTGTTTGTGAAATCATTGTTAATTAAGGTGAGATCTCACTGTGCTGGTGTTCAGCCAACACAGGGAGAAATGGACCTTTCCCTGGCAAGTTTGTCATTCAAACAGGCTACACGAGCAAGCACAAAGGATGATTCAAAACGTAAAAGGTATATTTTATTGTTTCTGAAAATTTTATTTCCACAGGCCCCCCACTGCAGTCCCTCTGATTAGCTGATTAATCTCATCAGCAATGTGCCCTTCCCTCTGTTTTACCCAAACAATAGTGCCACAGGTATTGTCCGGAGAGATGCTCCACCAACACCAGAGCAGCTTTCAGCAGCTGCTTTCAAAACTGGGTCTCTCCTCTCCTCCCAGGGGAAATGGCTGCCCACAGCTCACACCTCTGGGTTATGGGTGAGTTCTACCTGGCTGCAGCATGATGAGAGTCAACCCAAACCCTCACATTCTCTCCTTTGATTTCTGGTGCTTTATTTCTTTCTTTCATGACAGATATGTTCATTTCAACCTAATTTCTGCACTGACCATTCTATAATCCTGATTATGGTGGGCAATGTAAGTTTGTTTGCAACCTGAACTCGGGCAGTGGTCCTAGGGGTGACATACTGTGGAAATTAATTATTAACTCTGCATGTCACTGGGCATAAAATACTTGTGAAACCTCGAATAAAACGTCTTATCTGACGTTTGAAACCTAATCACTCTGCAGTCCATGGTGAGAGTGTCCCAGGGCACTGACCAGCACTGAGGTCTGGCTCTGAGCCCTAACACAGAGAGAAGCAGAGCAGAGATCTCTCTGTTCCCAACAGCTGGAAACCCAGTGCTCATCCTGCCAGGATCTCTCTTCAAGGAGATTGTCACCCTTTGTGTTGAATTTTTGTTGAAGTCTAAGGAAATATGGTTGATCTCAGGGATCAGGAAAATTTTGAATTGTCTTCTGAAGCAGCAGCACCAGAATTAAACAGGTTCTTCCCTCCATGCTCCTGGTTCCCTGCTTTGTCTTCACACACTGTGATGCCACGTGTTGCCCACAAAACCAAAAGAAGACTTGGAGCATTTATCCATGAGTGGGTGCATCTGCACAGATATTATTTACCCAGAGAGGCAAATATTGCCCAGTGGAGGAAGCTGTAGTAAAAATGGTGCATGACAAGTGCTGTTCCCTGTGTTTACTCATCCTGTATCACCACTTGGACTCCGTGGCAGTAGATCAGCTCTATTAATCACACACATTCCTGTAGTAATCACCAAAATGAGCAAAATCCAGGCCTAGACTGCTCTTTATAAACATTCTTAGACGCAAGTTTTGTTCTTGACTGAAAATTTTGCTCCACCACGTCAGTTTTGCTGCTGACTCCAGTGGGAGGCAGCACTGCCTGTGCTCTACGCCTCTGGCAGGCAGAGCTTTTCAGGTTAATTGACATCCAATTTATGCACCTCAGCAATCATATCTAGCGATCAACACGGCACAGGAGCAGTAAAGTTTTATTTGCAATTTCAGCTGTAAAGCTCAAAGCTATCAAGTACAACAAATTATGTTTAGTATCTCCATGTAACTACCCAATAATCTAAAATTCCCAGGCAAAGCCTATCAGCGACAGTATTTTCCACTGTGTGGGCTGTGTACACTGTGATTATGCCCTTTGGCTTGGCACCGTTGTTGCTTCTCACCTCTTTTTCTCTTTTCCAAGCTGTTGGCTATGAGATACCTACAAATATGTTTTTAACTCTACTGGATTTCTTCACTTACAAATGAGATCATGGCTGTGCCATAAGTACATGCAGACCACAAAGGAAGAAACAGAATATTAACACTTTTCATCCTATTCTTGAATCTCACCCTGGAGCGTGAAGAGGTGTCTTGTTGCATTGTCAGAAATATCCCAGCTTTGGCAACTGAGCTCTGAGAGCCTGGCTACCTCCAAGTGAAGGAACACATCTCATAGCTCAGATGTGGTGCGAGAATTCCTGTGAAATCTAGACTGACTTCACAAGCAAAGGTAAAAAATTAGCCATTGCTCGGATCATGGGTCCATTTGTCTTACAGAGGTAAATCAGACTGTGGTATTTACATGCCCAGCACAAGTAATGCAGTAAGAGGCACTGTTCCACCAACCTACAACCTGCAGACGACGAACCTTATTATGCTATGGCTGTAAAACTGGCATCAATTGTATACCATTGCTGAACATACATGTTAACAGCTTCAAAAGGTGGACTCACGTCCCTAGTCCTTTCTTAAATCCATAGGAATAATCTAGCCCTGTATCAATTTTAGCCTCCTTTAGCATAGCCTCAGAATTATATTCGGCATCTCTATCTGGCACATACAATAACTGCCAGCAACAGTAACCGTTTCTGCATTGAGGTCACCGAGTATATCCACTGCTGTCAGAAGTCTGGAGAGCACAGGACACTGCCCGACTCAAAAAGTCCAGGGAGAGAGGAAAAATACAGCCCAGAAATTGTCGGAGCTTTCAGCTGCATTTGAGATGTAGCGCTCAGATCTCAGCAGAGCTTGCCCTCTCCTAACCCCTCCTTATCTTCCCCTCCTCCCCACCACACACACATACACAGAATCACTAGAATTGGTCCTCTGGTTTAACAAAAGCCTCTGCCCGTCCCTTTCTCGGCGAGGAGCAAGACCTAACCCAAGTGCCCCGTCCCATAGGAAATGCGCCAGCCAGGCAGCCCGCGGGTGATGGCAGCGCTGGCTGTCTCGGGAAAAGGCACAAAAAAAGCCCCGAGCATCCCCCGTGCACAGAGCAGCCTCTGTTCCGCCGGCAGTGAAAAAGGATGCTGCAGACAAAGAGAAGCGCCCGGCTGCTCCCCGCTGCCGGCGGTGCCGGGCACCGGGCAGGCTCCACGCTCCAGCCGCGATCCCCGGAGCTCGGCTCGGACCCGGCCCCGCCGCAGCAGCCCCGGAGCCCGCGGCCAGGGCGGTGACGGCCCCGCGCCCCCGCGCTGCTGCTTACCCGGCTCGGCGCGGGCACGGCTCGGCAGGACGGCGACGACGAGGGCGAGCAGCAGGAGGGCCACGGCGGCCCCGGCCGGGCCCGCTCCGCCGCCCGCGGGCCGGGAGCTGCGCGGGGGAGCGGGGCCGGGCAGCGCCCGGGGCCCCGCGGGGCGCGCCCCGCTCCGCATCCCGCGCTCAGCGGGCAGCGCTGCCCATGGCCGGCCGGGCTCTGGAGCGGCGGCTCCGCAGGCGGGCGGCGGCGGAGGGGGCGGAGCGGGGGCCCCGCATGCCGCCCGCGCCTCTGCCCGCACGCCGCGGGACGCGGGGCCGGGGATGCTCGGCGGCGCCTCGGAACGGAGCTTCACCCGCTCTTCACAAAGGGCTCTCGGCGCCGCCAGCGCCGGCCCCGCTCCCCGCCCTCCGAGCGCGGGGAGGCGGGAGCGGGGGCGGCGCTGCCGGGGCGGCGGGGACCCCTCCGCCACCACGGGGACCCCTCCGCCACCACGGGGACCGCTCCGGTACCACGGGGACCCCTCCGGTGCCACTGGGACCTCTCCGCCGCCCCCCGCGCTCTACCGGGGCCGGGGCAGCAGCGCGGAGCGGCCGCGGGCTCGGTCCCCGCCCGCCGGGGCACAGCGGGGGCACAGCGGCCCCGCAGCGGCTCTCGGGGATCTGTCACCTCCCTGATGTGATTTTGGAGCGATTGTGCCCGGCACTACCTTTGGGTGTAAACGGAGCCCGCTCGCTAAAAACCTGGAGAGGCTAAAAGTCCCTCTCTGCTCACTGAGGGTGGGAACCCTTCACTGTCCGCTGATGTGCCGACCTGGGAGTCGCCCGGCCGGGACATCTCCAAAGATGTCCCTCGTTATCCCAAGCCCCAGCCAGCAGCTCCTCTTGGCAAAGCAGCCCAAGCCCTGCCACAGCGCCGATCACCACTGGCAGCATTTCTGCAAGCGCAGAAGCAGCTCTGAGAATAAAGAAGCTCGAGTGTACCGCAGGAGGTGACCAAACTGGCAGCTGCGTCCTCAGCCACCAGAGCAGAGGTCTTCTCTGGTCCTCGCTCCATCACTCCCTCCCTGGCTGGGATGGGGCTCAGACATCCAGACTCAAAGGGAAGCTCCAAGGCAGAGGTTCCTCTCTGTTTTGCTCTAAGGTACACCGGGAGATCAACACGGAGCGCATGAAATGTGTTACATGGACACAGAGGGTGAGCCCCGGCTGCTGCCTCAGTCACACCCAGCACTGGGTTTAGTGTTTTCTCCAAGTCCTACTCGCAGCAGAGGCACCGTGAATTCTTTATTCTGGTATCGCCTCTTTCCTGAACTGCATGCACGAATTCTTTCCGTTCCAGACCATACCTGCGGGCGGCAGGAGGTGACGGTGGGAGGGGGAGCAGTGCAAAGGTGTTTTTGGGGCACACCACGCTCCAGGACCCCCAGAGCTGATCCTGAAAGGCTGCAGCGTTGTTTACCTGCAGGAAAGCTCTCCCAGCTTCCCAGCAATTCGGCTCTGCTGGAAGTTGTCGTGCTGAGAAATTCTTAGAAGTCAGGTTTGAGGGCGAGCAAGCCTCGGCATGGGCCAGCCACAGCTTGACACCCTGGTACCCAGCTGGCAGCACCCAAAGCCCTGACAACCCATAATTACACATTTATCTGGCTGCTTCAGCACACTCCCGGTGTCACCAACACGATAATGCTGCCTCATTTCCGCCGTTTTACTTTTCCCCCAAATCACTAATTAGCTTCCCCTTGATGACTGCTAGAGATTACCCAGAGCAAAGATGGCAGTTTATGATTATTATAGTGAAATGGAGCTTGCTCATCACTCGCCTTAATCCAGGGCCAGCACGTTTAGTGCAGGGCCCTCTGCTGGCACCGCCAGGGAGCCCTGCACAAACATCGTTTCATCATTTTCGTATTTTTCTAGATTTTGTCCTAACTCGGCTTTGTAATAGAGCCATCAACAAGCTAATTTTGACAGCACTTTTTTCAGTCTAGTTCTTAAGTATTGTGATGTTCTCTTCATTTTCCATTACAGTGTGCGTGTGCGTGTATTATGTATAAAATATAAGTAGCAGATAGAGTTGTTATTTGGAAGAATTTTAAAAATGGGTTATTTTCCAGAATGAGGAATGGATCTTTTACAGCTAGTGAAAAATCGCTGGGGATTTACCAAGCAATGGTAGTTAGCTACTTCCTAAACTTAACTTTCCTAATCCTGTTTGGGTTGGGTTTCTTTTGTCCAGATCCAAAATTGCCTTGCTTGCACTAGACCTACTACAAGCATTCCGAGTCCTGCTTCTTTTTATGAGGGAACCCGTAAAATAAAGATCTCATCCACGGATGAGAAGTGACTGTGGCCACCTGTGACTTCTCTGTCAAGCTGGTGGCAGGCCATGGCATCTCTTTGCAACAGAACAGTTGGCATTTTTCATTCTGATGGACATCTCACTCCCCAAATACAACCACAGAATGGAGTGCAGCCTCCAGGCATCTCTGCCAACCAGGTGTAGGTGCTCCTAACCTGCCATTTCAGGGTCAAAGGAGAAGAATCCATTCTGTAATGTGTATTTCAGCTTCTCAGTATAAATCTTTATGATTCTAACAAAGAATATTCAGCGTTTTCCCCAGGACAAGGGCAGGTAGAATTATCTGAACCCGCTTAGAGCACAAACCCACCTCTCCTGAGACAGAAAATACAACTTCCTTCCTACAGGTGAAAGGCAGGAAGACATAATTAACATTAATCACCGTCAAACCTTACCCATGACTTAATAAGCCTTCCTGCACAGCAGGACAGGCACAGTGTGGGAGAGGCAGGAGGGGCTGCAGCCTCTCCCTGGTGCTCCCAGAGCTCTGCACTGCTCCAGACACCACCTGCTGAACATCAGCAGGGAAGTCACAGCTCTCGAGTGGGGAGCAGCACTGCTCACAGCCCTCCCAAAACTTGGATTTGTGCTGCCTCAGTCCACTACAGGAGCTGGACTCACAGTGTGCATGAGCTGCAGTGATGAATGTGACTCCACCACCATCACCAGGACTGCTTTGTGAGCTGTGCCAAGCAGCAGCTTCTCTCTTTGCCCCTCAGACTGATCATCTCTGCAGCTGAAAACCCAGGCTGATTCACTGACACAACACAGTGTCATTCTGAACCCCTCAGTCCTGCTGCAGATCTGTGGCATGTGACAGCCCCATTGACTCGGGAAGCTTTTCCTTGAATGAATTTGCCATCTTAACTGCAGTACAAACCTGTCCTTTGCGTTTAGTGACAGGGAAAAAAGCAACTTTTAAACCAGTGTTTGTCATCCTGAAGACAGTTAAAGGGGAAGGTGACTTACACATAACTGCCTGTCCTAGTCCACTCCTTCCACAGGATGGGAAAGAACTTAGAGGACAGTTGGACACCACAGAAAGCAAGAACAGAAAGGACTTCGCAGGCAGAGTATTCACTTTGAAAGGCTCAGGCTGCCTTTCCTTTTTTGTTAGGTGTTGTCAGAAGTGAGTGTGAAATGCACAAGCCAGTGGCCCTATTTGCTATGGGACAAGTGGGATCCAGGTACCAATATGCATTTAAAAGCCAACAATACACGAGGCTAGCTGTAAAGAAGGGAAAGGAAGCAGCTTTCAAAGCAATAATCTGGTGTCTGCAGAATCTGGACAGAGGTGTTTACACATCACCTGAGGCACGGAGCTGCAGGAAAAGCTTTACAGACACTGTGACCAATTGCACTGAAGAGAGGGAGCTGTGACAGATCCACATCAGCAGCACCTTGTATTTAGCAATTTAAAGCTTTCTGTCAACTCTCAAATATTTTGGTATCAAAACCATACTGCACTGTCCTTTCAGTCTTTCACATTTCATTTCTGACTGACCCTCAAATGCAGTGCTGGGCACAGAAAGCATCCTCCCCACAAGCCCGTGTGTGCCCCCAGCCACCAGGCTCCAGCCAGCACTGCGACCCCAGGGCACAGTGAGCACATTTGGCTGACAAGAGCACTGCCAACTGTGCCTTCCACGGATGCCTGGTCCATACCAGGTGGCCATCTGGAGCCACTGACCATCACTGGGGCCATCTGTGGCTGCAGGAGCAGCTTCCTGCTGGCCCAGCAGCAGCTGCCACCGGCTTGGCACAAACCTCACCGAGGTTTGGTGTCTGGTATCTGGGCCAGATCACCTTCCTCTAGGGTTGTACAAGTGGGACATCCACAACAAAGAGCCTTCGAGGTGTGGCTGCACTAAAGATGGCTTCTCAAGACCCTCTGCAGCAAGCCTTGAAAGCTAATAAAATTTAAAATTTTGGAAAGAAGCTTTCAGAAGTCAGAATTTTAGAGCCCTCCCAGTGAATTTGCATCATCTTTGCCTTCATGTAACACAGCAAAAAATAAAAGCCACCAAAACTCATCTGCTGCAATATATATTTTAATTCAAAGTGAATCTTGACAGTAATACACCATAAATTCTTATTTTGACACTCACCAAAATAGTCACCTGGAAAACCCGCTTTTTGTGACAAAGTACAGAAGGCTTGGTCACATTTAAATCACTGAGAACTAGAAAGAAATACTATCGCAAACTGTAAGAGACATTACATCCATAAAAAATTTTCCCAGTCCTCATATTGTAATATTGCACAGTGCAATTGCTACATGGCGAACTAGTGTAGCAGAGAAATCCAAAGCAAAAAAAAAAAAAAAAAAAAAGAAAAAAAAAGCCACAAGTCTACAAATTGTTAAACAGTAACAGTTCAACCTCATTAATCAAGTCTCTATCACTGGGTGTTTCTAGAACAAGTCTTCCTACAGCTTGCAGTGTGATTTAACTTTTACTTAACACAAACCACGTTAATTAGCAGTAAAAACAGAAAATTTAAAAATTAAAACAAAACAAGAAGTTAATACAGTAGCATATTTGACCAATAAAACACCCTGAAGTTAAAAACCGAACACAAGAAATTCATATAAAACCTTGCAAATTAAAGTAAAATGCAGATATGCAATTCTGTAGTCATGCAGTGTTTTATTTAAAAAAGGCATTGAAACGGTATGGTGTGAAAATGCTTCTCAGGGGATGGCTTTTTTCACAGAAAAAGCCCTCACCCTGACAGCTTTTTTTTCTGCAGATGGGCCCCAGACACTTGCAGTGACAAGAGTCCATTCTCTCAGAGTACATCACAGGAGGAGGGGGAAGAGTCACCTGGTGTGCTCAATTTAAGCAGTGGCAGGATCCCAAATATTTCATTCTTTGAAATGCAGACATTTCTAAGATTACAATACATAGAAAGAGCAGCAGATCTAATTTGGGGCACATTTACAGCAACCTTTTCCTGCACGGGGCAGGACACTGTGGTGATACACAGAGAACCGTGTCAATTTAACAAGCACATCAGCTCCAAACCTCAAGCACAGTAGAAAGAAAGCACAGAAAATACATCAGACCCATGATGATCCCCGTGGCCCCAGGAAAAAACAAAACAAAACAAAACAAAACAAAACAGTATTTGTTGTCGTTGTTGTTGTTGTTACCACGATACAAAAATCGATGTGCTCTGTTTGCATTGGTGGTTCTTGGTGTGTCCATTGCCTGCAATGGAGTGAGCACCAAAAAAAGGGAGTGAACAGAAAACTGCTGGACCACACAGCACGAGCTCCAAGTGGGAAAGGTGGACATCCAATTTGACTCCCTATGTTCAGGCTTTACATACGTGTTGGTAGGATTTCAAATTCATCAGGATACTCCTAGTTGCTAATGTATACTTTATATACACACACACTTGTACAAAATGCATAGAGTTGATTACTAAAAACATCGAAACTTTTGGGAAAAGTTAGGTTTCTTAATTTTCAGTGTGATTAAAAATGTACTGCTGGTATTTTTTTTTTTATGATCTAATACTGTTGTATTTTAGTTATTACTTAAAAAATAAATCAAGTGTAGGCACATTTATTTCATTCAGACATTCATTAAATAAAACACTGCTTGTGTTAGTGGAGTAAAGAAAAAGATTACCAGTTATTAGCTTATTGACAGAGTTAAACTCAAATGCTTTGCACTCTTATTCCAGTCAACATTGCAAGGATTGTATTCCAGATTTTGCTTTAAAAAAAGTTAAGTCAAGCCTGCAAGATGCAGCTTCTTAAGTGTCTACACAATGCCAATATGAAAACATAAAAAAATTAAGTTACATTAATACATCCACTTATATGCAGTGATGAGCTCAAAGTTAATGGAGATAAAATACTGATGCAAATAACACACCCCAAAAAAACATATGCAATCATCTTCCATCATTTACAGTATAGTAGTTACGACACTTCAAACATGAAAACAAAATAGAAATTAAAAAATAAAATAAAATAAACCAAACCCAAAACCCAGCTTCTATTTCATGTAATTAGACTTGTACAGAAATTAGAAGGCTAAGAAAGAACTAGTTAATCACCTAATTTCACAGCTATCTGAAGTGGCAATCATTATATAGCAGCTTATCTATGATACATTCAAGATAAATGATACAATTTATTACTTGCCCATAAGCTAAAACACAGCCTCAGCTTAATACCTTCCATAAATCCCATCTCTACACTACAGTATACTTGAGGTCTATGAAAAAGTAGCTACCTTTTATAGGAAATGGATGATTAAGTCTTTGGTGCTGCAAAAGCAACTTCATTTGAACAAAACAAAAAACGGAAAGACACACTTCCTAAGGAGAAGAAGAAAAAAAAAAAAATTATGCAAAAAGCATGTAATTTACGTCCCTGACGGAATGTATTAAATAAGCAAACACCCACAACAGGCTAAAACAAATACTACTCATGTAAAAAGACTAAAATCTCTCCCATGCATAAATGAAAGATTGCACACAAAGAACTCACATCTTTTTCAAGCTTCAACAGTAAATATTCTGCTACTAGTTATTAAATACTGCATGGTTTGCTCAAGCTAAGATGAAACCACATCATGGATCAACGAGCACTTGGCTTCTCCTTTCATTAGCCAGTCAGTCATGCCTACCTCACCTCTAAACATTTTATTATATCCAATTAGACAAACACTTTTAAAATAAACTACTTAGGTCGTATTGCAGTTCCATTTACCAGTATGAAATACTGTCTTGTGTGTCACTACTCAATAGCTACTGAATCAACTTTCCTTAAGCACTACTAAAGTTCTGTCTTGAAGCTAGATCATTCTGGGGGAGGGAAGACAGCAAAATTCAGCTACAGCAAAACATGCTGCCTTCTCAATCAGGAAAATACACCCAATACTAAAATAATACCACACAAAACCCAAAATGAGCATTACGCTATCAAAAAATCAGCAGATCTGAATTTTTAAGTGCTGCAGTCCTCAACATTTATATATAAGTAATAACATTAACAACCTCAAATATTTAAGGCACTATGTGTGGGAACAGTTTACAATGCAGCTGAGATTATTAGGACAACAACATTTAAGAGCAATGTTTAGGCCTTTTCTTTGCCCATGCAAAAGACACATGCAATGTGAAGAACAACAGCTCAACTTTTAGATAAGTGACTCAACATTTAAACACCAAAGGTACGCAACACAAACAAGTTACTTCTACACTGTACTGCTGACACATGTGCATCTGTTGCTCTAGTTCTGTACACTGAATGGCTTCCCAAATGTAGACGTGTCTTGCACTAGTTAGAAGGCAATTTTATAAAAAATAGCAGGAGCAAAACCAGATTTCTGCTCCCATAAGTCACCTGTCTAAAGTTACTATATAAGAAGATAACATGACCAAAGACAAGTTATACCAAATGTGCAAAACACATTAAAAGTGAGTTTTTCTTAAAGCTCAGAGTTGTTTAAATTGCACCCAAGTCTACATGATTCAAAAAAATAATTTTCCTGTTGTGCCATGGCTAATACATAATAAATACCATGTTTCTTCTTGAACCAAAACTTCTGTGTGACCGAGCTGCCCCGGGGCACTGAGTTCTCACATGAAGGGGTACTGGCTGAGTTTGGTGGGGCTCAGCGGAAAGCCGGCGTAGGCGGCGGGCGACGCCGCGATGTACGAGTGGGGCGGGAAGAGGGGCTTGTACTGAGTCTGGTGCACGGTGGGGGAAGGCAGCAGGCGGGGGTTGATGCCCACTGGCACCTGGTGCACCATGCCAGGGTGAGCCAGGCTGTAGCAGTGTGCAGGGTGCTGGAGCAGAGGTCTGGAGGCGCAGGGCGAGGCCAGCAGGTGCGCGACGGGCGCGGGCGACGCGTACGGGAGGATGGTGGGCTGGGCACCCAGGTGGGAGCTCCCTCCTGGCAGGTGGCTGGGGCTGCCCTGGGCCAGGGAGAATGCATGGCTGGCCACCGTGGCTGCCAGGAAAGGCTGCTGCTGCTGCTGCTGCTGCTGCTGCTGCTGCTGCTGCTTCCGTGGTGCCAAGTTCCCGTTCCACTCCTGCGGCCCCGAGCCAAAGTGCTGGACCTGGTTGGGCAACACAGAAACGAGGGCTTAGAGATTCCCGGGGCAAAGAGAGAGGGAAAAATGGAGGAAAATGCACTAAAACTAGTCAACTTAAAATCGGGAGGAGTATAGAGACAGGGATTATTAAATGCTTCAACAGAACAAAAAAGATGTGTTAGCTATGTAGGTAGCGGCACAGACAATAAGAGATGGAAAACAGAACACAAGTTACTTTAATGCTCTTGCAAAGGGAAAAAAAAGAAGGATAAAATGCCATGCTGGGCTGTTTTAACAGAAATACCATGTATCACATGAGCAAGGTGCTTATTCCACTCTACTCAGCACTGGCTTGGCATCAATTGGAAGTGCTGCATTCAGTTTGGGCACCATAATGAGGCACAAAGAGGACAAATAGGAGAGAAATTTTAGAGGAGAGCAGAAAAAATAATAAACGGATTGAAAATATCTGAGACAACTAGGCAAACAGAAGTCTAGGTCTATGATCACAGGAAGATGTGGCAATCATTAACAGTTACAAAGAGAAAAGACTAAAAATCAATTACTCCCATTAAATGATGCAGACTTCAAACTACATAGGGCATCTACCAAAGAAGGAAGGATCAGCATAAAATTTTGTAATGAAAATAACGTTCTACGCTTTCTGCCAAGAGGCTGAGGAGCTGCAGACATTGAAGAGATTAAAAATTAATACCATGCTGATCATATTAAGGTTTGCTTAGAATTAATTAAACCAATCCTTTTGCATAATCATGCAGAAGGGGAGACTGTGTCACCCACCCAAATGTTTCTTTCAATCTAAACTATTCAAGTCATTATTGCTAAATCCTCTTATCTACATATAGCATGCTTTCATTTAGCATTTAACTTACAATATTCACAGTTTCTCTGCAAGACTTACACAAACAGGTACTGCTCTCACATTAATGTACCTCCAGCTGTCTAACCAAAAGCTCAATGCAGCTACAGCCCCAAGATAATTAATTAAAAGGGGCTTAAGCTTGATGTCATGTGTCAACTTCAGTTCTCAGCCACAGCAGACACATTTACTGTGTTGTTGGGCAATGATAAAAGTAACTTTTTAATTAGCTTTAGGTATCTTCTAACATTGGATGGAACTACAATCACAGTGTCATGTCCCGTCCATCACCTGGCAGCAAAGGTAAGAAATAGTTGGGTTTGCTGAGCTCTATCTCACCTCTGGATACTCAGGCTAAAAGATTTTCGTGCACACTACTGACAGAACAACACTGAGATACAGCTGCAGATTTTAACTGCACATCATGAGTATTTTAGCATTTGATGCAGGAAAAATAGATGCTAACATATTTTTCTTTTTGTCTCGTGCTTTGATACTGTGCAACCATTGACAATTTTCCCAGCGTGGCTTTTCTGTTTGTTTTTTTTTTTTAAATAGAGTCAGCTGTTTTAAGAAAATGACCCAAAATGAAAGACACTTATGACTTGCCCAGTAAGTTGAAATCTGTTTTTCAAGATTTGAACATTTCTTTAATCAAGCTACTGAAAATCTGCAGCTGCCACAAACAGCAACTGAAACTGTGAACTGAATGCTCAAACTGAGCAGCTTGGAACTCAACTTGTCCAGCTCCACGCCTGGAGCTGGTCAGATGTGAGAGCACTTACCTGACTGAAGTTGCCATGCTGCTGATGGAATGCTGATGCCAGTTTCTGCTGACGGTTTCCTGCCACAGAAGACTGGTTTATTCTTCCCAGCACAGACCGACCCTTTCTCAGTGGCTGGCACGTAGCATCTTCCAAAATAGAAATAAACAACGTTTATGCTTTTGTTGTCATTATTCTCTTCTGGCAAAAGTTAAACAAGGTTTCATTTGCTTAAGCATGCAGGGAGAAATAACAATACAATACACCAGTTCAAGTCAAACCCTAGCACTGTTTAGAAGTGGTTACTGCAGATTAGCAGTTGTATGAATAGGTCAAAATCTTCATATTTATTGAATAAATTTATCGAATAAATATTGAAACTTCTATTCTTATTTACTGGCATAGAAAAACACCTGAACTAACTTACCTGTATTCACCATCTGTTCCTCAAGATGTAACCTGTTTTCAAGTCTCATGGGTGGTACCACTACTGTGCAAACAGTTGATTTGGTTTCAGGGTTAACTGAGGCTCTCGCTTCCTTATTTTTATTGTTATTGTCTACAAAGCCATTTTCCACAAAGGGGCTGTCGTGTCCTGAGGAGTCTGAGCTTGGGGAACCATCCACTGTATCACATCCACTTTCCTGTTCATCATCTGACATACTGACAAGAAATAAAAGTATTGCAATGAAGCAAAGAGATTTTCATGATAGAGGTACATTTTCTGAAATTAACACATTAAATGTATAGAAGTGAAATTACTCAAAGGTGGATAGAAATGATGCATTGTAAATAGACAAGCACATCCATTCAAACTCACCCTGCCCACAAATTGCAAGGCTCAGAGAAAAGAGAGAATTTCTTTATATTAAAAACTGATGGAATACGTGGTTAAACAACTTAAAACACACGAGAAACAGCAGTGAATTCACTAATGCCTAAACATATGATCAAGTCCTTTAGTGATTTTACAGCTCATGTAACGTGTCCTTATTGCTTGTTGTCTGAAATAGGACAACACAAATAAAACCACTTCTGAAAATTAACTTCTTGTGAAAAGCACTTTGGCACTATGAGGGCCAGCACAGAAGTCTGATGATTTAACCAACAGAATCAGGTAATTTGGAGTATTTTTTTTCAAGTAACAAATAGTGATAATGTGACAACTACTGAGCAATTAATTGTACTTCTGTATTAACAACTTTTGATTCGAGTTGCTAATTATATGACTTCGTATAAGTACAATGCTACTGAAACCAGAATCCAACACACTCCTCTGCTATTGATAAAAGTAGAATTACCAAGGGGAATTAAACTACAGGTCAGTTCCTTCCAAAATACCATAAAATCAAGCAGGTATTTGTAAAAACTTATCTGAATTTTTGAATGTTTTGTTATTAAAGAATATCAAAGGACTGACAATGTTAACTCCCAACCAGTAAGACTGCCTGATGCAGACTTGGAGTTCCACCTCCTTGTCAATACATGCTCTGATAGAATCTTTAATTATTTTAAATAAACTTTGTTTGTTAGGAACTTAAAAAGAATTCACTTTGCACAATGAAACTGCTGAAGGCTCAAGCTAGACATGAGGCAGTGAAGATAAAAACATGAACAGTGTTCACCTAAGTCAGCCTTACTTTTAGAAAGAAAGACAGAAGGAAAAAGGCATCAATATCATTAAAGATTACAAGACACACAATGGGAAAACCAGAGGCTGCAAAAATTAAAATATATGTGGTGACCAAATATGTCACATACTACTTTGGCTTATTTTAATCTTGCAATTCTAGACGATTTTTATTCCAAAGGAAGTTGCATACAGCATGTTTATATTTTCTGTGTGAACACCATTCATTCAGAATTCTCAATGCAGCAAGACAGATCTGTTAGGAACGAGAACAGACCAGTTTGTGCTGTGCAACTGTAGGCCAGTAAATTAATTTTTAAACAGATCATTTACCCTCACCAGCTGGCAACATAACAAAACTTGTGCATTTTTTAGTGTGAGCTGGGCCTGCTGCATACTAAGACGTTTCTTTTTGCTGAAAGGAGGCAGAGCTGTCACCTGTTGGATCTCTTGCAGGGAGAGGGGCTGGACTGCTCCGAGGAGCTGGTGCTGAGTGTGCTGTCAGGGCTGCTCAGCGAGCACACACGGTCGATGTTCAGGGTGTTCTGGCAGGCTTCACACTCCAGGCTCCCCTTACACCTGCACACAAAAACACACTCAGCAAACACACCAAACACCACTCATTCAGGGGCAATTGTGGGATAAAAGGAGTCCATTATTAGACAAGGCCCCTTAAATGTAAATTAACATCCAATTCCTTGCTTCTTTTACATCCAAACCAGGTTTTAAACCGGTGTTCTTTTAAAATTCTACACTAGACAAGCATTTTTTGAAACCCACTAAATGGATAATTATTTTACTGAATCAATACTAAAACAAGTAGATTAAAATGTTTAACTACAGCAGTTCAGAGCCTTGAAACCTTCAACAAAGCTTAGATTTAAAATACAAGTTCTTCCAGTTCAGAATTATTACAAGTAAGGGTGAAGTCCAACAAACATTAAACTTTTAAGCTTTGCATGCTTCTGTGATGGCTCTGTGTAAGAAAACTCCACTGGGGGACAATACCTAGCTCCTGCTTTTGCACCTAAAGGTTCACCTTTTCACACTGTTAGAGATATTTTCTACCCATAGGTGTGCAATAGTATCGACTGGATGCTACTGCTAAAATGGTAGCATTGAGTATACACAGCAAGAATATTGTTCTTCAACAAACAAATGGGGCATTACATTATGAAAAAAAACCTAAAATCCCTGTAGTTTGAAAGGGCATAACAGAAACAATTAATGAGGCAGATTTTTGGTGGTGTTGTTCCCTTTCAATAACAGGGTGCTACAGAGTTAACTTCCTGCTGAAATTTGATTAGGAGCACAACATTTGTCCTTCTTTAAGTCAGATTCATTAGCTCTGCTGAAACGATGCCTCAAGTTTTAGCTTTCATATTTTTCAGATTGCATTAGAACGTGGCACTCTGAACTCCATATAAAGTGTTAGCAAGTTCTCTTCACAGTGTACTTAGACAAAACAATCCTTCTCCAGCCCCAGAACCAAGGACAACGCTGCAGCTTCAGCCCCAAAAAGTGCAAACAGCAGAGAATTGAGGAGAGAATCTGGGAGGATGGGACTGCAGAACCTGGAGCTGGAATTGGACAATTAATCCCAGTATGGAAAAGGATCAAAACTTATAAAAGTGTAAAAACTTGTGACTAGTCATCTATCTTGGGTGTAGCCACATCCAGGCTCTTGCACTGCCCAAGGTGAATCCTTTGAAGGCCTTTTAATAAATCCCTGTTGTGGAGGGAACAGAGACCCTCGTGGGGAAAAAGCAGACCCTCGAGAGAGGGCCCCTTGGAGAATAATTCCTTAGATAAGAAGTTGTTCACTTGGAATGATTAATACCCAGAAATATTTTTACCTCTCTGCAAACCCTTGCCTTATCTCTCTGCAATTCTGCTGCAATCCCTTAGATAATTGGTTCCTTTTAACCTTAAAACCCTAATAACTGGTTAGTCTCACAATCCCTTATTCCATTGGTCCTTTTCCAAGACCCTAACCCTATAAAAGCCCCCTTCGGACCCTACCCATTGGATTTGCTGCCCTGGACCACTTCATGGAAGAAATAAAGATTCTGTGGAACTTCCTCTATGGCTCTTCCCAGCTGGCTAAGAAGGTACTTTGCAAACAGAGCAGAAATCACAATAAGAGCTGATAGCCTGGACTCCAGGCATTGCTTGCATCCTCATACCTTGTGGCTGAAATCTGCCTGAGACACCAGGAAAAGCTGTTCTTGATGGAACATCTGATCCAGGCTCATTGTGGCTCCCAGCTCCAACAGCTACATCCTACTTTATTCCTTTAGCTCTGCCTAGCCTCTGCTCCAGGCAGCCCCTTTAGGCACCAAAGCCAGCTGTATTTTGTGGCATGCTGGACAGCCAGGGAAAGGAGCAGTCTGAGTTTTCTCAGGCTGCTCAAAGGTTTTATATAGATTTCATTGTAGGTATGGTAAGATATTTTGGTTAAGAGGTTTTGGTTTTATAGTCGTTTTTATTATTGTATTAGCTGCAGTAGATTTTACTATTGTATTAAAATCAGTATTCTGCAGCCTCTTGTGAGGAAGACCAACAAATACACAAATTTCTTGGGTGCTCAGAGTGTGCTCAAGTCTCTTAAGCTGTGTTTGTTCTCCCTTGCAAGGGCCCAGCATAGGATCACAAACGCTTCTCTTTTTTCTTTTAAGTAAAGAGACGTGACTTGTAGAAACCCATAAAAAAGTTTTGTGTGAACACGGGCTTTCCCAGCAGCTAGCCTGGGAGCCGAGGTTTTCCCAGGAACAAACAAAAACACACCTGCCATTATTTACAAAACCTGTACCATGAGAATTCTGTCATTTATAACGAAAACATCTTACAGAAGGTGTTGTCTTGCCCTGACCCTGGCTGTGTTTTAAATTCGTGTCCTGAGTGTATTTAAGTGTAGTGTTGCAATAAACTCGTCTCTTTCCTATCTCGAGTAAGACCACGTTACTGCTCATTACCCCGCTCCAGGGGTTAATTCCCCTAACTAACAGCGAGCCAAGAAGGCAGAGGTGCTCACTCTCTCAGCGAGTGTGTCCTTGCCACGTCGTCGTCGTCGGTGTCGCTGCTGATGGTGATGACGCTGACGGGGCTGGGGGAGCTGCCCAGCAGCAGCGCCTGCCGGGGGCCAGCGGGCACGCACGGCTCCGAGCCCAGCCCGAGCCCGGCCCCGCAGCAGCCGCCCGGCCGCCCCCCCGAGCTCAGCCTGGCCTGGCCTTCCACGCAGCCCAGCCTCTTGACAGCCTTCAGGTTGAGGATTTTTGGAGAGATGAAGGCCGAGTTTTGGATGTTGGTGTTTTGTAGCGTGCCGCTCCTGCGAAGGAAGGACGTGGTTTGGTGAATCTCTGCCAAGACACCTGGAAACTCTGCTGTTTTCAACAGAACCAAAGCAGGCAAAGTAGGCTAAGCCTAAAATGGTAGGCTAAGCCACCAATTTAGAAAAACACAGAACAGTAAACACAAGCAAAAATACCTGGCATGGATGGTTTCCATGAAACCACCATGATAATTGATAAAAGATTCGTGTTAATCACAAAAGCATTGGGGTTTGTATAAACCAGAGTGAAGTGAAGCATGGACACTAGATAAAGGAAATTATATGATAAAATAATTCTGTTTAAAATCACCTTGTTATGTTATATTATGTTGTATTATGTTACATTATAATATTTTATGTTTTCCAAATAAGTTGTATCGGCTACCAGCTTGCAAAATCAGACTTCCCAAAAAGCCCTTCCTGCCTTTGTCTGATCAATGCTGCCAATCTCAAGGACCAGACTTCCAGAACTTCTCTGGTGGTTATCTACAAGGATGTTTATTCAACCACCACTGCTTATGACAACAAAATCCAAAAATTATTGATTCCAAGGAGAACCCACAGTATAAGAAGAGGCTGCAAACCAAGGATCGATGGAGCGTGGAGTGGGCAGTGACCCCTCACGTTCCCCAGCCCTGCTTGCTCTTTCTATATCAAATAAAACAATCTAAATTTTGCTGAATATCGAGACTTTTGTCTCTCATTTATAACACCACCATGATGAAAGATAACAAGTATGTAACATCAAAGACATCAACATCGAATACAGTATACTGAAAATCCCACTTTCTTATAAAGGCAAAAAGAAATGAAAATCCCATTTGGGTAAAAAACCAGCAAACAAAATCCACCCAGATTTCCTGCAAAGGTTCTCTTTGAAAACAAAAGCTGGTAGGCTCCAGATGAAGCCCTTGCTTAATACAGGACTGCTGACACTGCCCACATATCCCATACTGTCCCCCTTATGGAGCACCCCACACCTTTGCCACTACTTTGCATGGCACTGGGGCATATTTTCTTCAGCAAGCAGCTGAAGTATTTTTGGCTATCAGTGGAAGATGACTGCAAGGCACACAGCAATCCTGTGATAAAGCCTCTCTTTTATTTTCTGTTGTCTAAACCTGATATATCCTCCCTCATGTAAACTTAGGAATATCTCATTAGAGCTACCTCAGTATATTCTTATACTTTCCCTGTAAAGACAACATTCCACCATGATAGGCACAGACTAATCAAAAAGAATTAAAACTAATTAGTATTGCAAGTATTGTTCCATCTAGTCTACTACCAAAATAACATTGAAAACTTAAGAAGAAAGGACACGTTCTTCCAAAAGACTAAGAGGAACTGTGTCCAACAAAGATGTCACTTTTACAAGTCGTTCCCTTGCCCACAAAACAGCAATGACAGGTACACTGTTTTTGAATGTTCTGTCTTGGAACCATTCTACTGACCTGTTCTGGCACAGTTTGTTCCTCTTGGTAGCTGCAGGCTGAGGCCAGACAACGTGTGCAATGCCCACACTAATTGGCTGAGGGGCAGACAAGGTTATCTGATGTGTTAGAAGAGGCTGTGGTATCATTGAGCTGTAGTGGGTGCCCTGGGTAATCATCTTCCTGGGGAAAAGGAAAGGCAGGTTTATACTGCAGGTCACTGCACCCCCAGTCCTTGTCAAACCACAGCCACTGAGGTGTGGCACAAAAGCAGGTGGACTCACTCACCCCCAGTCTCCAAGCCTCTGTGGGCCAGCCACAGGATCAGAGGCCAGAGATGTGGCTGGAGCTGCCACTGGTGCTACCTGCTGCCATGCAGGAACCAGGATCTGCTGTGTCTGGTTGGACCACGCCTGCTGGGAAGCACAGGAGCTTTAATGGCACAGACAGCTCACTGAAATAACAACACCCACTGCTGGCAGCTCAGCACACAGCAGGAGAGGGGCTGCAACAGAACTCTGCATCTAAAAACATTTACTGACTAAATGAGTAAGAGTTTTGCTTTAAAGTAGGCCAACCTGAGAAAGGATTCCTGCTCGAATCTGTAGTGGCTGAATTGCGTGGGCTTGGGTCACCAGTGGGACTGCATTATCCACCCTCAGTGAGAAACTGGTGGGTTTGCTGTGGTTTGTAGGAATTCCTGTCAGGGAAAAAACACATAGCCAAGCTCTAGGCAAACAGCAGTCTTGCATATACTTTCTGAGCAAACACAATTTTAAAACATTTCACCGTTTTTTAAAATGTGTTTATGATCTAATTCCATTATTTAAGACTTTCAAGCCAAACAAATTAACACCTAGAAGATTTTTGTGCCACAACTTATCTGCACAAATATTTGAGCTGCAGTTTCCAGAAAGAACTGCCAGTAGCTACTAGTTGGAAACAGACTACTAAAAAGAGGAATGACTTTGGCAGAAAGTTCTGCAGAGCTAAGCATTTACTCTTTATCACAAACTACATTAAAAGAATTTGAAAGGAAGCAGGCAGAAGTAAGCAGAACTGAATTTCAAAGCTTCTCAGAATGGACTCCTGCACACCTCATGCTCTGTATTTCCAGCAGGCTGAAACACATTCCTCTCAGCTTTCACAGCTGGCAATGCCACAAGTATCATGTCCCTTCTTCACTACCATCTCTTTGGTGGGAAACAATGCAAAATCTTCTGTGTACCTCATCAAATATTTGCAGGAGAATCCATAATCCTATTCCTCTCTTCATCAAAATAATGCTAACTACAGGACTGCTCATAAGACCATAATCCAGAAATGATGCATCTCACGCCCTAAATTTCATAATTGTCACAGGAAACTAACACACATATAGCAATGCTGCAATGTTTACTACAATAACATTTTTTTACAAAATAATGTCAAACTCTAATGAAAGAGGTATTTTTTTTAACAGACACTGCAACAGAACAGCCATGCTTGAAGAAAATACTGGCCAGGAAAAGACACCCCTGATCTCATCTTCTAAACTGCACTTCATGCCTCGTGCTTTACTCAAAGGTTAAGCAATCCATGTTCACAGGTAACTACTAAAGAATTACTACTCTAAAGTTTCTAAGTGTTTTGGTTGGGTTTTTTTTAAAAGGATGAAAGAAAGTATTCATCTGATGTAATTCTCTCATGTCATAACACAATACTGAGTTATAACCACGCACTTCAAAGCTTTCCATTTTGAAATGCACTTGACTGATTTTTCCCCACAGCCATCTAGAAGAGCAACATCTCAGCTCTGACAGAAGTAGAGTTTTAGCACTCAGATATTCCACACAGCAGCCAAGCTGGGAAAACTTTGAAGCAGTGCCAGATACCATTAATATCCCCTTTTCATCTGTGCCAGCAACTCATCACCTATGTGATGAAAACAATATATCCCCTTCACTTCAGCTGCAGCAGAATTTAAATTTGGAAAGTTATCATCATATTAAGAATACAGTATACAAATCACAGATAAAGTGTCTGCCTGTACTATTTCCTTGTCTACAAATCACTTTATTCATCTGGAAATAATGAAAACAGTAGGGCTGGTTTTTTTAATTATGGAGTATGTAGTTGTGTAAAGAACATACATAATTTAAATAATTAACTGCTCAGAAGGAAATCTGTGTGAAGCAGCTTTACATGACAAGTCTGGTGAATACTCAGACGTTTCTTGAGTTTCTGGAACCCAAGGTAGATGCAGCTGCCACAAATAACATCACTGATAAAGTCTGCTGCATCTGTCTTTATCTATAGAAGATTAAGACTTCCTGGGGTTTAAAAGTTTAGGTTGAATATTTTTGGTTTGTTTTATTTCAGAGTGCATCTATCCTGTGATTTCTGAAACTTCAAAATGCAGAGGGAAAAACTAAGGTAATTCTTAAAAAAACCTACTCCCTGTAAATTCCCTAACTTCAAGAGCTGATCTCAAGATGAAGCTGAACATCATCAAGACAAATAAACTACATCTTTGGAATAAAGACTGTAATCAAGCTAAGTTAATAAGCAAACAATATAAACTACCTTCCCATTTCCATAAGTGACTATTACTAGGATAAGACACTGACACTCCCTTCATCTTTCCTGTTTCCTCTCAAATTTTATTTCAGAACACCCTCCTTATTCCTTCTCCTTTCACACTTTTTTCTCCTATTTTATCCAACACATAAATTTATATGTGTGTGAGTAGAATATGAAGATGGGCTCTGGATTGCTTAAATGATTTTCTGCAGGTGCTGATTTGCTGTTTCTTTCAGAAAGGTGCAAAGTATCTGCATCTGACTCACATGCTAATTTTAAATGACATAATTAAGGTTGGTTTAAATATAAACCTTAAGTTCATATCACAGAAAACTCAAATATTGCTAACAGGCACTAACACTCATATTTTAGGAACTGTGACAATTACAAATAAATATACCTTGAATAGCTGGAGGACATATAATCAATGCTTGCTGGAAAACATCACTGCAACCAAACTGAGCAGTTCCTGCCTGCAGTGGAATCCCTTGGTGCAGAACTGAGTGGGCAGATGCAGTTAATGCCTATGGGAACAGATTCAACACAGGCCATGTTATTGTCATGGTGAATCTACATCTCTCACATGCTTGTCCCACCATTTCATACAGTAAATAATTAAAACAACTTATAAAAATGAACATTTCAAATCCATTTCACAGGAAGCCGTCACATTGGGCCACTGGAGGGCACCAGAATACAGCACTGGCAATCCCAGCTTGTAACTTAATTTGAAACATATTCTAAATGATTTGTTTAAGAAAACATTAAGAAAAAATGTGAGTACAAGACAGAAGATTTTGCCACTTAACAGATGCAATTGTTTCAATTATTAAATTAATTAGAAAAACTATATTAACTGAACTTGCAGCTAAAACAAAATAAAACAAAACCAAACCAAAGAAAACAGGAGCCATTGTTTTTACCTGACTTCTTACTGGACCGATTTTGGTAAAGCTTGCAGTCAGGTTGGCTGCACTGCCTGAGGCAACTGATCTCATAAGTGATGTTTTATTGCAATTGCTTAAGTCATACAGGTTGGATCGGCATTTGCAAATATCCATGATGTGAAAGCAGGACTTCACTCTATCAGAACCAGAAAAGAAGTTGCTTTAATCACCATTTCATGTCATTAAAGGTAAGAAACAATTCCCCAAAATAAGGGGGGAAAAAAAATTAGTTCAAACCCCACATTTCCCAGTTTCACAGAATGGGATCATCCACACAGGTAGAAAAACAAACACTGCTGCTGCTATGGTCACATCAAGCCTCTGTGGTGCATATTTGAAATTCAAGAAGAATATTGCTGTTTCCTTCTCCTTCCATCTAACCCCATTTTCTAACAGCTGGGTACAAACAGGAGAGGTAGGAAATGAAATAGATGAGGAAAGCTTGGTCTTTCATTGAAATGCTTGCAACTTTGGCAAATGCACGGTGAAATGCACAACTCCAGAGCTGCAAGAAAACTTTAAGTATATTCCACATTAATCAATATATGAAAGGAAGCATCTGAGATGTTAACCTCAAGAGGAAATGCCTACCCTAGCCCTCCATGACTGACAGGAACTAGGGCCCCTCATATTTCCAAAACTCACGCCCAAGTTTCTGCAGTGTTGGAATTTTAACAATCATGCATAAAAACAACTTGGAAATCTATTGCTCTAACTGTTACTTTTAGAGAAAAACACAGTTATTCAAGCAGTTTCCTTGACCCAGTAGATGTATTTAGTACTGCAAGCACTTGAAAGAATTTTCTAAGACACTGCAAAAATGATGAAAGATTTTTTTTCTCTCTGACAGCAGAAGAAACAACACTTTTAGACCAATGAATTGCAACAACAGAGATTTCTATGTTACATACTGGTTGCTATGAGGAAAATCAAGGAGGTGCTTCATGGTAACAAAAGAATGGTTCAGGGTCTCTGCTGGAGTGATTCTTAAATCAGCATCGATAAGCAACATTTTCTTCAACAGACTGACAAATTCCCTCCTGTCTGCCTTCTCTGCCAACAGGTCACTTCCTTCCAAATCCATCACCATGTTCACCTGGCATCGAACAAAACAGTCAGATAGAAGATATGCATATTACTTTAACTCTTTCTGGTATTGTTTTCTGCTATAAAATACTAATATTCAGCATTTTTATCCCATGGGGCATGGTGGATTTGTCTTAGCCCAAAACAGCTGGCTTGGAATTGGTGACTATTTTTAGACATACACACTATTCCCCCCTTGCAACCTCCCAGTCAAAAACTGCTGAAGGCTTTATTGAGTCTGGAACTTGGAATTTAAGAAGTAAGATTTGGAATAAAGATCTTTCTATGGTCTAACTCAGACTACAGAGTTGATCTTCAAAAAACAATTTCCAGCATACATTAATGTCAACCTTGCAATAAGATTTGATCCTTTTTCCAGGATATGAAAGACAACAAAAAATTGCCTTTTCTTATTGACTAAAGAGGTATAAAGCTAAAGAAAAGTGAAGAAACAGTTATGTTTTTAAAAACAAAATGTTAAAAACAACACTTAGAATTATACTGTTAAGATAACAGAATTATATTGGAAATCATACAACAAACAGAGCAGGTTCCACAGGCATTCTTTGTTTATTCTTTGCCACAGAGGCAGATAAGGTAGAAGTATACATTTTACACTAAATTCAAGGGTTCCCCCACCACAAGGACAAGTTCCACTGTTTAACACAAGCAATGAAAAAGGAAGATTTTACTAAAAGCTCAAAGGGCTGACACAGCCAGACATTTTCCCCAGAGCAGCAGAGGAGAATGAATATGACTGAGACACAATAAATAACATTCTAAAAGGCATTTCTTTCAAAACCAGTAAAATGTTTTAAAATCACCAGTTATCCCCACACATCCCTTTTGCAGAGGAAGGAGGCTTTAATACTCACATGCACTATATCATCCAAACTGTTGAAAATATACTTTCTGGCCTCTTTAGACTTCATACCTGTTTCTGCCTCGTGTTCTTCCAATGTCTCAAAAAAAAAAAAAAAAAAGAAAAGAAAAGCTGAATTTAGAATCTGTCAATAAAGGTCACCTATAACTACAAAGTAACTTTATGTATTTCTTGACCTAGAAACCACTGGTTTTTTCCCAAATAATTAGTATATCAGTTATATATTTGTATGCTGCTTTACTGGCTACTTTCATTCTCTAAATCAAAAGACAATAACGACAATATTTAACATCTGACAAACCATAGTACTGGATTACAACAGGTAGTTTATGAATCACACAGGAAGTGCTGAAAGCCTAGCATAGACCAGTTTAATGAAACTCTTAAATTTTTATATATCACAGCTTTTCTATTATTGTTATTGTTCTATTATTATTTTACCAATTTTCTCAAACTCAGACCTTAAACCCTAAACAGCAGCAACATCACATCCCTGTAAAAGAAATAAACCAAAACCCAGGCAGTCTCCATTCAACTTCCTTGTTTTCTCTTTTTTATTTTTATACTTTTACTCTCCACATACACAACAAGTGGTGTAAACATTTTAAATACTTAAGTACAAAACCAAATCGTCCTAGAGAATGAATGGTTTATGAGTTGCTATAGTACCTTCTGTTACAATTTTCTTTCCTCAGCACAGACTGCACCATTGGCTGGTGCTGCAAGAGGCAGGGTGGGACTTCAGGGAAAAAGCTTTTAACATACAGGTGACAGAAAAGTTTCCAAAATGAACTTTGACAAAAACTGCAAGTAATGAGCAGTGGTCCAGATCAGAACTCCTAACTCCTAACTCTGCAAGGTAACAAAGAGCTCCTGGGACTGGGGAGGGCTGCTTGCACCAAGAACCCACTCTGACACAGAGAAGCCAGATGTGAAGTGTCACCCAAGATGTGAAGTGTCACCCAAGATGTGAAGTGTCACCTAAAGAGCAAGTGCTTGAGAAAGCAGAGTGTGGGATTAGCCAGGCTGGTGTGATGGCAGAAATCTTACATAAACCCAGTGCAGCCCTGGCCCAGGGGATTTTCTGACTTGCTGGGGGCACTTACACAACTGGGGCTGGGAGCTGGGCAGCTTTTGGTGCTGCAGACATCTCCTGTCAGCCCTGACTGCTTCCTTGCTACACCCAGGGAGGTTGGGCCATGAAGCAATACAATTTTTCAAAAAGTAAATTATTTGCATAGGAAGCCAAAGCTCTGCTTATGGCCAGAGTGCAATAATGCTGCTTAGAGGGAAGCAAGGTGTGTGGAACATAAAATTACATTTTGTTTTAACTTTGTCTGCACTCACTGCATGGCAGCTTTCAGCCTACAAAGGCTGTTTTAGCAGGAGATCTAAAAGAAATGAGCTGTACACAGCCATGTTATTTCTTAATCTCCTTTTTCTCCTAAGAACTTCTGATTCTGCAGCAAATTCTGGGCAAATGTTGACAGAGCAGTATGGGCCTCAGAGACAAATTCCTTACATGAAGTGAAAAGCAGTAACTGAGCAGGAAAGAGAGCAAAACAAAACAAACCCACTCATTTAGTGCCTCTGGAGATAGAAGGCTTAATTTAAATTCCCCACCTGGCAGCCATGAAGTGGCCACAGCACAGCCTGGCAGCTGCACCTTGGGGAACAGAAAAAATGGAAGGGATAAAGAGCAGGAGCTGCTGAAAACCACAGGAGATGCTCCAGGGAGATAATGGGCCTGTAGTGCATCTTGGCTTCCCTGCTCACAAAATATTGTGCTGTTTTCTACTACATTCTTCTGTTTACCTTTAATCTCCAACTAGAATATGGTGCATCCGTTTCTCTACAGAAAAATCTTGCAGTTTTCGTTCCCATGCTTAACAACTGCTCTCCTGGCAAACCTTGAGTCTGTGAAATGTAACGAATCTGAGGAAAAAAAAACAGAACAGGGAAAATAACTGACCTCTTGTTTTTCAAAACATGATCCCCACACAGTTAAAGACTTGTAATTTCATTTTAAAAAATGACAAAATGACAGAATGAACCATGCTCAGAGCATCACAGCTCAACAGCTACATCTTACAGAAGGGAGAAACCTAACCCTGAGCACTTTCTCTCTAGAGAAAGCCACATATAAACAAATTTCTCAAGTGACCTATATAAGCAAGCTTTTTAGGCTGGGTCACAGGAACAAGGAGCTGAGGAGAGGGGCTGTCATTACCTCCTCAACCCACTCAAATCCTAAATGTATTTTTTTAATTCTAAACAGGAAAATCAGTAGGAGTGCTTGGTTTGCTTACAGAACTTCAATGGGGGTTTTTTTTGCATGTTCTCATTATGTAACTTGATAAAAATCCTTCCCATTTGCTGCTCCCAGTCTTTTACACATCTGACACACCTGCATTTCAAGGAAACATTCCATGTGGAAAGGGAGTGCCTGTACAAGCTCCAGGCAGCAAAAGATAGTGTTGTTGTCCAAGAAAATCTGCTACTGTGATGGGAATGGACTGGCTTTATGCCTGAAAGAAACTGTGCTCTGAAATGATCAAGATGCATTTATTTGAGAAGATGATTTACTATGCATTTTGCATTACCTATCATAGTTGGTGATCGATGGATTGCCTAGAAAAATTAAGTCTCAAGGCTTCAACAGAAATCTGTTGAAACATGATGTGTTTTAACTGCTGAGCAATGTTAACTCACTCTACAAGGGGACAATTATCCTAGAGGCAGTATTACTTTCAAAATTAAAAACCACCTTGGAGTTGGAACAACAATTGGCAGTAATTGAAAACCAAGCTTGTTACAGGTCAGCATGGAGAGGGCAGAGATCCCAGCAGCCAGGGCTGAATTCTGAAGGGCAGGGTCCCACACCACAGAGGGGCTGCTGGGCTGAGCCAGCCCCTGGAAAAGGAGGAGCAGCCAGGGAATAAGGGAGAAGAAAGGGAAGAATCACAAAAGGAGAGAGTGGCTAAATACACCAAATCAGAAATTGAGAGATGAGAAGATAAAGTCAATGAAAGAGAGAGGACTTGAGAGCTGGGAGCACCTGAGAGGTGACAAACTGATGGGCAGTAGAGAGTAAAAGGAACATGTGAGGCTTCTGCTGAGAAGGGACAGACCCAAGTGGGGAGGAATTAAACACAATGCTGCCAACTTCTGGTGTTTAGTATCCTCCAAAATCCCCCACCTCGGGGAGTAAGGAGAATCCTGCTCTGACCAGAAATGTTTCTAGATCATTTATAATGTCCTCAGAAAACAAACAGTCTTAAAAAGCAGAGGGGAAAAGCCAGTGCATTAATTCAAAAATTCAGCAGTTAAGCACCTGTGCCTGTTTCTAATGAGTATTAAAGCTCAGAAGACAGGGCTGTTTTCCATTGAGAAACACAGCTGTTACTGCTTCTAACCACAAATGAATTGAAGAACTAAGAGCTCCCTTTCAAGGGCCAGTGTGTTGGTTGCCACACACCAGGGAGACAGGGGGGAAATGCAGCACAAAGCCTGTTTGTTTTATTCAGTGACACACACCATGTAGCAGGAGGACAGGAACTCCCTTGGAAGCCATCTCCTACTCCTGCTGCACTCATGGATACTGAGAAAAACCCTGAATCCAATTTCTCCAAAGCAAGCTGTGCAGACCTGCTGGAGCAGTCACCAGGCTGGTTAAAGTCAGGCAATTCCTGCTGGTGCAAAGGAGATTGCAGCCCCTCTCCCACCATGACTTCTCCAAAGTGAGGATCAGTAAAGTTGCTAAATGAGTTAGTAACTGAGGATTTCAGCAAACTTGAATGATATATAAGAGGTAAATAAATTTGCCAAGTTCCTGGAAACTTTTGAGAGAGCATTATAGATTCTTCCCAAAAAACAAATGCCTTCACTTTATCCTTAAACAGAACAGTGGGTTGTTAGATGTTTCCTCTTTAATTTTCCATTTTAACAGCAACAGTGTGCAAAAAGGTCTTCTAAATGCATCAAAGCATCAACCCACATTCCATTCCTAGCTCACTTTCCATGTGTGAAATGCTGCATTTTGTGTAAGTGAAAGAAACTGAAATACGAAGCATGACCAACATCAACACAAAATTAATATATCCCCTGAAAATGGTTCTAACAAACAAATTTTCAGAAAAGTAGGTTTGCTCTGTAAGTGCAGGGAGCCAAAAGCCCACTCCATAAACAACCTCCTCTGAACTAAATGCTGAATCAAAGATTAGAATTCAGCAAGAAGCCAGCACTGCTCCTTCTGGGGTTTTCAACACATGGCTTCATTTGCAAAGTTCAAAACCAGGTGGGCACAGTCAGGGTGCTGATTACATCCCTCCCAAATTCCACATTATTTTCTAAGTGTTTAAAATAAAAACGTTCTACATCTTTCTGAAATAACGTGGGGTTTTATTCAGTTTGCTCACTAATGCTGATGGTGTCAGTAGCTGCAAACTCCAACAAAGCAAAGGCAGAGCTTTAAGAGCCCCAAGCTTTAGCCCTGCCTATCTACAGCAGGATTGTGACAGTTCATTCTCACTCCTCATAAAGTACAGGCTCTCAAATCCTTGAGCTTTGTTGGGTTTCCAGAAAGCATCTGAAAGTATTCAGAACACAATTAATCCTGACATCTGAATAGACATTCCAGAGTCAACCCTGTTCATGACAAATGAAAGAGATTGTAATGCACTGATGGTAGCTGCAAACTTTGGTTTCCATCAGAAAAAGCAGCTTCAATACCAAAAACTATTTTGTAAGATGGAAGGAGGAGGACAAATGGAAATTTAATTCAAAAAAAGCAGCACAATCTACAGACTCGTTCAGAATCAGGATTTATGTTTCTAGGACAATCAATAAGGCTAAATTAAAAGCATTGAACAGACTTGAAGAAATGCTACATAATAGGGAATATTATTTGCATTTAAAACTGGATTTAATGATCTGAAATTCTTAAGTTGCAGAAAGTGTGCATATGCTTGTGAAATTTATTCTACTACCTGGTCATATTCCAATGCTCCTGGGTAGAGTGGCCATCCAAGAAAGAGCTCTGCAATCACACACCCTAAGGACCACATGTCTATGGCTTCACAAAACGGCAATCCCAGTATGATCTCTGGTGCTCTGCAAATTAAACAAGGTTACTCAAGTTTTGTCCTTGGGGAAGGAAGGTCAGTCAACAATCCAACAAGACAAACAAAAAATAAAAAAACGAAATCTGTTTCTTGATAATTATTTCAATAAAATCATAGCATTAGAAATTGCATTTTTATTTATCTAGATAAACTGTGGTAATATTTTGCAGCTCCAAGATGGTTTTTTTCCCTACAAGTACCAGTTTGCTATGTACATGAAAATAACTGATATGCCTGGAAAACAGCATGTCCCTGATTCAGAACTTTTGTCTTTCCTCCAGTATGTCTCAAATGAGTTGTCCACTCAATGTCATATATCTGTAACTATATTGCAAACACAATAGTCTTTTATCTCAAAAAAAACCCCAAAACAAACCAGCTAGAAGTGTTATCTGAAAATCACCTGAACACTTCTCAACTGTACAGTACAGTTAAAGCTATTTAAAATATCAATTTAATTACGTGACTGCAAATCCCTTAATGTACTCAAATCGGTTGAATGTGATCAATTTTTAAATCACTTAAATGAAAGCATTGCACTTGCTAAACAGAGCAGGTGTTATTTTTCATCTAAAACAAATGTGAATTATTTAACCAACACCATCTGAATTTATGTCTGCACTCAAGAACCAGAAAAATTGGTATTGACACAGCTGCTAAAGGGGCTTTTAACGTCTCTGTTCACACGGAATGGAACTCAAGTATTTCACAAATATCCATTTTCATTGTATTTGTCCTTTTAAAACCTTCCCTCCCAGCTCATTCAAGCTATTAACAAAAGGAAAAAGAATTAATTTGTATCTGCATTCTAACGCAGAAAGACGCCTAGAGATGTAAAGCATTATTTAAAGCATCACACTATAAAGGGATGTACTTCTAAAGCAGACAATCTGTTGTTTGCTTAGCATGTCACAGAACAGAAGGAAGGGGGTTAAAACCAAGCTGGGCAGAACAGGAGCATCCAACTGATCAGGAAACATGGGATTTCTCACCTGGGTAAAAGCTCACCAATCTTTTGCTTCAGCACACCCTGGCATAGCCTATTGACATTCCACACACAAAACAGACTGCTCATAGTAAATACCTACCTATCTCATTCTCCTTGGACATCTACCTTTATCAAAATATTCTTTAAGTTACTGACCTGTGCTGGACAGGGAATAAATTCCTATTTTTATGCTACATTGGGACAGAGAAGCTATCTTGTAGCTGTAGAGCAGACCAAGAGCTGAAGCACCTCCATCCCTTTTCACAAGGAGTAGTTGGGGGAAGCTGCACACAGACACATTTCAAGCTCCAAGGATGCACATTCACCACCAGGAAAAGGGAAAGGACTCCCAATGCTCTGCACATCTCTGACCAGTGAAGCCACTCGGGCTTCTGCCACAGGGAAAATCCAACACTTTACATGGGTAAGAAAATCTATAGGACAGGATATTCTGTTAAATAATTATGTACTTTCCATTCATGCTGGCACTTCAGCTCTCCCCATCCTTGCCACAAACCATTTTGGATGGGATTATACAAAGGCCAAATCTCGTCACGCTGGCAGTGAAACTGGAGAGGCTCAGTTTTCCTCTGCCTCCAAAGATTTAACTACAATAAACTTCTGGGGATCAAACATATGTATTTTTGCAATGCAGGATCGTGACACTGCAGTAAGTCTTAGCTGGTTTTGTTATCCAAGAAATCAATTCAATATCTCTGGATGCCACAAGACAGAAATAGCAGTGAGAAACGTCTGCCTTTCCCTGCTGGCCGGGTGCCAGTCTGCCTATGGTTGTTACAGATCTCTGTTAAAATACACTTCCTTTTGTTGTATTATGTTACAGCCCTGAATAGTTAATGAATATACACACAGCCTATGGATACAGGGGCTTTAACAAATGCTTCTGCTAAAATAAGCTCTGTAAAACCTCTTAGGTTTACTCAATGGTTAATACCAAAATAGCTGCAGTCCGTCGGTCTGTCCCTTCAGAGAGACGGGGTGGCAAAGGAAAGAAGGATGAGGGTAGACACAATGCCAAAAAAAACCCAAAACTGCATTTTAAAATACAGTAATCTGTTAGTTTTTCACAAAGAAAAGCACTAAGAAACAAGTCTAAGGAAAAGGGAGGTATTTCAGGAGAGGCAAAGTGCTCCTCACTTGCCAACACCGGACATCCCATCTGAAACAGAAAGAAGAAGAAATAAATGTGCTCCTGAGCACAGCCACCTGCACCACTGCAGCACTGGGAACCAAAATCATTTCCAGGCCAGCTTGGAGAGAGGAAGATGAAGAGCTGCTGCTCTCTTGGGGCCAATGTCTCTTACCATGTCTCATGTTAGTTTTTCAAATGGAGCAACTTTCTCACAGCAAATCAAGTTGCAGGAGAACTGTAACCGAGTTTGATGATGTTTGGAGCAGTCTTAGCCAGCTCAAATATTTTTGTTAAACGAAAGTTTGTTAATGTCATGCTCAAAAACACCTGCTTCTGTTTCTCCTTCTTATAAAGTTCCTGTTAAAAATCTGTCTGGAGAGCTGGAGAGAAAAGTGTTAAAGTGGAAAGAATCATTCTTCACTTTTTATTTTGAAGATGATCCACAGCTGTTTTCTCCTATAAGGAATATTTCACCATGCACCTCAAATGAAGATACTCCCTTTCCTAATTACAAGCATAGACATGAGAGTGGTAGGAACTGCAGATGTTCCAACAGTCACTTTAACATCAGATCACTCAAAAAACAGTGTAACTTAGTATTTCACTCTCTAAAAACAGCACCACACATATATTCCTGTTTGGTTTTTACTGCAGATCACAAGATGCTCAGTGCAGCAGAAGATACCACAATCTCCACCTCAGCAAACAGCACCTGTTATCCCATACCAAGACAACAAGAACACCAGAATTTTCTGAACTTCTAAAGTTTGACTCTTACTTAAGTATACTTAAATTAAAAGCAAGATTTCAAAGAAATCGCCTATTTCCTTCTTATCAGTGTTAATTAAATATTAATTAAAGACATTATCATAAGCACAGCTTAGACTTTACAGTTAGAAAGATCTAAAAAGATGAATACTTGTTTCAGCTGCTTGTTTGGACAGTCACATTTCTATGTCATGTATATATATATATATATACACTATCCTATAACTTTTTGTAAGCTTATGAGAAAAGAAATCAGACAATTTGTTCCATTAACTTGTTCAAAGACAAAGAGAATATTTCATAAAATAGTTTAGCTTCAGCATGTTAGCCAGTTTGGAATAAAGCAACAAAATAAACAAATTTGAAGAAAAATGAGATAGTTCCTTGGAAAAAAAAAAAAAAAAAAAAAAAAAAGCAAAAACTTGCTAAAAATAAAATCAAAACTACAGCATAGTAACAAAACTGAAATTTTCTTCCAACCCTTACACTGGGGGAACAAAGAATGAAGAGCGAAAATTACCCATACCACAAGTCATAACAAAAATCTGTAAGTCAAACCATTTCAGATGATCATTACCTAGACATCATTGGTTAGAAATCCAATTTAGAACAGAAGTTACATGAAAAAGCTAAAACCCAACAGTCATTGTACAAAGTAACAACCGAAGAACAGCACAAAACAATAAGAACAGCAGCTTCCCAGAACTGTACTTTCATGAAAAATTCAGTTGAATGCAGGAATAATTTCAAGTATGTTCCCACTGAAGGTCCTATAACCCAGTCACACCACACATCAGATCAGGGAAATGAGACTAAAGGTTGAGTGATTTTTATTTCCATTTCCCTGGCAGTGTGGGAGGGTCAATGCATTGACTGCAGATCACAGCACTGGGTTATTTACTGACCACCTGCTGCTCTCCAGAGTGGGCTGTATAGAAATAAAATAACCTTCCTGCCCTCTAACTTTATTACCAAACTGTACCTCTATTTACTACTGTGCTGACAGTGCCTAATAATTACCTACTCTGGATACAACACAATGTCATCATGATAAGAAATAGTAATGCAAGGAACCATCAAAAGGGTGGGATGTTTACATATATATATATATATATATTTTATTTTTTTTTATTAATGGCCTGGTGGAAGTCCTGGTATGGAGAGCTCATGTAAATGAATCCAATTTGCAAGGGTTAAAGTCAAACCAGATTACCAGCCTGAGAACCTCTCCCCCTGCTACCATCAGGGGCACAATGCAAGCACATCCCTGCTGAAAGGAATAACCACACGTGGGGGTGAGATGCACAATTCTTCTCCTAAAGGAAGGAGGCCTAAGAGGAGGATCAGATGCAGGGGGTCAGTTAATGGGATATGGCAATGGGCCTTCTGGTGAGTTCTCTCATGGACAACTCATTCTCTTCAACTATCAGTCTTTACCATTCCATGAAGGAATGCAAACCTTCCTCAAGATCTGCAAGAACACAGGAAAGGCTCTTGGCTGGAAGGATCAAAATCAAGGTGGCAATACCCAGAAAAAACTGTCAGGCAAATACACTTCAGTGATCTGAAGGATGGAATGGGAAGGAACCATGGGATGACAAAACGTGGAAATTGTGAAGGATATAAAGATCAGTTGACTCTACAGTGGATTCATGGTGCTCTTCAGAAGGAATTTCAAATATGCAGTTAAATCAACACAACAACAGGAAGTGGAGCATACATGGTATAGAATAAACCATACTGAAAATTAATGTACTATAGTCATTAATTAATTACCCAGAAGAAATTACGTTATAAATTAACCAACTTACAGATTACTCAAGAAAAATATTTTACAACTGGGAGCAAAAATAATCAGGACACCACTATTTATTTTTAAAGGACAAAGATATATAAAAATATTATGCCTTATATAAAACTAGTGATATTCCCTCACCTTGAATAGTGTGTTCACTTTTGAATTCTGTGTTCAGTTTTGGTCACCCCCATCTGAAAAAGGATACATCAAATAGAAAAGACGCAGAAAAGAACAATATAAATAAAAGACTTGAAGAGATCTGGGTACAAGAAGAAACCCTGGTTAGAACTATAAAGCTTCAGGGAAGAATGAATGATAGTAACATTACTCGATTATATCATAAATAAGGGAAGAGAAGGAGACAGGTATTTCTTCTAATGCCCTGCCTCACTCTAGAAGACCAAGGAATCCCCCACCCACTTAAAGATAAAGACTGGTGTAAATATAAAAGTGGATTTTTAAAGCCAGAATTACAATTACTCTCAGAATCACAGGTCACTGTTGAGATAAAAAATATTAGGAGTATTTAAGAATGGATAGACAGGAAAATATCCACAAGGGTTCTAGATCATACAGTAAGGGTTGAATCCATGTAGAACAAAACCAGCCATCAGTTGTGTAGAGCTGTAAGAAAATTGCATCAGAAGACACTGAAGTACAACCTTGTGCTACAGTAAATTTTCTCCAGCAACAAAAGACCAGGATACATAGACTGCTGATGTGAGAACATACACATATCTCAATTCCTACATACTAAAACCACTATTCTTGCACAAATACACAAGTTACCCAAGCAAATCCCTTGACCCAAACTACAATCTTCTACTCTTTATAATCTTCTTCATGGTCAGAATAATTGTTACTTGTAATGTCATTTTGTTAAAATAAGAATTATATCAATAAAATTTATAGGTATCTTTAAAATAGTTGCATTACACATTTAAAAAATCAACTGCACTTCCTAAGAACACTTTTATAGTTTTCTTCACTGTCTCTTGCTTTGAAGCCCACTGAGATGTCAGAATGCAGACTGGCAGTGTCATGTGTTGACATACTTGATCTTAGAAATGCAAGTATGGTACACAATACCAGACAAAGAGCCTTCCTCCCTATTCTTTGGAAGGAGCACTGCTGCAAATCAGTAATGAAAAACTGAATTTTAGATTTACATTCACACTCCTGGCCTTTGTAGGCTTCTAGGGTTCTTTTAACTCTTTCATGATTAGCCATTAGGAAGCACAAAAGCAGCAAACTCTGATGGGGGATATTTTATTAAACTCTAAGAACATAAGAGGACTTGGAAATCAAAAATGTAAGTGCTCAGACACAGACTCAGGAAGTGTTAGCTAAAGTGGAGAGAGGCATCTTTGAGGTGGCAGGAAAAACTCAATCCCACCATGCCCTGCAATTCAAGGCTATGGCACCATGTACCTTATAGCACAGTGAGAATAATGATGCTCCAGGTGAAACGGGAAATTACCCCCTCATTCCTAATTTCATTCCTCCTTTGAAGGAGTTTGGTGTATGGGAAGTGGCAGTGAAGACAGGGAAACCAGTCACTATATCTCCTGTAAAATCCTACAGCCACAGTATGAGTTTTTCTACCCCAAAATGATAAAACCTCATTTTTGCCTAATAAAACATTTTCATAGGACTATGTGTGCTCAACAGCTAGAAAAGATCTGCTTCCCCTCAGAGCCTCCCAGTGAAATATATATATATAAATATATATATATAACACATACAAGACTGCCATGCAGCTGCCAGTTTAACTTTGAACCCTGATCTGCCCTAGAGAAGGATTTTAAAATCTTATATAGAAAGAGGCCCACATACGTGACTACTTAAAAAAAGCAATCGCTGCAAAAAAACTCTTTAGAGCTTACAGCTCATAATGAACGGGGAAAAGAAAATTCAACAAGAAATTAAATAAGACAGAAAATTAAATCCTATGTTATTTCCTCAAATAATAAATAAATCACAAACAAACTATCCTAGATCTTTTTCCTGATACTGAAAAACAATTTTGAAAGAGCAAGTACAAATTTTAAGCTAATGTATTTTCTCTAACCACTTACCAAAAATACTGAAGATAATAATTTAGTTATTCCTGTTTGATTTATTCAGATGAGAATAATAAAATAAGTGATTTCAGCAATCTCTTTTCCAATTATCTCTCGTGAAAGGAGGAGTTGATTTTATTAAAACCAGATGTTTATACTTCTGCCTTTTCATGATTTTGATTTTCCTTGAAGAGACTTACCAAGTGATTTATTTATACACTTGATATGTTAAGCAGTTTTTGAATTACATGAAAATTGAGCAAAGTAGATACTGATGTAGCAACAGAATGA
Organism: Sturnus vulgaris; assembly: GCF_052056855.1. Lineage (NCBI taxonomy): Eukaryota > Metazoa > Chordata > Aves > Passeriformes > Sturnidae > Sturnus > Sturnus vulgaris. The sequence continues at coordinate 10,920,059 of NC_142260.1, forward strand.
ACAAAATGGTGTAGCTATAAACTCTTCAGATGCTTCACTGATAAATAAAGCCTGCTATTTAATACATTTACATTTTGGATAGCAAAGTGTCAATATTTTAAGTGTCAAATGAGGTTACTTACCAATAACTGAATTTGGACAATACCTGTAGGATTTTCTCCTAACTGTGGGGCCACCCTGCAGTGCTTTATCCTTGCACTGGTCCAAGGTTGCAAGAGATGGTCACACAGACATTGCCCAGAAAAGGAAAACATCCAAAACCTTGCACAGAGGTTTTGTACAAAAGTACAAAACAAATCACCAAGACGAGCTGCTGAATTGTCCAGGTTATTTTTGAAGAAAACCAGACTTGAAATGATCTTGTTTGGAATAGTGACTGCAGCACCAGTGGAAGGCCAAGCAGAGGGGTGACTTCCACCCAAGGATGGATCAAACAACATTTCCAGCTCTGGAGGAGGACAGGACAAGAGCACAGCGTGGGATGTCTCAAGGCCCCACAGCTCAGACACGTTAGAACTTAATTCCCTCCCTCCCTGCTTTACTTTGTTATTGCTGCCTCTGTGGGAATAACAATTTCTAATTCTGTAGAAATAGCTGGACTTGCAGTGCCCTGACACATCAGATGGGAGCAGGAGGAGAAAAGAGGAAAAAGCACAGCAGTGTTTGCTTGCAGCATCCTTGTGGAGAACGCCAAGGTCCTGACAGTCAGTTTTCTGCAGAGGCTTTTTGTGTTTTAAGCCTTGGTGACAGCAGTCCTACAGCTGGACTGAGGGTACAAAGTTATGGTGGTGCTAAAGATGCAAGCAGACAGATCCTGCTGACATAAACCCCAGCAGACACAAGGCAGTGGAAAGAGGAATTATTTTCTAATATGACTAATTAGCATGAGGGTTCCTATTATTGGCATAGTTCAGGTAAAAAAACAGAGAACACAAGGATGTTGCTGTCATGTCAAGAATCAAGTTAATCATAACACACTACTTTATTTTAACCAGCTATCAAGAAAATCAAACAAAAAAAACCCAACCCAAAACCAAACAAAAAAAAAAAAATTAACACAAAAAAAAAAATTTCAAACAAACCCAAAACAATACCAAAGAAAAGTCTAACCTGAGACACACAAAGGAAAATTTCTTCCATTTTTCAGCAACACTTGTAACAGAGTTTGCCCTCCCACACAGGGCAACAAGACACCTGCCTGCTGCAGGTCTGCAGCTCAGCCCAAGAGTTCAGCAAACCATGGATCTACTGAACTGTTTGAAATCATTTTCCAGCATGAAGCTGTTGCAGAGCAGTTCTCCAGGCAGGCACAGTGCACTGGAGATGAACACACCCCACAGATTTTGCAGACAGTAAGAAAATCTGCTCCTATCCTTGTCCATTGTGAAAAGGATTTTTGAAACTGCTGATAGGAGCCCATCTGAGTGATGCAAAGTGATGTTCTACTGAAATTTTGCAACTCAGACTGACAAATTTTGACTTCAAATTACATTGTTTAAATTATAGAAAGCTCACCAAAGATTAACAGAAAAAAAAGTTTAAAAAATTGTAATCTTGGAGAAAATCCATCTTTTCATTACAGATAATTTATGTAGTGATACTGGATTATAAAAACACTGTCAAATCAGGATTCAACACTGACAACATGACATCAGGATAAACAGAAACAGTAGGCTTGTTAAAGCTGTTTAATTCTGAAAGACAAACAAGCAACAGACTTGTAGGAGAACCTAGTATTTTAAAAAATGATCTATTAACAGCAACGTGATCACTTAGAATTCAAATATTCGAAGCATATACAATTGAACAGTAGTGTCTTCCAAAATGTCATGTATTGATGCCACAGCTTTGCATTGGAGATTCATGTCCTGTTCACTAAATAAATGGAACACCAGAATCCATTTCACTTTGGACACTCCCCCTATACACAAAGTGCTATCTAGACACTAAGTACCTATGCCAGCTGCTAAATTAAACACAAAAAATCAGAAAGAATAGCAACATGAAAGTTATGGCAGAAAACCTACAGATCAGCAACTGGAGCAGATGAATTAACACACACGAAATTAAATCTGCTTTCTCAAGGTTGCACTACTATAGACCTTTTGGTGAATAAAAATATTTTTAAATGTTTCTAGGTACTAAATGTTCTGTTGGATTCATACCCAACAGTTACATGTCTGGTTCAATGTCCTGTAGGAATGTGTAACTTCCACAGAACCCTGCAGAAAAACACACCCAACACACAGGACACACAAGCATTTAACTTTAATTTTCATCTGAATGCTGCTGCAGGAATTTATGCTGCTCTGGCAAGTGAAGCCACTGGCTGACTTGGCAAGTTTCTCCCATACAGATTTCTATGATTAGAGCCTGGTGTAAATATGACACCACCAGAACAAGTCTCATCCTCAGCCATGGCTTAGCAATCCCACTAACTCATCCATGGGGAAACACAGCAGCACCTCAGCTCTGGGCCACGATGGAAAAACACCTGTTAATGCTCTGACAAAGCAAAGAAATTACTTTAGAAGATTTAAGGGTTATTTTTTTTCCCTTCTCTGATGAATTTAACCTATGGACTGCTAATGAGGAAAATGACACAAAGTCTATTTTGGTAGGCTAGACTGTTAAGACCTCAGCCTTCCAGTACATCCCATCACCTGCTCCCCATTACACCAGTCTACTGAAAGAACCCACGTGCAATGGTCCCTCCAAATGTTCCACCCCAGCCTTGAACCCCACCAGCACGGGGCTGCTGGTTTTTCCTTTTATTTTTCTCCTCAGATGCTTTATTCTCTGTTTTTTTTCCCTATTTTTCCTTCCCTATTATTCCATTTTAGTTTTATTTGTCCTTTCCCGTTGAAAGGAGAGCCTGTCTATTCTTAGAAGAGTTTTGGAGCCTAAAATAAACTGCTTAACTATGTATCTATTACATTCAGAATTGATGTCACATCAGACCCTCACAACATGCTACGACAGGAATGCAGCTACAGCAAAGAGCCCCAGCATTTCTGCAAGCCCTGCTGTGCAAAGATTCTTCAAGTAAATTTACATTCAAAAATGCATCTACCCAAACATTAAAACATTGGGTAGGGATTTTTTTCTATTTCTTCTTCTCACTACATAAATAGTGGTATTTTTAAAGCAGTTCTTGCCTGATATCTAATACTAAAAGCCAGACCCTCTACCACCACACTAGAGGAAGAAATCAGGGAATTCTTTTTAATCATGTTGAATGTTAAAATGTTGCTGTAAACAAATAGAAGTTAAAAACAGGTAGTGCAGTTTAAAGAAAAAAAGACAGATAAAAATGAGATCTAGATAATAACTGGATAATAATGGGAGCCTTTCATCTGAGTGAACCCTTTGAGTCTGATCCAGGACACTAATAATTGCAAGCAGCTCATTAGTTATGGCTAAAAACTTCATTCTGTTCCCAATATAGCCAGACACTGATGTTAGGAAAAGGCAACTTGTTGACAATAATAACAGAAGCAATAAGGATCAAATAACAGAGAACTTTCCCCTCATTTACAGCTCAGATTGGGCTGAAGCTCACGGGGTGCTCAGTGCCCCGAGCTGGGGCTGGAGAGCTTTTGTCTCCAAGAGGAAAAGGAAAGTTATCCTCACTGCCTGCTCTTCCCAGAGCGCAGAGAAAAAATTATACAGAATTTCACACGGCTCCACAAGGCTTTGCTGGGAAAGTGTGAGTGAAGATAAACATTTCCTGGACTTTAAAAAATAACAGCAATAGTTATTTCAAGAACACAACTCTCATTTCATTTGAACTATTAAACACGCATTAATATAATATCAATAAAGATTATGAAGCATCCTCAAATACATCCTGAACAGAGAATAGAAATACACACTACACAAAGCCCATAATCCATCGAAGGCCAGGGAGATATTCTGGGTTCAGCTTTCACATGACTGGTACCAAAATACAAAACCAAGACAATGCCAACTAAAAATTTATTCAAAGCATCAATAACTAACAAAAATTGCAAAAATAGAATCATTGTGAAGTTGGACTATTTTGCATGTGATGACCAAATCCTGAGCACTGCCCTAAAGGCTATGGCATTAGGAGAGTCTGCACAGTGGCAGTATTTACCAGGAACTCCTGCTCCTTGAAAGGATGAAAACTAAAATCCAGCTGACAAATCTCTACTGAAAATGTATCTGTGATTTCCTTGGATATGTGTAGAATTCCACACTGGTTTGTTTCCAGCATATACAAATTTTCCATGGGGGAAGAAAAATAAATCCTCAAATCAAAGTGCTACTCTTTCTTAGTCCCAGGAACTATTTTTAGGTTATGTTGTCACACCACAAATTGATAGGACAAACTTTCAAAGGCCAGCCCTGCATTATGTCATTGCTTTTTAGTAAGGCTCCCAGCACTGGCCTTGCTGTGTCTTTGCTATCAGAGTTAATATCTCCTATTGAATCAACTTCATTAAGTTTTCTGGCAGTTTTACATCGTGCTTATCACTTTTAGGAAGAAGTCAACCTACAAAAATAAGTGTAACCTGCATATGCTAAAATTGGGAGGGAAGAAAAAAAAAACCACCTCCCAAAAGCAGCCACCTCCAGCTCCATTTCAGCAATGCCCTACTTTGCTGCCTGCAGTCTGAGCAGTCCCTACACACACACTTCAATTAGTGGGGGAAATCCTTGTGCTTTTCTTCTAGATCCATCAAGTTGCTATAGTTCTTTTGGGTCCCTGACACTGACCAAAGTTTATAGGTGAAATCAGGATCACTATCATCAGCTCAGTGGGACTTTTGTGTAACATGATTTTCCCCATAATCAGTTTTCCTGAATGTCTTCCCTGCAAAATGGCAACTTTAAGATTGAAGCAGCAAAGAGTATTGATGACACAAGAATAAGAAATGATATTATCCATGAATAGGGTACATAAACCACCACAAGCAGGCCAATACACTAAATGAATCCTTGGCAGTAATCCCACTGCCAAGACAGGCTTACAAATTTGTTTACAATTACCCAGGAAGAGGTGCTGTCAACCAGCCTTGTCATGGCTCTGTAAACAACATATACATTAATGATGATGCTGGGAAAGGAGCAGCAAAATTATCCATTATCAGACAATTGCTAAGATGCTGGAATACTTGAAGCCTTATACAGAAACAGCCTCTTGAGAATAAATAGCTGGAAACAAGAACAGTATCACATCTACATCAAAATCAAAATAGAGGAGATTTAGAGGCTGGTAACATAACCTTATGAGGAAGAGTCCATTAGAGCATAATGATAAATACAGGTATTTTCATTAGTCATTTCAGAACTAGACAAACTCTTTATTATTATTATTTTCTGTCTCTGATGCTGCAAATGGCCTTAGGGCAAATCAGCTCATACTATGATTTAAGATTACAGATTTTTACAAACATAAATAAAAATAACCAACTGAGAAAGACATAAAATCCAGCAGACATCAAAAAAATTCCCGAAGATGAATTTTTGAAATAAATTTTCATCTGAAGAAGAAAATCACTGAGATCTACACAAAGTATGTCACTGAGTTATCAAGCCTTGTAGAGTACTGTAAGTACCCAAAGACAGAAAGCTGCTTTGGTGAGCTACCAAGGAAACAGGCCTTTACCTCAGCAGCCTCAAACAAGTGTCCCTGGAAATAAAAGGCAGGATGGCCTTGTTACTAAACACAGAACATTAGAACATTACATTCTGCTACCTCTTCAGGCCCTCTAAGGATGGCCCATGCAGTATCACAGTGTTCACTTTAAGGCTTATTAACTACCATGTAGCCATAAAGTGCATTATGATTACTAAGTGCTTTCCCCAAGGTGGTTACAGCTCCATAGAATAAGAAGTGATCATTTTGCCAATTTAAAACCATAACTATGCAACAAATTTATGGAGCTGCAACAGTTACACTTGATGTAAATAGGTCTACTGATTTATAAAACTGTAGGTGTGAAGGTTTCTCAAAGATGCCAGAGCTGCTTCTAAATCAATTTTACTACTTTAAACGTGATGAAAACAGACTCAAATGCATATCCCTGATTTAATTTTAAGTTCATATGAACTGTGGCAGGTGACAGGCTGCCACTCACTAGATTCCATCACATTTCCAACCTCAAAGCAGCATGGTAAAATGGAACCAGGAACACCAACCAACCTAACAAACATCATCAGACTTTGTCTGCAAAGGTCAGGGGGAGAGAGTGTTCAAATTTCAGTGATTATGGTTTCATCAGCAGAAAAAGAAAAATAAAAGCCTACCAAATTCAAGAGGACTACCAAAAATAGGGTTTGTTCTACAGAATAGGCACATACCTCTCAGTGTGTTGTGTATTTCTTATGCCCCACTGGTGCCAGTATACCCACTGAAATGAGAGACAAGTGAAATCATAGTGGTTTTTGTTTTGCTGTTCAGCACGGAAAAGAAAAATATGTTAAAAATCTATCAACTGAGAGATTAAAGTTCCACCAGGAGTTAACTGAAGGAAGTCATCATGCATTCATCTAACTGTCTCTTCTTCCTTCTAGGTGATTTCATCACCCAGCCTCTGGAGGGGGAAGAGGATGGGAGCTGAACTGTGCCCATGGCATCTCTAGGGTGAAAACTGACCCCTGCAACACCTCCTAACCAGGTAAAACAGAGGACTGGCTTCATAAACTTCTCCAAATCATCAGTGTGTCTCAATGCAAGCTTGCTATGCTTTAGAACTGGTGTATAAACACAACCTTAATTACAATTGTCATACGTTTGGTATTTTCTAAACAGTAAACAGGAACAGGCAAAAACAAGCAGATGAAGTCAGTGCTTACATGTATCAACACAGCTTTAGATAAGAATGTTCTGAAATAAATACCATCCAAAGCCACTGCATGTGCACTGCTTCAGTAAGAAGCTATTGCTGTGTCATAACTGTGGCAAAAAAAGAAATCACTAAAATATCGAGGCAATGTTTACAAGTTGCATGATTACTTTAAAGGTAATTATTTAACTAGAACACATGACTCTTATTTCCCTATGAAAGGCTCTCTACTTAACTGGATTAACACACTATTGATAGCTAAATTCCACTGCCAGAGGCTACTGTCAAGTCATCATTTCCAGAACAAACCTATAAGCCATTTTCTTTATCCTGTGTGCAACTATTACACCAAGCTCATCACGAATTTGTTCCCAAAGTGCTCTAAAAAAAAACTGCTGCAAAGAACATTCAAGAGATGCATGACACAGGATTACCTGTTCTAATGAAATTAGACCATACATCAGTCACAGGTTGGAAGGCTAAATACATTTAGCAGCCAACCAAGAACCTCTCATCTGATTTTCAACATTGGTGATTTTTTTTTTTAGTTTAAAGACGATTCAATTTTACTGCGAAAATTTACTACTGCCTGGAACTCAACTCTCAGATGTTTTCTAGGGAAAGCAAATCCAGCTCTGCATTCTCAGCAAATAGTTCTCATGAAAATGTTTACATTTTTCTTATCAAAAGCAACCCTCAGATATGTACACTCACTTTCCCCACCCATTTCTCAGCACATGCAAGACACAAGTTTTACAAAGAGATGTTAGATAGGAAAAGAACAGAAATAACTTTCTTCAAGATAACCTTTCCTACACAAAGTTGCATTCAGGGAAATGCACCCCATCCTGCACCACTCACCTTTGCAGAGCCCCCAGCCTCACATTTCTGTGAGATGGTAACACAGAGGTAAACAAGGAAGAGGAACTTCTGACCTCTCTGCTTTCATGGAATCATCAAGAACCATGTCAATACAAGCAGAACCCTCATTTTTAAAATCTCATTTCCATTTGCAGCATCTAACTAAAATCAGAAAGAAACTGAAAAAAAAAAACCCGAGAATGGCGTCATCGTTTGTTACTACTGTACTTCACACAAAGGGAATTTATTTTAAAGTCAGGCTTAGTAACAGGAACAAAAACAATTAAAAAAAAAAAACGAATTGGTTCCAAAGTGGGGAATTTTGAAGTCTAACTTCCTTCCTCGTCTCCCAACAACACTCTGTGTTTCCTGGTGTTGATAATGCCGGCTGGGAGACAGGGCACGGGTCTCCCTAATGAAGGGCCCCAAAACACCCCTAGGAAGGGCCAAAGGGGAATAACCAAAAAGGTTAAAGTACACAAGGAACACAATCCAAAGAAAACATGTTTGTTAGGGCCGGGCCAATGTGCTGGCTGCACAAAGGACTCCCAAGTTACAGTTTCCTCATTCTGCACTGGCAGAAAGTGCTGCCCACTGTACTGACACAGGGCTGCTTGGAAATTTCATCAGCCATCCTTCCAAAACAATTTACCCTATTCTGCCGGGCTCTTGTCTGCCTCAGCAACATCAGCAGCCAGTGATCACATTTCAAAGCTCTGGTCACTCATGCAATAAAATTGCCTGTTGCACCACACAGCAGCTCCTCATCAGGAGCTTTTCACACAGCAAATACAGAATCTATTTCATAAAACAGAACTACACTGGGGAGTTTCACTGCTCAATTTCTCCAGGCGAGAAGTGCAGTATGTCATTAATAAAAAGAAAAATGGAAGAGAAAATAAACAACAAAAAAATAACTAATGTGTTACAGGGACTGGAGACTGACTGCATCTTTGAGTTGACATTCTTCATGAAGTTATTAGAGACAGCCCTCTGCCTCATCCCTTCTTTTACTGAATGGATTATGTTTGACAAAAGAAAAAAAATGAGACTGAGCATAGGAAGATTCCCCCTTTACAGAGGAAATTATATTGTAATGCCATCTAGGTCTACTTGAGATACGTTTGTTGATCACTTAAATGTGTGTCAAGTACTTATTTCTATTATTTTAAAATGTATCAAAAACATCGTCAATTATGGAAATTACACAATCAGGTTTCAAAGCATGACATATTTTTTGCCTTTTTCTTAGACAACCCACACCTGAGTCCAATAAATCAAAAAAGACTAGAGCTAATGAAAAAGAAAAAACAAATTGGAAACTTAGTCTGATTATAAATGAAAAGTAGAAAAATTAAAATATTTTCCTTAAAATCCAGTTTAAATTAAAAGCTGAGTTTGACAAAAAATAAAAGACAGTGTTAAACCACATCATAAATTAACACCTAGGGTATTAATCCCTTTCAGCCACCAGCTCTCTAGGAACATGCAACAGTTCATTCAATGTAAAAAAAAAAGCAAAACCAAATAGATATTTTGACTTGCAAAAGAAAATATTGTTAATTGCACAGAGTCCCTTTCTGCACTCCCACCTCTCGGGCACACTGGAATTCCAGCGAGCCCGGAGCGTGGGAAGGGTCCCATTGCGTAAGATGTTATTAAGGCAGCAAAGCCTGGCTGCTTAACTGCAGATACTTAAATACTCAAAATAATTACACAGATTAGCCAGGGACTGTGGCCACGGTGCTGCTGACCCAGAGCAGCAGGGAGCTGTTCCAACACCCCCTGTCCAGGTGCATTCCGTGCCCCAAGGGCCGAGCTGGGAGATGCTGACCCTTGGTGTTTAGCAGGAGGCAGAACAGGACTGACCTCCACTCCTGCTAGACCCACACACTTGCAAGTGATGGAAGAATTCCCCAAGCACACAACTAATCATGCTGTATCAACAACGTAAATATGACTCCCACTGAAGTTAATTTACAGGCACAAAGAACTTTTCCTTCCTGCTCAAAGGACAGTGCTTAGTAGAAATATGTGAAGAACCCCACATTGCAGTATGTTTTAGAACAATCTGGGCTAATCTTAATTTTTCAGATATTTACTCAGACCTACAGAATTTGGCACAAGATACTACATACTAGTTAAAGCAAGCAGAACATTATAAAGTATTTTTTTCTTCACGGGATGGTTAAAAACCCAACCAAAGGACCTAACAGAAGAAAAATGAAATACAGCTGTACACTGCTGTGAGGAGACAACCCTTTAAGTACAGGTGTATACAGCTACAGTTATCTCTGAGCATGCACTCCCTTGCCATTTCCCAATACATTTTTTGGGTGGGGATGTCCTTTGCTTTTGGGGGTTTGTGGCTTTTTGGTTGGTTGGTTGGTTTGGTTGCTGGGTGGAGGGATCTTTGTTTGCATTTGCGGGGGTACAGCTGTTTTGTCTTGGTTTGTTGTTTTTTTTTAAATAAGGCTCCCTGCCCCGTCTGCAGAGCTTTTTGTTCCTCTTGCAGTGGCAGTGCCATGAGAAGCAAGCATTGAGCAATGAGCTGGAGAGAGAACTAAGAACACAGGCTCTTAGTCAACATCAGGAAACTATTTCCACTTCAGAGGCCAGGAAGCTTCTAGCACTTGTGCCACATTCTGCTGAAGAAGAGAATCTGCTGTCATGCCACACAAATGTAAACAAACCTATCAACAACCACTGCACTTAATTACACTTCGCTGTTGCTGTTTCTTCAAATTTGCACTACTACTGTCCCCAGACAACAATGAACAGCCCTCAATCTCTGTTTTGTTTTCTATAGCATACAAAGGCAGCACATGTATTATTGAGTTATCCAGAGCTATGCACACACTGACTTGCCAAATAGCTACTGCAAAACAGCAAGGACAGCTATCAGCTTCTTCCTTTTCACCCTGCAGGAGTCACTAGTTTGAATGTTCCCTCTACTCTGCAGCTGCTGTTCATATCTGTGGCAATGGCACCTTGGGGATTTTCATCTCCTGTCAGATTTGGGTTGAAGTACTTGAAGGTTCAGTGGTACTGGGACAAAGACACTTTATGTACATTAATCAGTCAGACAAAAAAAGCTCAGAGGTCAGCTCTGAAGTTTTTCCAAAAATCCCCACTAGATTACACCCACCCAGAAAACATCAGATTTCTTATTGCAGGAGTTTCTTGCAGTGCCCATTTCAGAAGTGCAAGTGCAGGCCACCAAAAGCCCCCTCCAAGAAGCTGATCACAGTCCACTTTCAAAACAGGTGCTTTCACTTGTCCTCACAGCTCAACCACTGGAAAGCCAGAGGTGCAACATACACAGAGACATTTCAGAAATTTATCTGTTACTATTCTCGTGAAAAACTCAAAACACTTGAAGAATCTTTAAGAGGAACTAAATGGACACTGTCTCATGCAGCAGAAAAATTAAGCTATGTCACTGCAACTTAAAAATTGCAGAATGAATCCACTCCAATGACTGTCATTAAACCACTTGCACTTTTGATTTGCTAAAACACACTAACCCGTGTACTGCCTTTTACCTCAAAGCATGTAAAACACATGTTTGACAAAATGTTAAGTTTGTCTCACAAAGGAAAGAGACGTCTCTTAAGGCACAGTCAAAAAAAAAAAAAAAAAAACACAAAAGGGAAAAACGTTTGAAAATATCTTTCCAACTTTAAAAAGCAAAGCTAAAATCAAAGCACAATAGCAAAGAGAAACGAGTTATTACATCCAATTTAATACATATTTAAAGTACAGGAGTGATGCAGCTCTGACCAAGGACTGAGAGCATGCATGTGTACAATACACAGTGGTGGGATGTACAAATAAACCATCACCACACCACCAAGTAGAGCAGCTTTCTGCCACACTTCAGCAACCACAAACTGACACACAAGCTTTTCCAAGACATTTTGTCACAGTCTCTGGCTCCCCTGAGTGCCCTCAGCCTGGCACCCATCATCAGAAACACATGGAAACCCAAAACAAGGACCATACTAAAACTAGGAAATTGCAGGTCTCCTGTGTCTGGAGAGAGAACAGCACTAATTATAAAGTGATTAACTTCTATTAGAATTTTCATTGTGTCAGTAAAGGAGAAGGAAGGGCTGAGGTTGTTGTTATGCATTTGGCATTCCACGTTCAGGCAACACCAGCTCCTTTGAAATGGTTATATGGATCCACATTCTGTGTCTTGGGGGAATGTGACCCACACACATTGGTTAAAGTGGCTGAAGGGTATTGCACTGGCATTATTTCATACAAGCCTGCAAGAGTCAGTGGTCTCACACAAGATCAGAATGAAAATGCTGAAGTGTCAAAAAATACCTGCAGAACAGGAAACCACGTATGGGCATGACCTCAATCCAGTTTAGTAAATTAAATATTAGACTAAGTTTGGGGGTTTCTCTTTTAATTTTATATTAGATACTTCTTTGTTAGAACAGAGTCAGTGGGGAGCCATTTGATGGTATTTGTACACAGTCTAATAATGATGCTACAGACAGACACATGAAGAAGAAAAGTTGCTTTATATACGTGGATGCTTAATAATCATAACCTCAGAAGAAGTGGTGTGTAGAGATTAACTGGAACAAAATTAGTGCTAATTTGTCTTCGGCAATCCTGAAATTGTTCTTTCAGGAAGGCAATGACATGGCTACAAATTTAATATCCCAAATGGCACCACTCCACAAGCAACCATCCCTGTGGGACAGTCATTCCACAGGCAGGGTGGAGTATTGGGGCACTAATGACACAAGCTAATTCCTAATTATCCTACTATGTAATAACCTGCAAGGTTGCAGGGTTTTTCCCTTGTTAAATACCAGTTAGTTTCCTAACTTTTTTTTGGTAGGCTTTTAGCAGCTAAACAACTGCTGCCTATATTAAACACTACATCAAATAGGAAAATTACATAAAGTGAGACAACACTAGGAATGGAAGTGGTGTTGGTCAGAAAAAATCAGATCACTGCCAACTCAGTGAGAGAAGACTCACAGTTCATGGCAGGGCCAAGAGACCAGCTCAAAAGCAGCAGAAATAAACTTCATAATCAGTTAGCACTCCACTTTTTTTAGTGCCTCTCTCTGCAGAAGTCAGACAGCACAGTCACAGACATCAGCTACAAAACTGTCCCAGCTACTCTGTGTGCACAGGAAAGCTTTCAATTTAAGAATACTTTCTTACTGGAAATCGTTGAAATAATTCAAGGCTATATGAAAACCAAAGCAGTCAGCAGCCATACCATATAATCTACAAATTATATCCTCCTGTTCTACTTTCCAGCTCTTGTTACCAAAAATGCTGAGGCCCTCTGCTCTACTTCTAGCTACTTTTCCAGAGAGGTGAAGTGTCCAAAACCAGCTGCATGTCCACACAATGCTGAGCCAGCACGACATGGAGTGTGTCCAGAGAAAGACAACCAAGCTGTGAAGGGTCTGGAACATAAATCCTATGAGGAGGAGCTGAGAGAGCTGGGGTGTCTAACCTGGAGAAGAGGCTCAGGGCAGGCATTGTATTCTTTGTATTCTTGAAGAATACTTCAAGGTATTAAAAACACTCATCAAAATGTGTGTAGACATACAGCATAATCTTAATTAAAACAAACAAACTGGATCTTGACTGGATGGCAAGCCGTGGAAGAGTAAGAAATTCAGGAGCTCAAAAATTTAAACATTTAATGGGGTTCAAAAAAAAAGGCACCAAGAACAACATCCAAATACTATTAGTGTGAACATGGCTTTTGCCATCGTATCTTTTTGGCAAGCATCAAGTGCTATTACTGATCTATGACCTACAGCACACCCTAACAGTTATTCAGTTGATAAAAAACCAATAATATGCAGTACAAAAGTTTAGTATAGTGTTATATTTATACAAAAGCCTTGTACATGAGTGAGGTGATGCCAGCAGTTTTTCAAAAAAGCCACGAACTGTACATGTTTGAAAGTTGTCAGGGAATTATGTTTTATTGAAAGAAAGTAACAAAAATAAGGGTAAAATCTACTTCAATTCAATTCCTAGAAACAATTTTGGGCAATTAAAATATATTTAAAATTCACATTAATTTTGAAAATTAAAAAATGTTTTGCACACTACATTTGAAACAATAGTGTACTCTTTTGAAAGATTTCATCATGAAGTATTGGGTGGTTTGAACATTTTGAATACTTAAAGATTCGCTACCAGGGAAAAACCCTGAATGCCAAGAAGGCATTCAAAATACCAATGAAATTTCAACTGTGCAATTCTGAAAAAAGGTAACCACATAAAGAGATGATATTTTGTGAGAGACTGCTGCACTGTCCTGGGACAACTGAAATATCCTTGGTATTTACAAAGGGGGAAATGTTTTTAAGGTAACATCATAGTCTCAAAATGCAACTGCTTGAAAATCTTATCAGTGAAATTCTCTTGTCTTGTTTCTCCCAGCCCTCTAATCCCATTTCACTTGTTAGAAGCTGTTTTATTAACAGTCCAAACAAAAAAAAACCAAAACCTTGAAAACATTAGCTAGCACTCTAGGACCAAGGACCTTCAAATATACAGTATAAAATTTAACAGTCCAGACATTTCAGGCAATTTATTTTTATACAAACTTTAATTTTACCCAATTACATCCCAAACAGTTATTTTTATCCTAGACACCATACCACTTTCCAATCAGTGCCTGCATTCACAAGAGGCTTCTTCTCTTGTCAGCATTTTGCTTTTTAATTCCAGTATTTTATTGCTGGTTTTGGTCTGACTTCACATGAGTGTTAAGTGTCCTAAACATGCTCACATATCGATCTGCACTTGATTTTCCAGTCTACAGACTTCCCACATGTCTGCTCCATGCTGCTCACTCCTGGAGGATGCCATGGATGCAGAAGGAGCCCACAAATCCCCTCTCCCTCGAAGCCAAGGATGTCGGGGCTGGTGCAGAGCCTTTCCATTGTGTTCATTCAGATCTAGTGCTACCTGCTCTTACAGCACGAATGCACAGCCACATTTGCAAGAGAGTCCCAGTGGGAGCAATTTGTCACAATATTTACAAATACAGCACTGCAGATAGCACTGGTATTTTCTGCACTCCAGATATCTGATACAGCCACGCTCACACACGCACAGATGTACCATGAACAGATCTTTGTGACTTAAATATCAGTGCGGTGAAAAAATAAAGGATCACATTTCAGGAGATCTATTTTAATGTGTGAAAAATAAAAGCTGCTTCCCAAAACTTTAGCCATGGCAAACAGGTCTATCATTCAATCTCAGCAGAAATGAAATAGAGCAAGAACCAAGAACTCTTTTGCCTTGAAAATCATGAAAGGATTTCCCTTCTGTTCAACTGAAGCAACCTAAAGACTAAGAGAACCTTCATCTGAACTCTGATTTACATTCTTGCTCCAGTCATCATGATTAACTTGAAATCTGGGCTGACATTACTACAATCTCTAGCAGGTACATGGTACCTTCAAATGCTTCATTTGTTATCCCAGACTATGTTACTCAGAAAATCTCTAGCTTGGGAAAAAACCCATTATGAAGGCTGGATGCCTTTTCATCCACTCCCATCCCTATGATTCTCCTCTGGACCTTCACAAAGGATTTAAAAAAAAAAAAAAAAAAAAAAAAACAAATTGCAAAATTAAAGTAATTCTGACACACTTTTCTACAGAATTTAAAAATAAAATCCCAAACATTAAACCAAAAACACCATTATCAAAAAAAACCACTCTTGTTTTCTGCTTCTATGAACAGAGAATATAATAAGGTATTAGAGATCACATTATGTTTATGTTATGTTGACTAGAAAATAATGAGAGAATTGAAAATACATTTGCTATTAAATAGCAACATAAACATGAAGTTATGATGAGCTAAGATTGCCACTCCTGGATGATACTCGTAATGGTTTTCGTTAGGTCCTATTAATCATGAAGTAGAAGTTTAAAACGGGAATTCAATAAAACAATTAATGAACAGAATGCAAAAAGTACAAACAAAGTCTTGCCAAATCAATAAAACAATTTGTTCACAGACACAAGCCACAAAAGCTTATCTTGACATTAAGTTCCGTTTGCTCAGATAAGGAAATAAACCAGCAGCCGCAGCTCTGCGACTTGAAAGAAGGGGAAAAAAAATTGTTAAGTGTCCCAATTCACTTGTAATAGCAATTCCTTACATTATCGGGACTCTCTTCCATAGAGCACTGACAGTAACCATGCTCACAGCAGAGCAGCTGACTTCGAGCAGGCTGACCTTGAGCAAGCAAACGACCTCAGCAGCATGTACTTCTGGCTTATTTCACTGCAGCAGCAAAACAGCCTCACCATCTATAGAAGTCTACCGTTCCTGGCCACCACCCCTGACTATTTTAAGATATCCCAATACACTTCAGTGATGCACAGTTCAAAGTGATAGAATAACATCTGCTAGCATGTTGAAGTGTAAGTTGTTTACAGAGGCATTTTTAGCTTGTTCTCGCACCACGCTTCCCAAACTGACAGAAAAATCAATTGATTAACAGAGCTTTGTTTCTCATTTAAACATACCAACCCCAAAATTTAATAAATACTGAGCAAGAATTTTAGGCATTGTGAAAGGAGAAAAAACCCCAAGACACCCCACTCTAGATAAAGCTCATTCAGAAGCTTCAAGTATGTGACAGCAATGGGTGAACTTGAAAAGGCAGCAGCTGCTTCCCGAGATGTCAGTTTTGCACAACTTCTCCCCTTGCTCACTGCTTTAAAGAAAAGCTGTATTAAGAGAGATGCTTATTTGTATACAGATTTTTAACTGCTATTTTAAATATTCAGAAGCTGTATGCAGATCTGATATTAGGGGAAGATAATCCCCGAGTTACTCGGATGCAATGGTGTTACTGAGTCATAAGAACCCAACATACAGAGAGAAAACATTCAATTCCCAAAACCCCCTCTCCGGGGAGAGTCACTGTCACCTCGTGCTCTCAGGAGTCCCTGGAGTGACAAGGACCATGTCTAACCAAGTTACAAAGGCCAGGGAGAAAACAAGCCTCTCTGGGAATTTATGGCCATGAGAATTTTTTTTCTAATTTCGAAGGAATGCATGTAAGAAAGGAGAACAAGAAGTAAATTGCATAAATTTGAGGGAGGAAAAAGCCAGCATAAGCTGATGGTGGTTTATTCGGAAACCTAGCATGAAGCTGCAAAAGTCATAAATAAAAAGCTGTCCTGCTGCAACAGCCTCAGAGCACGCACAGAGCCCTCCTGAGCCCAGCCCACGGGTAGAAATTAAACCACACAGCTCAACCACTTTATTCTTCTTCCAAATCCCTTTAAAACAGAAGAGCCCATATCAGACCAAATCACTCTTTGAGCTGCACCAGAACTGACTGGGCAAGTGAAAACAGCGTCGTGACCACAGACTACAATTATTATCACTTTTCCTCTGTCCTCTCTGATCTTCATGGGAGAGGAGAGTAAGAGAAGGAGAGGGGGAAAAGCCTGCTCTCATCCACCAGGAACACATCCAACAGCAATTTTTCCATCTCTCCGAGCTCCGTTGCAACACTATTGACATTTGGCATTTTGTCTGGAACGAGTCTGTTGATTTGCAACTACCCTTAGTTGGAAGGCTGGAGGGAGAATATCACTGTCCAGTTCTGGAATAGGGTGACTGCACGGAGTGCATCTACTCACATCACTTGCTTTTCCTTATGAGTGCACTGCTGGATAGCCAGGATCATCTCTTACTGCTGTCACCAGTGGAACAGAAAAACATTCCTGAGCTACGAGCATCCCTTACTAACTAGACACCTTCCATTCTGCCACATCACTGCAATTGCCCACCAGCCTACAGGGCCCAGCTGGTGCCCAGTTTAATCTGCAGATCAGATATATTGCTTCCCACTCGTTTTGTTTTCCCAATGAATTTGGCTATGATAAACAACAGTTTGCCTGCAGACCCCTGGATGCCAAAAGGAACATCCTTTGGACGGGAAACCAAGTGCTTATCCTCAAACCACATTTTCAGTCAAGCTTCCAGCTGCACTCTACCAGCAATATCATCTGACACAGCACAAAGATGATGATGTTTTCTTTGGAGGCAGGAGGTGAAATAACCATGGAGGCAGCTACATGGGCAGATGATGAGCCACTGTTCAACTCCCTTTGGGAGCCTGCAATGACGAGCAGGCTCACTCCTACGCCTGCAATGACTACTGGCAGAGCCACAATATTAGAGGGTTTTATGAATGATGAGTTTGGTAAGGTTTACTGGAGACTCATCTTCAAAATCCCCTTAGGAAGACAACTCAAATTAGATCAATACAAAGGTGATTCCCCTTGAAAAAAAAAAAATTAGGCAGTAATTCCCTGAAGAGCTACCCCTGAATGCAATGCACTGAGAAGACCACTGCTTCCCATGGCAACAGAAGGGAAGGTAACCTGGCTGCCTGAAGCAGGTGGGCAGCACCACCTTGACCATTTCACTCCACTCCTCTTGGAGGCTGCTGCCCATTGCAGACAGCCTTTCTGAAGCTTCTCTTCTCATACGTGCTTTCCCAACTGCATCTCAGCTCAGGAGAGAGGCCAAACAAAGGAAAATGACTTCCAGAGAGAAACACCATGCCCTGGGAAAACTTTCTGCCTCGACAGATGAGCACAAGAGACCAGACTTAGAAACAGATGTTTTGATTCTCCTCCTTCACAGCTTGCACTGCTTTCCATTTGGGATGCACCACTCCCCTTTTCAAAATTTGAGGCACAGTTGACCAAAAGAACAGCAACACACTTCTCATACCATTTCCATAAATGATAAAAGCCTGATCACCTACGCTGTATGTAAGGGTATTTTCTTTTGAAAATGTACACACTGCTTAGTAATTTACCTCCTTAGATCACTCATAAAAGGTCAGCAGTCTTAACGTGTGAGGCCAGAAGCAGAAAAGGGCTTCAAATACCAGATCTCTCTAGTCCACAGCTATTAAAATCCAGACCAGCATAAAAAGAGCATGTAAGCACAGACACTGCCTTTCAGGGAAAAGAGCATTGAGAATAACATCTGATCTCTAAAACAAATAAAAAAATCATCTGTGACTTCAGACACTGTATCATAGCTAGTATTTATTCATACCCACACTCAATTTCTAGCAATACAACAACCAGGAGCTTCCAAAAGGTAACAAAATGTCAAAATCTATTTTTCAAACTTTTTAAACCATTTTTTTATTTCCTCTGTGCTTGACAAAGCTGAAACAGAAACAGGAAAATATCAAGTCATTATTGCTCCATAGAGTCTCCATTTTTCTGCTAGCTTATACTCTTTTAAAATTCAGTTAGTTTCACTTGTTTAGGATCTCTCCTCACACAAAAGTACCTGATGTCTCCAACAGCCATCATTAGGTCACCCACCTCTCCTCCTGCTACAGGCTAAGGTAAGTCAGCCCATTATCCATTCCTGGCTACATTATGTTCCCCTCCTTAAGTCCTAATCCTCTTATTACTCATTTTTCCAACTCATTACTCACTTCCTCTTACAAATGTAAAATAGTGACATTAGAATTCAAAATAAACATCCTAACACTGGAATTTGGGGAGTTCTACATTCTCATGACCATTAGTTCCCTATGGTCACAGGAACAAAAAAACAGAAGCAATGATCAGACTGGGGGGAAAAAAAAAAAAACAAAACCACAACAAACCCCACCAAACAACAACAAACTACCTTTTCTCTTTATTCAATTTGGTAAAACTTGTTTCAACATTTCATAGTGTAAGTACAGTTATATTTTATATATAACTGCTCTTTATTTGATTGACAAAAAGCACAACCTCTCTTAAAAGAAATGCCATCTCAATACAAGATATTCTCTGAAAGCCCTTCTCATTTTTCTCTAGGACTTTCTGCTTCAAATTTCCCTAGCATCATCTATATTAAAACCTTTTGAATCAAACCCCTACTTTTTTATATTATTTACACTAGTCTTGTGCTTCCAATGGAAGAAACTCTGAGGAACTGCCAGGCTACACAAAGTTAGCTGGAATCACACAACTGGTAGAGAGCTAAGCATCCATGATGAAATCCAGCATGCTGAAAACCTGTTCAGAAGCAAAAACTTTTGTTGAAAATAATTTTGAAATATGGTTGTTTGGATTTTTTTTCAAAATTATCTCAACCAATATTTAGATATTAAAAAAAAAATATTCAAGTAGATGGACCCTAACCATTTTTCTTCCCTTTATGTCCTTTTGATTTTCAAACATTACTGACTTAGATGCTACTTTATAGAAGGATTATAAAACTACACAAAACAAAGAATATGAGCCACTGAAGCCTGAATATTTACAAAGCACTTAAGCATAATAACTAGGAAATTTTAGGTGCAGGTGCCATATGAGTCCATATCATTCAACATTGAGGCAAGACAAGTATATGCACCCACAAATCTTATTCTTGGGGGGATGGTATTTTTGAATAAACACCCACAGGGAACCCCACTTTACTCACACTTGAGTGCAATACAAGCGTTCAAAATGCCAAGGAGCTGCCACACTGATCCTGCCCAACCCCATAAACATGCCAGAATCCTATGGAGAGCTGCAAAGCAACATCAAGCCAAGTAAAATGAACTACAGCTACTACATTTTTATGTAGGCAACTAAAAAAGAACAGTATCTTGTCTATTGAGACATCTGAAACAGAAGAGTAAAAAAAGAAAAGCTGAGTAGTTAGTTGAGGCTGAAGTACTACAATAGGACCACCCAGCCTGGCTGTGCACAGCCTTGCCTCTGCCAGTTCCTGGGGAGGGAGAAGGGGAAATGGCAATAGCTCACAATAATCTGCAATTGCTTCAATAAATCAAAAGCCAAAACAGGTAGGGAAACATTCTCAGACCATGCATCTTGAGTATCTGCTGGGTTATTATTCTGTACAGGCCAGCTGAAGGTAAGACTTTTGTACTTGTCCAGAGCCTCTCAGAATTCCTGCCATCTTTGCAAGCCTGGCCAGATTTGTCCTGAACCACAGTGTCTTAATTAGTGTACAGCTTTTACACCAAAATGAACTCCCAAGTTACTTATGTTTTTATTCTCTCGTATATATTTTTGTATAATATGGACATGCATCAATCCATAATGTTTCCCAATTTAGCTTTCTGTTGATGAACTTCGTGTAGTTTTTAAATCCTCTGCTGCAGTTTGCAATTAAGTAATAGAGAGTGCAGGTGATGAATTAGAATATTCTATGTGAGCACTGTACATGAAGCATTCTTGTTTACAAGCTACAGTCACAAAATAGATTCCTCTGGCATGAACTCCAATCACTAATTTCATCAAGCCTAGAATTGCACTGCAGAAGTTTTCACTTCCAGCATGAATAGCTGTAAAATATTTAAAATTTTCTTCAAAGTACTCATTGTCCTAGTTTACTGGCTTCTTACTGAATCTGAGACAGGCAACACACAGCACATACTACTGCCAATGATGCCAAGCAGAACTGAAAAAGATCTCCAATCAAGACAAGTTTACCTTATAAGAAAAAACAAAAGGACTAAATATTGATAATTTTTACATGCCAGTCAGATTGGATAACAATTCAAAGAAAGCTTTAAAAAATAACCAAACAAAACTATCAAAAGCATGCATCCTTTTTCAGGCAAAAGTAGAATGCAACCATATACGAAAATCACTTTAAATGTCCCTCTGGTATACCCTAAACATTTAAGCATCCCATCACTCCCTAACTCCAGAAGTTTACTGAACTCCACAGCTGCTGAAGGCACTCAGTCAGAATGGAGTTTCTAAGAACTAGGGAAAATATTTACAAGTGCTGGAGAAAAACAGAGGCATTTACATAATCTTTGGCAACAGGATATAGAAACATGGCACTTCTAGTACACTGTCCAGCTGCTTACAGAAAAAAATCCATCATGTTAGGAAGGCTGGAAGGACAGCCTAAACAAGCAAGTGAAAGAGAATTTTTTTTCTTTTCCTTTTGAACAGTTGCAGAGGTCTCAAAATAACAGTATGTGATGACTTCAGAGAGCAATACAAAACGTACTTCCAGGAAAAAGACAACACTATAAAAACATTCAAAGCAAGTATTCACATTCAAAATGGCAACCAACTACACAATTGTCACATTCCTAGATGGTTTATCTTTTCCAAATTATTCTTACAAGTTACTTGGAGGAGTAATTATTTAAGCCATTGACTTTAAGAAATGCTAAAACCTTGTTCCACAACAGGTAAAAAAAAAACAAAGTAAGAGACACCTACCTGTAATACCGAGATTGTAAATAAGTTGAACAAATAGTCTTTGATACATGGCTGGCAGACCCAAAGTCTATGACTTTGACCCGGTAAGGCTGCCGAACTGGATCCACCAACATAATGTTCTCTGGTTTGAGGTCAGCATGGATTAAACCCAGACTTTTTAGTTTTTTCAGTGCAGTGGCCACCTGTTGCAGAATAGGCCTTATTACTTTCAGTTGCAGAGGGCTGAATTTGTTTTGTTTCAGGAAGTCGTACAAATTCTGTTCCAACATTTCAAAGACCAGACAGGTATGGTTACGATGCTGAAAGCACTCGTAGGCTCTCACAAAGTTAAATTCATCAGCATTTTCAGTGCTCAGCCTCGCTAAGATGCTCACTTCTATTTGCCCTTGGCGCACGTACGAAGGATGGTTCTTCAAGATTTTGATTGCCACAATCTCGTTTGTCCCCCTTTTCCAGCACTTGACTACTTGTCCAAAGGTCCCTCGTCCCAGGAAATCCAGGACCTCGTAGGTGTTTTTCACGGAGCACAACACCTCGTGCTGCACCAGCTGGTAATCTCCATCCCCGCCGGTTCCGCTCTGCTTGGAGGCGGCGGCCGTGGCCACCACCGTCACCGGGTTGGCCACGCTGGTCTGCAGCATTGCAGGCAGCAGGGACAGCTCATCCACGATCTGCATGGTGCTGCTGCCCTGGTTATCCAGCTCCTCGCTCTTACGCTTCAATCCACATCGCTGGGCTCCTTCCAGGATATCCGAGCGCCTTCCCTGTGTCCCTGCCCCGGGGGCCTCCAGCCCAGGCTGCTGCGCCCACGCTTTTGTAGCACCTGCAGGATTTTTTAAAGCAACAGCATTTGACTGCAACCAAAAGCTCTGTCCTCGAGGTCTATCGAATGGGTTTTTAGTCTGAAAGAAAGTACTAACCCTGTGGGGAGAAATTCCAAAGTTTTTACCATTCACATAGATTTGTGGGTAGGTTCTTTCGTGGTACACACAACTGCTTGGTTCTAGTTTGAGTTTCTTCACACTACAAAAGGCACTTGACTGGGTTTGATAAACATATGGTGGATAGACCAAGACTTGTGAGGCCATACCTACAGGGGGAGAGAAAAAAAAAAAACAAGTGAAAAATGATGTACATTTCCAAGCTTTCCAGAAGCTGCTACTTCGAAAAGAAAAATCAGGACACGATTATGTTCTCCAAATGAGTCGGTCTAAAGTTGTTTTCTATTTAGTTTCTTGTGGCCAGAACCAGGCTCTCACACTTTACCAGTGCCCACAGGAGCAGCAGGTTATTGCAGTTAAGTGCTTTAGCTGGTTGCACAGGACTGAGCTAGGCTGCAGCAGAGCACTACATCTCATTTATCAAGCGGGGGTCCTACCTTTGTGCTATTAAACTTTCATTTAAAACCTCCCACCATTTCTACACACAAAAGTAGCACAGTGGTCAGTAACACAACTGAAAAACCAATTCAAATGTTTAGCAACGATGACATAACTCAGAAGTTCTTAATTGTGAGTTACACAAGGTATCCAACCTATTCCTTGTAAACACCACCAGGCTTTCAAGAACAGACAAATGTCACAACTGCCACGGATCAAAGAATTTCACTGGGATGAAAATGAAAGTGATCAAGCCATGTGATGGGGCCCAAAATAACTTAGGGGGCATGGGTATGTACACATAAACAACAACAAGGTTCCAGTAACTTACGATGTACAGTAACCCAATCCATTCACCACAGGCAGGTGCTCTCCCTGAGCTCTGTTCCACCCCGTTGCAGAAATTCGTGTATCAGGGACACAGACATGGGGGTAAAGGCACCGAGTTCACCTTCCAGGTGTCCTCTAGGCACTGACCCAGTGTTCCCTTCCAGACCTTTCAAACACCAGCCTTAAACTTGTCTGGCATGTAGTTAAGCTAAATACTAAGAAAAGGTCTCTGGATGGACCCCAGTGTAACTACAAGGTCTCAGGAAAGTTGTGGTTCATGCCAGTCTGATCAGCTCCCAGAGATGAATTCAATACAAATAATACCTTAATTAGATCACTTAATCATACCAAGCACATGAAAATTCTGGTAATAGGTATTTAAATTGCAGATGAGTCACATAAAACTTGAGCTAGACATTGCAGTGACTCTGATCAAATGAAAACTAACCAAAAGCACAGCATAATTATTCTGAAGCTGTGATTTGATTTATGCAAATGAACATTTAGATATCTTAAGAGCAATTAAAATAATCATACCAACACCTCCGTTTAGAATCCTCTAATGGGTTTTGTCCCAGCTGCAGAAGAAAACTTCAAAGCCCTCTCCTTCTCAAAGCTGTTTTCTCAGAGCCAGAGGTGTAGGAAGCTGGAGACAGCCAGGAACCAGCCAGCAGCTGGGCTCTCCCACCACCAAACATGATGGGACTGCCACTGGCCTCCTGCTGCACACCAAGGATTTAACACTAACTATTAACTTCAAAACACAGGAAAAAATTCCCCAAGCTCCTGACTTCTCCCCTAAATAACGTGCCCCATTACAAGGTGCATAAGTATTGACTGCTTCCTTTTCGATCATAATTATATTTAAATAAATCACTTACCCTGATCATATAATTTAAATATCCAAAAATCAGCCCTCACTGACTGCCCCAAAAAACACATACATCCAAGCTTCTCTGGAGCTTCCAGTGGCACCTGCACAGTTCAGACCAAGCCAAACCTTCTATCAGCACCTTACCATTCCTCCAGTTCTGGGATGACTTGAACACCACATCTGCCAAAGACACTAAAATATGAAAATTATACTTGGAGGTTTTCTTCTTAAAACCTTCTCGAGGTTCCCACTAAATACTACTCTGCTTGCTTTTTCATCACAATCCCCTTACTTTTTGACACACACGTGCATGAAACAAGTAGAATATTCAAACTCAAAAAACACTTGAAAAGCAAAGAAACTTCTCAAGGACACTAACACTAACACACTAACACTAATGTGTTATCCCAGTTTGCTGACAGGGGGGTTCAGATGACCAGAATCACTTTCCTGACTCACAGACAAATCTAAATGCTGGGCAGCCCCAGAGGCACAGCCACACCATGAAGCCCCTGGGCAGGAACAGGTCCCTGCACTTCCAAGCAGGAGGGAGTGGGGACACCTGACCCACAGGTGACAATGTGGCCAAGCTGCAGCAGCTCCATCTGCCCTGGATCTGCCATGACCTAACAGCAAAAATCCTGCTCCATTTAACTTCTGGAGAAGGTATTTGCCTGTGTAAGCTTGTCACCAAAGTTGAGGGCACTAGATGATGATGATGATGATAACTACTTTGAAAAAGCTACACTGAAATTAAAGATGTTTTCAGAAGACAGGACAACAGTCCAGGATGAGGGAGAACCAGAGGCCCACTCAAACCTCACCTGAGCCTCTGAGGACCACTGGCATTTAAAAACGTGTAAATTTTCTATAGCTCATGCTATTCAAACCAGTCCAGAAGGTCTGGAGGAACACAGTCCCAGCTTTCTCTTCAATATTAATTTCAGCTGAATAAGAAAAACTAGACTATCATCTTTTGGGTTAGTGTTTTTCTCACAGGCCAAACTCCACAACCCTGAACTCCGACCACAGTAACAGCTCTGTTCACAGATAAGAAATGTTTACAGAGTTATTACAAGAACATTTTTAGCAACTCAAAAAACACTAAAAGAAAGAAAATTGAGCACGAAATAGAAAAGATAACATACTCTGGAAGAACAACCTTTGATACAATCATGACAGACTGAACTAATAAAATAAAATTTTACTCTACAGAAATAAAAATAGACTTGTACAATCATCTGATTTCTTACCTTCTCCTAAACACTTCTTCATTACTCCCATCATTTTGCTTGTCTTTTTCTAAACATACACTTCTAGATGCCAATATCATTTGGAGAAGCTACAGTATCTCCACATAACCAGTGAATAAGGTGTTCCTGTGAAACAGGCACATAAAACCCTGCAGCATCCTACACCTGAGACTGCTTAAAGACACTCACAGTGCTCAGAAGGCATTTCAGACACCAGCACACTCTACCCAACATATATGCAATGAAAACCATCAGAGCAGCATGGAACTATCCAATACAACCAGCTGCTGGAGGCCTTTGCTTTGAGAAGCTAAGCTGATAAACAGAACTGATTTCCCCCCAGCCAGATGAAAACAAATCCCCACAACAGAGCTGCATAACAAACCTTGAAGAGAAAAGGGAAATACCACAACACCCTCTACTATAACAGCACTGCTGTGTTATAAGGGGTTTTTTGTTGGTTTGGAGTTGTGAGTTTCTTTGTGGTTGGGGATGGTTTGGTTTTTGGGTTCTATTTTTCTTACTGGGTTGATTTGTTTGAGGGGTTCAGAAGCTTTTTTTTTTTACTGTTTTGAGGTATTTGGGTTATGATACAATCCTATAGATAGCTACATCTGAAAGAATAAAGAGTTATTGTGTTGCAGGTTTTTGTTGGCCCCTTTTTTTTTAAATCAGGACTCCCAGCAAAAGAAAATAATACACAGCACATTTTCACCTAGCAGAGAGTGGATCCTTCTTTTGCCCCATCACAAAACATTTCACTGAGTTCATACATCTTTCTGCATGCTTCTTAATGAGCCTGTTCCTGCTTCCTCATACAAGCTGGTCAGACTACACCTACATTAACATGCCCAGCAGCAGAACGAAAGGGATGTGTAAAGTCAACCAACCAGTGCTAAAGGAAATAAAAATCTTCTGTGCTCACTTCAGGGAGGTTACATGAGCCTGAACATACATAAGCAACTTGTGCACATAAGCAACTTGTGCACATCTTCCAGTTAAATTTAATTTGAAATAAAAACCAAATGTGTGCACTACAAGACCCCTCCAGGATGCAAACCAAAGCAGAGTAAGCAAAAGCATCAGAAGGACTGAAAAGTGCAATTTCCAGGTGACAGTGCCACAGGCAGCCTCTGTAATCGAGTAACTTCCCACTTGACTTTCAGTCTTAGTCTCAGAGTTGTCCATTGCCCTGCACATATTTTTAAAGCCCACTTCTCCTTCCCCAAGTGCAAGGAAAGGGCAACAACTTCAGCACAGTGACTGCTCCTGGGCTGTCACGGAGCTGAATTTGGCTCTGGAGTTCTCCAGCTTGGATTCTCCAATTGGAGGTTGCTGCATCCCACCTCACTGCTAGTGAATACTGCAGGGAATGTGCAAAACAAAGGCTATCCCAAAACAACTACCAATTGGTACCACCTCTAGAAAGGCTTCCTCCAAAGGAAAGAGTCTTCTTGGTTTGAAGCACAGAGAACTGGGAAAACTTGGCTTATTAAACATGGAACTATACAAAACATGTGACTTCTAACCAAAGTTAAGATTGTGAATTCTGTGCTTCTGAGAAAAGCATGAACAAAGTAATGAAGCAAACATATTTCAACTAAGTAAATTCATTGTTCATTCCTTTAAATAAATTAGCAAATACATTTTCACAAAGTAATGTCAGTGAACAGGAGGCATTTCAGTTTGTCCCCCCCAGCCAAGCTTCTCTCCACAGAAACTGAACAGCAAACCATGCAGATGTGTCTCAGCAAGATGAGGCACCTCTGGTTAACATCTTGCTAATGTTCACCTAAGTGTAACAATGCTCTTTACTTCTCAAAATTACGTCTCCAGCCTTCTGGGGCAGTTCTGGGCAAAGCCAGGAACACGACAGATTTGGCAGACTGTGACAACCTGGAGCAGCACAGGCTGTTCCAGGCCTGACCACCATTAATAATTAACTGTACAATGACATTTCCACATGACTGAGTGAGGGAGGTGTGTGGAAAAGTAACTGGTTAATAAGGCCACTGCAGGGGAGCTCAGGAGAAATTGCCACACTGCTCCCTTAATTCCTCTGCAAAATACAGAGCTCCTTCCACCTGCCCCGAGCAGGGCACTCACCGTGCTGGTCCTGCTGTAGTAAATTCCCTATTCACCTAGTAACAGAGTTACACTGTAACCCATGAAAACTGGTCTTCCAGCTTCTTTCAGGCAAAAATCAGTTCCAAAACTCTCTCATCTTCTCAGAGTGCAGCTTTCCAAGCGCTCAGTAACTCCCAGCAAATGCACAATTTGAGCAGAGGCACTTAGGAAATGTTTTGTTTACATTATGCATCACTTTGGAAACACTGTACGGGTACTTACTGTCATTTTTTCCAGGTAGAACAATTGTTCTCTTTATATTAGGTGCCACCCAGCTTCTCAAGTTATTTAGCAAATACAAAGCTGAATTAGTTGCCCTCTCTTTCCACACAGATGAAGTTTATTACCAGTAGTAGCAGCACCTCTATGTTATTGTTTATTTTGGATACGTAGCTGAACAAGCTGTACTGATGCAAGTACTTTCATACCCCATGACCTGTTCACCCTGAGGAATTCCCTCACTCCAGCTGTACAATTAATAACAAAGCACTGGCAATTGAGGTTTCATGCAATTTATAAAGGAAAGCATATCCACAGAGAGTGTGAAGTGTCCAGAAATACAAGCCCAGGGAATCCCACCCTGCAGCCACCTCCAAACCAGCTCTGTGAGCACATCTGTGACCCAAGAAGGGACAGAGCAGAGCAAAGCAGGAAGCACCAGGGTGTTTCAGGTAACTTATGCTGTATAAATGGTTTCCTCACACAATCACAGAGACAATTCTGGACACAAAATTCTGTGCACAGGCACAAACACACTCCTCCAGCGAGAACTGGCTGATGCTGATGATACCTCACCAAAGAAACCAACACCCAGTTCTGGGGCAGCAACCAAGGGATGCAGTTAAATGACAAAAGAAACCATTCTTGATTCAAACATGCATTTCAGAGCTCAGGGATTTTGGCCCATCACACACCAAGAGCATTCAGCTGAGCCAACGTAGCCTTTGCCCAACATGAAACCTCAGTCCTGCACAGCTCCAGGCTGAAAGGCCAAAGGTTGGCTCCAAGCTCGAGAGAGTTTCAGTGGGAAGCCAACGATACAATGATCCAATTCTGCCCTTGCAGCACTTGTAACTAACCACCGGAAAAAATGTTACAGGGCCGGCTTAGGTCTGTGCAACAGTGGAGGTAGTTTTAATCAGGCACCACCAATGTTGCACTGATAGCAGAAATTGAAAGTATCAGTTGGTTTAAGTGTGATACAAACCAGTCTCAATTGCACCATTGTCTGGATACTTGGAAACAGAACTGACGCCATACACTGAGCACAAACATATTTTACATAAAATATCAGAGTGAACTGCTATGACTCAACGCTGCCATAGCGCCAGTAGCAGTACTCGAGAATACAATTGCTTTATTCATATTTTCCACGAATATCAAAAGTTAAATCTTGTGATACCAATATGACTGCAATCATAGCTGAAAAGATAAATGAAACAATACTTGAAGCATTTCTTTTTCTTCCGGGCAACTCATGCAACTGGAAAGCAAGCACACAAGCAGGGCAGCATTGGCCAGCAGCCCCCAGAGAGAACATGCCCTCCAAATGAGAATGTGCCACCATCCACACAAACAGCACATTTCCACCAGCCAATCCCTGCTTTCAGAACACTAATTCTTTCTGAACCTGGAAACAGTAGGCACACTCAAATAAAAGTCCCTAGCAGTGGGGTTTAGGAGAGCCCACACCTCCTGCACGACGGGAGTGCTGAAGGATCTGCTCAAAATGCTGCTGCCACCCTCCAGGGCAGCACCAGGAACCGAGGCAAGCACACAGGCAGGACACTTTTTCCATTGCCCTAAGTATTTCCAAAAGATTTTGCTACCTTCCCTAAAGCAGAAATAAAATTCGATAGAGAGGATTAGCTCAAACTGCCTGTTGGTATATCATGTGTTCAAATGTCACTGTTTTAAAAAAAAAAAAATTCCTTCTTAGTACTTTCTTATTTCCAGTCATTTTATTTTATGTAATTGCTTAATTTTGCATTTTTTAGAATGCTGGGCTTTTATTACAACTAGAAATGGACCAACCCAGCTAAGCAATTTATTTAGAAGTTTCACTGTAGAATAGCTTTAGACAATATCAAATGCAGCTCCTGTAAAAATATACATTTAGATGTTTGTTGCCACTTCACCTTCACAGAATGTCTGGCAGCACATCTATACACACATGAAGGGGGTTCTACCTACACAGAGTTCATCAAGTCCTCTCAACTACTCAGCGAGGAGGAAATTAATCCAAAATTAGCTTTCTCCCACTCACTAAAAAAAAAAAAAAGATTTTCACCTGGACAAAAACAAACCCCAAACAAAAGCAAACAAGCAACAAAAAAACAAAACAAAAAACCCCACCAATAACAACACAAAATTCCTGCTCTCCCCACAGGACCTGCACATTAAGTCTGCAGCAGCACCCACACAAAAAAAACCTGTCGAGCTCATTGAGTATGACATGCAATGCAAAAATTTGCAAATCAGGCTCTCCTGTACCAAAGAGGCGAATAAATTGTTTTCCTACATATTGAGAACTAGCTGGTAGTAAGTAATATTTGAGTTAAATCTTTGCCCAAATACTTGGAAAAACCAGTCCCTCTTCCAAGAGGACCAATAAGAATGTCATTATCAAGTGGTTACCGAGTTGTCATGACAGCACACCTAGAGCATATTCAACTTCCTCTGCAATAAAAATGCCAAGAGCAAATAAGAACTTAAGCCTCTATGTGTTTTAAAATCGACTCAACTGTAAAATAATTAAGGCACCTAATCCAACACACTTTTCTTGATTGATCTTTTTCTGCTGCAGTTTTCAGCTCAGTTGCCACAGCTACGCCCAGTAACAACTTTCAAACATATACAGACTGAGGTAAACACACACACAGAGTAAGCACATGTTTGGAAGGGATTTTTATACATACACAGACAGAAAAAAACCTCTATGAAATTCCAGGATTTTTCCCATAATACAAATTTGTTATTTAAAAGTGGTTAGAATATTCTGCTTTTATATAACAGGTGTTTTTCTTTCCTTGTAAACAACATCATCATGAAAATAGCATTGGTTGCTTACTAAAAACAGCTGTATAAATTAGACATGACATACGTAGAACAGTAAAGAAAAAAATAGAGGGAAAAGGCATTTATCACTTCTTTCATCTTTCTAAGGATGGGGAAGAAGCAGTATTTCCTACAGGTAAATATCGGTGCATTAGAAATCCATTCTCTCTCACAGAAGGATCAGCCTTCTGTCTCCTAATGAATCAATAACTGTAATAACCCACATTATAATGTTTCCCAAAGCTACCAGGGCAAGAAATTTCCCCCCCCCCCCTCCCCTATGCAAAGGGACTTATTGATTTAACTACCCAGAAAGCATATGAAAAAAAAAAAAAGACAAGATTACATGCAGCATATGACCCACTACCTGGAGGCCATAATAATACTGATAAATGTGCATACATTTTTTCTCTGTTGTATTCCCTTCCATGTTTAATAATCTTTCCACTTGTAGGATAAATAAACTTTTAACAGCCACTCTTGTTTTAATCTTCAAAAGAATGTTTGGACACCTCTGCCACAGAGTTTTAAAAACACATTTAGTCTCAGACAGCATTCGTCACAAAGAGCTCCCAAAGCATTTCTTGGGAAAACTTTGTCCTCTTGCTGGGCTCAGAGCTCACACAGTCCAAAGGAAAAAGCCAACCCACAGCTCCATTGCAAAAGCCATAAAGAAAAGTTTTTAAAATCACTTTTTAGTATCTCATGAAAGCAATCCACTCTTATTAGGCTGAATATCAACTAATTCTGTGAATCACAAAGTAAGTTCGTATTAAAAGGAAAGAGGAGACAAAGAGCCTTTTTCTCCTCTTAGGAACAAATCTGGCTCTTTCTGAAGGACTTCACAAGATCTCAAACACCAAAATTCTTGTACTTAATAGATTCAAATGCTGAAAATTAAAGATTATCTGAGTACCTTTTCTACTCACATATAATCCCTATAAATCTTCAAAAGTAAGCTGTGGAAAAAACTTCTCAACTGGAACACGCAGATACACAGATTGTAGACAAGCAACCAGGTCCAATAGTTAAAAACAAAAAAAAAAAAAAAAAGGAAGAGTTGAAAGGAAAGGGGAAAGAAGTAGCAGATGACCAAAGTTTCTAGGAAAAACACGAGGAAGATGTTGTCAAGACAATGATGCACACGAACAACTTTAGTCAAAAAGGCAGAAAGGCATCTTACAAGAAACAACTAAAAATCTTCCTGGCAATTGTATAAGTTGTGCCCACAAAAAAAAAAATACCTGCACCATAGGAAAGAGGGGAAAAAATTAACATATTTTATTTAAACTAGTGGAATTTGGTACCAGTTAACATAGCATTTTTTTTAAATGCTGACAAAGGACCAAAACAAAGCAGTAAATATGCTGAGACTGTGGAAACACAAAAGAAGAAGCATTAATTCTATCTACATATGAAACAGTAAATTACTTTTGGAAAAGTAAATTAATAAAGCTTTAGAAAGAATTGTGTATATAAATACTCTTATGGATACCTGATACTAGTAGGTATTCCAATGTGTCTTCCAATGGGAACTTAGATCAGCAGTAAGAAAAACTTCATTTCCTCCCTTATAAAATTTCTAATGATTATTGGTATTGGAGTAGTTTTCTCCCTGCATTTTTGCCTTTATGGGTGAGCTTGCTCATGCAGCCCTGGAGCCTGCAGCGGGTCCTCTCTGCAGGCAGGCTCTTCTTGTTTCACACTATTGCAGCAGGAACAGGGAGAGGTCCAGATGCCAGCTGCCACCCAGAGACCCCAGGGAGCAGCCCTGCAGGGATCTGGTCACGCTAATAAAAGCAGCAAACATCTTTGCAATGAGGACACTCCAGCCCCACACAAAGCACAGCTGCACCCCTTTTTGCAGCCCCAGCTGAAGTTGCTCTCCTGGCACCTTTTCCTGCCCAGGGACCAGTTTTGCCATCTCACTTCACCACTGCAAGATGAGGTCAGCACAAGGCGAGGAGATCCATCTCACAGTTCACAACCTAGAGTCGAGCAAAACTAAAGCAAAACTCCTAAAATAACCCAAAGCAGGTTTTCTCAGGTACTGGTGGCTGCTTGTCATGATAAAAATCTTGCCTCACCCAGCAATTTAAGTTCCTTGGAAGTTTAGTGTCCTGGTCACACAAAGAACAGCAGAGTGGAGTGTGGTGACCCAGAGCAGCTCAGCCTCCAGAACAGAGGAGAGCACAGCACACTCACACCTGAGGATTATGAAACCCAACAGGCCTGGAAAAATGGCCATGGGCATCTCCAATCATCTCCAAAACCTCCTCTTTCAAGGCTGTTTATGGGACTCAGCACCTGAGCTTCCTTGCCCAGAAGTTTTCCAGCGCTTATTCTAAACGCATGGCTACTACAGCAGCACATGTATCCAGCAAGTGATGTTCATACAAATAAAAAGACACTTTCATTTGGCAATAACAGACTTTTTACATTAAAAATGTTATGTGTACTCAATTTGTAACATGCTTTAAAAAGCACTAAAATTTTTTTCCAGAACTGTTAAAATATTTCAGCAAGAATGAAAAGCGTAAGTTTAAGATTACTGATTTTACAGATAGCTTTTTTGACGGGAGTGCCCCTCCTAACATGCAAAAAGAGTTCTCTGCACATAAGAATCCAATTACTTTTTTAATATTGGGAGCTGCTGTAACTTTGATCATCCTAAAAGATAGGAAAATATTTCTTATGTCTGTTTTGTCTTTGAATGCTTGACTGCATCTTATTTTATTGCTCTGTTTTGGAACTCAAACTTAGCATTTTCCTGTTATACCCAAATACTGTAGAACATACGAGAGCTGGAGAAAAGTGGGGGAAAGGATTCTATTTCTTACTTACAAAAAGGAATAATTTTATAATATTTTTCTGAAGATATAACGTAAAAAAGACTGAACAAAAATTTACATAACGCTGGAACTAATAAATATGTAAAAGTTAATATTAAGAGAGGTGTTTTGAAATGACATTGACTCCAAGTCTCAGCATAAGGGAAAAAAACCCCCAGAACTGAACTACTTGAGTTGACTTGCTTAAAAAACTGTTGGCTCTTCTTCCTTTTCCAAGCCCAACTGCTCTACCAGAGATTAACTCCCTTTTGTCAGAAAGTTACCCACTCTCAAAAATTGACATACCATGAAAAAAATACTACAGAACATTACAAATATTATCCCCAAACTGCATCTAAAACTGAGATTCACACCAACTCCTGCCATCTTTTTCAACATTCACTATATTGAAATAAAACAACTGAAGAACTGGGGGGAAGAACCTAGACTGTAAGGAACACTGCATTATCAAATAAAGTCACCAACTAAATTCCACTTTCACAACTACATGTTGTTCCCCTGCTCACCTGTCACTCAAAGCTCAGTGACTCTGAAGAAAAACAAAGCTACAATTTCTCTAAAACTCTGTAAAAGAGGTAGAGGCTCTAAATTAAAACAGGCTCTAAAGGGGGGCGGGGGAAGCCAAGACCAGGTAACAGGATTTTCCAGGCTTTATCCTTCATTATAGGTTATTTCAGGTTAAACAGAGGGTGTTCACTGCCTGTAGAAGTCAGAAAAGGTAACCCATTACTAACCCATATCATAGCATCAGTTATTTTAGGTTGCTTTAAATAGAATTACACGGTCATTTCAGGTGCACTGCACACACGGCAGTCAGTGCTCATCCTCGCTCCTGTCCCCATGTTTGAGGTTGTGCTGAGCCCAGCCAGGGCTCTGAAATACAGTTTCAGATACCTTTAACAGATCTTGAAAGAAAAGCTCATTATTTTGGCTAAGTATACGATGGGACTTTAGGTAATACATTATTTTCCACTCCACCTCTCATTGTCAGTGAAGGGATCTCAAGAAACAGAATATTTTGGTGACTTAGGAACTTGGAAAACACTAAATTGTACCAGCTTTTTTGAAGTCTGAAAGGTGGATACTATTTCACAAAATTCAACAGCAAACTCGTGACAGAGGAATGTTGGTAGCACCACCAGGCTACTTCCACATTTCTTCTTCCCTCGACCAAGGATCACCAGGTGATTATCAGGCCTGCTCTACCCAACTCCCACTTCTGTCAGTCAAAGCAATTTAATTCGGCTGCAATGCTTCTGCAGATCAAATGAAAATAATTTTATATGTTCAGAAAAGCCAAGGCTGATCTAATAAAAAAATATAAGAAGGCCTCTCTGTCCTCTGCTTTATTCCCCAAAGTTGTGTGCAGAAAGCGGCACTGCCTGCAGGAACTGTTCGGTATGTGCACAGCACTCGTGTGCCACGACACCCTGCACTGCAACAGCAACATTTAGCTCCACTAAAAGCTATTTCTCCATCTGTATTTAACATTCCTCCAAAATACACATTCAGCCTCAAATGACAGTGCTGTTCCCGTTACCAACGTTGCTCTTCTCCCCCCTCACATACAAGAAAGCCAACTACAAAATTCCCATTTCAAAACGCTCTGCTTTGTCAAAAGGGCCTTTGTTGCCACGATCAGCACAGTGGCAAAAGAGAAAATACAAGAAAGAGAACCTATAGAGGTAAAAAGAGAACTATTCTAAAAAACAGGAAGTGTGCAATCCCTAGAAATAGTATACAAAGAGGAGTATATACACCTAAACACACGAGCCTGGAAAAACACAGCCTGACATTCCTACACCTTTGGATTGGGGTTTTCACAAGAATTAAGCACAGTTAATTCTGGTGAGCTAACCAACCCTCTCTGCCTCTGGAAGTGCTGCTCAGCCTCCCATCCCCTTTAACAGATACGATCAATCCAACAGAGAGGCTTTGGAAAAATCACCTCCAAAACAACGTTTGTTTTGAAGCAACTGCTACAAACTGGAGGGCACAAGGAGAAAAACAGCTCATGCAAATTCTAGCATTTCTATCAGTTAGTTCTGTGGGATGAGTTGCAAGCTCAGTCCTCCTCCCCACACACACCCTGTCTTTGTCTCTGTTATCTTGGTATGCAGGAGCCGGTCTCGTTTCCCTGTTTCTGTAGGTAGTTGTTTGAAAGAGAGGAGGGAGGAAACATGCAAACACAAAAAAAACCCTGAAACAAAGAAAAATCACAAGTGCCGCAGAGACCCCAGGGCAGGGGCAGCTTCCCGAGCAATTTTTCAATGAAACTTTATTCCAGCTCATGGAACCCGTCCAATTACAAACCGTCCCCAAGCCCGGAGAGCCACACACCACCACAACCAGAACGAGAACACCCAGCCAAATTTATCCACGAAAAAAAAAAAAAAAAAAAAAACCAAACATTTACGAGCACAAGCCATGCCACACCCTGAGGCAGCAGCTCCAAGAGCAGCCCCCCGGAGCGAGTGGAGGCAGAGAGAAGCCCGAGCCCCGTGTGCCAGGGCTGCGAGCATCCCCTCGCTGCGCGCTACCATAAAAGGTCCGCGGCACAAAGCGCAGATAACGCGTCCCCACCGGCATCAGCTTTCCCCGCTAAGCCCGCCTTAACACTTTGCTCTATTTATTTGCCATCTCACCATGCCGCTCCGTAATACAGTATTGACCTATTTTCCAGGTGCTTAATTAATCTCTCTGCTGGCTGCCACACTTGTTAGACAGTTGCCGCGTGTGTTTTAAACTTAGTTTATAGAAAGCTCTAGCAAATTAAGTCTGTTATGGAATTATTATGTCACAAAGGAAGTCCTCGCAGTTCATCCGAGCTTTCCTACTTGGTGTGACATTAGTCAGAGCCTAAACTTTTTGCAAACGATGTCATGGGAGGTAATACTGGATAGAAAATAACCACCGAAACATGCATTGTTATCCACAACTGCAGCTTTACCTAATGTAATCGTCACTCACAGTAACATATTTTCCCACAATTTAAAGACACTAAAATAACTGAAATAAACAAGGCGATACGCAAGCAGGAAAACGCAGAAACATCCGAGCGCCACATAATTTCTGGCAAGTCAAGCCCTGGAGTCCTAAAAACTAAGTTAACAAAAAAGGAAACAATCGCAGTTTCTGACGTTTTAAGTCAGATGCAACAGTTAGTAACAGAAGTATAGCCTCAAAAGAAAGCCCTTTATTACATACGTGCAAGCACATCACACTGACGACTGAGGGCTGGATTTGAATAAAAATAATTTTTACAAACTCATCACTATTTCCTATTTACAGCGTTAAACACACGTAAACGCACCTGCCAGCTTTACAACTGACACCACGACGAATCCAGAACAAACCCCGCACAATCCCTGCCGCAACCATTACGGCAAAGCCTCCAGCAAACAAACCCCTCTGTTTTCACACAGCTCGTTCTTGGGAACTGACCAAATTTTAAAGCGTCCACTTCCCTTCCAGTTGCTGTTAGTGATACCGGCCCTGGGCACCATTTGCCGCCCCGGCTTCCCCCCCAGCGCGGGTGTCTCCTCGGGGCTCAGCGGGCGAGGGTCGCGTCCCGCCGGGACTGCCAGGAGCCAGCGCGGCGGCGGCGGCCGAGCAGCACCCGGGGCGGGAGGAGCCGCGGCCGCGCCCGGGCGCCACCCCCGGGACCCCCCGCGGCCCGGGCGGCCCCGCCGCCCCATACAAGGCGCGGGAGGAGGCGGCGCGCCCGGAGGGGAGCGGGGCAGCGCCGCCGGCAGCGGGCGAGGGGCGGCCACGCCTCCCCCGCCGGGCGGCGGCGGCCTCGCCCGGCACCCGGGGCGGCTCGGGGTGGGCGCCTGGCCGCGCCGGGGAACGAGAAACTTCGGAGACGCGGCGGGGCAGGCGCCGTCGAGGGCAGCGGGAAGGGGAAGCGGCGCTGCCCGCTCCGCGCTCGGCCAGGCCGGCGGCGCCGCCGCGGGCAGGGGGGGTCGGGGCTGCCCCGGAGCCCCCGGCGGGCAGAGTGCGAACGCCGCCGGCGGAGGCAGCGCCGCTCCGCGCCCGCCGGGGCCGGCCCCGCTCGCCGCCGGCCGCTCACCTTCACGGGTCGGGCCGCGCTGGCGTCCGCGCTGGAGCTGCCGCCGCCGCCCTGGGCATGTCCGGGAGCGCTCCGGGAAGCGCCGCTCCGGCCGGGCTCAGCCGCTCAGCCCCGCCGCCGCTGCTGCTGCTGCCGCCGCCGCCGCCTCGGCCGCTGCCATCTTGTCCTGGCGGCTGCGAGGGAAGAGCCCCAGCTCAGCCCGCTCGACAGACCGGGCCTCCGCCTCATCTTCCCGGGGAGGGACCCAACCCGCCCCCGGCCGCCGCCTCCTCCGCCTCCCGCCTCCTCCCGCCTCCGCCCTGCCCGCGGCGGCCTAGCGGCGCCCGCCGCCGCCCATCGCCCTGGAGCGGCGGGCCGCGGCCCCGCCGAGCGCAGCGGAGGGGGCGCCGGCCGAGCCCCGCTCCGGCGCGCCCCGGCCCCCGCCCAGCCCAGCCCGCGGGGCGCAGCCTGCGGGGCGCTCCCGCCGCCCGGCCGCTCCGCCCGGCCCGGCGGCACCGCCAGCGCCCCCGCCCGGCCCCGCCGTGCGCCGCAGCCCCGCGCCCGCCGGCAGCGCTCGCTCGGAGCGCGCTCCCCGCTCCGCCGCTCGCTCCTCCTGCCCTCCGCACCGGCCGGCCGCGGGGGCGGCTGTGTGGCCCTCGCCGCCCCCGGCAGCGGCTCAGACCTCAGCGCCTGCTCACGGTCCCCCCGACAGTCCTGGGAGGGACAGTTTGAGATGCTCCTGCCGCAGACTCTCCTCCCTGCCCGCCCCGGTCTGTCGTTACCTGGAGGAAGGCAACCTCGTGCTTTGCGGGGGCTCTCCGAGGCGAGCCCCGTTAATCCTGCGGTGCTCGCCGTCCCAATCACCGCTCCCCCAATCGTGAGCTCTTCCTCCCACCTCGTTATCTGCCAGCTCCGGTAACACCATTCACACATACACGCGGTACATAACGATGAGCAAACTGGTGCCAGGAAAAAGGCCTGGCTCAAAACACGGAGCTTAGAAGATGGCAAGGTGAGAATGAACGTGTGAACTCATTTAAATGGGCGTTCTGGCCTTATAAGACTTCCCCAGATAGCCCTGACAATAGCTGTGAAGCACCAACCTTCCAGATCTGGTGTGACATCCTTCCCTGGCGAGCAGTCCGAGCAGTCCTTGCCACGCTAGCCCGAGCCCATCAGACACAGCACTAGCTATAGAGGTAACAGCACGGAGCAAATGTATTCATCAGTTTGCATCCTGCATTACAGTTCAGCATTTTGCCTTGCTCAACTCTTCACGAAATAACAGGATACACTCCCAGTAATAACGTGTCCCTAATAGTATGCATCACTTAAATATTAGTGGTTGGTTGTAGGACTCGTCAACTTCTGCAAACAGCATTCTTGACCGAAATAGTGTTCAGCTGATGTGGGGCGAAAAAGGAATTACACTGTTTGCCTATAAAGTATTTAGCCCCAAGATAAATCCTTGGCTACAGCTACAACTGGACATCACATGCTTCTCCACCTCTTGCCAAAAATAACAAAGAATTTCTTTATTTACTTGCACAACTACACGTACTCTGCTATTTTTTCTCACTACTTGTTCCAGTATTTTCAACACGTGTCTGCTTGATTTTAACCTTTACTTAGGACCAATCCTTGTAATAAAGATTGTTAGGAGGTGAAGTCAGAATTTGAGTTAATTAATTGGAGAAGCCAGACTTATTGTACAGAAGTGCTAAAACCTAACATTGGATTTACTACTACAACACCACCAATTCTCAGTCTTGTAAGTAATGAGCCATATAATTTAGGGCTTGGGAAGAAATAGGTGGGTGTCGATGGTAGTAAATTATAGCACTCAAGAGCTGCTCATCACATCTATTGCTTACTAATTTTAGAAATATTAATCAAGCTCCTAAAAAATGACATCCTACAGAGTTATTTCTACACATTTTATTAACATATAAATAGACAGTAAATGTTGATAA
The DNA here is from genome assembly GCF_052056855.1 of Sturnus vulgaris. Classification (NCBI taxonomy): domain Eukaryota; kingdom Metazoa; phylum Chordata; class Aves; order Passeriformes; family Sturnidae; genus Sturnus; species Sturnus vulgaris. The sequence continues at coordinate 10,959,889 of NC_142260.1, forward strand.
ACATTCTTGTTGATTACTTAACCATACAAAATCTAAAATGGCTTAGCAAAAAAAACCCACATTAAATATATGCTGATTCAATCCATACTTCATCTGCAAAGTTAAATTGGTGCATATCACCTCAAATTGTGATTCACTGACGAGTCTCAACATAATTTTTCTAGCCTTTTTTAGGCTCTATTTCTAGCAAATTTCTCATGTTTCAGCATGTACCTTCTTACAGTTTGATGACCAAAACAATCCAAATATAGTTGTAAATTTGAATGATCCCAACCCTCTACTAACAGGCAAAATTATGAATCCAGTGCTCCGCGGATACATATGCACAATTTTAACCAAGTTTCAGAAACAGATTTTAATTTAGATTTAGAAAAGAAGGGATGACTTTGGGCTCATTAACCTCTCTTATCACACTGTTGTCTCACTGGATTTTTGAGTTGGTCACGTTTGCTAAATGACAGCACCTCCTGAAACATTCCAGCCTGTCAGTTCTTGTCCTCATGTTCCAGTTTCTGCTAATTAGATCAAGCTAGACTTCCACTCACCTTGCAACAGGAGTATCACCAGCCTGTAATCAAACTCTCAAATCTCTTTGAAACTCCTTCAGTTCCTTTGTGGAGCACAGCACCCCTCTGCAGATCCATAATTTGTCCTTATTTCCTTCCAAGCTGCCTCAATAAGCTCCCTTCTTTGAGAGCTGTTTCAATTAAAAGTTTCTTCATCCACTGCACATTTCCTCAGCGTTGGGACCGAGGGCTGGCCAGAGCTGAAGTGATGAACCTCCTCTGGCAGTGACTCCTAGGGATTACTTTGGCCACAAAATAGTTTTTAAGTGCCCACAAAGCACAGTAAAACAGCATTAGATGTATCAGCGAGCTTTAAACACTCTGATGACCGTTTCTATCAGAGGTTAAATGTGACTGTGTCCGAGAAGCCCTCACATTACTTTTTTTTGTCACCTAGAAAACAACAAACACTTCCCTGTCCTAATTTTGTCATGGCGTGTGCATTTGTGCTGCTAGGCAGCTGAGGGGTTAATGTGGAAACTCCTGTTACACCTCTCGGTGCTGTGGGCTCCCGATAGCGTTGGGAGAGGAGTGTTTTGTTTCAAAGTGCTTAAGTAACTCAGTGGAAGGAGGCCCCGTGTCATTTAGATTCATTTATGAAGCTCAGAATTGAAACACACACCTCCGTGGGCTCCTGCTCCTCCTTGTCTCGAAGCCTTTGCACGGGATAAGCACCAGTTAGGTGTGAGTGCTCTGAGTGGAAAAAAAAAACCCAGAAGTTAGAAGAAGAAGAAGATACTTCCAACAGATGTAATCTATTATGCAGCAAAAAGATCTGAGGACAAACACAGGCTAGAAGCTTTTGGCAGAACAGCTACCAATGACATTTTGTGCTATTTTTGTTATCAAAATCCCTAGTGTAGATGCAGACTGAAAATGCTTTGGCTAGAACAATTTGTTTCACTCGTCAAACTGCTATAAGCTGTATCATCAAAACACTTTTTACAGCCAGTGTGAGTTGTTCATATCAGTTTTTGAGTTGCTTGTATCAGCTAGACTCTTAATTTTTGAACAGGTTTGAGTCCCGAATGAGGCTCTGCCTTAGAGCAAATCCACAAAGATAAGGACAGGAGAAGGCAAGACCACAGGGCTGTAATTCCATCCAGCTCAGTCCCTAATAACATAGGTGCAATTGCATGAAACAGCAAGCCACACTCCCAGTGACAAGGGACAGAACTGGCCTCGTTTAAGTTAAAATTTTAAGTTAAATTTTCCCAGTATCTGATAGCTCTCCACTGGCACTGAACAGCCCATTTAGCAGATTCAACTCACCCAGCAGAAAAGGCTTTTCTTGGGTCAGGAAAACACTCAGAGGCTGTCAGAGCTGACACAAAGAGGAAGGCAGAGTTTTCCTTGTCACCTGCATGGCAGAGCTGGGCAGGCTTCAGCTGAGTTTCCTGGGTAGAAATTATGAAATAAAACAAGTCAGAAGCTGGCTGGCAATGTGTTGTTGTGACCACTGCAGGTCTCCAGGCCTTCACAGCTGGAACAAGCAAAGGTTCCACTTAAATTTTTCTTTTTTTAAAAAAACTTGCAGGCCACAGTCTTTAGTCTTTCCCATAGTATTTAGTAATTTGTTAAGCAGGGAATTAATTCATGGATTCAAATTATAGGATTTGAAATGACAGTATTTACTGGTTTGCAGATTGGCTAAAATATTTTATGCTTAGAGTATTTATCCTTCCCAAAGAGACATAAGACTGGACAAAATTAAGTATTTTTTTCCTCACAATTCCTTATATAAAGCATTTTTTAAATTGATGTTACTGTCACTTAAGTATGACTTGTATTATGAGAAACAAGCATTTGATATTCTGCATCTGAATCAAAATTTTTCGAGATCCAAATTCCTGTGGAAACATGTAAAGGGATCAGAGTTAAACTCATAAAAAGTGCTCTTTTGAAATATAAGAATTTAAATCTACACTTCCCACTGATTACCATCATATTCAGATAAATACAATTCAAAGTTTCCCATCTCCCCTCTCCATAGATATGTTTGTTAGATATATCCAAAATCCAACCTTCTGTTGCTGGGTGTAAATGGAAAATTACTTTCAAATTTAAAGCAAGCATACACTTTGCTCCTTTTTGCAACAACTGGAAGGTCAGTTGAGAGGCATTGTGTTTCCTCAATTAAAAAACACACAGATTTCTCTATGCATTTTACACTGAGACATTTGCAAAAATAAGCACAAATTTCACCTTTTAGTTCTACTTTATTTTTCACAGATTTAATGCAGGACTGAAAAAAAAAATAAAAAAACAAGGTGCAGCAGAGGTGGGGGAAAGTATTTGTTTATTGTTTGCTGTTTAACTTACAAATTCAACAGCCTGGGTCCTCTGGAAAGATTCAGAAAAAGCCCCCACAGGTCCCTGTGCATCTCCCAAGGGATGCATGAGGAGTGATCCACTGTGGCTCTTCCAAAGCAGAAAATCAGATTAAAGCATCCTTCAGATTGCCTGTCTTTCTACTTGTTCCTTCCTCAGCCTTTAAAAGCCAGTTCCAAGAGACCTCCTGCACCATCCTGACATTGCTATTTCAAATTCTGCCAGGTAATGGTAACTCTTAGGAAATAAACTAGTCTGGCATCTAAAGGTAATGACAGGGTGACTAAAATGGTAATTCCAAGAAAATGTTGGAAGGAATCTAGAATCTTTTTGGTTACCATGTGGATAAAAGCTGGCTGACTTGAGATGAAATGCACTCCCCATCCAAACTAAAACACTGATCCCCTAATTTTTCACATCACAGAAAGGCAGAATAACTACACTATAGAATCATTAAAATTGGAAAAGTCCTCCAAGATCATCGAGTCCAACCTTTAATAGAAAAAAGTGATGTTCATGTACAAGGCAAAAGGAAAAAAAAAGTAAGTAGAAAAAAATAATGAATTTATCTTGAAATTACATAAATACCTACTAGTTCAATTTAGTTTTTACAGAATTTTTCTCTCTCTCTCTCTTTTTTTTTCCTTAAATCATTTATTTTCAACATTATTGTCCTTTTCAGTGTCACAGTTGTTGAAACAGCTAACTGGGACAACTCTAATTTAGAAATATGGCACCCTGCTAATTGTCACAGATGATTTTGCTCAGGGACACTGTGAGATACTAATTCCTCTGCTTGTGTTCATGCTACATCAGTAGGTACAGATTTGACAGATGCTTCATTGCTGTGTTTTAAACTATGCTAAGAGCTTGTTCATATTAACATATTTTCTTTAGCAAAGAGTGAATGAAATGCAATATTTTGTGAGGTGGTTGAAATATCTTTACTGGATCACATACATGCTAAGGTATCACGGTATTGTATTTTTCAGACTGTATTTTCATTTTCAGTCTGGTTTTACTCTTTGTTAGAGCCATAGAAGAGGATCATTCCTCACTCGTGTACCTTAGGAGATCCACAAGGAAAGGGTTTGTCTTCAGGAAATGTGTCACAATAATGGACATTTCTAGTTTGACACTGTAAATTTTCTTGCAAGAGTCATTCTAATTGGCTATTTTAATGTAATCAGTAGCCTTTGTGGTGTCTGAGTGTCTTTCACATAAGTGTACTTAATAATTACATTTTTATGCTCACTCAAGCAGGAAAAGAATTGGAAGTTAGGGTTAATAATTGTTAAATGTGTACAAAAATACAGCATGTTTCTATTTTTGAGGTGCTTGGCAAGGACAAATATATTTTACAATATCTGACTACTACAATAGAAAATAGAGAGAATCTGATATCAACTGAGAATTATAATATTCAAGGCAATCAGCAAACAATGAGATAATCCACTCCCAATTTAATGATATCCCAACATTGGAAAAATATTTATTTTACATAAAAGTTTTAAAAAACGTTGAAACACTTTTTCTATGAGGAGAGAAATAACTTTTTAAAATAAAAAGCATATTTAAAACTAAAATTCCAATGATACTGTGCTAATTTAAAAAATCTTTATTAGCAAATATTACCATTTTTCCCTGTTCTTTTGAAATAAGCATCAATAAGCACCCTACACTTAAGAATACCCATAGAGTACCATCCACTAATAGTACAATGATTTCATTTTTACAGGTGAGTGATGACTTCTCTCCTTAGTGGCTGATACATTGGAAGATCAAGGGCTGCAGACAGACAAAGAGCACAACAAATGCTCCAGCTGACCTCACTTTCCAAAAGGCATCATTCCTACAAATAAACGTCATTAAACACAAGCGGGCAGTCAAATTCCAGAATTAAAACATAATCGTGCATTACTGCAGTGAGCTGGTGCTCATTAGCAGCTCTGCTGACTCCAGGGAAGCCATTGACACCAAGGCAGCTTCCCGGGGCTGTGCTTTTGCACATCCCGAAGCCTTTCAGAGTAAACAGCCTGCTCAACGGGCTGCTGCTCCAGGCTGATGTTTTGCCACGGCAAAGACAAATTTTATTTTAATGCAAGATGCACCAGTGTCCCCCACGCTGCAGCACACCCGAGTGGAGCCTGCTCTAAGTCAGGCAGACACTGAACCACATCCAAGCCTGTTTTAGAGTTCAATGGAAGGTGACCTC